>NC_072404.2:1963409-2614545 GCF_028858775.2 Pan troglodytes | reverse complement strand
ATGTTTACACAGATGGTGGTGTAGATATTTCTGTGTTTATACACATGGCGGAGTAGATACTTCCATCTTTATGGAGATGGCAGTGTAGATATTTTATGTTCATACAGATGGCGGTGTAGATATTTCCATATTTATAGAGATAGCGGTGTAGATATTTCCATCTTTCTACAGATGGCAGTGTAGATATTTCCATGTTTATACAGATGGCCGTGTAGATATTTCCATATTTATACAGATGTCGGTGTAGATATTTCCATGTGTATACAGATGGTATTGTAGCTATTTCCATGTTTATACAGATGGTGCTGTAGGTATTTCCATGTTTATACAGATAGCGGTGCAGATATTTCCATGTTTACACAGATGCCTATGCAGATATTTCCATATTTATACAGAGGGCTGTGTAGATATTTCTATATTTATACAGATGGCAGTGTAGATATTTAAATGTTCCTACACATGACTGTGTAGGTATTTCCAAGTTTATACAGATGTCTTTGTAGTTATTTCCATGTTTATAGAGATAGCGGTGCAGATATTTCCATGTTTATACAGATAGCGGTGTATATATTTCCATGTTTATACAGATCATGGTGTAGATATATCCATGTTTATAGAGACCGCAGTGTAGATATTTCCATGTTTATAGAGATAGAAGTGTAGATATTTCCATGTTTGTACAGATGGCGGTGTTGATGTTTCCATCGATACACTGATGGCCGTGTAGGTATTTCCATGTGTATACAGATGGCATTGTAGATATTTCCATGTTTATACAGATGGTGGTGTAGATATTTCCATGTATACACAGATGACTGTATAGGTATTTCCAAGTTTATACAGATGGTGGTGTAGATATTTCCAAGTTTATTGAGATAGCGGTGTAGATATTTCCCTGTTTATACAGATAATGGTGTAGAAGTTTCCATGTTTATACAGATAGCGGTGTAAATATTTCCATGTTTATACAGATCACAGTGTAGATATTTCCATGTTTATAGAGATAGCGGTGTAGATATTTCCATGTTTATACCGATAGTGGTGTTGATATTTCCATGTTTATACAGACCGCGGTGTAGATATTTCCATGTTTATACAGATAGCGGTGCAGATATTTCCATGTTTGTACAGATGGCGGTGTTGATATTTCCATCTATACACAGATGACCGTGTAGATATTTCCATGTTTATACAGATGGCGGCACAGATATTTCCATGGATATGTAGATGGCGGTGTAGATATTTCCATGTTTATACAGATAGCGGTGTTGTTATTTCCATGTTTATATAGATAGCGGTGTAGATATTTCCATGTATGTACACATGGCTGTGTAGATATTTCCATGTTTATACAGATGGCGGTGTAGATATTTCCATGTTTATACAGATAACTTTGTAAGTATTTCCATGTTTATACAGATGGCGGTGTAGATATTTCGATGTTTATAGAGATAGCAGTGGAGATATTTCCATGTTTATACAGATAGCGGTGTAGATATTTCCATGTTTATACTGATCGTGGTGTAGACATTTCCATGTTTATAGAGATGGCGGTGTAGATATTTCCATGTTCATAGAGATAGCGGTGTTGATTTTTCCATGTTTATAGAGATAGCGGTGTGGATATTTCCATGTTTATACAGATAGGGGTGTAGATATTTCCCTGTTTATAGAGATGGCGGTGTAGATATTTCCATGTTTATAGAGATCACAGTGTAGATATTTCCTTGTTTATACAAATAGCGGTGTAGTTATTTCCATGTTTATACAGATAGTGGTGTAGATATTTCCATGTATATACAGATGGCTGTGTAGATATTTCCATGTTTATACAGATGGCTGTGTAGATATTTCCATGTTTATACAGATGACTTTGTAGGTATTTCCATGTTTATACAGATGGCGGTGTAGATATTTCCATGTTTATAGAGATAACTGTGTAGATATTTCCATGTTTATACAGATCGCGGTGTAGATATTTCCATGTTTATACAGATCGCGGTGTAGATATTTCCATGTTTATACAGATCGCGGTGTAGATATTTCCATGTTTATACAGATATCGGTGTAGATATTTCCATGTTTACACAGATTGCGGTGTAGATATTTCCATCTTTCTACAGATGGCATTGTAGATATTTCCATGTTTATACAGATGACTGTATAGGTATTTCCATGTTTTTACAGATGGCGGTGCAGATATTTCCATGTCTATAGTGATAGCGGTGTAGATATTTCCATGTTTGTACAGATGGCGGTGTTGATATTTCCAGCTATACACAGATGGCCGTGTAGATATTTCCATGTTTATTCAGATGGCGGCGTAGATATTTCCAAGGACATGTAGAAGGCGGTGTAGTTATTTCCATGTTTATACAGATAGCGGTGTAGGTATTTCCATGTTTACACAGATGGTGGTGTAGATATTTCTGTGTTTATACACATGGCGGAGTAGATACTTCCATCTTTATGGAGATGGCAGTGTAGATATTTTATGTTCATACAGATGGCGTTGTAGATATTTCCATATTTATAGAGATAGCGGTGTAGATATTTCCATCTTTCTACAGATGGCAGTGTAGATATTTCCATGTTTATACAGATGGCCGTGTAGATATTTCCATATTTATACAGATGTCGGTGTAGATATTTCCATGTGTATACAGATGGTATTGTAGCTATTTCCATGTTTATACAGATGGTGGTGTAGATATTTCCATGTTTATTCAGATGAATGTGTAGATATTTCCATGTTTTTACAGATGGCAGTGTAGATATTTCAATGTTTATATAGATGGCGCTGTTGATATTTCCATGTTTATACAGATAACGGTGGAGATATTTCCATGTTTATACAGAGAGCAGTGGAGATATTTCCATGTTTATACACATAGCGGTGTACATATTTCCATGTATATAGAGACAGCGGTGTAGGTATTTCCATGTTTATACAGATAGCGGTGCAGATATTTCCATGTTTACACAGATGCCTATGCAGATATTTCCATATTTATACAGAGGGCTGTGTAGATATTTCTATATTTATACAGATGGCAGTGTAGATATTTAAATGTTCCTACACATGACTGTGTAGGTATTTCCAAGTTTATACAGATGTCTTTGTAGTTATTTCCATGTTTATAGAGATAGCGGTGCAGATATATCCATGTTTATACAGATAGCGGTGTATATATTTCCATGTTTATACAGATCATGGTGTAGATATATCCATGTTTATAGAGACCGCAGTGTAGATATTTCCATGTTTATAGAGATAGAAGTGTAGATATTTCCATGTTTGTACAGATGGCGGTGTTGATGTTTCCATCTATACACTGATTGCCGTGTAGGTATTTCCATGTGTATACAGATGGCATTGTAGATATTTCCATGTTTATACAGATGGTGGTGTAGATATTTCCATGTTTACACAGATGACTGTATAGGTATTTCCAAGTTTATACAGATGGTGGTGTAGATATTTCCAAGTTTATTGAGATAGCGGTGTAGATATTTCCCTGTTTATACAGATAATGGTGTAGAAGTTTCCATGTTTATACAGATAGCGGTGTAAATATTTCCATGTTTATACAGATCACAGTGTAGATATTTCCATGTTTATAGAGATAGCGGTGTAGATATTTCCATGTTTATACCGATAGCGGTGTTGATATTTCCATGTTTATACAGACCGCGGTGTAGATATTTCCATGTTTATACAGATAGCGGTGCAGATATTTCCATGTTTGTACAGATGGCGGTGTTGATATTTCCATCTATACACAGATGACCGTGTAGATATTTCCATGTTTATACAGATGGCGGCGCAGATATTTCCATGGATATGTAGATGGCGGTGTAGATATTTCCATGTTTATACAGATATCGGTGTAGTTATTTCCATGTTTATATAGATAGCGGTGTAGATATTTCCATGTATGTACACATGGCTGTGAAGATATTTCCATGTTTATACAGATGGCGGTGTAGATATTTCCATGTTTATACAGATAACTTTGTAAGTATTTCCATGTTTATACAGATGGCGGTGTAGGTATGTCGATGTTTATAGAGATAGCAGTGGAGATATTTCCATGTTTATACAGATAGCAGTGTAGATATTTCCATGTTTATACTGATCGTGGTGTAGACATTTCCATGTTTATAGAGATGGCGGTGTAGATATTTCCATGTTCATAGAGATATCGGTGTTGATTTTTCCATGTTTATAGAGATAGCGGTGTGGATATTTCCGTGTTTATACAGATAGGGGTGTAGACATTTCCCTGTTTATAGAGATGGCGGTGTAGATATTTCCATGTTTATACAGATCACGGTGTAGATATTTCCTTGTTTATACAAATAGCGGTGTAGTTATTTCCATGTTTATACAGATAGTGGTGTAGATATTTCCATGTATATACAGATGGCTGTGTAGATATTTCCATGTTTATACAGATGGCTGTGTAGGTATTTCAATGTTTATATAGATGGCGCTGTTGATATTTCCATGTTTATACAGATAACGGTGGAGTTATTTCCATGTTTATACAGAGAGCAGTGGAGAGATTTCCATGTTTATACCCATAGCGGTGTACATATTTCCATGTTTATAGAGACAGCGGTGTAGGTATTTCCATGTTTATACAGATAGCGGTGCAGATATTTCCATGTTTACACTGATGCCTATGCAGATATTTCCATATTTATACAGAGGGCTGTGTAGATATTTCTATATTTATACAGATGGCAGTGTAGATATTTAAATGTTCCTACACATGACTGTGTAGGTATTTCCAAGTTTATACAGATGTCTTTGTAGTTATTTCCATGTTTATAGAGATAGCGGTGCAGATATTTCCATGTTTATACAGATAGCGGTGTATATATTTCCATGTTTATACAGATCATGGTGTAGATATTTCCATGTTTATAGAGACCGCAGTGTAGATATTTCCATGTTTATAGAGATAGAAGTATAGATATTTCCCTGTTTGTACAGATGGCGGTGTTGATGTTTCCATCTATACACTGATTGCCGTGTAGGTATTTCCATGTGTATACAGATGGCATTGTAGATACTTCCATGTTTATACAGATGGTGGTGTAGATATTTCCATGTTTACACAGATGACTGTATAGATATTTCCATGTTTATACAGATGGTGGTGTAGATATTTCCAAGTTTATTGAGATTGCGGTGTAGATATTTCCATATTTATACAGATAACGGTGTAGAAGTTTCCATGTTTATACAGATAGCGGTGTAAATATTTCCATGTTTATACAGATCACGGTGTAGATATTTCCATGTTTATAGAGATAGCGGTGTAGATATTTCCATGTTTATACCGATAGCGGTGTTGATATTTCCAAGTTTGTACACACCGCGGTGTAGATATTTCCATGTATGTACACATGGCTGTGTAGATATTTCCATGTTTATACAGATGGCAGTGTAGATATTTCCATGTTTACACAGATAACTTTGTAAGTATTTCCATGTTTATACAGATGGCGGTGTAGATATTTCGATGTTTATAGAGATAACAGTGGAGATATTTCCATGTTTATACAGATAGCGGTGTGGATATTTCCATGTTTATACTGATCGTGGTGTAGACATTTCCGTGTTTATAGAGATGGCGGTGTAGATATTTCCATGTTCATAGAGATAGTGGTGTTGATTTTTCCATGTTTATAGAGATAGCGGTGTGGATATTTCCATGTTTATACAGATAGGGGTGTAGATATTTCCCTGTTTATAGAGATGGCGGTGTAGATATTTCCATGTTTATACAGATCACAGTGTAGATATTTCCTTGTTTATACAAATAGCGGTGTAGTTATTTCCATGTTTATACAGATAGTGGTGTAGATATTTCCATGTATATGCAGATGGCTGTGTAGATATTTCCATGTTTATACAGATGGCTGTGTAGATATTTCCATGTTTATACAGATGTCTTTGTAGTTATGTCCATGTTTATAGAGATAGCGGTGCAGATATTTCCATGTTTATACAGATAGCGGTGTATATATTTCCATGTTTATACAGATCATGGTGTAGATATTTCCACGTTTATACAGATACCGGTGTATATATTTCCATGTTTATACAGACCGCAGTGTAGATATTTCCATGTTTATAGAGATAGTAGTGTATATATTTCCATGTTTGTACAGATGGCGGTGTTGATGTTTCCATCTATACACTGATTGCCGTGAAGGTATTTCCATGTGTATACAGATGGCATTGTAGTTATTTCCATGTTTATACAGATGGTGGTGTAGATATTTCCATGATTTCACAGATGACTGTATAGGTATTTCCATGTTTATACAGATGGCGGTGTAGATATATCCAAGTTTATAGAGATAGCGGTGTAGATATTTCCATATTTATACAGATAACGGTGTAGAAGTTTCCATGTTTATACAGATAGCGTTGTAAATATTTCCATGTTTATACAGATCACGGTGTAGATATTTCCATGTTTATAGAGATAGCGGTGTAGATATTTCCATGTTTATACCGATAGCGGTGTTGATATTTCCATGTTTATACAGACCGCGGTGTAGATATTTCCATGTTTATACAGATAGCGGTGCAGATATTTCCATGTTTGTACAGATGGCAGTGTTGATATTTCCATCTATACATGGATGACCGTGTAGATATTTCCATGTTTATACAGATGGCGGTGTAGATATTTCGATGTTTATAGAGATGGCAGTGGAGATATTTCCATGTTTATACAGATAGCGGTGTAGATATTTCCATGTTTATAGTGATCGTGGTGTAGACACTTCCATGTTTATAGAGATGGCGGTGTAGATATTTCCATGTTCATAGAGATAGCGGTGTTGATTTTTCCGTGTTTATAGAGATAGCGGTGTGGATATTTCCATGTTTACACAGATAGGGGTGTAGATATTTCCCTGTTTATAGAGATGGCGGTGTAGATATTTCCATGTTTATACAGATCACGGTGTAGATATTTCCTTGTTTATACAAATAGCGGTGTAGTTATTTCCATGTTTATTCAGATAGCGGTGTAGATATTTCCATGTATATACAGATGGCTGTGTAGATATTTCCATGTTTATACAGATGGCTGTGTAGATATTTCCATGTTTATACAGATGACTTTGTAGGTATTTCCATGTTTATACAGATGGCGGTGTAGATATTTCCATGTTTATAGAGATAACTGTGTAGATATTTCCATGTTTATACAGATAGAGGTGTAGATATTTCCATGTTTATTCAGATCGCGGTGTAGATATTTCCATGTTTATACAGATCACGGTGTAGATATTTCCATGTTTGTACAGATCGTGGTGTAGATATTTCCATGTTTATACAGATAGCGGTGTAGATATTTCCATGTTTTTACAGATATCAGTGTAGATATTTCCATGTTTACACAGATTGCGGTGTAGATATTTCCATCTTTCTACAGATGGCATTGTAGATATTTCCATGTTTATACAGATGACTGTATAGTTATTTCCATGCTTTTACAGATGGCGGTGCAGATATTTCCATGTCTATAGAGATAGCGGTGTAGATATTTCCATGTTTGTACAGATGGCGGTGTTGATATTTCCATCTATACACAGATGTCCGTGTAGATATTTCCATGTTTATTCAGATGGCGGCGTAGATATTTCCAAGGACATGCAGATGGTGGTGTAGTTATTTCCATGTTTATACAGATAGCGGTGTAGGTATTTCCATGTTTACACAGATGGTGGTGTAGATATTTCCGTGTTTATACACATGGCAGAGTAGATACTTCCATCTTTATGGAGATGGCATTGTAGATATTTTCATGTTCATAGAGATGGCGGTGTAGATATTTCCATATTTATAGAGATAGCGGTGTAGATATTTCCATCTTTCTACAGATGGCAGTGTAGATATTTCCATGTTTATACAGATGGCCGTGTAGATATTTCCATATTTATACAGATGTCTGTGTAGATATTTCCATGTGTATACAGATGGTATTGTAGCTATTTCCATGTTTATACAGATGGTGGTGTAGATATTTCCATGTTTATTCAGATGAATGTGTAGATATTTCCATGTTTTTACAGATTGCAGTGTAGATATTTCAATGTTTATATAGATGGCGCTGTTGATATTTCCATGTTTATACAGATAACGGTGGAGATATTTCCATGTTTATACAGAGAGCAGTGGAGATATTTCCATGTTTATACACATAGCGGTGTACATATTTCCATGTTTATAGAGAGAGCGGTGTAGGTATTTCCACGTTTATGCAGATAGCGGTGCAGATATTTCCATGTTTACACAGATGCCTATGCAGATATTTCCATATTTATACAGAGGGCTGTGTAGATATTTCTATATTTATACAGATGGCAGTGTAGATATTTAAATGTTCCTACACATGACTGTGTAGGTATTTCCATGTTTATACAGATGTCTTTGTAGTTATTTCCATGTTCATAGAGATAGCGGTGCAGATATTTCCATGTTTATACAGATAGCGGTGTATATATTTCCATGTTTATACAGATCATGGTGTAGATATTTCCATGTTTATACAGATACCGGTGTAGATATTTCCATGTTTATACAGACCGCAGTGTATATATTTCCATGTTTATAGAGATAGCAGTGTAGATATTTCCATGTTTGTACAGATGGCGGTGTTGATGTTTCCATCTATACACTGATTTCCGTGTAGGTATTTCCATGTGTATACAGAAGGCATTGTAGATATTTCCATGTTTATACAGATGGTGGTGTAGATATTTCCATGTTTACACTGATGACTGTAGGTATTTCCACGTTTATACAGATGGCGGTGTAGATATTTCCAAGTTTATAGAGATAGCGGTGTAGATATTTCCATATTTATACAGATAACGGTGTAGAAGTTTCCATGTTTATACAGATAGCAGTGTAAATATTTCCAAGTTTATACAGATCACGGTGTAGATATTTCCATGTTTACAGAGATAGCGGTGTAGATATTTCCATGTTTATACCGATAGCGGTGTTGATATTTCCATGTTTATACAGACCGCGGTGTAGATATTTCCATGTTTATACAGATAGCGGTGCAGATATTTCCATGTTTGTACAGATGGCGGTGTTGATATTTCCATCTATACACAGATGACCGTGAAGATATTTCCATGTTTATACAGATGGCGGTGCAGATATTTCCATGGATATGTAGATGGCGGTGTAGATATTTCCATGTTTATACAGATAACGGTGTAGTTATTTCCATGTTTATATAGATAGCGGTGTAGATATTTCCATGTATGTACACATGGCTGTGTAGATATTTCCATGTTTATACAGATGGCGGTGTAGATATTTCCATGTTTATACAGATAACTTTGTAAGTATTTCCATGTTTATACAGATGGTGGTGTAGATATTTCGATGTTTATAGAGATAGCAGTGGAGGTATTTCCATGTTTATACAGATAGCGGTGTAGATATTTCCATGTTTATACTGATCGTGGTGTAGACATTTCCATGTTTCTAGAGATGGCGGTGTAGATATTTCCATGTTCATAGAGATAGTGGTGTTGATTTTTCCATGTTTATAGAGATAGCGGTGTGGATATTTCCATGTTTATACAGATAGGGGTGTAGATATTTCCCTGTTTATAGAGATGGCGGTGTAGATATTTCCATGTTTATACAGATCACAGTGTAGATATTTCCTTGTTTATACAAATAGCGGTGTAGTTATTTCCATGTTTATACAGATAGTGGTGTAGATATTTCCATGTATATACAGATGGCTGTGTAGATATTTCCATGTTTATACAGATGGCTGTGTAGATATTTCCATGTTTATACAGATGTCTTTGTAGTTATGTCCATGTTTATACAGATAGCGGTGCAGATATTTCCATGTTTATACAGATAGCGGTGTATATATTTCCATGTTTATACAGATCATGGTGTAGATATTTCCACGTTTATACAGATACCGGTGTATATATTTCCATGTTTATACAGACCGCAGTGTAGATATTTCTATGTTTATAGAGATAGCAGTGTATATATTTCCATGTTTGTACAGATGGCGGTGTTGATGTTTCCATCTATACACTGATTGCCGTGTAGCTATTTCCATGTGTATACAGATGGCATTGTAGTTATTTCCATGTTTATACAGATGGTGGTGTAGACATTTCCATGATTTCACAGATGACTGTATAGGTATTTCCATGTTTATACAGATGGCGGTGTAGATATATCCAAGTTTATAGAGATAGCGGTGTAGATATTTCCATATTTATACAGATAACGGTGTAGAAGTTTCCATGTTTATACAGATAGCGGTGTAAATATTTCCATATTTATACAGATCACGGTGTAGATATTTCCATGTTTATAGAGATAGCGGTGTAGATATTTCCATGTTTATACCGATAGCGGTGTTGATATTTCCATGTTTATACAGACCGCGGTGTAGATATTTCCATGTTTATTCAGATAGCGGTGCAGATATTTCCATGTTTGTACAGATGGCAGTGTTGATATTTCCATCTATACATGGATGACCGTGTAGATATTTCCATGTTTATACAGATGGCGGTGTAGATATTTCGATGTTTATAGAGATAGCAGTGGAGATATTTCCATGTTTATACAGACAGCGGTGTAGATATTTCCATGTTTATAGTGATCGTGGTGTAGACACTTCCATGTTTATAGAGATGGCGGTGTAGATATTTCCATGTTCATAGAGATAGCGGTGTTGATTTTTCCGTGTTTATAGAGATAGCGGTGTGGATATTTCCATGTTTACACAGATAGGGGTGTAGATATTTCCCTGTTTATAGAGATGGCGGTGTAGATATTTCCATGTTTATACAGATCACGGTGTAGATATTTCCTTGTTTATACAAATAGCGGTGTAGTTATTTCCATGTTTATTCAGATAGCGGTGTAGATATTTCCATGTATATACAGATGGCTGTGTAGATATTTCCATGTTTATACAGATGGCTGTGTAGATATTTCCATTTTTATACAGATGACTTTGTAGGTATTTCCATGTTTATACAGATGGCGGTGTAGATATTTCCATGTTTATAGAGATAACTGTGTAGATATTTCCATGTTTATACAGATAGAGGTGTAGATATTTCCATGTTTATTCAGATCGCGGTGTAGATATTTCCATGTATATACAGATCACGGTGTAGATATTTCCATGTTTGTACAGATCGTGGTGTAGATATTTCCATGTTTATACAGATAGCGGTGTAGATATTTCCATGTTTTTACAGATATCAGTGTAGATATTTCCATGTTTACACAGATTGCGGTGTAGATATTTCCATCTTTCTACAGATGGCATTGTAGATATTTCCATGTTTATACAGATGACTGTATAGTTATTTCCATGCTTTTACAGATGGCGGTGCAGATATTTCCATGTCTATAGAGATAGCGGTGTAGATATTTCCATGTTTGTACAGATGGCGGTGTTGATATTTCCATCTATACACAGATGTCCGTGTAGATATTTCCATGTTTATTCAGATGGCGGCGTAGATATTTCCAAGGACATGCAGATGGTGGTGTAGTTATTTCCATGTTTATACAGATAGCGGTGTAGGTATTTCCATGTTTACACAGATGGTGGTGTAGATATTTCCGTGTTTATACACATGGCAGAGTAGATACTTCCATCTTTATGGAGATGGCATTGTAGATATTTTCATGTTCATAGAGATGGCGGTGTAGATATTTCCATATTTATAGAGATAGCGGTGTATATATTTCCATCTTTCTACAGATGGCAGTGTAGATATTTCCATGTTTATACAGATGGCCGTGTAGATATTTCCATATTTATACAGATGTCTGTGTAGATATTTCCATGTGTATATAGATGGTATTGTAGCTATTTCCATGTTTATACAGATGGTGGTGTAGATATTTCCATGTTTATTCAGATGAATGTGTAGATATTTCCATGTTTTTACAGATTGCAGTGTAGATATTTCAATGTTTATATAGATGGCGCTGTTGATATTTCCATGTTTATACAGATAACGGTGGAGATATTTCCATGTTTATACAGAGAGCAGTGGAGATATTTCCATGTTTATACACATAGCGGTGTACATATTTCCATGTTTATAGAGAGAGCGGTGTAGGTATTTCCACGTTTATGCAGATAGCGGTGCAGATATTTCCATGTTTACACAGATGCCTATGCAGATATTTCCATATTTATACAGAGGGCTGTGTAGATATTTCTATATTTATACAGATGGCAGTGTAGATATTTAAATGTTCCTACACATGACTGTGTAGGTATTTCCATCTTTATACAGATGTCTTTGTAGTTATTTCCATGTTCATAGAGATAGCGGTGCAGATATTTCCATGTTTATACAGATAGCGGTGTATATATTTCCATGTTTATACAGATCATGGTGTAGATATTTCCATGTTTATACAGATACCGGTGTAGATATTTCCATGTTTATACAGACCGCAGTGAAGATATTTCAATGTTTATAGAGATAGCAGTGTAGATATTTCCATGTTTGTACAGATGGCGGTGTTGATGTTTCCATCTATACACTGATTTCCGTGTAGGTATTTCCATGTGTATACAGAAGGCATTGTAGATATTTCCATGTTTATACAGATGGTGGTGTAGATATTTCCATGTTTACACTGATGACTGTAGGTATTTCCACGTTTATACGGATGGCGGTGTAGATATTTCCAAGTTTATAGAGATAGCGGTGTAGATATTTCCATACTTATACAGATAACGGTGTAGAAGTTTCCATGTTTATACAGATAGCAGTGTAAATATTTCCAAGTTTATACAGATCACGGTGTAGATATTTCCATGTTTACAGAGATAGCGGTGTAGATATTTCCATGTTTATACCGATAGCGGTGTTGATATTTCCATGTTTATACAGACCGCGGTGTAGATATTTCCATGTTTATACAGATAGCGGTGCAGATATTTCCATGTTTGTACAGATGGCGGTGTTGATATTTCCATCTATACACAGATGACCGTGAAGATATTTCCATGTTTATACAGATGGCGGTGCAGATATTTCCATGGATATGTAGATGGCGGTGTAGATATTTCCATGTTTATACAGATAACGGTGTAGTTATTTCCATGTTTATATAGATAGCGGTGTAGATATTTCCATGTATGTACACATGGCTGTGTAGATATTTCCATGTTTATACAGATGGCGGTGTAGATATTTCCATGTTTATACAGATAACTTTGTAAGTATTTCCATGTTTATACAGATGGTGGTGTAGATATTTCGATGTTTATAGAGATAGCAGTGGAGGTATTTCCATGTTTATACAGATAGCGGTGTAGATATTTCCATGTTTATACTGATCGTGGTGTAGACATTTCCATGTTTCTAGAGATGGCGGTGTAGATATTTCCATGTTCATAGAGATAGTGGTGTTGATTTTTCCATGTTTATAGAGATAGCGGTGTGGATATTTCCATGTTTATACAGATAGGGGTGTAGATATTTCCCTGTTTATAGAGATGGCGGTGTAGATATTTCCATGTTTATACAGATCACAGTGTAGATATTTCCTTGTTTATACAAATAGCGGTGTAGTTATTTCCATGTTTATACAGATAGTGGTGTAGATATTTCCATGTATATACAGATGGCTGTGTAGATATTTCCATGTTTATACAGATGGCTGTGTAGATATTTCCATGTTTATACAGATGTCTTTGTAGTTATGTCCATGTTTATACAGATAGCGGTGCAGATATTTCCATGTTTATACAGATAGCGGTGTATATATTTCCATGTTTATACAGATCATGGTGTAGATATTTCCACGTTTATACAGATACCGGTGTATATATTTCCATGTTTATACAGACCGCAGTGTAGATATTTCTATGTTTATAGAGATAGCAGTGTATATATTTCCATGTTTGTACAGATGGCGGTGTTGATGTTTCCATCTATACACTGATTGCCGTGTAGGTATTTCCATGTGTATACAGATGGCATTGTAGTTATTTCCATGTTTATACAGATGGTGGTGTAGACATTTCCATGATTTCACAGATGACTGTATAGGTATTTCCATGTTTATACAGATGGCGGTGTAGATATATCCAAGTTTATAGAGATAGCGGTGTAGATATTTCCATATTTATACAGATAACGGTGTAGAAGTTTCCATGTTTATACAGATAGCGGTGTAAATATTTCCATATTTATACAGATCACGGTGTAGATATTTCCATGTTTATAGAGATAGCGGTGTAGATATTTCCATGTTTATACCGATAGCGGTGTTGATATTTCCATGTTTATACAGACCGCGGTGTAGATATTTCCATGTTTATTCAGATAGCGGTGCAGATATTTCCATGTTTGTACAGATGGCAGTGTTGATATTTCCATCTATACATGGATGACCGTGTAGATATTTCCATGTTTATACAGATGGCGGTGTAGATATTTCGATGTTTATAGAGATAGCAGTGGAGATATTTCCATGTTTATACAGATAGCGGTGTAGATATTTCCATGTTTATAGTGATCGTGGTGTAGACACTTCCATGTTTATAGAGATGGCGGTGTAGATATTTCCATGTTCATAGAGATAGCGGTGTTGATTTTTCCGTGTTTATAGAGATAGCGGTGTGGATATTTCCATGTTTATACAGATAGGGGTGTAGATATTTCCCTGTTTATAGAGATGGCGGTGTAGATATTTCCATGTTTATACAGATCACGGTGTAGATATTTCCTTGTTTATACAAATAGCGGTGTAGTTATTTCCATGTTTATTCAGATAGCGGTGTAGATATTTCCATGTATATACAGATGGCTGTGTAGATATTTCCATGTTTATACAGATGGCTGTGTAGATATTTCCATGTTTATACAGATGACTTTGTAGGTATTTCCATGTTTATACAGATGGCAGTGTAGATATTTCCATGTTTATAGAGATAACTGTGTAGATATTTCCATGTTTATACAGATAGCGGTGTAGATATTTCCATGTTTATTCAGATCGCGGTGTAGATATTTCCATGTTGATACAGATCGCGGTGTAGATATTTCCAAGTTTGTACAGATCGCGGTGTAGATATTTCCATGTTTATACAGATAGCAGTGTAGATATTTCCATGTTTTTACAGATATCGGTGTAGATATTTCCATGTTTACACAGATTGCGGTGTAGATATTTCCATCTTTCTACAGATGGCATTGTAGATATTTCCATGTTTATACAGATGACTGTATAGTTATTTCCATGCTTTTACAGATGGCGGTGCAGATATTTCCATGTCTATAGAGATAGCGGTGTAGATATTTCCATGTTTGTACAGATGGCGGTGTTGATATTTCCATCTATACACAGATGTCCGTGTAGATATTTCCATGTTTATTCAGATGGCGGCGTAGATATTTCCAAGGACATGCAGATGGCGGTGTTGTTATTTCCATGTTTATACAGATAGCGGTGTAGGTATTTCCATGTTTACACAGATGGTGGTGTAGATATTTCCGTGTTTATACACATGGCGGAGTAGATACTTCCATCTTTATGGAGATGGCAGTGTAGATATTTTCATGTTCATAGAGATGGTGGTGTAGATATTTCCATATTTATAGAGATAGCGGTGTAGATATTTCCATCTTTCTACAGATGGCAGTGTAGATATTTCCATGTTTATACAGATGGCCGTGTAGATATTTCCATATTTATACAGATGTCTGTGTATATATTTCCATGTGTATACAGATGGTATTGTAGCTATTTCCATGTTTATACAGATGGTGGTGTAGATATTTCTATGTTTATTCAGATGAATGTGTAGATATTTCCATGTTTTTACAGATTGCAGTGTAGATATTTCAATGTTTATATAGATGGCGCTGTTGATATTTCCATGTTTATACAGATAACGGTGGAGATATTTCCATGTTTATACAGAGAGCAGTGGAGATATTTCCATGTTTATACACATAGCGGTGTACATATTTCCATGTTTATAGAGAGAGCGGTGTAGGTATTTCCACGTTTATACAGATAGCGGTGCAGATATTTCCATGTTTACACAGATGCCTATGCAGATATTTCCATATTTATACAGAGGGCTGTGTAGATATTTCTATATTTATACAGATGGCAGTGTAGATATTTAAATGTTCCTACACATGACTGTGTAGGTATTTCCATGTTTATACAGATGTCTTTGTAGTTATTTCCATGTTCATAGAGATAGCGGTGCAGATATTTCCATGTTTATGCAGATAGCGGTGTATATATTTCCATGTTATACAGATCATGGTGTAGATATTTCCATGTTTATACAGATACCGGTGTAGATATTTCCATGTTTATACAGACCGCAGTGAAGATATTTCCATGTTTATAGAGATAGCAGTGTAGATATTTCCATGTTTGAACAGATGGCGGTGTTGATGTTTCCATCTATACACTGATTTCCGTGTAGGTATTTCCATGTGTATACAGATGGCATTGTAGATATTTCCATGTTTATACAGATGGTGGTGTAGATATTTCCATGTTTACACTGATGACTGTAGGTATTTCCACGTTTATACGGATGGTGGTGTAGATATTTCCAAGTTTATAGAGATAGCGGTGTAGATATTTCCATATTTATACAGATAACGGTGTAGAAGTTTCCATGTTTATACAGATAGCAGTGTAAATATTTCCAAGTTTATACAGATCACGGTGTAGATATTTCCATGTTTATAGAGATAGCGGTGTAGATATTTCCATGTTTATACCGATAGCGGTGTTGATATTTCCATGTTTATACAGACCGCGGTGTAGATATTTCCATGTTTATACAGATAGCGGTGCAGATATTTCCATGTTTGTACAGATGGCGGTGTTGATATTTCCATCTATACACAGATGACCGTGAAGATATTTCCATGTTTATACAGATGGCGGTGCAGATATTTCCATGGATATGTAGATGGCGGTGTAGATATTTCCATATTTATACAGATAGCGGTGTAGTCATTTCCATGTTTATATAGATAGCGGTGTAGATATTTCCATGTATGTACACATGGCTGTGTAGATATTTCCATGTTTATACAGATGGCGGTGTAGATATTTCCATGTTTATACAGATAACTTTGTAAGTATTTCCATGTTTATACAGATAGCGGTGTAGATATTTCCATGTTTATACTGATCGTGGTGTAGACATTTCCATGTTTATAGAGATGGGGGTGTAGATATTTCCATGTTCATAGAGATAGCGGTGTTGAGTTTTCCATGTTTATAGAGATAGCGGTGTGGATATTTCCATGTTTATACAGATAGGGGTGTAGATATTTCCCTGTTTATAGAGATGGCGGTGTAGATATTTCCATGTTTATACAGATCACGGTGTAGATATTTCCTTGTTTATACAAATAGCGGTGTAGTTATTTCCATGTTCATACAGATAGTGGTGTAGATATTTCCATGTATATACAGATGGCTGTGTAGATATTTCCATGTTTATACAGATGGCTGAGTAGATATTTCCATGTTTATACAGATGACTTTGTAGTTATTTCCATGTTTATACAGATGGCGGTGTAGATATTTCCATGTTTATAGAGATAACTGTGTAGATATTTCCATGTTTATACAGATAGCGGTGTAGATATTTCCATGTTTATACAGATCGCGGTGTAGATATTTCCATGTTTATACAGATCGCGGTGTAGATATTTCCATGTTTATACAGATAGCGGTGCAGATATTTCCATGTTTTTACAGATATCGGTGTATATATTTCCATGTTTACACAGATTGCGGTGTAGATATTTCCATCTTTCTACAAATGGCATTGTAGATATTTCCATGTTTATACAGATGACTGTATAGGTATTTCCATGTTTTTACAGATGGCGGTGCAGATATTTCCATGTCTATAGAGATAGCGGGGTAGAGATTTCCATGTTTGTACGGATGGCGGTGTTGATATTTCCATCTATACACAGATGGCCGTGTAGATATTTCCATGTTTATTCAGATGGTGGCGAAGATATTTCCAAGGACATGCAGATGGCGGTGTAGTTATTTCCATGTTTATACAGATAGCGGTGTAGGTATTTCCATGTTTACACAGATGGTGGTATAGATATTTCCGTGTTTATACACATGGCTGAGTAGATACTTCCATCTTTATGGAGATGGCAGTGTAGATATTTTCATGTTCATAGAGATGGCGGTGTAGATATTTCCATATTTATACAGATAGCGGTGTAGATATTTCCATCTTTCTACAGATGGCAGTGTAGATATTTCCATGTTTATACAGATGGCCGTGTAGATATTTCCATATTTATACAGATGTCTGTGTAGATATTTCCATGTGTCTACAGATGGTATTGTAGCTATTTCCATGTTTATACAGATGGTGGTGTAGATATTTCCATGTTTATTCAGATGACTGTGTAGATATTTCCATGTTTCTACAGATGGCAGTGTAGATATTTCAATGTTTATATAGATGGCGCTGTTGATATTTCCATGTTTATACAGATAACGGTGTAGATATTTCCAAGTTTATACAGAGAGCAGTGGAGATATTTCCATGTTTATACACATAGCGGTGTACATATTTCCATGTTTATAGAGACAGCGGTGTAGTTATTTCCACGTTTATACAGATAGCGGTGCAGATATTTCCATGTTTACACAGATGCCTATGCAGATATTTCCATATTTATACAGAGGGATGTGTAGATATTTCTATATTTATACAGATGGCAGTGTAGATATTTAAATGTTCCTACACATGACTGTGTAGGTATTTCCATGTTTATACAGATGTCTTTGTCGTTATTTCCATGTTTATAGAGATAGCGGTTCAGATATTTCCATGTTTATACAGATAGCGGTGTATATATTTCCATGTTTATACAGATCATGTTGTGGATATTTCAGTGTTTATACAGATACCGGTGTAGATATTTCCATGTTTATACAGACCACAGTGTAGATATTTCCATGTTTATAGAGATAGCAGTGTAGATATTTCCATGTTTGTACAGATGGCGGTGTTGATGTTTCCATCTATACACTGATTGCCGTGTAGGTATTTCCATGTGTATACAGATGGCATTGTAGATATTTCCATGTTTATACGGATGGTGGTTTAGATATTTCCATGTTTACACAGATGACTGTATAGCTATTTCCATGTTTATACAGATGGCGGTGTAGATATTTCCAAGTTTATAGAGATAGCGGTGTAGATATTTCCATATTTATACAGATAACGGTGTAGAAGTTTCCATGTTTATACAGATAGCGGTGTAAATATTTCCATGTTTATACAGATCACGGTGTAGATATTTCCATGTTTATAGAGATAGCGGTGCAGATATTTCCATGTTTGTACAGATGGCGGTGTTGATATTTCCATCTATACACAGATGACCGTGTAGATATTTCCATGTGTATACAGATGGCGGCGCAGATATTTCCATGGATATGTAGATGGCGGTGTAGATATTTCCATGTTTATACAGATAGCGGTGTAGTTATTTCCATGTTTATATAGATAGCGGTGTAGATATTTCCATGTATGTACACATGGCTGTGTAGATATTTCCATGTTTATACAGATGGCGGTGTAGATATTTCCATGTTCATACAGATAACTTTGTAAGTATTTCCATGTTTATACAGATGGCGGTGTAGATATTTCGATGTTTATAGAGATAGCAGTGGAGATATTTCCATGTTTATACAGATAGCGGTGTAGATATTTCCATGTTTATACTGATCGTGGTGTAGACATTTCCATGTTTATAGAGATGGCGGTGTAGATATTTCCATGTTCATAGAAATAGCGGTGTTGATATTTCCTTGTTTATACAAATAGCGGTGTTGTTATTTCCATGTTCATACAGATAGTGGTGTATATATTTCCATGTATATACAGATGGCTGTGTAGATATTTCCATGTTTATACAGAGGGCTGTGTAGATATTTCCAAGTTTATACAGATGACTTTGTAGGTATTTCCATGTTTATACAGATGGCGGTGTAGATATTTCCATGTTTATAGAGATGACTGTGTAGATATTTCCATGTTTATACAGATAGCGGTGTAGATATTTCCATGTTTATACAGATCGCACTGTAGATATTTCCATGTTTATAGAGATAACTGTGTAGATATTTCCATGTTTATACAGATAGCGGTGTAGATATTTCCATGCTTATACAGATCACAGTGTAGATATTTCCATGTTTATACAGATCGCGGTGTAGATATTTCCATGTTTATTCAGATAGCGGTGGAGATATTTCCATGTTTTTACAGATATCGGTGTAGATATTTCCATGTTTACACAGATTGCGTTGTAGATATTTCCATCTTTCTACAGATGGCATTGGAGATACTTCCATGATTATACAGATGACTGTATAGGTATTTCCATGTTTTTACAGATGGCGGTGCAGATATTTCCATGTCTATAGAGATAGCGGTGTAGATATTTCCATGTTTGTACAGATGGCGGTGTTGATATTTCCATCTATACACAGATGGCCGTGTAGATATTTCCATGTTTATTCAGATGGCGGCGTAGATATTTCCAAGGACATGCAGATGGCGGTGTAGTTATTTCCATGTTTATACAGATAGTGGTGTAGGTATTTCCATGTTTACACAGATGGTGGTGTAGATATTTCCGTGTTTATACACATGGCGGAGTAGGTACTTCCATCTTTATTGAGATGGCAGTGTAGATATTTCCATATTTATAGAGATAGCGGTGTAGATATTTCCATCTTTCTACAGATGGCAGTGTAGATATTTCCATGTTTATACAGATGGCCATGTAGATATTTCCATATTTATACAGATGTCTGTGTAGATATTTCCATGTGTATACAGATGGTATTGTAGCTATTTCCATGTTTATACAGATGGTGGGGTAGATATTTCCATGTTTATTCAGATGACTGTGTAGATATTTCCATGTTTCTACAGATGGCAGTGTAGATATTTCAATGTTTATATAGATGGCGCTGTTGATATTTCCATGTTCATACAGATAACGGTGGAGATATTTCCATGTTTATACAGAGAGCCGTGGAGATATTTCCAGGTTTATACACATAGCGGTGTACATATTTCCATGTTTATAGAGACAGCGGTGTAGGTATTTCCACGTTTATACAGATAGCGGTGCAGATATTTCCATGTTTACACAGATGCCTATGCAGATATTTCAATATTTATACAGAGGGCTGTGTAGATATTTCTATATTTATACAGATGGCAGTGTAGATATTTAAATGTTCCTACACATGACTGTGTAGGTATTTCCATGTTTATACAGATGTCTTTGTCGTTATTTCCATGTTTATAGAGATAGCGGTGCACATATTTCCATGTTTATACAGATAGCGGTGTATATATTTCTATGTTTATACAGATCATGGTGTCGATATTTCCATGTTTATACAGATACCGGTGTAGATATTTCCATGTTTATACAGACCACAGTGTAGATATTTCCATGTTTATAGAGATAGCAGTGTAGATATTTCCATGTTTGTACAGATGGCGGTGTTCATGTTTCCATCTATACACTGATTGCCGTGTAGGTATTTCCATGTGTATACAGATGGCATTGTAGATATTTCCATGTTTATACAGTTGGTGGTGTAGATATTTCCATGTTTACACAGATGACTGTATAGGTATTTTCATGTTTATACAGATGGTGGTGAAGATATTTCCAAGTTTATAGAGATAGCGGTGTAGATATTTCCATATTTATACAGATAACGGTGTGGAAGTTTCCATGTTTATACAATTAGCGGTGTAAATATTTCCATGTTTATACAGATCACGGTGTAGATATTTCCATGTTTATAGAGATAGCGGTGTAGATATTTCCATGTTTATACCGATAGCGGTGTTGATATTTCCATGTTTATACAGACCGCGGTGTAGATATTTCCATGTTTATACAGATAGCGGTGCAGATATTTCCATGTTTGTACAGATGGCGGTGTTGATATTTCCATCAATACACAGATGACCGTGTAGATATTTCCATGTTTATACAGATGGCGGCGCAGATATTTCCATGGATATGTAGATGGCGGTGTAGATATTTCCATGTTTATACAGATAGCGGTGTAGTTATTTCCATCTTTATATAGATAGCGGTGTATATATTTCCAAGTATGTATACATGGCTGTGTAGATATTTCCATGTTTATACAGATGGCGGTGTAGATATTTCCATGTTTATACAGATAACTTTGTAAGTATTTCCATGTTCATACAAATGGCGGTGTAGATATTTTGATGTTTATAGAGACAGCAGTGGAGATATTTCCATGTTTATACAGATTGCGGTGTAGATATTTCCATGTTTATACTGATCGTGGTGTAGACATTTCCAAGTTTATAGAAATGGCGGTGTAGATATTTCCATGTTCATAGAGATAGCGGTGTTGATTTTTCCATGTTTATAGAGATAGCGGTGTGGATATTTCCATGTTTATACAGATAGGGGTGTAGATATTTCCCTGTTTATAGAGATGGCGGAGTAGATATTTCCATGTTTATAGAGATCACGGTGTAGATATTTCCTTATTTATACAAATAGCGGTGTAGTTATTTCCATGTTTATACAGATAGTGGTGTAGATATTTCCATGTATATACAGATGGCTGTGTAGATATTTGCATGTTTATACAGAGGGCTGTGTAGATATTTCCATGTTTATACAGATGACTTTGTAGGTATTTCCAAGTTTGTACAGATGGCGGTGTAGATATTTCCATGTTTATAGAGATAACTGTGTAGATATTTCCATGTTTATACAGATCACGGTGTAGATATTTCCATGTTTATACAGATCACGGTGTAGATATTTCCATGTTTATACAGATAGCGGTGTAGATATTTCCATGTTTTTACAGATATCGGTGTAGATATTTCCATGTTTACACAGATTGCGGTGTAGATATTTCCATCTTTCTATAGATGGCATTGTAGATATTTCCATGTTTATACAGATGACTGTATAGGTATTTCCATGTTTTTACAGATGGCGGTGCAGATATTTCCATGTCTATAGAGATAGCGGTGTAGATATTTCCATGTTTGTACAGATGGCGGTGTTGATATTTCCGTCTATACACTGATGGCCGTGTAGATATTTCCATGTTTATTCAGATGGCGGTGAAGATATTTCCAAGGACATGCAGATGGCGGTGTAGTTATTTCCATGTTTATACAGATAGCGGTGTAGGTATTTCCATGTTTACACAGATGGTGGTGTAGATATTTCCGTGTTTATACACATGGCGTAGTAGATACTTCCATCTTTATGGAGATGGCAGTGTAGATATTTTCATGTTCATAGAGATGGCAGTGTAGATATTTCCATATTTATAGAGATAGCGGTGTAGATATTTCCATCTTTCTACAGATGGCAGTGTAGATATTTCCATGTTTATACAGATGGCCGTGTAGATATTTCCATATTTATACAGATGTCTGTGTAGATATTTCCATGTGTGTACAGATGGTATTGTAGCTATTTCCATGTTTATACAGATGGTGGTGTAGATATTTCCATGTTTATTCAGATGACTGTGTAGATATTTCCATGTTTCTACAGATGGCAGTGTAGATATTTCAATGTTTATATAGATGGCGCTCTTGATATTTCCATGTTTATACAGATAACGGTGCAGATATTTGCATGTTTATACAGAGAGCAGTGGAGATATTTCCATGTTTATACACATAGCGGTTTACATATTTCCATGTTTATAGAGACAGCGGTGTAGGTATTTCCACGTTTATACAGATAGCGGTGCAGATATTTCCATGTTTACACAGATGCCTATGCAGATATTTCCATATTTATACAGAGGGCTGTGTAGATATTTCTATTTTTATACAGATGGCAGTGTAGATATTTAAATGATCCTACACATGACTGTGTAGGTATTTCCATGTTTATACAGATGTCTTTGTCGTTATTTCCATGTTTATAGAGATAGCGGTGCAGATATTTCCATGTTTATACAGATAGCGGTGTATATATTTCCATGTTTATACAGATCATGGTGTGGATATTTCCATGTTTATACAGATACCGGTGTAGATATTTCCATGTTTATACAGACCACAGTGTAGATATTTCCATGTTTATAGAGATAGCAGTGTAGATATTTCCATGTTTGTACAGATGGCGGTGTTGATGTTTCCATCTATACACTGATTTCCGTGTAGGTATTTCCATGTGTATACAGATGGCATTGTAGATATTTCCATGTTTATACAGATGGTGGTGTAGATATTTCCATGTTTACACAGATGAATGTATAGGTATTTCCATGTTTATACAGATGGCGGTTTAGATATTTCCAAGTTTATAGAGATAGCGGTGTAGATATTTCCATATTTATACAGATAACGGTGTGGAAGTTTCCATGTTTATACAGATAGCGGTGTAAATATTTCCATGTTTATACAGATCACGGTGTAGATATTTCCATGTTTATAGAGATAGCGGTGCAGATATTTCCATGTTTATACCCATAGCGGTGTTGATATTTCCATGTTTATACAGACCGCGGTGTAGATATTTCCATGTTTATACAGTTAGCGGTGCAGATATTTCCATGTTTGTACAGATGGCGGTGTTGATATTTCCATCTATACACAGATGACCGTGTAGATATTTCCATGTTTATACAGATGGCGGTGTAGTTATTTCCATGTTTATATAGATAGGGGTGTAGATATTTCCAGGTTTATACAGATGGCGGTGTAGTTATTTCCATGTTTATATAGATAGCGGTGTAGATATTTCCATGTATGTACACATGGCTGTGTAGATATTTCCATGTTTATACAGATGGCGGTGTAGATATTTCCATGTTTATAGAGATAACTTTGTAAGTATTTCCATGTTTCTACAGATGGCGGTGTAGATATTTCGATGTTTATAGAGACATCTGTGGAGATATTTCCATGTTTATACAGATAGCGGTGTAGATATTTCCATGTTTATACTGATCGTGGTGTAGACATTTCCATGTTGATAGAGATGGCGGTGTAGATATTTCCATATTTATACAGATCACGGTGTAGATATTTCCTTGTTTATACAAATAGAGGTGTAGTTATTTCCATGTTTATACAGATAGTGGTGTAGATATTTCCATGTATATACAGACGGCTGTGTAGATATTTCCATGTTTATACAGAGGGCTGTGTAGATATTTCCATGTTTATACAGATGACTTTGTAGGTATTTCCATGTTTATACAGATGGCGGTGTAGATATTTCCATGTTTATAGAGATAACTGTGTAGGTATTTCCATGTTTATACAGATAGTGGTGTAGATATTTCCATGTTGATACAGATCACGGTGTAGATATTTCCATGTTTATACAGATAGCGGTGTAGATATTTCCATGTTTTTACAGATATCGGTGTAGATATTTCCATGTTTACACAGATTGCGGTGTAGATATTTCCATCTTTCTACAGATGGCATTGTAGATATTTCCATGTTCATACAGATGACTGTATAGGTATTTCCATGTTTGTACAGATGGCGGTGTTGATATTTCCATCTATACACAGATGGCCGTGTAGATATTTCCATGTTTATTCAGATGGTGGCGTAGATATTTCCAAGGACATGCAGATGGCGGTGTAGTTATTTCCATGTTTATACAGATAGCGGTGTAGGTATTTCCATGTTTACACAGATGGTGGTGTAGATATTTCCGTGTTTATACACATGGCGGAGTAGGTACTTCCATCTTTATTGAGATGGCAGTGTAGATATTTTCATGTTCATAGAGATGGCAGTGTAGATATTTCAATATTTATATAGATAGCGGTGTAGATATTTCCATCTTTCTACAGATGGCAGTGTAGGTATTTCCATGTTTATACAGATGGCCGTGTAGATATTTCCATATTTATACAGATGTCTGTGTAGATATTTCCATGTGTATACAGATGTTATTGTAGCTATTTCCATGTTTATACAGATGGTGGTGTAGATATTTCCATGTTTATTCAGATGACTGTGTAGATATTTCCATGTTTCTACAGATGGCAGTGTAGATATTTCAATGTTTATATAGATGGCGCTGTTGATATTTCCATGTTTATACAGATAACGGTGGAGATATTTCCATGTTTATACAGAGAGCCGTGGAGATATTTCCATGTTTATACACATAGCGGTGTACATATTTCCATGTTTATAGAGACAGCGGTGTAGGTATTTCCACGTTTATACAGATAGCGGTGCAGATATTTCCATGTTTACACAGATGCCTATGCAGATATTTCCATATTTATACAGAGGGCTGTGTAGATATTTCTATATTTATACAGATGGCAGTGTAGATAGTTAAATGTTCCTACACATGACTGTGTAGGTATTTCCATGTTTATACAGATGTCTTTGTAGTTATTTCCATGTTTATAGAGATAGCGGTGCAGATATTTCCATGTTTATACAGATAGCGGTGTATATATTTCCATGTTTACACAGATCATGGTGTGGATATTTCCATGTTTATACAGATACCGGTGTAGATATTTCCATGTTTATACAGACCACAGTGTAGGTATTTCCATGTTTATAGAGATAGCAGTGTAGATATTTCCATGTTTATACAGACGGTGGTGTAGATATTTCCATGTTTACACAGATGACTGTATAGGTATTTCCATGTTTATACAGATGGCGGTGTAGATATTTCCAAGTTTATAGAGATAGCGGTGTAGATATTTCCATATTTATACAGATAACGGTGTGGAAGTTTCCATGTTTATACAGATAGCGGTGTAAATATTTCCTTGTTTATACAGATCACGGTGTAGATATTTCCATGTTTATAGAGATAGCGGTGTAGATATTTCCATGTTTATACCGATAGCGGTGTTGATATTTCCATGTTTATACAGACCGCGGTGTAGATATTTCCATGTTTATACAGATAGCGGTGCAGATATTTCCATGTTTGTACAGATGGCGGTGTTGATATTTCCATCTATACACAGATGACCGTGTAGATATTTCCATGTTTATACAGATGGCGGCGCAGATATTTCCATGGATATGTAGATGGCGGTGTAGATATTTCCATGTTTATACAGATAGCGGTGTAGTTATTTCCATGTTTATATAGATAGCGGTGTAGATATTTCCATGTATGTACACATGGCTGTGTAGATATTTCCATGTTTATACAGATGGCGGTGTAGATATTTCGATATTTATAGAGATAGCAGTGGAGATATTTCCATGTTTATACAGAAAGCGGTGTAGATATTTCCATGTTTATACAGATAGCGGTGTAGTTATTTCCATGTTTACATAGATAGCGGTGTAGATATTTCCATGTATGTACACATGGCTGTGTAGATATTTCCATGTTTATACAGATGATGGCGGTGTAGATATTTCCATGTTTATGCAGATAACTTTGTAAGTATTTCCATGTTTATACAGATGGCGGTGTAGACATTTCGATGTTTACAGAGATAGCAGTGGAGCTATTTCCATGTTTATACAGATAGCGGTGTAGATATTTCCATGTTTATACTGATCGTGGTGTAGACATTTCCATGTTTATAGAGATGGCGGTGTAGATATTTCCATGTTCATAGAGATAGCGGTGTTGATTTTTCCATGTTTATAGAGATAGCGGTGTGGATATTTCCATGTTTATACAGATAGGGGTGTAGATATTTCCCTGTTTATAGAGATGGCGGTGTAGATATTTCCATGTTTATACGGATCACGGTGTAGATATTTCCTTGTTTATACAAATAGCGGTGTAGTTATTTCCATGTTTATACAGATAGTGTTTATAAAGATAGCGGTGGAGATATTTCCATGTTTATACAGATAGCGGTGTAAAAATTTCCATGTTCATACAAATAGCGGTGTAGTAATTTCCATGTTTATACAGATCGCGGTGTAGATATTTCCATGTTTATAGAGACTGCGGTGTAGATATTTCCATCTTTGCACAGATTGCTGTGTAGATATTTCCATGTTTATAGAGACAGCGGTGTAGGTATCTCCATGTTTATACAGATAGCGATGCAGATATTTCCAAGTTTATACAGATGCCTATGCAGATATTTCCATATTTATACAGAGGGCTGTGTAGATATTTCCATGTTTATACAGATGGAAGTGTAGATATTTCCATGTACCTACATATGACTGTGTAGATATTTCCATGTTTATGCAGATGGCAGTGTAGATATTTCCATGTTCCTACACCTGACTGTGTAGGTATTTCCATGTTTATACAGTTGGCTTTGTAGATCTTTCCATGCTTATACAGATAGCGGTGTAGATATTTCCATGTTTATACAGATAGCGGTGTAGTTATTTACATGTTTATATAGATAGCGGTGTAGATATTTCCACATTTACGCAGATCACGGAGTAGATATTTCCATGTTTATACAGATCGCGGTGTAGATATTTCCATGTTTATACAGATCATGGTGTAGACATTTCCATGTTTATACAGATCGCGGTGTTGATATTACCATGTTTGTAGGGATAGCGGTGCAAATATTTCCACATTTATACAGATAGCGGTGTAGTTATTAGCATGTTTATACAGATAGCGTTGTAGATATTTCCATGTTTATACAGATTGCGGTGTAGATATTTCCATCTTTCTACAGATGGCATTGTAGATATTTCCATGTTTATACAGATAGCGGTGTAGATATCTCCAAGTTTATACAGATAGCGGTGTATATATTCCCATGTGTATAAAGATAGCGATGTAGATATTTCCCTATTTATACAGATGGCGGTGTAGATATTTCCATGTTTATACAGATGGCAGTGTAGATATTTCCATGTTTATGCAGATGGCGCTGTAAGTATGTCCATGTTTATACAGATAGCGGTGTAGATATTTCCATGTTTATACAGCTCGCAGTGTTGATATTTCCATCTTTATACAGATGATATTGTAGATATTTCCATGTTTATAGAGATGGTGGTGTAGATATTTCCATATTTATACAGAAGAATGTGTAGATATTTCCAGGTTTATACAGATGGCGGTGTAGATATTTCCATGTTTATAGAGATAGCGGTGTAGATTTTTCCAGGTTTATATAGATAGCGGTGTTGATATTTTCATGTTTATACAAATAATGGAGTAGATATTACCATTTTTATGCACATAGCGGTGGAGATATTTCCATGTTTATACAGATGGCGATGTAGATATTTCCATGTTTATACAGATAGCAGTGTAGATATTTCCAAGTTTATACACTTAGCGGTGTTGGTATTTCCATGTTTTTACAGATATCGGTGTAGACATTTCCATGTTTATACAGAAAGCGGTGTAGGTATTTCCATGTTTATAGAGATAGCGGTGTAGATGTTTCCATGTTTATACTGATAGCTATGTAGATATTTCCATCTGTATACAGATGGCAGTGTAGATATTTCCATGTTTATACTCACGGAGTTGTAGATATTTCCAAGTTTATACAGATGACTGTGTAGATATTTCCATGTTTTTACAAATTGCGGTGTAGATATGTCCATGTTTATACAGATGGCGGAGTGGGTTTTTCCATGATTATGCAGACGGCACTGTTGATATTTCCATGTTTATACAGATAGCGGTGTATATATTTCCATGTTTATTTACCTCACGGAGTAGGTATTTACATCTTTACACAGATGGCATTGTAGATATTTCCATGTTTATTCAGATGGCGGTGTAGATATTTCCATGTTTATACAGAAAGTGGTGTAGATAGTAGCCTGATTATGGAGATGGCAGTGTAGATATTTTCATGATTATAGAGATGGCATTGTAGATATTTCCATGTTTATAGAGATAGCGGTGTAGGTATTTCCATGTTTACAGAGATAGCAGTATAGGAATTTCCATGTTTATACAGATGGTTGTGTAGATATTTCCATGTTCATACAGATAGCGGAGTAGGTATTTCCATGTTTATACAGATAGAGGTGTAGATATTTCCATGTTTCCACAGATAACGTTGTAGATATTTCCATGTTTATAGAGATAGCGGTTTATGTATTTCCATGTTTACACAGATAGCGTTGTAGTTATTTCTAAATTTACAGAGATAGCGGTTTAGATATTTCCAAGTTTATACAGATAGCGGTGTAGACATTTCCATGTTTATAGAGATAGCAGTGTAGATATTTCCATATTTAACGATATAGTGGTGTAGGTATTTCCATGTTTATACAGATAGCGGTGTAGTAATTTCCATGTTTATAGAGATAGCGGTGTAGATATTTCCTTGTTTATACTGATATCCGTGTTGATATTTCCATGTATGTACAGATGGCAGTGTAGATATTTCCATGTTTATAGAGATAGCGGTGTAGATAATTCCATGTTCATATAGATGGCCGTGTAGATATTTCCTTGTTTATGTAGATGGCTGTGTAGGTATTTCCATGTTTATGGAGATGGCAGAGTATATATTTCCATGTTTGTAGAGATAGCGGTGCTGACATTTCCATGTTTATAGAGATAGCGGTGTGGGTAATTCCCTGTGTATAGAGATAGCGTTGTAGATATTTCCATGTTTATACAGAGAGCAGTGTAGATATTTCCATGTTTATACAGGTAGCAGTGTTGGTATTTCCATGTTTATACAGATAGCAGTGTAGATACTTCCTTGTTATACAGTTCGCGGTGTAGACATTTACATCTTTATAAAGATGGAAGTGTAGATATTTCCATGTTTATACAGATGGCGATGTAGATATTTCCATGTTTATACAGATAGCGGTGTAGGTATTTCCATGTTTATACAGATGACTCTGTAGGTATATCCATGTTTTTACAGATGGCGGTGTAGATATTTCCATGTTTATACAAATAGCGGTGTAGGTATTTGCATGTTTATACAGATAACGGTGTATGTATTTCCATGTTTATACAGATAGCGGTGTAGATATTGCCATGTTTACAGAGTTAGAGCTGTAGATATTTCAGTATTTGCACAGATAGCGGTGTAGATATTTCCATGTTTTACAGATGGCGGTGTAGATATTTCCATGTTTATACAGATACCGTTGTAGATATTTCCCTGTTTATAGAGATGGCGGTGTAGATATTTCCATGTTTATACGGATCACGGTGTAGATATTTCCTTGTTTATACAAATAGCGGTGTAGTTATTTCCATGTTTATACAGATAGTGTTTATAAAGATAGCGGTGGAGATATTTCCATGTTTATACAGATAGCGGTGTAAAAATTTCCATGTTCATACAAATAGCGGTGTAGTAATTTCCATGTTTATACAGATCGCGGTGTAGATATTTCCATGTTTATAGAGACTGCGGTGTAGATATTTCCATCTTTGCACAGATTGCTGTGTAGATATTTCCATGTTTATAGAGACAGCGGTGTAGGTATCTCCATGTTTATACAGATAGCGATGCAGATATTTCCAAGTTTATACAGATGCCTATGCAGATATTTCCATATTTATACAGAGGGCTGTGTAGATATTTCCATGTTTATACAGATGGAAGTGTAGATATTTCCATGTACCTACATATGACTGTGTAGATATTTCCATGTTTATGCAGATGGCAGTGTAGATATTTCCATGTTCCTACACCTGACTGTGTAGGTATTTCCATGTTTATACAGTTGGCTTTGTAGATCTTTCCATGCTTATACAGATAGCGGTGTAGATATTTCCATGTTTATACAGATAGCGGTGTAGTTATTTACATGTTTATATAGATAGCGGTGTAGATATTTCCACATTTACGCAGATCACGGAGTAGATATTTCCATGTTTATACAGATCGCGGTGTAGATATTTCCATGTTTATACAGATCATGGTGTAGACATTTCCATGTTTATACAGATCGCGGTGTTGATATTACCATGTTTGTAGGGATAGCGGTGCAAATATTTCCACATTTATACAGATAGCGGTGTAGTTATTAGCATGTTTATACAGATAGCGTTGTAGATATTTCCATGTTTATACAGATTGCGGTGTAGATATTTCCATCTTTCTACAGATGGCATTGTAGATATTTCCATGTTTATACAGATAGCGGTGTAGATATCTCCAAGTTTATACAGATAGCGGTGTATATATTCCCATGTGTATAAAGATAGCGATGTAGATATTTCCCTATTTATACAGATGGCGGTGTAGATATTTCCATGTTTATACAGATGGCAGTGTAGATATTTCCATGTTTATGCAGATGGCGCTGTAAGTATGTCCATGTTTATACAGATAGCGGTGTAGATATTTCCATGTTTATACAGCTCGCAGTGTTGATATTTCCATCTTTATACAGATGATATTGTAGATATTTCCATGTTTATAGAGATGGTGGTGTAGATATTTCCATATTTATACAGAAGAATGTGTAGATATTTCCAGGTTTATACAGATGGCGGTGTAGATATTTCCATGTTTATAGAGATAGCGGTGTAGATTTTTCCAGGTTTATATAGATAGCGGTGTTGATATTTTCATGTTTATACAAATAATGGAGTAGATATTACCATTTTTATGCACATAGCGGTGGAGATATTTCCATGTTTATACAGATGGCGATGTAGATATTTCCATGTTTATACAGATAGCAGTGTAGATATTTCCAAGTTTATACACTTAGCGGTGTTGGTATTTCCATGTTTTTACAGATATCGGTGTAGACATTTCCATGTTTATACAGAAAGCGGTGTAGGTATTTCCATGTTTATAGAGATAGCGGTGTAGATGTTTCCATGTTTATACTGATAGCTATGTAGATATTTCCATCTGTATACAGATGGCAGTGTAGATATTTCCATGTTTATACTCACGGAGTTGTAGATATTTCCAAGTTTATACAGATGACTGTGTAGATATTTCCATGTTTTTACAAATTGCGGTGTAGATATGTCCATGTTTATACAGATGGCGGAGTGGGTTTTTCCATGATTATGCAGACGGCACTGTTGATATTTCCATGTTTATACAGATAGCGGTGTATATATTTCCATGTTTATTTACCTCACGGAGTAGGTATTTACATCTTTACACAGATGGCATTGTAGATATTTCCATGTTTATTCAGATGGCGGTGTAGATATTTCCATGTTTATACAGAAAGTGGTGTAGATAGTAGCCTGATTATGGAGATGGCAGTGTAGATATTTTCATGATTATAGAGATGGCATTGTAGATATTTCCATGTTTATAGAGATAGCGGTGTAGGTATTTCCATGTTTACAGAGATAGCAGTATAGGAATTTCCATGTTTATACAGATGGTTGTGTAGATATTTCCATGTTCATACAGATAGCGGAGTAGGTATTTCCATGTTTATACAGATAGAGGTGTAGATATTTCCATGTTTCCACAGATAACGTTGTAGATATTTCCATGTTTATAGAGATAGCGGTTTATGTATTTCCATGTTTACACAGATAGCGTTGTAGTTATTTCTAAATTTACAGAGATAGCGGTTTAGATATTTCCAAGTTTATACAGATAGCGGTGTAGACATTTCCATGTTTATAGAGATAGCAGTGTAGATATTTCCATATTTAACGATATAGTGGTGTAGGTATTTCCATGTTTATACAGATAGCGGTGTAGTAATTTCCATGTTTATAGAGATAGCGGTGTAGATATTTCCTTGTTTATACTGATATCCGTGTTGATATTTCCATGTATGTACAGATGGCAGTGTAGATATTTCCATGTTTATAGAGATAGCGGTGTAGATAATTCCATGTTCATATAGATGGCCGTGTAGATATTTCCTTGTTTATGTAGATGGCTGTGTAGGTATTTCCATGTTTATGGAGATGGCAGAGTATATATTTCCATGTTTGTAGAGATAGCGGTGCTGACATTTCCATGTTTATAGAGATAGCGGTGTGGGTAATTCCCTGTGTATAGAGATAGCGTTGTAGATATTTCCATGTTTATACAGAGAGCAGTGTAGATATTTCCATGTTTATACAGGTAGCAGTGTTGGTATTTCCATGTTTATACAGATAGCAGTGTAGATACTTCCTTGTTATACAGTTCGCGGTGTAGACATTTACATCTTTATAAAGATGGAAGTGTAGATATTTCCATGTTTATACAGATGGCGATGTAGATATTTCCATGTTTATACAGATAGCGGTGTAGGTATTTCCATGTTTATACAGATGACTCTGTAGGTATATCCATGTTTTTACAGATGGCGGTGTAGATATTTCCATGTTTATACAAATAGCGGTGTAGGTATTTGCATGTTTATACAGATAACGGTGTATGTATTTCCATGTTTATACAGATAGCGGTGTAGATATTGCCATGTTTACAGAGTTAGAGCTGTAGATATTTCAGTATTTGCACAGATAGCGGTGTAGATATTTCCATGTTTTACAGATGGCGGTGTAGATATTTCCATGTTTATACAGATACCGTTGTAGATATTTCCATGTTTATAGAGATGGCTGTGTAGATATTTCCATGTTTATACAGATGGCTGCGTAGATATTTCCATATTTATACAGATAGTGTTGTAGATATATCCATGTTTATGCAGATGACTGAGTAGATATTTCCATGTTGATACAGATGGCGGTGTAGATATTTCCATGTTTATAGAGATAGCCATGTAGATATTTCCATGTTTATACAGCTAGCGATGAAGGCATTTCCATGTTTATAGAAATAGCTGTGTAGTTATTTCCATATTTGTACAGATAGCGGTGTAGATATTTCCATGTTTATACAGATAGCGGTGTAAATATTTCCATGTTTATACAGATTGCGGTGTAGGTATTTCCATGTTTATAGAGAGAGCGGTGTAGATATTTCGATGTTTATACAGATGGTTGTGTAGATATTTCCATGTTCATAGAGATTGCTGTTTAGATATTTCCATGTTTATACAGATGGTTGTGTAGATACTTCCAAGTTTATGCAGATGGCATTGTAGATATTTACATGTTTATACTGATAGTGGTGTAGATATTTCCACGTTTATACAGATGACTGTGTAGGTATTTCCTTGTTTATACAGATGGCGGTGTTGACATTTCCATGTTTATAGACATAGCCATGTGGATATTTACATGTTTATACAGATAGCGGTGTAGATATTTTGATGTTTATAGAGATAGCGGTGTAGATATTTCTATATTTATACAAATAGCAGTGTACATATCTCCATGTTTATACAGATAACACTGTAGATATTTCCATGTTTATACAGATAGCTGTGTATATATTTCCATGTTTGTACAGATAGCGGTGAAGATATTTCCATGTTTACAGAGATAGCGCTGTAGATATTTCCATATTTGCACAGATTGCCGTGTAGATATTTCCATTATTACACAGCTAGCGGCGTACATATTTCCATGTTTACACAGATAGCTGTGTAGGTATTTCCATGTTTACGCAGATAGTGTTGTAGATATTTCCATGTTTATACAGATAGCGGTGTGGATATTTCCATGCTTATAAACATAGCATTGTAGATATTTCCATGTTTATAAAAATAGCGGTGGAGATATTTCCATCTTTATACAGATAGCGATGTAGATATTTCCATGTTTATACATATAGCGGTGTAGGTATTTCCATGTTTATACAGATAGCGTTGTAGATATTTCCATGTTTATACAGATATCGGTGTAGAAATTTCCATGTTTATACAGATAGGGTTGGAGATATTTCCATGTTTATACAGATAGCGTTGGAGATATTTCCATGTTTATACAGATATCATTGTAGATATTTCCATGATTATACATTTAGCGGTATAGATATTTCCATGTTTATACAGATCGTGGTGTAGATATTTCCACGTTTATACAGAAACTTGTGTAGATATTTCCATGTTTATACAGATAGCGGTGTAGATATTTCCATGTTTACAGGGATAGCGGTATATATATTTCCATATTTGCACAGACTGAAGTGTAGATATTCCCATCTTTACACAGATAGCAGTGTACATATTTCCATGTTTACACAGATAGCTGTGTAGATACTTCCATATTTACACAGAGAACGTGGTAGATATATCCATGTTTACACAGATAGCTGTGTAGATATTTCCATGTTTATAAAGATAGTGTTGTAGATATTTCCATGTTTATAGAGATAGCAGTGGAGACATTTCCTTGTTTATACAGATTGTGATGTATATATTTTTATGTTTATACAGATAACGGAGTAGCTACATCCATGTTTATACAGATCGACATGTAGGTATTTCCATGTTTATACAGATAGCAGTGTAGATATTTCCATGTTTATACAGATAGCGGTGGAGATATTTACATTTTTATACAGATAGCGGTGGAGAAATTTCCATGTTTATACAGATGTCGGTGTAGATATTTGCAAGTTTATACAGATAGCGGTGTAGATATTTCCATGTTTATACAGATAGCGGTGTAGATATTTCCATGTATAGAGATGGCGGTGTAGGTATTTGCATGTTTATAGAGATAGAAGTGTAGATATTTCCATGTTTATACAGATGGCTGTGTACATATTTTCATAGGTATACAGATGGCAGTGTAAATATTTCCATGTTTTACAAATGGAGGTGTAGATATTTCCATGTTTATACAGATGACTGTGTAAATATTTCCATGTTTTTACAGATGGCGGTGTAGATATTTCCATGTTTATACAGATAGCGTTGTAGATATTACCATGTTTACAGAGATGGCTGTGTAGGTATTTCCATGTTTATACAGATGGCAGTGTAGGTATTTCCATGTTTATACAAATAGTGGTGTAGCTATTTCCATGTTTATGCAGATGACTGTGTAGTTATTTCCATGTTGATACAGATGGGGGTGTAGATATTTCCATGTTTACTGAGATAGCCCTGTAGATATTTCCAAGTTTATGCAGCAAGCTGTGTAGACATTTCCATGTTCATAAAATTAGCCGTGTAGATATTTCCATATTTATACAGATAGCAGTGTAGATATTTCCATGTTTATACCGATAGCGGTGGAGATATTTCCATGTTTATACAGATAGCGGTGTAGATGTTTCCATTTTTAAACAGATAGTGGTGTAGAGAATTCCATGTATATACAGAGAGCGGTGTCGATATTTCCATGTTTGTACAGATTGCGGTGTAGGTATTTCCATGTTTATATAGATAGCCGTGTATATGTTTCCATGTTTATACAGATGACTGTGTAGATATTTCCATGTTTATACAGATGGAGGTGTAGTTATTTCCATGTTTATAGAGATATCATTGTATGTATTTACATGTTGATACAGATAGCGGTGTAGACATTTCCATGTTTATAGAGATAGGCATGTAGATGTTTCCATGTTTATACAGATAGTGTTGTAGACATTTCCATGTTCATAGAGATAGCAGTGTAAATATTTCCATATTTATACTGATAGCTGTGTAGTTATTTCCATGTTTATACAGGTAGAGGTGTAGATATTTCCATGTTTATTCAGATCTCGGTGTAGGTATTTCCATCTTTCAACAGATGACAGTGTAGATGTTTCTATGTTTATAGAGAAGGCGGTGTAGATATTATCATGTTTTTTACAGATGGCGGTGTAATTTCCATGTTTATGCTGATAGCGGTGTAGATATTTACATGTTTATAGAGATGGCGTTTTAGATATTTCTATGTTTATAGATATAGAGGTGTAGATAATTCCATGTTTATATAGATAGCGGTGTAGTTATTTCCATGTTTATACAGATAGCGGTGAAGATATTTCCATGTTTATACATTTAGTGGTGTAGATATTTCCATGTTTACGCAATTGACTGTGTAGGTATTTCCATGTTTATTCAGATGGTGGTGTAGATATTTCCATGTTTCTAGAGATAGCCAAGTAGATATTTCCACGTTTATACAGCTAGGGTGTAAATATTTCCATGTTTATAGAGATAGCGGTGTAGATATATCCATGTTTTTACAGATAGCGGTGTAGATACTTCCATTTTTATACAGATAGCGGTGTAGACATTTCCATGTTTATACAGATTGCGGTGTAGGTATTTCCAAGTTTATGGAGATAGCAGTGTAGATATTTCCATGTTTATACAGATGGCTGTGTAGATATTTCCATGCGTATACAGATGGCAGTGTAGATATTTCCATGTTTATACACATGGAGGTGTAGATATTTCCATGTTTATGCAGATGGCTGTGTAGATATTTCCATGTTTTTACAGATGGCGGTGTAGGTATTTTCATGTTTATACAGATAGCGGTGTGGCTATTTCCATGTTCATACAGATAGCAGTGTAGATATTTCCATGTTTATAGAGATGGCTGGGTAAATATTTCCATGTTTATACAGATGGCTGTGTAGATACTTCCATGTTTATACAGATGGCAGTGTAGACATTTCCATGTTTATATAGATGGCTGTGTAAATATTTCCATGTTTATACAGATGGCAGTGTAGATATTTCCATGTTTATACAGATAGTGGTGTAGATTTTTCCTTGTTTATAAAGATGACTGTAGAGGTATTTCCATGTTTATACAGATGGCGGTGTAGATATATCCATGTTTATGGAGGTAGCCATGTAGATATTTCCATGTTTATACAGATAGCAGTGAAGATATTTCAGTGTTTATACAGATAGCGTTGGAGATATTTCCATGTTTATACTGATGGCGGTGTAGATATATCCATGTTTATACAGATGGCAGTGTAGATATTTGCATGTTTATAAAGATAGTGGTGTAGATGTTTCCATGTTTATACAGATGACTGTGTAGTTCTTTCCATGTTTATACAGATGGCGGTGTAGATATTTCCATGTTTATAGAGATAGCCATGTAGATATTTCCATGTTTATACAGATAGCTGTGTAGGCATTTCCATGTTTATAGAGATAGCGTTGTAGATATCTCAATATTTATAGAGATAGCGGTGTAGATATTTCCATGTTTATACAGATAGTGGTGTAGATATTTCCATGTTTATACAGATAATGGGGTTGATATTTCCATGTTTACAGAGATAGCGTAGTAGATATTTTGATATTTGTACAGATTGCGGTGTACATATTTTCATCTTTACACAGATATTGGTGTACATATTTCCATTTTTACACAGATAGCTGTGTAGATATTTCCATGTTTACACAGATATTGTTGTAGATATTCCCAGGTTTATACAGATAGCGGTGTAGATATTTCCATGTTTATAAAGATAGCGGTGTAAATATTTCCATGTTTATACAGATAGTGGTGTACATATTTCCATGTTTATGCAATCGACTGTGTAGATATTTCCATGTTTATACAGATGGCGGTGTTGATATGTCCATGTTTCTAGAGACAGCCAAGTAGATATTTCCACGTTTATACAGCTAGTGGTGTAGATATTTCCATGTTTATAGAGATAGCGGTGTAGATATTTCCATATTATTACAGATAGCAATGTAGATACTTCCATGTTTATACAGATTGCGGTGTAGATATTTCCATGTTTATACAGACACCGGTGTGGGTATTTCCATGTTTATGGAGATAGCCGTGTAGATATTTCCATGTTTATGCAGATGGCTGTGTAGATATTTCCATGTTTATGCAGATGGCTGTGTAGATATTTCCATGTGTATACAGATGACGGTGTATATATTTCCATGTTTATACACATGGATTTGTAGATATTTCCATGTTTTTACAGATGGCTGTGTAGATATTTCCATGTTTTTACAGACAGCGGTGTAGATATTTCCATGTTTATACAGATAGCGGTGTGGCTATTTCCATGATTATACAGATAGCTCTGTAGATATTTCCATGTTTATAAAGATGGCTTTGTAGACATTTCCATGTTTATACAGATGGCTGTGTAGATATTTCCATGTTTATACAGATGGTAGTGTAGATATTTTCATGTTTATACAGATAGTGGTGTAGATTTTTCCATGTTTATACAGATGACTGTGTAGTTATTTCCATGTTTATACAGATGGCGGTGTAGATATTTCCATGTTTATAGAGATAGCCATGTAGATTTTTCCAGGTTTATACAGATAGCAGTGTAGATATTTCCATGTTTATAGAGATAGCGGTGTGGATATTTCCATGTTTACAGAGATAGCGGTGTAGATATTTCCATGTTTACAGATATAGCGGTGTAGATATTTCCATAATTGCGCATATTGCGGTGTAGATATTTCCATCTTTACACAGATAGCGGTGTACATATTTCCATGGTTACACAGATAGCTGTGAAGATATCCGCATGTTTACAGAGATAGGGTTGTAGGTATTTCCGTGTTTATACAGGTAGCGGTGTAGATATTTCCATGTTTACAAAGATAACGGTGTAGATATTTCCATGTTTATTGAGATAACGCTGGGGATACTTCCATGTTTATACAGATAGCGGTGTAGATATTTCCATGTTTATACAGATAGCGGTGTAGATATTTCCATGTTTATACAGATAGCGGTGTAGATATTTCCATGTTTATACAGATGACTGTGTAGGTATTCCCATGTTCATAAAGGCGGCGGTGTAGATATTTCCATGTTTATAGAGATAGCCATGTATATATTTCCATGTTTATACAGATAGCGGTGTAGTTATTTCCATGTTTATGTAGATAGCGGTGTAGATATTTCCATGTATATACACATGGCTGTTTAGATATTTACATGTTTATACAGATGGCGGTGTAGATAATACCATGTTTATACAGATAACTTTGTAAGTTTTTCCATGTTTATACAGATGGCTGTGTATATATTTCGATGTTTATAGAGATAGCAGTGGAGATATTTCCATGTTTATACAGATCGCGGTGTAGATATTTCCATGTTTATACCGATCGCGGTGTAGATATTTCCATGTTTATAGAGATGGCAGTGTACATATTTCCTTGTTTACAAATAGCGGTGTAGTTATTGCCATGTTTATACAGATCGCGGTGTAGATATTTCCATGTATATACAGATGGCTGTGTATATATTTCTATGTTTATATAGATGGCTGTGTAGATATTTCCATGTTTATACAGATGACTTTGTAGGTTTTTCCATGTTTATACAGATGGCGGTGTAGGTATTTCTATGTTTATAGAGATAGCTGTGTAGATATTTCCATGTTTATACAGATAGCGGTGTAGATATTTCCATGTTTATACAGATCGCGGTGTAGATATTTCCATGTTTATGCAGATCGCGGTGTAGATATTTCTATGTTTATACAGATAGCGGTGTATATATTTCCATGTTTTTACAGATACTAGTGTAGATATTTCCATGTTTACACAGATTGCGTTGTAGATATTTCCATCTTTCTACAGATGGCATTGTAGATATTTCCATATTTATACAGATGGCGGTGTAGATATTTCCATGTTTATATAGATAGTGGTGTAGATATTTCCATGTTTATACAGATAGCGGTGTAGATATTTCCATGTTTATACAGATAGCAGTGTTGATATTTCCATTTTAATAGAGATAGCGGTTTTGATATTTCATATTTATACAGATAGCGGTGTAGATATTTCCATGTTTATACAGATTGCGGTGTAGATATTTCCATGTTTATACAGATAGCGGTGTAGATATTTCAACGTTTATACAGATGGTGGTGTAGATATTTCCATCTTTCTACAAATGGCAGTGTAGATATTTCCATGTTTATAGAGATGGCGGTGTAGATATTTCCATGTTTATATAGATGGCAATGTAGATATTTTGTAGTTTATGTAGATGGTGTTGCAGATATCTCCATGTTTAAAGAGACGGCGGTGTATATATTTTCATGTTGATGGAGATAGCGGTGTAGATATTTCCATGTTTGTAGAGATAGCGGTGTAGTTACTTCCATGTTTATACAGATATCGGTGTAGATATTTCCATATTTCTACAGATGACTGTGTAGATATTTCCATGTTTGTACAGATGGCGGTGTAGGTATTTCCATGTATAAACAGATGTCTATGTATATATTTCCATGTTTAAACAGATGGCGGTGTATATATTTCCTTGTTTATACAAATAGCGGTGTAGTTATTTCCATGTTTATACTGATAGTGGTGTAGATATTTCCATGTATGTACAGATGGCTGTGTAGATATTTCCATGTTTATACAGATGGCTGTGTAGATATTTCCATGTTTATACAGATGACTTTGTAGGTATTTCCGTGTTTTTACAGATGGCGGTGTAGATATTTCCATGTTTATAGAGATAGCTGTGTAGATATCTCCATGTTTATACAGATGGCGGTGTAGATATTTCCATGTTTATACAGATCGCGGTGTAGATATTTCGATGTTTATAAAGATCGCGGTGTAGATATTTCCATGTTTATACAGATAGCGCTGTAGATATTTCCATGTTTATACAGATGGCGGTGTAGATATTTCCATGTTTATAGAGTTGGCAGTGTAGCTATTTCCATGCTTATAGAGATAGCGGTGTATTTATATACATGTTCATAGAGATAGCAGTGAGGATATTTCCGTGTTTATACACATGACTGTGTAGATATTTCCATGTTTATACAGACGGCTTGGTAGATATTTCCATGTTTATAGAGATAGCGGTGTAAATATTTCCATGTTTATACAGATCGTGCTGTAGATATTTCCATGTTTATACAGATACCAGTGTAGATATTTTCATGTTTATACAGACCGCAGTGTAGTTGTTTCCATGTTTATAGAGATAGTGGTGTAGATATTTCCACGTTTGTACAGATGGCGGTGTTGATGTTTCCAACTATACACAGATTGCCGTGTAGGTATTTCCATGTGTATACAGATGGCATTGTAGATATTTCCATGTTTATAGAGATGGTGGTGTATATATTTCCATGTTTATACAGATGAGTGTATAGGTATTTCCATGTTTTTACAGATGGCATTGTAGATATTTCCATGTGTATAGAGATAGCAGTGTAGATACTTCCATGCTTCTGCATATGGCGATGTAGGTATTTCCATGTTTATAGAGATAGCTGTGTAGATATTTCCATGTTTATACAGATAGCGATGTAGATATTTCCATGTTTATACAGACCGCGGTGTAAATATTTCCATGTTTATACACACCGCGGTGTAGATATTTCCATGTTTATACAGATGGCGGTGCAGATATTTCCATGTTTGTACAGATGGCGGCGTTGATATTTCCATCTATACACAGATGACAGTGTAGATATTTCCATGTTTATACAGATGGCGGTGCAGATATTTCCATGGATATGTAGATAGCGGTGTAGATATTTCCATGTTTATACAAATACCGTTGTAGATATTTCCATGTTTATATAGATAGCGGTGCAGATATTTCCATGTATATACACATGGCTGTGTAGATATTTCCATGTTTATACAGATGGCGGTGTAGATATTTCCATGTTTATACAGATAACTTTGTAAGTATTTCCATGTTTATACAGATGGCTGTGTAAATATTTCGATGTTTATATAGATAGCAGTGGAGATATTTCCATGTTTGTACAGATGGCGGTGTTGATATTTCCATGTTTATACTGATCGCGGTGTAGATATTTCCATGTTTATAGACATGGCGGTGTAGATATTTCCATGTTCATAGAGATAGCGGTGTTGATTTTTCCATGTTTATAGAGATAGCGGTGTGGATATTTCCATGTTTATACAGATAGGGGTGTAGACATTTCCATGTTTATAGAGATGGCGGTGTAGATATTTCCATATTTATTCAGATCACGGTGTAGAGGTTTCCATGTTTATACAGATCATGGTGTAGATATTTCCATGTTTATACAGATCGCGGTGTTGATATTACCATGTTTATAGGGACAGCGGTGCAAATATTTCCACATTTATACAGATAGCGGTGTAGTAATTAGCGTGTTTATACAGATAGCGGTGTAGATATTTCCATGTATAAACAGATGTCTATGTATATATTTCCATGTTTAAACAGATGGCGGTGTAGATATTTCCTTGTTTATACAAATAGCGGTGTAGTTATTTCCATGTTTATACAGATAGCGGTGTAGATATTTCCATGTATGTACAGATGGCTGTGTAGATATTTCCATGTTTATACAGATGGCTGTGTAGATATTTCCATGTTTATACAGATGACTTTGTAGGTATTTCCATGTTTATACAGATGGCGGTGTAGATATTTCCATATTTATAGAGATAGCTGTGTAGATATTTCCATGTTTATACAGATAGCGGTGTAGATATTTCCATGTTTATACAGATCGCGGTGTAGATATTTCCATGTTTATAAAGATCGCGGTGTATATATTTCCATGTTTATACAGATCGCAGTGTAGATATTTTCATGTTTATACAGATAGCGGTGTAGATATTTCCATGTTTATACAGATAGCGCTGTAGATATTTCCATGTTTATACAGACTGGAGGGGAGATGTTTCCATGTGTATACACATGGCAGTGTAGATATTTCCATGTTTATACAGATGGATGTGTAGATATTTCCATGTTTATACAGATGACTGTGTAGGTATTTCCATGTTTATACAGATGGCTTTGTAGATATTTCCATGATTATAGAGATACCAGTGCAGATATTTCCATGTTTATACAGCTCGCGGTGCAGATATTTCCATGTTTATAAAGATGCATATGCAGATATCTCCATATTTATACAGAGGGCTGTGTACATATTTCTATGTTTATACAGATGTCAGTGTAGATATTTCCATGTTCCTACACATGTCTGTGTAGGTATTTCCATGTGTACTCAGAAGACCTTGTAGATATTTCCATGGCTATAGAGATAGCGGTCCAGATATTTCCATGTTTACACAGATAGCGGTGTATATATTTCCATGTTTATACAGATCGTGGTGTAGATATTTCCATGTATATACAGATACCGGTGTAGATATTTCCATGTTTGTACAGATGGCGGTGTTAATGTTTCCATCTATACACAGATTGCCGTGTAGTTATTTCCATGTGTATACAGATGGCACTGTAGATATTTCCATGTTTATAGAGATGGTGGTGTAGATATTTCCATGTTTACACTGATGACTGTATAGGTATTTCCATGTTTATACAGATGGCGGTGTAGATATTTCCATGTTTATACAGATAGCGGTGTAGATATTTCCATATTTATACAGATAACGGTGTAGAAATTTCCATGTTTATACAGATAGCGTTGTAAATATTTCCATGTTCATACAGATCACGGTGTAGATATTTCCATGTTTATAGAGATAGCGGTGTAGATATTTCCATGTTTATACAGATAGCGGTTTAAATATTTCCATGTTTATACAGACCGCGGTGTAGATATTTCCATGTTTATACACATAGCGGTGCAGATATTTTAATGTTTGTAGAGATGGCGGTGTTGATATTTCCATCTATACACAGATGACCGTGTAGTTATTTCCATGTTTATACAGATGGCGGCACAGATATTTCCATGGATATGTAGATGGCGGTGTTGATATTTCCATGTTTACACAGATAGTGGTGTAGTTATTTCCATGTTTATATAGATAGCGGTGTAGATATTTCCATGTATATACACAAGGCTGTGTAGATATTTCCATGTTATTACCGATAACTTTGTAAGTATTTCCATGTTTATACAGACCACGGTGTAGATATTTCCATGTTTATACAGATCGCGGTATTGATATTACCAGGTTTATAAGGATAGCGGTTCAAATATTTCCACATTTATACAGATAGCGTTGTAGTTATTAGCATGTTTATACAGATAGCGGTGTAGATATTTCCATGTATAAACAGATGTCTATGTATATATTTCCATGTTTAAACAGATGGCGGTGTAGATATTTCCTTGTTTATACAAATAGCAGTGTAGTTATTTCCATGTTTATACAGATCACGGTGTAGATATTTCCTTGTTTATACAAATAGCGGTGTGGATATTTCCATGCTTATACAGATAGCGGTGTAGATATTTCCTTGTTTTTACAAATATCGGTGTAGATATTTCCATGTTTATACAGATCACGGTGTAGATATTTCCTTGTTTATACAAATAGCGGTGTAGTTATTTCCATGTTTATACAGATAGCGGTGTAGATATTACCATGTATATACAGATGGCTGTGTAGATATTTCCATGTTTATTCAGATGGCTGTGTAGATGTTTCCATGTTTATACAGATGACTTTGTAGGTATTTCCATGTTTATACAGATGGCGGTGTAGATATTTCCATGTTTATAGAGATAGCTGTGTAGATATTTCCATGTTTATACAGATCGCGGTGTAGATATTTCCATGTTTATACAGATCGTGGTGTAGATATTTCCATGTTTATACAGATAGCGGTGTAGATATTTCCATGTTTTTACAGATAGCGGTGTAGATATTTACATGTTTACACAGATTGCGGAGTAGACATTTCCATCTTTCTACAGATGGCATTGTAGATATTTCCATATTTAAACAGATGGTTGTGTAGATATTTCCATGTTAATACAGATGGCGGTGTAGATATTTCCTTGTTTACAAATAGCGGTGTAGATATTTCCATGTTTATACAGATAGCGGTGAAGATATTTCCATGTTTAAACAGATGGCGGTGTAGATATTTCCATGTTTATAGAGATGGCGGTGTAGATATTTCCATGTTTATAGAGATAGCGGGGTAGATATATCCATGTTCATAGAGATAGCAGTGAGGATATTTCCATGTTTATACAGATAGCAGTGTAGATATTTCCACTTTTATAGAGATAGCGGTTTAGATATTTCATATTTATACAGATAGAGGTGTAGATATTTCCATGTTTATACAGATGGCGGTGTAGATATTTCCATGTTTATACAGATAGCGGTGTAGATATTTCCATGTTTATATAGATGGCACTGTAGATATTTTCTTGTTTATGTAGATGGCGTTATAGATACCTCCATGTTTAAAGAGATGGCGGTGTGTATATTTCTATGTTGATGGAGATAGCGGTGTAGATATTTCCATGTTTATAGAGATAGCAGTGTAGATATTTCCGTGTTTCTACAGATGGCATTGTAGATATTTCCATGTTTATAGAGATAGCGGTGTAGATATTTTCATGTTTATACAGATTGCGGTGGAGATACGTCCATGTTTATACAGACAGCAATGCAGATATTTCCACGTTAATGCACATAGCGATGTAGATATTTCCATGTTTATACAGATAGCAGTGTAGATATTTCCGTGTTTATAGAGATAGTGGTGTAGATATTTCCATGTTTATAGAGATAGCGGTTTAAATATTTCCATCTTTATACAGATAGTGGTGTAGGTATTTCCATGTTTATACAGATGGCGGTGTAGATACAGCCATTTTTCTGAATATGGCAGTGTAAATATTTTCATGTTTACATAGATGGCAGTGTAGATATTTCCATGTTTACAGAGATAGCGGTGTAGGTATTTCCATGTTTATACAGATAGCGGTGTTTGTATTTCCATGTTTATACAGATAGCGGTGTAGTTATTTCCATGTTTATAAAGCTCGTGGTGTAGATATTTCCATCTTTATACAGATGGCAGTGTAGATATTTCCATGTTTATACAGATAGCAGTATAGATATTCACATGTCTATAGATGTAGCGGTGTAGATATATCCATATTTATAGAGATTGCGCTGTAGATATTTCCATGTTTATACAGATGGCGGTGCAGATATTTCCATGTTTATAGAGATGGCGGTGTAGCTATTTCCATGCTTATAGAGATAGCGGTGTACTTATATACATGTTCATAGAGATAGCAGTGAGGATATTTCCGTGTTTATACAGATAGCCTTGTAGATATTTCCATTTTTATAGAGATAGCAGTTTAGATATTTCATATTTATACAGATAGCGGTGTAGATATTTCCATGTTTATACAGATCACGGTGTAGATATTTCCTTGTTTATACAAATAGCGGTGTGGATATTTCCATGCTTATACAGATAGCGGTGTAGATATTTCCTTGTTTTTACAAATATCGGTGTAGATATTTCCATGTTTATACAGATCACGGTGTAGATATTTCCTTGTTTATACAAATAGCGGTGTAGTTATTTCCATGTTTATACAGATAGCGGTGTAGATATTACCATGTGTATACAGATGGCTGTGTAGATATTTCCATGTTTATACAGATGGCTGTGTAGATGTTTCCATGTTTATACAGATGACTTTGTAGGTATTTCCATGTTTATACAGATGGCGGTGTAGATATTTCCATGTTTATAGAGATAGCTGTGTAGATATTTCCATGTTTATACAGATCGCGGTGTAGATATTTCCATGTTTATACAGATCGTGGTGTAGATATTTCCATGTTTATACAGATAGCGGTGTAGATATTTCCATGTTTTTACAGATAACGGTGTAGATATTTACATGTTTACACAGATTGCGGAGTAGACATTTCCATCTTTCTACAGATGGCATTGTAGATATTTCCATATTTAAACAGATGGTTGTGTAGATATTTCCATGTTAATACAGATGGCGGTGTAGATATTTCCTTGTTTACAAATAGCGGTGTAGATATTTCCATGTTTATACAGATAGCGGTGAAGATATTTCCATGTTTAAACAAATGGCGGTGTAGATATTTCCATGTTTATAGAGATGGCGGTGTAGATATTTCCATGTTTATAGAGATAGCGGGGTAGATATATCCATGTTCATAGAGATAGCAGTGAGGATATTTCCATGTTTATACAGATAGCAGTGTAGATATTTCCACTTTTATAGAGATAGCGGTTTAGATATTTCATATTTATACAGATAGAGGTGTAGATATTTCCATGTTTATACAGATGGCGGTGTAGATATTTCCATGTTTATACAGATAGCGGTGTAGATATTTCCATGTTTATATAGATGGCACTGTAGATATTTTCTTGTTTATGTAGATGGCGTTATAGATACCTCCATGTTTAAAGAGATGGCGGTGTGTATATTTCTATGTTGATGGAGATAGCGGTGTAGATATTTCCATGTTTATAGAGATAGCAGTGTAGATATTTCCGTGTTTCTACAGATGGCATTGTAGATATTTCCATGTTTATAGAGATAGCGGTGTAGATATTTTCATGTTTATACAGATTGCGGTGGAGATACGTCCATGTTTATACAGACAGCAATGCAGATATTTCCACGTTAATGCACATAGCGGTGTAGATATTTCCATGTTTATACAGATAGCAGTGTAGATATTTCCGTGTTTATAGAGATAGTGGTGTAGATATTTCCATGTTTATAGAGATAGCGGTTTAAATATTTCCATCTTTATACAGATAGTGGTGTAGGTATTTCCATGTTTATACAGATGGCGGTGTAGATACAGCCATTTTTCTGAATATGGCAGTGTAAATATTTTCATGTTTACATAGATGGCAGTGTAGATATTTCCATGTTTACAGAGATAGCGGTGTAGGTATTTCCATGTTTATACAGATAGCGGTGTTTGTATTTCCATGTTTATACAGATAGCGGTGTAGTTATTTCCATGTTTATAAAGCTCGTGGTGTAGATATTTCCATCTTTATACAGATGGCAGTGTAGATATTTCCATGTTTATACAGATAGCAGTATAGATATTCACATGTCTATAGATGTAGCGGTGTAGATATATCCATATTTATAGAGATTGCGCTGTAGATATTTCCATGTTTATACAGATGGCGGTGCAGATATTTCCATGTTTATAGAGATGGCGGTGTAGCTATTTCCATGCTTATAGAGATAGCGGTGTACTTATATACATGTTCATAGAGATAGCAGTGAGGATATTTCCGTGTTTATACAGATAGCCTTGTAGATATTTCCATTTTTATAGAGATAGCAGTTTAGATATTTCATATTTATACAGATAGCGGTGTAGATATTTCCATGTTTATACAGATCACGGTGTAGATATTTCCTTGTTTATACAAATAGCGGTGTGGATATTTCCATGCTTATACAGATAGCGGTGTAGATATTTCCTTGTTTTTACAAATATCGGTGTAGATATTTCCATGTTTATACAGATCACGGTGTAGATATTTCCTTGTTTATACAAATAGCGGTGTAGTTATTTCCATGTTTATACAGATAGCGGTGTAGATATTACCATGTGTATACAGATGGCTGTGTAGATATTTCCATGTTTATACAGATGGCTGTGTAGATGTTTCCATGTTTATACAGATGACTTTGTAGGTATTTCCATGTTTATACAGATGGCGGTGTAGATATTTCCATGTTTATAGAGATAGCTGTGTAGATATTTCCATGTTTATACAGATCGCGGTGTAGATATTTCCATGTTTATACAGATCGTGGTGTAGATATTTCCATGTTTATACAGATAGCGGTGTAGATATTTCCATGTTTTTACAGATAACGGTGTAGATATTTACATGTTTACACAGATTGCGGAGTAGACATTTCCATCTTTCTACAGATGGCATTGTAGATATTTCCATATTTAAACAGATGGTTGTGTAGATATTTCCATGTTAATACAGATGGCGGTGTAGATATTTCCTTGTTTACAAATAGCGGTGTAGATATTTCCATGTTTATACAGATAGCGGTGAAGATATTTCCATGTTTAAACAGATGGCGGTGTAGATATTTCCATGTTTATAGAGATGGCGGTGTAGATATTTCCATGTTTATAGAGATAGCGGGGTAGATATATCCATGTTCATAGAGATAGCAGTGAGGATATTTCCATGTTTATACAGATAGCAGTGTAGATATTTCCACTTTTATAGAGATAGCGGTTTAGATATTTCATATTTATACAGATAGAGGTGTAGATATTTCCATGTTTATACAGATGGCGGTGTAGATATTTCCATGTTTATACAGATAGCGGTGTAGATATTTCCATGTTTATATAGATGGCACTGTAGATATTTTCTTGTTTATGTAGATGGCGTTATAGATACCTCCATGTTTAAAGAGATGGCGGTGTGTATATTTCTATGTTGATGGAGATAGCGGTGTAGATATTTCCATGTTTATAGAGATAGTAGTGTAGATATTTCCGTGTTTCTACAGATGGCATTGTAGATATTTCCATGTTTATAGAGATAGCGGTGTAGATATTTTCATGTTTATACAGATTGCGGTGGAGATACGTCCATGTTTATACAGACAGCAATGCAGATATTTCCACGTTAATGCACATAGCGGTGTAGATATTTCCATGTTTATACAGATAGCAGTGTAGATATTTCCGTGTTTATAGAGATAGTGGTGTAGATATTTCCATGTTTATAGAGATAGCGGTTTAAATATTTCCATCTTTATACAGATAGTGGTGTAGGTATTTCCATGTTTATACAGATGGCGGTGTAGATACAGCCATTTTTCTGAATATGGCAGTGTAAATATTTTCATGTTTACATAGATGGCAGTGTAGATATTTCCATGTTTACAGAGATAGCGGTGTAGGTATTTCCATGTTTATACAGATAGCGGTGTTTGTATTTCCATGTTTATACAGATAGCGGTGTAGTTATTTCCATGTTTATAAAGCTCGTGGTGTAGATATTTCCATCTTTATACAGATGGCAGTGTAGATATTTCCATGTTTATACAGATAGCAGTATAGATATTCACATGTCTATAGATGTAGCGGTGTAGATATATCCATATTTATAGAGATTGCGCTGTAGATATTTCCATGTTTATACAGATGGCGGTGCAGATATTTCCATGTTTATAGAGATGGCGGTGTAGCTATTTCCATGCTTATAGAGATAGCGGTGTACTTATATACATGTTCATAGAGATAGCAGTGAGGATATTTCCGTGTTTATACAGATAGCCTTGTAGATATTTCCATTTTTATAGAGATAGCAGTTTAGATATTTCATATTTATACAGATAGCGGTGTAGATATTTCCATGTTTATACAGATTGCGGTGTAGATATTTCCATGTTTATACACATGACTGTGTAGATATTTCCATGTTTATACAGACGGCTTTGTAGATATTTCCATGTTTATAGAGATAGCGGTGCAGATATTTCCATGTTTATACAGATAGCGGTGTAAATATTTCCATGTTTATACAGATTGCGTTGTAGCTAATTCCATGTTTATAGAGATAGCGGTGTAGATATTTCCATGCTTATACAGATAGCAGTGTAGGTATTTCCATGTAAATACAGATGGCAGTCTAGATATTTCCTTGTTTATACAGACGAAGGTGTAGATATTTCCATGTTTATACAGATGGCTTTGTAGGTATTTCCATGTGTATACAGATGGCAGTGTAGATATTTCCAAGGTTTTACAGATAGCGGGGGAGATATTTCCATGTTTATACAGATAGCAGTGTAGACATTTCCATGTTTATATAGAATGCGGTGTGGCTATTTCCTTGTTTATACAGATAGCGATGTAGATATTACTATGTTTATAGAGATTGCTGTGTAGATATTTCCATGTTTATTCAGATGGCAGTGTAGATATTTCCATGTTCATACAGATGGAGGTGTAGTTATTTCCATGTTTATACCGATGACTGTGTAGATATTTCCAAGTTTTTACAGATAGCGGAGGAGATATTTCCATGTTTATACAGATAGCAGTGTAGACATTTCCATGCTTATACAGAAAGCAGTGTGGCTATTTCCTTGTTTATACAGATAGCGATGTAGATATTTCCATGTTTATTGAGATGGCTGTGTAGATATTTCCATGTTTATTCAGATGGCAGTGTAGATATTTCCATCTTCATACAGACAGTGGAGTAGATATTTCCATGTTTATACAGATGACTGTGTATGTATTTCCATGTTTATACAGATGACTGTGTAGATATTTCCATGTTTTCGCAGATGTCGGTGTAGATATTTCCATGTTTATAGAGATAGCGGTGTAGATATTTCCATGTTTATACAGAGAGCAGTGTACATATTTCCATGTATGTAGAGATAGAGGTGTAGATATTTCCATATTTATTCAGTTTGCGGTGTAGATATTTCCATCTTTACACAGATAGCGGTGTAGATATTTCCATGTTTACACAGATAGCTGTGTAGATATTTCCATGTTTACACAGATAGCGTTGTAGATATTTCCATGTTTACACAGATAGCGGTGTAGATATTTCCATATTTATACAGATAGTGGTGTGTATGTTTCCATGTTTATACAGATAGCCATGGAGATATTTCCATGTTTACAGAGATAGCGGTGTAGATATTTCCATGTTTATAGAGATTGCAGTGTAGATATTTCCATGTTTATGCCGATGGCTGTGTAGATAATTCATGTGTATAGAGATGGCAGTGAAGATATTTCCATGTTTATAGAGTTGGTGGTGAAGATATTTCCATGTTTATAGAGATGACTGTGTAGATATTTTCATGTTTATACAGATGGCGGTCTAGATATTTCCATGTTTATAGAGATGGCGGTGTGTCTATTCCCATGTTTATACAGATAGCGGTGTAGATATTTCCATGTTTATACAGACAGCAGTGTAGGTATTTCCATGTTTACACAGATAGCGGTGTAGATATTTCCATCTTTGCACAGATTGCGGCTTAGTTATTTCCATGTATGTTGATAAAGCAGTGTAGATATTTCCATCTTTACAAAGAGAGCTCTCTGGATATTTCCATGTTTACATAGATAGCGTTGTAGATATTTTCATGTTTATGGAGATAGCGGTTTTGATATTTCCATGTTTATACAGATAGCGATGCAGTCGTTTCCATGTTTATAGAGATAGCGGTGTAGATATTTCCATATTTATACAGATAGCAGTGTAGATATTTCCATGTTTATACAGATAGCGTAGTAGATATTTCCATGTTTATTCAGATAGCAGTGTAGATATTTCCATGTTTATACAGATCGTGGTGTAGATATTTCCCTGTATATACAGATAGCGGTGTAGATATTTCCATGTTTATACAGGTAGCGGTGTAGAAATTTCCATGTATATACAGATCGCGTTGTATATATTTCCGTCTTTCTACAGATGGCAGTGTAGATATTTCCATGTTTATATAGATGGTGGTGTAGATATTTCCATGTTTATAGAGATGGCGTTGTACATATTTATATGTTTACAGAGATAACAGTGTAGATATTTCCATATTTATAGAGATAGCGGTGTAGATATTTCCATGTTTATGCAGATGGCGGTGTAGTTATTTCTATGTTTATACAGAAGGCGGTGAGGATATTTCCATGTTTATACAGATAGCGGTGTAAGTATTAACATGTTGATACAAATAGCGGTGAAGATATTTCCATGTATACAGAGATAGCAGTGTAGATATTTCCATCTTTGCACAGATTGCGGTATAGATATTTGATCTTTACACAAATAGCATTGAAGATATTTGCATGTTTAAGCAGATAGCAGTGTAGATATTTCCATGCTTATACAGATAGCAGTGTATATATTTCCATGTTTATACAGATAGCGTTGTAGATATGTCCTTGTTTACAGAGATAGTAGTTTAGGTATTACCGTGTTTATACAGATGCCTGTGTAGGTATTTCGATTTGTATACAGATGGTAGTGTACATATTTCAAGGTTTATAGAGATGGTGGTGTAGATATTTCAATGTTTATACAGATGAATGTGTAGATATTCGCATGTTTATACGGTTGGCGGTGTAGATATTTCCATGTTTATACCGATGGCTGTGAAGATATTTCCATGTTTATAGAGATAGCGGTGTAGTTATTTCCATGTTTATACAGATAGCGGTGTAGATATTTCCATGTTTATAGAGATAATGGTGTAGATATTTACATATTTATACAGATAGCGGTGTAGATATTTCCATGTTTATACAGATGGCAGTGTAGATATTTCCATGTTTATACAGATGGCGGTGTAGTTATTTCCATGTTTATAGAGATAGCGGTATAGGTATTTCCATGTTTATACAGATAGCGTGGTAGATATTTCCATGTTTACAGAGATAGCGATGTAGATATTTCCATCTTTGCACAGATTGCGGTGTAGATAGTTCTATCTTTACACTGATAGTGGTGTAGATATTTCCCAGTTTACACAGATAGCGGTGTATATATTTCCACATTTACACAGATAGCATTGTAGATATTTCCATGTTTATACAAATAGCAGTGTAGATATTTCCATGTTTATACCGATAGCAGTGTAGATATTTCCATGTTTATGCAGGTAGCGGTGTAGATATTTCCATGTTTATACAGAAGGCGGTGTAGATATTTCCATGTTTATAGAGATAGCCAAGTAGATATTTCCATGTTTATACAGATAGCGGTGTAGACATTTCCATGTTTATAGAGATAGCGGTGTAGATATTTCTATATTTATTCAGATAGCCGTGGAGATATTTCCATGTTTATGCAGATAGCGGTGTAGTTATTTCCATGTTTATACAGTTAGCGGTGTAGTCATTTCCAAGTTTATAAAGATGACTGTGTATATATTTCCATGTTTATACAGATGGCGGTGTAGATATTTCCCTGTTTATAAAGACAGCGGTGTAGATAATTCCATGTTTACAGAGATAGAGGTGTAGATATTTCCATATTTGCAAAGATTGCGGTGTACATATTTCCATCTTCACACAAATAGCGGTGTACATATTTCCATGTTTACACAGACAGCTGTGTAGATGTTTTCATGTTTGCACAGATAGTGTTGTAGATATTTCCATGTTTATACAGATAGCGGTGTAGATATTTCCATGTTTATACAGATAGCGGTGTAGATATTTCCAAGTTTATACAGATAGCGGTGTAGGTATTTCCATGTTTATACAGATAGCGGTGTAGTTATATCCATGTTTATACAGATAGCCGTGTAGGTAATTCCATGTTAATAGAGATAGCGGTGTAGATATTTCCATGTTCATTCTGATGGCTCTGTAGATATTTCCATGTGTATACAGATGGCAGTGTAGATATTTCCATGTTTATACTCATGGAGCTGTAGATATTTCCATGTTTATAGAGATGACCGTGTAGATATTTCCATGTTTTTACAGACGGATGTGTAGATATTTCCATGTTTATACAGATGGCGGTGTGTATATTTCCATGATTATACAGATGGTGGTGTTGATATTTCCTTGCTGATACAGATGGCAGTGTAGATATTTAGATGTTTACGCAGATGGTGATGTAGATATTTCCATGTTTACAGAGATAGCGATGTAGAAGTTTCCTTGTTTATACAGAAAGCGGTGTAGATATTTCCGTGTTTATACATGTAGCGGTGTAGATAGCTTCATGTGTATAGAGTTAGCGGTGTAGATTTTTCCATATTTATACAGAGAGCGGTGTATATATTTCCATGTTTATTCAGATAGGGGTGTAGGTATTTCCGTGTTTATACAGTTGGCTGTGTAGATATTTCCATGTTTATACAGATTGCAGTGAAGATATTTCCATGTTTATACAGATGACTCTGTAGATATTTCCAAGTTTATACAGATGACGTTGTAGGTATTTCCATGTTTATACAGATAACGGTGTAGATATTTCCATGGTTATACAGATATGAGTGTAGATATTTCCATGTTTAAACAGAGAGCGGTGGAGATATTTCCATGTTAATTCAGATAGCGGTGTAGGTGTTTCCATGTTTATAGTGATAGCGGTGTAGATATTTCCATGTTTGTACAGATGGCTGTGTAGATATTTCCATGTGTATACAGATTGCAGTGTAGATATTTCCATGTTTATACAGATGGTGGTGTAGATATTTCCATGTTTATACTGATAGCGGTGGAGATATTTCTATGTTTATACAGATAGCGGTGTACATATTTCCATGTTTATACAGATAGAAGTGTAGATATTTCCATGTTTATGAAGATTACTGTGTATATATTTCCATGTTTATACAGATGGCGGTGTAGATATTTCCATGTTTATAGAGATAGTTTCGTAGATATTTCCATGTTTATACAGATAGCAGTGTAGATATTTCCATTTTAATAGTGATAGCGGAGTAGGTATTTCCATATTTATACAGATAGCCTTGTAGATATTTCCATGTATATTCAGATGGCGGTGTAGATATTTGCATGTTTATACAGATAGCGGTGTGACTATTTCCATGTTTATACAGAAGGCAATGTAGATATTTCCATGTTTATACAGATAGCGATGTAGATATTTCCGTGTTTATAGAGATAGCGGTGCAGATATTTCCATCTTTATACAGACAGCTTTGTACATATTTCCATGTTCATACAGATAGTGGTGTACATATTTCCATGTTTATACAGATTGCGGTGGAGATATTTCCTTGTTTATACAGATGGCGGTGTAGATATTTCCAAGTTTATACAGATGGCTGCGTAGATATTTCCATGTTTATACAGATAGCAGTGTAGATATTTCCATGTTTATACAGATGGCGGTGTAGGTATTTCCATGTTTATAGAGATAGCGGTGTAGAAATTTCCATGTTTATACAGATGGCTGTGTAGGTATTTCCATGTATATACAGATGGCAGTGTAGATATTTCCATGTATATACAGATGGAGATGTAGATATTTCCCTGTTTATACAGATGACTGTGTAGATATTTCCATGTTTTTACACATGGCGGTGTAGATATATCCCTGTTGATACAGATAGAGGTGTGGCTTTTTCCATGTTTATACAGATAGCGATGAAGATATTTCCATCTTTATAGAGATGGCTGTGTACATATTTCCATGTTTATACAGATGGCAGTGTAGATATTTCCATGTTTATACAAATAGTGGTGTAGATATTTCCATGTTTATACAGATGACTGTGTAGGTATTTCCATGTTCATACAGATGGCGGTGTAGATATTTCCATGTTTATACAAATAGTGGTGTAGATATTTCCATGTTTATACAGATGACTGTGTAGGTATTTCCATGTTCATACAGATGGCGGTGTAGATATTTCCATGTTCATAGAGATAGCCATGTAGATATTTCCATTTTTGTTGAGTTAGCGGTGTAGACATTTCCAAGTTTATAGAGATAGCGTTGTAGATATATCCATATTTATACAGAGAACGGTGTAGATATTTCCAAGTTTATACAGATAGCGGTGTAGATATTTCCATGTTTATACAGATAGCTATGTAGATATTTCCATGTTTATATAGATAGCAGTTTAGGTATTTCCATGTTTACAGAGATAGCATTGTAGATATTTCCATGTTTACAGAGATGGCTGTGTAGATATTTCCATGTGCATACCTATGGAAGTGTAGATATTTCCATGTTTATACAGATGGCAGTGTAGGCATTTCCATGTTTATACAGATGGAGTTGTAGATATTTCCATGTTTATACACATGACTGTGTAGATATTTCCATGTTTTTACAGATGGCGGTGTAGATATTCCCATGTTTATACAGATAGCGATGTGGCTATTTCCATGTTTATACAAATAGCGATGTAGAGATTTCCATGTTTATAGAGATGGCTGTGTAGATATTTCCATGTTTATACAGATGTCCGTGTAGATATTACCATGTTTATACACATAGTGGTGTAGACATTTCCATGTTTATACAGATGACTTTGTAGGTATTTCCATGTTTTTACAGATGGTGGTGTAGATATTTCCATGTTTATAGAGATACCCATGTAGATATTTACATGTTTATACAGATAGCGGTGTAGACATTTCCATGTTCATAGAGATAGCGGTGTAGATATTTCCATATTTATACAGAGAACGGTGTAGCTATTTCCATGTATATACAGATAGTGGTGTAGATATTTCCATGTTTATAAAGATAGTGGTGTAGATATTTCCATGTTTATACAGATATCGGTGTAGTTATTTCGATGTTTATACAGATCACTATGTATATATTTCCATGTTTATACAGATGGCGGTGCAGATATTTCCCTGTTCATAGAGATAGCGGTGTAGATATTTCCATGTTTATACAGATAGCTGTGTAGATATTTCCATGTTTAGAGAGATAGCGGTGTAGACATTTCCATGTTAATTCAGAGAGCGGTGTAAATATTTCCATGTTTATACTGATAGCGGTGTATATATTTCCATGTTTATACAGATAGCAGTGTAGATATTTCCATATTTATACAGATAGCAGTGTAGATATTTCCATGTTTATACAGGTAGCGTTGTAGATATTTCCATGTTTATAGAGATCGCGGTGTAGATATTTCCATTTTCCTCAAATGGCAATGTAGATATTTCCATGTTTATACCGATGGCGGTGTAGATATATCTATGTTTATACAGATAGCGGTGTAGACTTTTCAATGTTCATACAGATGGCTGTGTGGATATTACCATGTTTATAGAGATGGTGATGTAGATATTTCTATATTTATAGAGATAACTGTGTAGATATTTCCATGTGTATAGAAATGGTGTTGTAGATATTTCCACGTTTATAGAGACAGTGGTGTAGATATTTCCATCTTTGCACAGATTTTGGTGTAGATATTTCCATGTTTATTGAGATATCACTGTAGAAATTTCCATGTTTACACAGATAGCTCTGTAGATATTTCCATGTTTACTCAGATAGCGTTGTAGATATTTCCATGTTTATACAGATAGCCGTGTAGATATTTCCAGGTTTATAAAAATAGCGGTGTAGATATTTCCATGTTTATACAGAGCGCGGTGTAGATATTTCCACTTTCTTCAGATGGCAGTGTAGATATTTCCATGTTTATGCAGATAGCGGTTTAGATATTTCCAAGTTTATATAGATAGTGGTGTAGATATTTCCATGTATATACACATGGTTGTGTAGATATTTCCATGTTTATACAGATGGCGGTGTAGGTATTTCCATGTTTATACAGATAACTTTGTAAGTATTTCCATGTTTATACAGATGGCGGTGTAGATATTTCGATGTTTATAGAGATAGCAGTGGAGATATTTCCATGTTTATACAGATAGCGGTGTAGATATTTCCATGTTTATACTGATCGTGGTGTAGATATTTCCATGTTTATAGAGATGGCAGTGTAGATATTTCCATGTTCATAGAGATAGCGGTGTTGATTTTTCCATGTTTATAGAGATAGCGGTGTGGATATTTCGATGTTTATACAGATAGGGGTGTAGATATTTCCATGTTTATAGAGATGGTGGTGAAGATATTTCCATGTTTATACAGATCACGGTGTAGATATTTCCTTGTTTATACAAATAGCGGTGTAGTTATTACCATGTTTATACAGATGGCGGTGTAGATATTTCCATGTATATACAGATGGCTGTGTAGATATTTCCATGTTTATACAGATGGCGGTGTAGATATTTCCATGTTTATAGAGATAGCTGTGTGGATATTTCCATGTTTATACAGATCGCAGTGTAGATATTTCCATGTTTATACAGATCGCGGTGTAGATATTTCCATGTTTATACAGATAGCGGTGTAGATATTTACATGTTTTTACAGATATCGGTTGAGATATTTCCATGTTTACACAGATTGCGGTGTAGATATTTCCATCTTTCTACAGATGGCATTGTAGATATTTCCATGTTTATACAGATGGTGGTGTAGATATTTCCATGTTTAAATTGATGGTGGTGTAGATATTACCATGTTTATACAGATAGCGGTGTAGATATTTCCATGTTTATACAGATCGTGGTGAAGATATTTCCATGTTTATACAGATCGCGGTGTAGATATTTCCATGTTTATACAGATAGCGGTGTAGATATTTCCATGTTTTCACTGATGGTGGTGTAGATATTTCCGTGTTTCTACACATGGCGGAGTAGATACTTCCATCTTTATGGAGATGGCAGTGTAGATATTTTCATGTTTATAGAGATGGCGGTGTAGATATTTCCATATTTATATAGATAGCGGTGTAGATATTTCCATCTTTCTACAGATGGCAGTGTAGATAATTCCATGTTTATACAGATGGCGGTGTAGTTATTTCCATATTTATACAGATGACTGTGTAGATAGTTCCATGTGTATACAGATGGTATTGTAGTTATTTCCATGTTTATACAGACGGTGGTGTAGATATTTCCATGTTTATTCAGATGACTTTGTAGATATTTCCATGTTTTTACAGATGGCAGTGTCGATATTTCAATGTTTATATAGATGGCGCTGTAGATATTTCCATGTTTATACAGATGGCGGTGTGGATATTTCCATGTTTACAGAGATAGCGGTGTATACATTTCCATATTTATACAGATAACGGTGTACAAATTTCCATGTTTATACAGATAGCGGTGTAAATATTTCCATGTTTATACAGATCACGGTTTAGATATTTCCATGTTTATAGAGATAGCGGTGTAGATATTTCCATGTTTATACAGATAGCGGTTTAGATATTTCCATGTTTATACAGACCGCGGTGTAGGTATTTCCATGTTTATACAGATAACGGTGCAGATATTTCCATGTTTGTAAAGATGGCGGTGTTGATATTTCCATCTATACACAGATGACCGTGTAGATATTTCCATGTTTATACAGATGGCGGTGTAGATATTTCCATGGATATGTAGATGGCGTTGTAGTTATTTCCATGTTTATACCGATAGCGGTGTTGTTATTTCCACGTTAATATAGATAGCGGTGTAGATATTTCCATGTATATACAGATGGCTGTGTAGATATTTCCATGTTTATACAGATGGCTTTATAGATATTTCCATGTTTATACAGATGACTTTGTAGGTATTTCCCTGTTTATACAGATGGCGGTGTAGATATTTCAATGTTTATAGAGATAGCTGTGTAGATATTTCCATGTTTACAGATAGCGGTGTAGATATTTCCATGTTTATACAGATGGCGGTGTAGATATTTCAATGTTTATACAGATCGTGGTGTAGATATTTCCATGTTTATACAGATAGCGGTGTAAAAATTTCCATGTTTATACAGATCACGGTGTAGATATTTCCATGTTTATAGAGATAGCGGTATAGATATTTCCATGTTTATGCAGATAGCAGTGTAGATATTTCCATGTATATACAGACCGCGGTGTAGATATTTCCATGTTTATACAGATAGCGGTGAAGATATTTCCATGTTTGTACAGATGGAGGTGTTGATATTTCCATCTATACACAGATGACCGTGTAGATATTTCCATGTTTATACAGATGGCGGTGCAGATATTTCCATGGATATGTAGATGGCGGTGTAGATATTTCCATGTTTATACAGATAGCGGTGTAGTTATTTCCATGTTTATATAGATAGCGGTGTAGATATTTCCATGTATATACACATGGCTGTGTAGATATTTCCATGTTCGTACAGACCGCGGTGTAGATATTTCCATGTTTATACAGATAGCGGTGCAGATATTTCCATGTTTGTAAAGATGGCGGTGTTGATATTTCCATCTGTACACAGATGACCGCGTAGATATTTCCATGTTTATACAGATGGCGGCGCAGATATTTCCATGGATATGTAGATGGCGTTGTAGATATTTCCATGTTTATACCGATAGCGGTGTTGTTATTTCCACGTTAATACAGATAGCGGTGTAGATATTTCCATGTATATACAAATGGCTGTGTAGATATTTCCATGTTTATACAGATGGTTTTGTAGATATTTCCATGTTTATACAGACGACTTTGTAGGTATTTCCATGTTTATACAGATGGCGGTGTAGATATTTCCATGTTTATAGAGGTTGCTGTGTAGATATTTCCATGTTTACAGATAGCGGTGTAGATATTTCCATGTTTATACAGATGGCGGTGTAGATATTTCCACGTTTATACACATCGTGGTGTAGATATTTCCATGTTTATACAGATAGCGGTGTAAATATTTCCATGTTTATACAGATCACGGTGTAGATATTTCCATGTTTATAGAGATAGCGGTATAGATATTTCCATGTTTATACAGATAGCAGTGTAGATATTTCCATGTTTATACAGACCGCGGTGTAGATAATTCCATATATATACAGATAGCCGTGAAGATATTTCCATGTTTGTACAGATGGAGGTGTTGATATTTCCATCTATACACAGATGACCGTGTAGATATTTCGATGTTTTTACAGATGGCGGTGCAGATATTTCCATGGATATGTAGATGGCGGTGTAGATATTTCCATGTTTATACACATAGCGGTGTAGTTATTTCCATGTTTATATACATAGCGGTGTAGATATTTCCATGTTTTCACAGATGGTGGTGTAGATATTTCCGTGTTTATACACATGGCGGTGTAGATACTTCCATCTTTATGGAGATGGCAGTGTAGATATTCTCATGTTTATAGAGATGGCGGTGTAGATATTTCCATATTTATCGAGATAGCGGTGTAGATATTTCCATCTTTCTACAGATGGCAGTGTAGATAATTCCATGTTTATACAGATGGCGGTGTAGTTATTTCCATATTTATACAGATGACTGTGTAGATATTTCCATGTGTATACAGATGGTATTGTAGTTATTTCCATGTTTATACAGATGGTGGTGTAGATATTTCCATGTTTATTCAGATGACTTTGTAGATATTTCCATGTTTTTACAGATGGCAGTGTAGATATTTCAATGTTTATAGAGATGGCGCTGTAGATATTTCCATGTTTATACAGATGGCGGTGTAGATATTTCCATGTTTATAGAGATAGCGGTGTAGACATTTCCATATTTATGCAGATAACGGTGTAGAAATTTCCATGTTTATACAGATAGCGGTGTAAATATTTCCATGTTTATACAGATCACGGTTTAGATATTTCCATGTTCATAGAGATAGCGGTGTAGATATTTCCATGTTTATACAGATAGCGGTTTAGATATTTCCATGTTTATACAGACCGCGGTGTAGATATTTCCATGTTTATACAGATAGCGGTGCAGATATTTCCATGTTTGTAAAGATGGCGGTGTTGATATTTCCATCTATACACAGATGACCGCGTAGATATTTTCATGTTTATACAGATGGCGGCACAGATATTTCCATGGATATGTAGATGGCGTTGTAGATATTTCCATGTTTATACCGAGAGCGGTGTTGTTATTTCCACGTTAATACAGATAGCTGTGTAGATATTTCCATGTTTATACAGATCGCGGTGTACATATTTCCATGTTTATACAGATAGCGGTGTAGATATTTCCATGTTTTTACAGATATCGGTGTAGATATTTCCATGTTTACACAGATTGCGGTGTAGATATTTCCATCTTTCTACAGATGGCATTGTAGGTATTTCCATGTTTATACAGATGGCGGTGTAGATATTTCCATGTTTAAATTGATGGTGGTGTAGATATTACCATGTTTATACACATAGCGGTGTAGATATTTCCATGTTTATACAGATCACGGTGTAGATATTTCCATGTTTATAGAGATAGCTGTATAGATATTTCCATGTTTCTACAGATAGCAGTGTAGATATTTCCATGTTTATACAGACCGCAGTGTAGATATTTCCATGTTTATACAGATAGCGGTGAAGATATTTCCATGTTTGTACAGATGGAGGTGTTGATATTTCCATCTATACACAGATGACCGTGTAGATATTTCCATGTTTATACAGATGGCGGTGCAGATATTTCCATGGATATGTAGATGGCGGTGCAGATATCTCCATCTTTATACAGATAGCGGTGTAGATATTTCCATGTTTATATAGATAGCGGTGTAGATATTTCCATGTATATGCACATGGCTGTGTAGATATTTCCATGTTTGTACAGATGGCGGTGTAGATATTTCCATGTTTATACAGATAACTTTGTAAGTATTTCCATGTTTATACAGATGGCGGTGTAGATATTTCAATGTTTATAGAGATAGCAGTGGAGATATTTCCATGTTTATACAGATAGCAGTGGAGATAGTTCCATGTTTATACAGATAGCGGTGTAGATATTTCCATGTTTATACTGATCGTGGTGTAGATATTTCCATGTTTATAGAGATGGTGGTGTAGATATTTCCATGTTCATAGAGATAGCGGTGTTGATTTTTCCATGTTTATAGAGATAGCGGTGTCGATATTTCCATGTTTATACAGATAGGGGTGTAGATATTTCCATGTTTATAGAGATGGCGGTGTAGTTATTTCCATATTTATACAGATGACTGTGTAGATATTTCCATGTGTATACAGATGGTATTGTAGTTATTTCCATGTTTATACAGATGGTGGTGTAGATATTTCCATGTTTATTCAGATGACTTTGTAGATATTTCCATGTTTTTACAGATGGCAGTGCAGATATTTCAATGTTTATAGAGATGGCGCTGTAGATATTTCCATGTTTATACAGATGGCGGTGTAGATATTTCCATGTTTATAGAGATAGCGGTGTAGACATTTCCATATTTATACAGATAACGGTGTAGAAATTTCCATGTTTATACAGATAGCGGTGTAAATATTTCCATGTTTATACAGATCACGGTTTAGATATTTCCATGTTCATAGAGATAGCGGTGTAGATATTTCCATGTTTATACAGATAGCAGTTTAGATATTTCCATGTTTATACAGACCGCGGTGTAGATATTTCCATGTTTATACAGATAGCGGTGCAGATATTTCCATGTTTGTAAAGATGGCGGTGTTGATATTTCCATCTATACACAGATGACCGCGTAGATATTTTCATGTTTATACAGATGGCGGCACAGATATTTCCATGGATATGTAGATGGCGTTGTAGATATTTCCATGTTTATACCGAGAGCGGTGTTGTTATTTCCACGTTAATACAGATAGCTGTGTAGATATTTCCATGTTTATACAGATCGTGGTGTACATATTTCCATGTTTATACAGATAGCGGTGTAGATATTTCCATGTTTTTACAGATATCGGTGTAGATATTTCCATGTTTACACAGATTGCGGTGTAGATATTTCCATCTTTCTACAGATGGCATTGTAGGTATTTCCATGTTTATACAGATGGCGGTGTAGATATTTCCATGTTTAAATTGATGGTGGTGTAGGTATTACCATGTTTATACACATAGCGGTGTAGATATTTCCATGTTTATACAGATCACGGTGTAGATATTTCCATGTTTATAGAGAAAGCTGTATAGATATTTCCATGTTTCTACAGATAGCAGTGTAGATATTTCCATGTTTATACAGACCGCAGTGTAGATATTTCCATGTTTATACAGATAGCGGTGAAGATATTTCCATGTTTGTACAGATGGAGGTGTTGATATTTCCATCTACACACAGATGACCGTGTAGATATTTCCATGTTTATACAGATGGCGGTGCAGATATTTCCATGGATATGTAGATGGCGGTGCAGATATCTCCATCGTTATACAGATAGCGGTGTAGTTATTTCCATGTTTATATAGATAGCGGTGTAGATATTTCCATGTATATGCACATGGCTGTGTAGATATTTCCATGTTTGTACAGATGGCGGTGTAGATATTTCCATGTTTATACAGATAACTTTGTAAGTATTTCCATGTTTATACAGATGGCGGTGTAGATATTTCAATGTTTATAGAGATAGCAGTGGAGATATTTCCATGTTTATACAGATAACAGTGGAGATAGTTCCATGTTTATACAGATAGCGGTGTAGATATTTCCATGTTTATACTGATCGTGGTGTAGATATTTCCATGTTTATAGAGATGGTGGTGTAGATATTTCCATGTTCATAGAGATAGCGGTGTTAATTTTTTAAATGTTTATAGAGATAGCGGTGTCGATATTTCCATGTTTATACAGATAGGGGTGTAGATATTTCCATGTTTATAGAGATGGCGGTGAAGATATTTCCATGTTTATACAGATCACGGTGTAGATATTTCCTTGTTTATACAAATAGCGGTGTAGTTATTACCATGTTTATACAGATGGCGGTGTAGATATTTCCATGTATATACAGATGGCTGTGTAGATATTTCCATGTTTATACAGATGGCGGTGTAGATATTTCCATGTTTATACAGATGACTTTGTAGTTATTTCCATGTTTATACAGATGGCGGTGTACATATTTCCATGTTTATAGAGATAGCTGTGTAGATATTTCCATGTTTTTACAGATGACTTTGTAGGTATTTCCATGTTTATACAGACGGCGGTGTAGATATTTCCATGTTTATAGAGATAGCTGTGTAGATATTTCCATGTTTACAGATAGCAGTGTAGATATTTCCATGTTTATACAGATGGCGGTGTAGATATTTCCATGTTTATACAGATCGTGGTGTAGATATTTCCATGTTTATACAGATAGCGGTGTAAATATTTCCATGTTTATACAGATCACGGTGTAGATATTTCCATGTTTATAGAGATAGCGGTATAGATATTTCCATTTTTATACAGATAGCAGTGTAGATATTTCCATGTTATATACAGACCGCGGTGTAGATAATTCCATGTTTATACAGATAGGGGTGAAGATATTTCCATGTTTGTACAGATGGAGGTGTTGATATTTCCATCTATACACAGATGACCGTGTAGATATTTCCATGTTTATACAGATGGCGGTGCAGATATTTCCATGGATATGTAGATGGCGGTGTAGATATTTCCATGTTTATACAGATAGCGGTGTAGTTATTTCCATGTTTATATAGATAGCGGTGTAGATAATTCCATGTATATACACATGGCTCTGTAGATATTTCCATGTTTATACAGATGGCGGTGTAGATATTTCCATGTTTATACAGATAACTTCGTAAGTATTTCCATGTTTATACAGATGGCGGTGTAGATATTTCAATGTTTATAGAATTAGCAGTGGAGATATTTCCATGTTTATACAGATAGCGGTGTAGATATTTCCATGTTTATACTGATCGTGGTGTAGATATTTCCATGTTTATAGAGATGGCCGTGTATATATTTCCATTTTCATAGAGATAGCGGTGTTGATTTTTCCATGTTTATAGAGATAGCGGTGTGGATATTTCCATGTTTATACAGATAGGGGTGTAGATATTTCCATGTTTATAGAGATGGTGGTGAAGATATTTCCATGTTTATACAGATCACGGTGTAGCTATTTCCTTGTTTATACAAATAGTGGTGTAGTTATTACCATGTTTATACAGATGGCGGTGTAGATATTCCCATGTATATACAGATGGCTGTGTAGATATTTCCATGTTTATACAGATGGCGGTGTAGATATTTCCATGTTTATAGAGATAGCTGTGTAGATATTTCCATGTTTATACAGATCACGGTGTAGATATTTCCATGTTTATACAGATAGCGGTGTAGATATTTCGATGTTTTTACAGATATCGGTGTAGATATTTCCATGTTTACACAGATTGCGTTGTAGATATTTCCATCTTTCTACAGATGGCATTGTAGATATTTCCATGTTTATACAGATGGCGGTGTAGATATTTCCATGTTTAAATTGATGGTGGTGTAGATATTACCATGTTTATACAGATAGCGGTGTAGATATTTCCATGTTTATACTGATCGTGGTGTAGATATTTCCATGTTTATAGAGATGGCCGTGTAGATATTTCCATTTTCATAGAGATAGCGGTGTTGATTTTTCCATGTTTATAGAGATAGCGGTGTGGATATTTCCATGTTTATACAGATGGGGTGTAGATATTTCCATGTTTATAGAGATGGCGGTGAAGATATTTCCATGTTTATACAGATCACGGTGTAGCTATTTCCTTGTTTATACAAACAGTGGTGTAGTTATTACCATGTTTATACAGATGGCGGTGTAGATATTTCCATGTATATACAGATGGCTGTGTAGATATTTCCATGTTTATACAGATGGCGGTGTAGATATTTCCTTGTTTATAGAGATAGCTGTGTAGATATTTCCACGTTTATACAGATCACGGTGTAGATATTTCCATGTTTATACAGATAGCGGTGTAGATATTTCGATGTTTTTACAGATATCGGTGTAGATATTTCCATGTTTACACAGATTGCGGTGTAGATATTTCCATCTTTCTACAGATGGCATTGTAGATATTTCCATGTTTATACAGATGGCGGTGTAGATATTTCCATGTTTAAATTGATGGTGGTGTAGATATTACCATGTTTATACAGATAGCGGTGTAGATATTTCCATGTTTATACAGATCACGGTGTAGATATATCCATGTTTATAGAGATAGCTCTATAGATATTTCCATGTTTATACAGATAGCAGTGTAGATATTTCCATGTTTATAGAGACCGCAGTGTAGATATTTCCATGTTTATACAGATAGCGGTGAAGATATTTCCATGTTTGTACAGATGGAGGTGTTGATATTTCCATCTATACACAGATGACCGTGTAGATATTTCCATGTTTATACAGATGGCGGTGCAGATATTTCCATGGATATGTAGATGGCGGTGTAGATATCTCCATCTTTATACAGATAGCGGTGTAGTTATTTCCATGTTTATATAGATAGCGGTGTAGATATTTCCATGTATATACACATGGCTGTGTAGATATTTCCATGTTTGTACAGATGGCGGTGTAGATATTTCCATGTTTATACAGATAACTTTGTAAGTATTTCCATGTTTATACAGATGGCGGTGTAGATATTTCAATGTTTATAGAGATAGCAGTGGAGATATATCCATGTTTATACAGATAGCAGTGGAGATAGTTCCATGTTTATACAGATAGCAGTGTAGATATTTCCATGTTTATACTGATCGTGGTGTAGATATTTCCATGTTTATAGAGATGGTGTTGTAGATATTTCCATGTTCATTGAGATAGCGGTGTTGATTTTTCCATGTTTATAGAGATAGCGGTGTGGATATTTCCATGTTTATACAGATAGGGGTGTAGATATTTCCATGTTTATAGAGATGGCGGTGAAGGTATTTCCATGTTTATACAGATCACGGTGTAGATATTTCCTTGTTTATATAAATAGCGGTGTAGTTATTACCATGTTTATACAGATGGCGGTGTAGATATTTCCATGTATATACAGATGGCTGTGTAGATATTTCCATGTTTATACAGATGGCGGTGTAGATATTTCCATGTTTATACAGATGACTTTGTAGTTATTTCCATGTTTATACAGATGGCGGTGTAGATATTTCCATGTTTATAGAGAGCGCTGTGTAGATATTTCCATGTTTATACAGATGACTTTGTAGGTATTTCCATGTTTATACAGATGGCGGTGTAGATATTTCCATGTTTATAGAGATAGCTGTGTAGATATTTCCATGTTTACAGATAGCGGTGTAGATATTTCCATGTTTATAGAGATGGCGGTGTAGATATTTCCATGTTTATACAGATCGTGGTGCAGATATTTCCATGTTTATACAGATAGCGGTGTAAATATTTCCATGTTTATACAGATCACGGTGTAGATATTTCCATGTTTATAGAGATAGAGGTATAGATATTTCCATGTTTATACAGATATCAGTGTAGATATTTCCATGTTATATACAGACTGCGGTGTAGATAATTCCATGTTTATACAGATAGGGGTGAAGATATTTCCATGTTTGTACAGATGGAGGTGTTGATATTTCCATCTATACACTGATGACCGTGTAGATATTTCCATGTTTATACAGATGGCGGTGCAGATATTTCCATGGATATGTAGATGGCGGTGTAGATATTTCCATGTTTATACAAATAGCGGTGTAGTTATTTCCATGTTTATATACATAGCGGTGTAGATAATTCCATGTATATACACATGGCTGTGTAGATATTTCCATGTTTATACAGATGGCGGTGTAGATATTTCCATGTTTATACAGATGACTTTGTAAGTATTTACATGTTTATACAGATGGCGGTGTAGATATTTCCATGTTTATAGAGATAGCTGTGTAGATATTTCCATGTTTATACAGATAGTGGTGTAGATATTTCCATGTTTATACAGATCGCGGTGTAGATATTTCCATGTTTATACAGATCGTGGTGTAGATATTTCCATGTTTATAGAGATAGCGGTGTAGATATATTCATGTTCATAGAGATAGCAGTGAGGATGTTTCCATGTTTACACAGATAGCATTGTAGATATTTCCATTTTTATAGAGATAGTGGTTTAGATATTTCATATTTATACAGATAGCGGTGTAGATATTTCCTTGTTTATAGAGATTGTGGTGAAGATATTTCCATTTTTATAGAGATAGCGGTTTACGTATTTCATATTTATGCAGATAGCGGTGTAGATATTTCCATGTTTATACAGATTGCGTTGTAGATATTTCCATGTTTATTCAGATGACTGTGTTGATATTTCCATGTTTTTACAGATGGCAGTGTAGATATTTCAATGTTCATAGAGATGGCGCTGTAGATATTTCCATGTTTATACAGATAATGGTGGAGATATTTCCATGTTTTTACAGATATCGGTTGAGATATTTCCATGTTTACACAGATTGCGGTGTAGATATTTCCATGTTTGTACAGATGGCGGTGTAGGTATTTCCATGTTTATACAGATAGCAGTGCAGATATTTCCATGTTTATACAGATACCTATGCAGATATTTCCATACTTATACAGAGGTCTGTGTAGATATTTCTATGTTTATACAGATGGCAGTGTAGATATTTCCATGTTCCTACACATGACAGTGTAGGTATTTCCATGTTTATACAGATGGCTTTGTAGATATTTCCATGTTTATAGAGATAGTGGTGCAGATATTTCCATGTTTATTCAGATAGCGGTGTATATATTTCCATGTTTATACAGATCGTGGTGTAGATATTTCCATGTTTATACAGATACTGGTGTAGATACTTCCATGTTTATACAGACCGCAGTGTAGATATTTCCATGTTTATAGAGATAGCAGTGTATATATTTCCATGTTTGTACAGATGGCGGTGTTGATGTTTCCATCTATACACAGATTGCCGTGTTGGTATTTCCATGTGTATACAGATGGCACTGTAGATATTTCCATGTTTATACAGATGGTGGTGTAGATATTTCCATGTTTACACAGACGACTGTATAGTTATTTCCATGTTTATAGAGATGGCGGTGTAGATATTTCCAAGTTTATAGAGATAGAGGTGTAGATATTTCCATATTTATACAGATAACGGTGTATAAGTTTCCATGTTTATACAGATAGCGGTGTAAATATTTCCGTGTTTATACGGATCACGGTGTAGATATTTCCACGTTTATAGAGATAGCGGTGTAGATATTTCCATGTTTATACAGATAGCGGTGTAGATATTTCCATGTTTACACAGACCGCGGTGTAGTTATTTCCATGTTTATAAAGATAGCGGTGCAGATATTTCCATGTTTATACAGATAGCGGTATAGATATTTCCATGTTTATAGAGATAGCAGTGTAGATATTTCCAAGTTTGTACAGATGGCGGTGTTGATGTTTCCATCTATACACAGATTGCCGTGTACGTATTTCTATGTGTATGCAGATGGCATTGTAGATATTTCCATTTTTATACAGATAACGGTGAAGGAATTCCCATGTTTATACAGATAGCGGTGTAAATATTTCCATGTTTATACAGATCACGGTGTAGATATTTCCATGTTTATAGAGAAAGCGGTGTAGATATTTCCATGTTTATAGAGATAGCGGTGTAGATATTTCCATGTTTCTACAGACCGCAGTGTAGATATTTCCATGTTTATGCAGATAGCGGGGCAGATATTTCCATGTTTGTACAGATGGCGGTGTTGTTATTTCCATCTATACACAGATGACCGTGTAGATATTTCCATGTTTATACAGATGGCGGCACAGATATTTCCATGGATATGTAGATGGCGGTGTAGATATTTCCATGTTTATACAGATAGCGGTGTAGTTATTTCCATGTTTATATACATAGCGGTGTAGATATTTCCATGTATATACACATGGCTGTGTAGATATTTCCATGTTTATACAGATGGCGGTGTAGATATTTCCATGTTTATACAGATAACTTTGTAAGTATTTCCATGTTTATACAGATGGCGGTGTAGATATTTCGATGTTTATAGAGATAGCAGGGAGATATTTCCATGTTTATACAGATAGCGGTGTAGATATTTCCATGTTTATACTGATCGTGGTGTAGATATTTCCATGTTTATAGAGATGGCGGTGTAGTTATTTCCATGTTCATAGAGATAGCGCTGTTGATTTTTCCGTGTTTATAGAGATAGCTGTGTGGATATTTCCATGTTTATACAGATGGCGGTGTAGATATTTCCATGTTTATAGAGATAGCTGTGTAGATATTTCCATGTTTATACAGATCACGGTGTAGATATTTCCATGTTTATACAGATCATGGTGTAGATTTTTCCATGTTTATAAAGATCGCGGTGTTGATATTACCATGTTTATAGGGATAGCGGTGCAAATATTTCCACATTTTTACAGATAGCGGTGTAGTTATTATCATGTTTATGCAGATAGCGGTGTAGATATTTCCATGTATAAACAGATGTCTGTGTATACATTTCCATGTTTAAACAAATGGCGGTGTAGATATATCCTTGTTTATACAAATAGCGGTGTAGTTATTTCCATCTTTATGGAGACGGCAGTGTAGATATTTCCATGTTTATACAGGTCACGCTGTAGAAATTTCCTTGTTTATACAAATAGCAGTGTAGTTATTTCCATGTTTATACAGATAGCCGTGTAGATATTTCCATGTATATACAGATGGCTGTGTAGATAATTCCATGTTTATACAGATGGCTGTGTAGATATTTCCATGTTTATACAGATGACTTTGTAGGTATTTCCATGTTTATACAGATGGCGGTGTAGGTATTTCCATGTTTATACAGATCACGGTGTAGGTATTTCCATGTTTATACAGATAGCGGTGTAGATATTTCCATGTTTATACAGATAGTGGTATAGATATTTCCATGTTTATACAGACAGAAGTGGAGATATTTTCATGTTTACGCAGATTGCGGTGTAGTTATTTCCATCTTTCTACAGATGGCATTGTAGATATTTCCAAGTTTATACACATAGCGGTCTACATATTTCCATGTTTATAGAGACAGCGGTGTAGATATTTCCATATTTATACAGATAGCGGTGCAGATATTTCCATGTTTATACAGATGCCTATGCAGATATTTCCATATTTATACAGAGGGCTTTGTAGATATTTCCATGTTTATACAGATGGCAGTGTAGTTATTTCCATGTTCCTACACATGACTCTGTAGGTATTTCCATGTTTATACAGATGGCTTTGTAGATATTTCCATGTTTATAGAGATAGCGGTGCAGATGTTTCCATGTTTTTACAGATAGCGGTGTAAATATTTCCGTGTTTATACAGATCGTGGAGTAGATATTTCCATGTTTATACAGATACCGGTGTAGATATTTCCATGTTTATACAGACCGCAGTGTAGATATTTCCATGTTTATAGAGATAGCAGTGTAGGTATTTCCATGTTTGTACAGATGGCGGTGTTGATGTTTCCATCTATACACAGATTGCCATGTAGGTATTTCCATGTGTATACAGATGGCATTGTAGATATTTCCATGTTTATACAGATGGTGGTGTAGATATTTCCATGTTTACACAGATGACTGTATAGGTATTTCCATGTTTATACAGATGGCGGTGTAGATATTTCCATGTTTATAGAGATAGCGGTGTAGATATTTCCATATTAATACAGATAACAGTGTAGAAATTTCCATGTTTATACAGACCGCGGTGTAGATATTTCCATGTTTGCACAGATAGCAGTGTTGATATTTCCATTTTTATACAGATCGTGGTGTAGATGTTTCCATGTTTGTACAGATAGCGGTGTAGATATTTCCATGTTTATGCAGACGGCGTTGTAGATATTACCATGTTTATACAGATAGCGGCATAGATATTTCCAGGTTTATGTAGATAGCGGTGTAGATATTTCCATGTTTATAGAGATAGCGGTGTAGGTATTTCCATGTTTATAGAGATAGCGGTGTAGATATTTCCATATTCATACAAATGGCTGTGTAGATATTTCCATGTTTATAACGATGGCGGTGAAGATATTTCCATGTGTATACAGATAGAGTTATAGATATTCCATGTTTATACAGCTCGTGGTGTAGATATTTCCATGTTTATACAGATGGCTGTGTAGATATTTCCATGTTTATGCAGATAGTGGTGTAGATATTTCGATGTTTATACAGATGGCGGTGTAGATAGTTCCATATTTCTGGAGATGGCGGTGTAGATATTTTCATGTTTATAGAGATGGCGGTGTAGTTATTTCCATGTTTATAGAGATTGCGGTGTAGATATTTCCATGTTTACACAGACGGCTGTGTAAATATTTCCATGTGTATACAGATGGCAGTGTAGATATTTCCATGTTTATAGAGATGGTGGTGTAGATATTTCCAAGTTTATACAGGTGAATGTGTAGATATTTGCATGTTTATACAGATGGCGGTGTAGATATTTCCATGTTTATAGAGATAGCGGTGTTGGTATTTCCATGTTTTACAGATATCCGTGTAGATATTTCCAGATTTACACAGGAAGCGGTGTAGATATTTCCATGTTTATACAGATCGTGGTGTAGATAATTCTCTCTTTCCACAGATGGCAGTGTAGATATTTCCATGCTTATACAGATGGCGGTGTTGATAGTTCCATATTTCTGGAGACGGCGGTGTAGATATTTTCATGTTTATAGAGATGGCGGTGTAGATATTTCCATGTGTATAGAGATTGCGGTGTAGATATTTCCATGTTTACACAGACGGCTGTGTCAATATTTCCATGTGTATACAGATGGCAGTGTAGATATTTCCATGTTTATAGAGATGGTGGTGTAGATATTTCCAAGTTTATACAGATAGCGTTGTTGTTATTTCCCTGTTTACACAGATAGTGGTGTTGGTTTTTCCATGTTTATAGAGATATCCGTGTATATATTTCCATGTTTACAGAGATAGTGGTGTAGATATTTCCATCTTTGCGCAGATTGCAGTGTAGATATATCCATCTTTACACACATAGCTGTGTAGATATTTCCAAGTTTACACAGATAGCTGCGTAGATATTTCCATGTTTACACAGATAGCTTTTTAGATATTTCCTTGTTTATACAGATACCGGTGTAGATATTTCCATGTTTATACAGATAGTGGTGTTGGTATATCCATGATTATACAGATAGCAGTGTAGATATTTCCATGTTTATACAGCTCGCGGTGTAGATATTTCCATGTTTATGCAGATGGAAGTGTAGATATTTCCATGTTTATACAGATAGTGGTGTCGATATTTCCATGTTTATACAGACAGCGATGTAGTTATTTCCATGTTTACAGAGATGGCGGTGTAGATATTTCCATGTTTATAGAGATGGCGGTGAAGATATTTCCATGCTTATAGAGATAGCGGTGTAGGTATTTCCATGTTTATTGAGAAAGCGGAGTAGATATTTCCATGTCTACATTGATGACTGTGTAGGTATTTCCATTGGTATACAGATGGCAGTGAAGATATTTCTACGTTTATAGAGATGGTGGTGTAGATATTTCCATGTTTATACAGATGAGTGTGTAGATATTTGCATGTTTATATAGATGGCGGTGTAGATATTTCCATGTTTTAGAGATAGCATTGTAGGTATTTCCATGTTTACACAGATAGCGATGTAGATAATTCCATGTTTATACAGGTAGTGTTGTAGATATTTCCATGTTTATACAGACAGTGGTGGAGATATTTCCTCGTTTATACAGATCGTGGTGTAGATATTTCCATGCTTATAGAGATCGCGTTGTAGATATTTCCATCTTTCCACAGATGGCAGTGTAGATATTTCCTTACTTATACAGATGGCGGTGTAGATATTTCCATGTTTATACAGATAGCTGTGTAGATATTCCATATTCATGTACACGGCGGTGTAGATATTTCCATGTTTATAGAGATGTCGGTGTAGATATGTCCATGTTTATAGAGATAGCGGTGTACGTATTTCCATGTTTATAGAGATAGTGGTGAAGATATTTCCATGTTTATACAGATGGCTGTGTAGATATTTCCATGTTTATACAGATGGCAGTGTACATATTTCCATGTTTATACAGATAGTGGTGTAGATATTTAAATGTTTGTACAGATGGCGGTCTAGATATTTCCATGTGTATACAGATGGCAGTGTAGATATTTCCATGTTTATAGAGATGGTGGTGTAGATATTTCCATGTCTATACAGCTCGCAGTGTAGATATTTCCATCTTTATAGAGATACCAGTGTAGATATTTCCATGTATATACAGATAGCGGTGTAGATATTTCCACGTTTTACAGATAGCGCTGTAGATATATCCATGTTTTTACAGATAGTGATGCAGATATTTCCATGTTTACGGAGATAGCGGTGCAGATGTTTCCATCTTTGCACAGATTGCTGTGTGGATATTTCCATCTTTACACAGATAGCTCTGTAGATATTTCCAAGTTTACACAGATAGCTGTGTAGATATTTCCATGTTTACACAGATAGCGTTGTAGATATTTCCATGTTTATAGAAATAGCGGTGTAGATATTTCCATGTTTATACAGATACCGGTGTCGATATTTCCATGTTTATACAGATAGCGATGTAGGTATTTCCATGTGTATACAGATAGAGGTATAGATATTCCATGTTTATACAGCTCGTGGTGTAGATATTTCCATGTTTATAGAGATGGCAGTGTAGATATTTCCATGTTTATGCAGATAGTGGTGTAGATATTTCGATGTTTATACAGATGGCGGTGTAGGTAGTTCCATATTTCTGGAGACGGCGGTGTAGGTATTTTCATGTTTATTGAGATGGCGGTGTAGATATTTCCATGTTTATAGAGTTTGCGGTGTAGATATTTCCATGTTTACACAGACGGCTGTGTAAATATTTCCATGTGTATACAGATGGCAGTGTAGATATTTCCAGGTTTGTAGAGTTGGTGGTATAGATATTTCCAAGCTTATACAGGTGAATGTGTAGTTATTTGCATGTTTATACAGATGGCGGTGTAGATATTTCCATGTTTATAGAGATAGCAGTGTTGGTATTTCCATGTTTTACAGATAGCCGTGTAGATATTTCCAGATTTATACAGAAAGCGGTGCAGATATTTCCATGTTTATACAGATCGTGGAGTAGATAATTCTCTCTTTCCACAGATGGCAGGGTAGATATTTCCATGCTTATACAGATGGCGTTGTAGATATTTCCATGTTTACAGAGATAGCGGTGTAGATATTTCCATGTGTATAGAGATGGCTGTGTAGGTATTTCCATGTTTATACAGATAGCGGTGAAGATATTTCCACGTTTTACAGATAGCGCTGTAGATATATCCATGTATATACAGATAGCGGTGTAGATATTTCCATGTTTATTCAGCTCGCGGTTTAGATATTTCCATCTTTATAGAGATGGCAGTGTACCTATTTCCATGTTTATACAGATAGTGGTGTAGATATTTCCATGTTTATACAGATGGCGGTGTAGATAGTTCCATGTTTCTGGATCTGGCGGTGTAGATATTTTCATGTGTATAGAGATGGAGTTGTAGATATTTCCATGTTTATAGAGATTGCGGTGTAGATATTTCCATGTTTATACAGATGGCTGTGTAAATATTTCCATGTGTATACAGATGGCTTTGTAGTTATTTCCAAGTTTTTAGAGATGGTGGTGTAGATATTTCCATCTTTATACAGATGACTGTGTAGATATTTGCATGTTTATGCAGATGGCGATGTTGATATTTCCATGTTTATAGAGGTAACAGTGTAGATATTTCCATGTTTATAAAGATAGCGGTGTAGTTATATCCGTGTTTACAGAGATAGCGGTGTAGGTATTTCCATATTTATACAGTTAGCGGTATAGATATTTCCATGTTTATACTGATGGCGGTGTAGATATTTCTCTGTTTATACAGATGGTGGTGTAGATATTTCCTTGTTTATACAGATATTGGTGTACATATTTCCATGTTTATACCGATGGCGGTGTAGAAATTTCCATGTTTACAGAGATAGCGGTTTAGATATTTCCATGTTTATACACATTGCGGTGTAGATATTTCCTTGTTTATACAGATAGCGGTGTATATATTTCCATTTTTTTACAGGTAGCAGTGTAATATTTCCATGTTTATACAGATCGCAGTGTACGTATTTCCATCTTTCCACCGATGGCAGTGTAGATATTTCCATGTTTCTACAGATGGCGTTGTAGATATTTCCATGTTTATACAGATAGCGTTGTAGATATTTCCATGTTCATGCAGACGGCAGTGTAGATATTTCCATATTTATAGAGATGGCGGTGTAGATATTTCTATGTTTATAGAGATAGCGGTGTAGATATTTCCATGTGTATAGAGATGGCGGTGCAGTTATTTCCATGTTTATAGAGATAGTGGTGAAGATATTTCCATGTTTATACAGATAGCGGTGTAGATATTTCCATGTTTATAGAGAATGCGTTGTTATTTCCCTGTTTACACAGATAGCGGTGTTGGTATTTCCATGTTTATAGAGATATCGGTGTATATATTTCCATGTTTACAGATATAGTGGTGTACATATTTCCATCTTTGCACAGATTGCAGTGTAGATATATCCATCTTTACACACATAGCTGTGTAGATATTTCCAAGTTTACACAGATAGCTGTGTAGATATTTCCATGTTTACACACTTAGCGTTTTAGATATTTCCTTGTTTATACAGATACTGGTGTAGATATTTCCATGTTTATACAGATAGTGGTGTTGGTATTTCCATGATTATACAGATAGCAGTGTAGATATTTCCATGTTTATACAGCTCTCGGTGTAGATATTTCCATCTTTATGTAGATGGAAGTGTAGATATTTCCATGTTTATACAGATAGTGGTGTCGATATTTCCATGTTTATACAGACAGCGATGTAGATATTTCCATGTTTACAGAGATGGCCGTGTAGATATTTCCATGTTTATAGAGATGGCGGTGTAGATATTTCCATGCTTATAGAGATAGCGGTGTAGGTATTTCCATGTTTATTGAGAAAGCGGAGTAGATATTTCCATGTCTTCATTGATGACTGTGTAGGTATTTCCATTGGTATACAGATGGCAGTGAAGATATTTCCACGTTTATAGAGATGGTGGTGTAGATATTTACATGTTTATACAGATGAGTGTGTAGATATTTGCTTGTTTATACAGATGGCGGTGTAGATATTTCCATGTTTTAGAGATAGCATTGTAGGTATTTCCATGTTTATACAGATAGCGGTGTAGATAATTCCATGTTTATACAGACAGTGGTGGAGATATTTCCTTGTTTATACAGATCGTGGTGTAGATATTTCCATGCTTATAGAGATCGCGTTGTAGATATTTCCATCTTTCCACAGATGGCAGTGTAGATATTTCCTTGCTTATACAGATGGCGGTGTAGATATTTCCATGTTTATACAGATAGCTGTGTAGATATTCCATGTTCATGTACATGGCGGTGTAGATATTTCCATGTTTATAGAGATGTCGGTGTAGATATTTCCATGTTTATAGAGATAGCGGTGTAGATATTTCCATGTCAATAGAGATGGCGGTGTAGGTATTTCCATGTTCATAGAGATAGTGGTGAAGATATTTCCATGTTTATACAGATAGCGGTCTAGATATTTCCATGTTTATTCAGATAGCGGTGTTGGTATTTCCATGTTTATATGGATGGCGTTGTTTGTATTTCTATGTTTATACAGATAGCGGTGTAGATATTTCCATGTTTACAGAGATAGTGGTGTAGATATTTCCATCTTTGCACACATTGCAGTGTAGATATTTCCATCTTTACACAAATAGCTGTCTAAATATTTCCAAGTTTACATATAGATCTGTAGATATTTCCATGTAAACACAGATAGTGTCGTAGATATTTCCATGTTTCTACAGATAGCGGGGTAGATATTTCCATGTTTTTACAGATAGCAGTGTAGATATTTCTATGTTTACAGAGATAGCGGTTTAGATATTAACATCTTTGCAAAGATTGCAGTGCAGATATTTCGGTCTATACACACATAGTTGTGTAGATATTTGCAAGTTTACACACATAGCTGTGTAGATATTTCCATGTTTACACAGATAGCACTGTAGATGTTTCCAAGTTTATACAGATAGCGGTTTAGATATTTCCATGTTTATAAAGATAGCGGTAAAGATATTTCAATGTTTATAGAGCTATCGGTGTAGATATTTCTATGTTTATAGAGAGATCGGTGTAGATATTTCCATGTTTATACATATAGCGGTGTAGATATTTCCATCTTTTACAGATAGAGGTGTGGATATTTCCATGTTTACACAAATAGCGGTGTAGATATTTCCATGTTTAGACAGATAGCGGAGTAGATATTTCCAGGTTTATATAGATGGCGGTGTAGATATTTCCATGTTTCTGCAGATTGCGGTGTAGATATTTCCGTGTTTCTGCAGATGGCGGTGTAGACATTTCCAAGTTTATACAATGGCAGTGTAGATATTTCCATGTTTATATAGATAGCGGTGTAGATATTTCCATGTTTATAGATATAGCGTTGTAGGTATTTCCATGTTTATAGTGATAGCGGTGTAGATATTTCCACGTTTACACAGATAGCGATGTAGATAATTCCATGTTTATACAGATTGTGGTGGAGATATTTCCTTGTTTATACAAATCGTGGTGTAGATATTTCCATGTTTATACAGATAGCGGTGAAGAAATTTCCATAATTTTACAGGTAGCAGTGTGGATATTTCCAAGTTTACAGATCGCGGTGTAGATATTTCCATCTTTCCACAGATGGCAGTGTAGATATTTCCATGTTTCTACAGATGGCGGTGTAGTTATTTCCATGTTTATAGAGATGGCGGTGTAGAAATTTCTCTGTTTATAGAGATAGCGGTGTAGATATTTCCATGTGTATAGAGATGGCGGTGGAGGCATTTCCATGTTTATTGAGATAGTGGTGAAGATATTTCCATGTTTATACAGATAGAGGTGTAGATATTTCCTTGTTTATACAGATAGTGTTGTTGGTATTTCCATGTTTATACAGATGGCGGTGTAGATCTTTCCATGTTTATAGAGATAACATTGTAGATATTTCCATGTTTATAAAGATAGCGGTGTAGATATTTCCATGTTTATAGAGATAGCGGTGTAGATATTTCCATATTTATACACATAGCAGTGTAGATATTTCCATATTTATACAGATGGTGGTGTACCTATTTCCTTGTTTATACAGATAGCGGTGTAGATATTTCCATGTTTATACAGATAGCGGTGTAGATATTTCCATGTTTACAGAGATAGCAGTGTAGATATTTCCATCTTTGCACAGATTGCGGTGTAGATATTTCCATCTTTACACAGATAGCTGTGTAGATATTTCCAAGTTTACACAGACAGCTGTGTAGATATTTCCATGTTTACACAGATAGCGTTGTAGATATTTCCATGTTTATACAGTTAACGTGGTAGATATTTCCATGTTTATACAGATAGCGATGTAGGTATTTCCATGTTTATAGAGATAGCGGTGGAGATATGTCCACATTTATACAGATATCGATGTGGATTTTTCCACGTTTACACAGAGAGCGTTGTAGATATTTCCACGTTTTTACAGATAGCGCTGTAGATATTTACATGTTTATACAGATAGCGGTTTAGATATTTCCATGTTTACAGAGATACAGGTGTTGATATTTCCATCCTTGCACAGACTGCGGAGTGGATATTTCCATCTTTACACAGATAGCCGTGTAGATATTTCCAAGTTTATACAGATAGCTTTGTAGATATTTCCATGTTTACACAGATAGCGTTGTAAGTATTTCCCTGTTTATAAAGATAGCCGTGTAGATATTTCCATGTTTGTATAGATAGCGGTGTTGGTATTTCCATGTTTATACAGATAGCGGTGTAGATATTTCCATGTTTATAGAGATAACAGTGTTGATATTTCCATGTTGATAATGAGAGCGGTGTAGATATTTCCATGTTTATAGAGATAGCGGTGTAGGTATTTCCATGTTTTTACAAATGGCGGGGTGGATATTTCCATGTGTATACAGATGGCAGTGTAGATATTTCCATGTTTATACTCACGGAGGTGTAGATATTTCCATGTTTATGCAGATGACTGTGTAGATATTTCATTGATTTTACAGATGGCGGTGCAGGTATTTCCATGGTTATAGAGTTAGTGGTGTAGATATATCCATGTTTATACAGAAAGCGGTGTAGATATTTCCATGTTTATACAGATAGCGGTGCAGATATTTCCCTGTTTATACAGATCGCGGTGTAGATATTTCCATGTTTATACAGATAGTGGTATAGATATTTCCATGATTATACAGATTGCGGTGTTGGTATTTCCATGTTTACACAGATAGCGGTGTAGTTATTTCCATGTTTCTACAGCTCGCGGAATAGGTATTTCCATGTTTATATAGATGGTGGTGTAGATATTTCCATGTTTATACAGATGGCGGTGTAGATGTTTCCATGTTTATACAGATGGTGGAGTAGATAGTTCCATGTTTATTGGGATGGCGGTGTACATATTTTCATGTTTATAGAGATAGCCGTGTAGGTATTTCCATGTTTTTAGAGATAGCGATGTATATTTCCATGTTTATACAGATGACTGTAAAGATATTTCCATGTGTATACAAATGGCAGTGTACATATTTCCATGTTTATACAGATGGTGTTGTAAATATTTCCATGTTTATACAGATGACTGTGTAGATATTTCCATGTTTTTACACACGGCGGTGTAGACATTTCCATGTATATAGAGATAGCGGTTTAGATATTTCCATGTTTATACAGATAGAATTGTTGATATTTCCATGTTTATAAAGATAGCGGTGTAGATATTTCCATATTTATACAGATAGTGGTGTAGATATTCCCACGTTTATACAGAGATTGGTGTAGATATTTCCATGTTTATACAGATGGCTGTGTAGATATTTCCAGGTTTTTACAGATGGCTTTGTAGATATTTCTGTGATTATACAGATGGCAGTGTAGATATTTCCATCTTTATACAGATGACTGTGTAGATATTTCCATGTTAATACAGATAGCGGTGTAGATATTTCCATGTATATACAGATGGCTGTGTAGATATTTCCATGTTTATACAGATGGCTGTGTAGATATTTCCATGTTTATACAGATAGAGGTTTAGATATTTCCATGTTTATACAGACCGCGGTGTAGATATTTCCATGTTTATACAGATGGCTGTGCCGATATTTCCAGGTTTATACAGTTGATTGTGTAGATATTTCCAGGTTAATACAGATGGCGGTGTAGATATTTCCATGTTTATAGAGATAGCGGTGTAGATATTTCCATGTTTATAGAGATAGTGGTGTAAATATTTCCATATTTAAACAGATAGTGGTGTAGATATTTCCATGTTTTTATAGATAGCGTCATAGGTATTTCCATTTTTATTCAGAGAGTGCTGTACATATTTCCATGTTTATACAGATCACTGTGTAGGTAGTTCCATGTTTATACAGATAACGTTGTAGATATTTCCATCTTTATACAAACGGTGGTGTTGATATTTCCATGTTCCTACACATGACTGTGTAGTTATTTCCATGTTTATACAGATGGCGGTGTAGATATTTCCATATTTATAGAGATAGCAGTGTAGATATTTCCAGGTTTATACACATAGCGGTGTAAATATTTCCGTGTTTATACAGATCGTGTTGTAGATATTTCCATGTTTATAGAGAAACCGGTGTAGATATTTCCATGTTTATACAGACTGCAGTGTAGATATTTCTAAGTTTATACAGATAGTGGTGTAGATACTTCCATCTTTATACAGATGGCGTTGTAGATATTTCCATGGATATGCAGATGGCGGTATGGATATTTCCATGTTTATAGAGATAGCGGTGTAGTTATTTCCATGTTTATAGACATAGCGGTGTCGATATTTCCGTGTTTATATAGATGGCGATGTAGATATTTCCATGTTTATACCGATAGCGGTGTTGGTATTTCCACGTTTAGACAGATAGCGATGTAGTTATTTCCATGTTTATACAGCTCGCGGTGCAGATATTTATATCTTTATACAGATGGCATTGTAGATAATTCCTTATTCACACAGATGGCGATGCAGATGTTTCCATGTTTATACAGATGGCGGATTAGATAGTTCCATGTTTATGTAGATGGCAGTGGAGATATTTTCATGCTTATAGAGATGGCAGTGTAGATATTTCCATGTTTATTGAGATAGCATTGTAGATATTTCCATGTTTATACAGATGGCTGTGTAGATATTTCCATGTGAATACAGATGGTGGTGTAGATATTTCCCTGTTTACACAGATGACTCTATAGTTATTTCCATGTTTATACAGATCAGGGTGTAAATATTTCAATGTTTATAGAGATAGCGGTGTAGATATTTCCATATTTATACAGATAACGGTGTAGTAATTTCCATGTTTATGCAGATAGCGGTGTAAATATTTCCATGTATTTACAGATGGCTGTGTAGATATTTCCATGTTTATACAGATCACGGTGTAGATATTTCCGTGTTTATACTGATCGTGACATAGATATTTCCATGTTTATAGTGATGGCGGCGTAGATATTTCCATGTTCATAGAGATAGCGGTGTTGATTTCTCCATGTTTATAGAGATAGCCGTGTGGATATTTTCATGTTTATACAGATACGGGTGTAGATATTTCCATGTTTATAGAGATGGCGGTGTAGATATTTCCATGTTTATACAGATCACGGTATAGATATTTCCTTGTTTATACAAATAGCGGTGTAGTTATTTCCATGTTTATACAGATAGCGGTGTAGATATTTCCATGTATGTACAGATGGCTGTGTAGATATTTCCATGTTTATACAGATGGCTGTGTAGATATTTCCATGTTTAAACAGATGACTGTGTAGGTTTTTCCATGTTTATACAGATGGCGGTGAAGATATTTCCATATTTATACAGATAGCGGTGTAGATATTTCCATGTTTTTACAGATACCGTTGTAGATATTTCCATGTTTACACAGATTGAGGTGTAGATATTTCCATCTTTCTACAGATGGCATTGTATATATTTCCATGTTTAAACATATGGCGGTGTAGATATTTCCATGTTTATATAGATGGTGGTGTAGATATTACCATGTTTATACAGATTGCGGTGTAGATATTTCCATGTTTATACAGATGGCGGGGCAGATATTTCTATGGATATGTAGATGGTGGTGTAGATATTTCCATGTATATACAGATTGCGCTGTACTTATTTCCATGTTTATATAGAGAGCGTTGTAGATATTTCCATGTATGTACACATGGCTGTGTAGATATTTCCATGTTTATACAGATGGCGGAGTAGATATTTCCATGTTTATACAGATGGCGGTGTAGGTATTTCCATGTTTATAGAGATAGCTGTGTAGATATTTCCATATTTATACAGATAGCGGTGTAGATATTTCCATGTTTATACAGATCGCGGTGCAGTTATTTCCATGTTTTTTTACATAGCGGTGTAGATATTTCCATGTATATACACATGGCTGTGTAGATATTTCCATGTTTATACAGATGGCGGTGTAAATATTTCCATGTTTATACAGATCACTTTGTTAGTATTTCCATGTTTATACACATGGCAGTGTATATATTTCGATGTTTATAGAGATAGCAGTGGAGATATTTCCATGCTCATAGAGATAGCGGTGTTGATTTTTCCATGTTTATAGAGATAGCTGTGTGGATATTTCCGTGTTTATACAGATAAGGGTGTAGATATTTCCATGTTTATAGAGATGGCGGTGTAGATATTTCCATGTTTATACAGATCGCGGTGTAAATATTTCCATGTTTAAACAGATCATGGTGTAGATATTTCCATGTTTATACAGATCGCGGTGTAAATATTTCCATGTTTATTAGAGATAGCGGTGTAGATATTTCCACATTTATACGGATAGCCGTGTAGATATTTCCATGTTTATACAGATGACGGTGTAGATACTTCCATGTTTATAGAGATGGCGGTGAAGATATTTCCATGTTTACAGAGATAGCGGTGTAGACATTTCCATGTTTACAGAGATAGCGGTGTAGATATTGCCATCTTTACACAGATAGCGGTGTAGATATTTCCAAGTTTACACAGATATCTGTGTAGATATTTCCGTGTTTACACAGATAGCGTTGTAGATATTTCCATGTTTACTCAGAAAGTGGTGTAGATATTTCCATGTTTATACAGATAGCGGTGTAGATATTTCCATGTTTGTACAGATAGCGGTGGAGATATTTCCTTGTTTAAACAGATAGCGATGTAGATATTTCCATGTTTATACCGATAGCGGTGTAGATATTTCCAAGTTTATAGAGATTGCGGTGTAGATATTTCCATGTTTATAGAGATTGTGGTGTAGATATTTCCATGTTTATAGAGATACCGTTGTAGATATTTCCGTGTTCATAGAGATAGCGGTATAGGTATTTTCATGTTTGTAGAGATAGTGGTGTAGATATTTCCATGTTTATACAGATAGCGTTGTAGATATTTCCATGTTTATACAGCTCGCGGTGTAGATATTTACATCTTTATACAAATGCCACTGTGGATATTTCAATGTTCATACAGATGGCGGTGTAGATAGTTCCATGTTTATGGAGATGGAAGTGTAGATATTTTCATTTTTATAGAAATGGCGGTGTAGTTACTTCCATGTTTATTGAGATAGTGGTGTATATATTTCCAAATTTATAGAGATAGCGGTGTAGTTATTTCCATGTTTATAGAAATAGCGGTGTAGATATTTCCGTGTTTATACAGATAGCGGTGTAGATATTTCCACGTTTATACAGATAGCGGTGTAGATATTTCCATGTTTACAGATAGCGGTGTATATATTTCCATCTTTGCACAGATTGCGATGTAGATATTTCCATCCTTAAACCGATGGCGGTGTAGATATTTCCATGTTTATTCAGATAGCGGTGTAGATATTTCCATGTTTATACAGATGGCGATGTAGATAGTTCCATGTTTATGGAGATGGCGGTGTAGATATTTTCATGTCTATAGAGATGGCGGTGTAGATATTTCCATGTTTATAGAGATAGCGGGATAGATATTTCCATGTTTATACAGATGGCTGTGTAAATATTTCCATGTGTATACAGATGGAAATGTAGATATTTCCATGTTTATAGAGATGGTGGTGTAGATATTTAAATGTTTATACAGATGACTGTGTATATATTTCCCTGTTTACACAGATGGCGGTTCAGATATTTCCATGTTTATGCTGATGGCGGTGTAGATATTTCCATGTTTATATAGATGGCAGTGTAGATATTTCTACTTTTACAGAGATAGCGGTGTAGATAATTCCATGTTTATAGAGATCGCGGTGTATTTCCATGTTTATAGAGATAGCAGTGTAGATATTTCCATGTTTATACAGAGACCGGTGTAGATATTTCCATGTTTATACAGATAGCGGTGTTGGTGTTTCCATGTTTATACACTTAGCGGTATAGATGTTTCCATGTTTATACAGCTCGCGGTGTAGATATTTCCATGTTTATTCAGATGGCTTTGTAGATAGTTCCATGTTTGTGGAGATGGCGGTGTAGATATTTTCATGTTTGTAGAGATGGCGGTGTAGATATTTCCATGTTTTTACAGATGGCTGGGTAGATATTTCCAGGTGTATACAGATGGCAGTGTAGATATTTCCATGTTTATGGAGATGGTGGTGTAGATATTTCCATGTTTATACAGATGAATGTGTAGATATTTCCATGTTTATACAGGTAGAGGTGTAGGTATTTCAATATGTATAGAGATAGAGGTGCAGATGTTTCCATATTTATACTGATGGCTGTGTAGATATTTCCATGTGTATACAGATGGCAGTGTAGATATTTCCTCGTTTATAGAGATGGTGTTGTAGATATTTCCGTTTTTATACAGATGACTGTGTAGATATTTTCATGTTTGTACATAAGTTGGTGTAGATATTTCCATGTTTATAGAGATAGCGGTATAGATATTTTCATGTTTATACTGATAGCGATGCAGATATTTCCATGTTTATAGACATAACGTTGTAGAGATTTCCATTTGTGCACAGATTGCGGTGTAGATATTTCCACCTTTACAAAGATAGCGGTGTAGATATTTCCATGATTACCCAGAGAGCTGTGTAGATATTTCCATGCTTACACAGATAGCGTTGTAGATATGTCCATCTTTATACAGATACTGGTGTAGATGTTTCCATGTTTATACAGATAGCGGTGTAGATGTTTCCATGTTTATACAGCTAGCGGTGTTCATATTTCCATGTTTATAAAGATTGCGGTGTAGATATTTCCATCTTTCAACAGATGTCAGTGTAGATATTTCCATGTTTATACAGATAGTGGTGTAGATATTTCCATGTTCATGCAGATTGCGGTGTAGATGTTTCCATGAGTATAGAGATGGCGGTGAATGTATTTCCATATTTATAGAGATAGCGTTGAAGATATTTCCATGTTTATACAGATAGCAGTGTAGAGATTTCCATGTTTATACAGATAGCGGTGTTGGTATTTCCATGTTTATACAGATAGCAGTGTAGATATTTCCATGTGTATACAGATAGCGTTGTAGATATTTCCATGTTTATACAGATGGCAGTGTAGATAGTTCCATGTTTATGGAGATGGCGGTGTAGATATTTTCATGTTTATAGAGATGGCGGTGTAGTTTTTTCCATGTTTATAGATATTGCGGTGCAGTTATTTCCATGTTTATAGAGATAGCGGAGTAGGTATTTCCATGTTTAAAGATATAGCGCTATAGATAATTCCATGTTTATACAGATGGCTGTGTAGTTATTTCCATGTGTATACAGATGGCCGTGTAGTTATTTCCATGTTTATAGAGATGGTGGTGTACATATTTCCATGCTAATACAGATGAATGTGTAGTTATTTCCATGGTTGTACAGATGGTGGTGTAGATATTTCAATATTTATGGAGATAGCGCTGTAGATATTTCCATGTTAATAGAGATGTCGGTGTATACATTTCCATGTTTATACAGATAGCGATGTAGATATTTCAATGTTTATACAGATATCGGTGTAGATATTTCCATGTTTATAGAGATAGCTGTGCAGATATTTCCATGTTTATACAGATGGCGGTGAAGATATTTCCATTTTTATACAGATAGCGATGTTGGTATTTCCATGTTTATACAGATAGCGGTGAAGATATTTCCAGCTTTATACAGTTCAAGGTGTAGGTACTTCCATCTTTATGCAGATTTCAGTGGAGCTATTCCCATGTTTACACAGATGGCGGTGTTGATTTTTCCATGTTTACACAGATGGCCGTGTAGATATTTCCATGTTTATACAGATGGTGGTGAAGATATTTCCATATTTATGAAGATGACGGTGTCGATATTTCCATGTTTATGCAGATGGCGGTGTAGATATTTCAAAGTTTATAGAGATGGCGTTGTAGATATTTCCATGTTTATAGAGATAGCGGTGTAGGTATTTCCATGTTTATAGAGATAGCAGTGTAGATATTTCCATGTTTATACGGATTACTGTGTAGTTATTTCCATGTTTTTACACATGGTGGTGTAGAAATTTCCATGTTTATAGAGATAGCGGTGTAGATATTTCCATGTTTACATAGATGGCGTTGTAGATATTTCCTTGTTTATGTAGATGGCGGTGTAGATATTTCCATGTTTGTAGAGATGGCCGTGTATATATTTCCATGTTTATAGAGATAGCGGTGTAGATATTTCCATGTTCATAGAGATAGCGGTATAGGTATTTTCATGTATATAGAGATAGCGGTATAGATATTTCCATGTTTATACAGATAGCGTTGTAGATATTTCCATGTTTATACAGCTCGCGGTGTAGATATTTACATCTTTGTACAAATGGTACTGTGGATATCTCAATGTTTATACAGATCGCGGTGTAGATAGTTCCATGTTTATGGAGATGGCAGTGTAGATATTTTCATGTTTATAGAAATGGCGGTGTAGTTATTTCCATGTTTATTGAGATAGTGGTGTATATATTTTCAAGTTTATAGAGATAGCGGTGTAGTTATTTCCATGTTTCTACAGATAGCGGTGTAGATATTTCCGTGTTTATACACATGGTTGTGTAGATATTTCCATGTGTATACAGATGGCATTCTGGATATTTACATGTTTATACAGATGGTGTAGATATTTCCATGTTTTTACAGATGGCGGTGTAGATATTTCCATGTTTATAGACATAGCAGTGTAGATATTTCCATGTTTATGCAAATATCTGTGTAGTTATTTACATGTTTATAGAGAAATCGGTGTAGATATTTCCAAATTTATACAGATCGCGGTGTAGAAATTTCCATGTTTATACAGACAGTGGTGTAGATATTTCCATGTTTATACAGATTGCGGTGTTGGTATTTCCATTTTTATACAGATGGCGGTGTAGATATTTCCATGTTTAAAGAGATGGCGGTGTAGATATTTCCATGTTTATACAGATGGCGGTGTAGATATTTCCATGTTTATACAAATGGGGGTGTAGATAATTCCGTTTTTATGGAGATGGCAGTGTAGATATTTTCATGTTTATAGAGATGGCGAGGAAGTTATTTCCATGTTTATAGAGATAGCGGTGTAGATATTTCCATGTTTAAACAGATATCGGTGTAGATATTTCCATGTTTATACAGATAGCTGTGTAGATATTTCCATGATTATAATGATAGTGGTGAAGATAATTCCATGTTTATACAGATTGTGATGTAGGTATTTCCATGTTTCTAGAGATGGTGGTGTAGATATTTCCATGTTTATAGAGATTCAGGTGTAGATAATTCCATGTTTATAGAGATAGCAGTGTAGGTAATTACATATTTATAGAGATAGCGGTGTAGATATTTGCATGTTTGTACAGATAGCGGTGCTGTTATTTCCATGTTTATACACATAACGGTATAGATATTTCCATGTTTCTACAGCTCGCGGTGGAGATATTTCCATCTTTATACAGATGGCAATGTAGACATTTCCATGATTATACAAATAGTGGTGAAGATATTTCCATGTTTATAGACATGGCGGTGTAGATAGTTCCATCTTTCTGGTGATTGCGGTGTAGTTATTTTCATGTTTATAGAGATGGCGGTGTAGATATTTCCATGATTATAGAGATTGCGGTGTAGATATTTGCATGTTTATACAAATGGCGGTGTAGATATTTCCATGTTTATAGAGATAACAGTGTAGATATTTCCATGTTTAAAATAGCGGTGTAGATATTTCCACCTATATAGAGATATCGGTGTAGCTATTTCCATATTTACACAGATAGCTGTGTAGATATTTCCGTGATTATACAGATGGCGGTGTAGATATTTCCATGTTTATACAGATGGTGGTGGAGATATTTCCTTGTTTATACAGATGGCGGTATAGATATTTCCAGGTTTATACACATAGTGGTGTAGATATTTCCATGTTTACAGAGATAGCGGTGTAGATATTTCCATCTTTGCACAGATTGCAGTGTAGATGTTTACATCTTTAAACAGATAGCTGCGTAGGTATTTCCAAGTATACACAGATAGCTGTGTAGATATTTCCATGTTTACACAGATAGCATTGTAGATATTTCCATGTGTACACACATACCGTTTTAGATATTTCCATGTTTATACAGATAGCGGTGTAGGTGTTTCCATGTTTATACAGATAACGGTGTAGATATTTCCATGTTTATAGGGATAGCGGTGTAGATATTTCCATGTTTATACAGATAGCGGTGTAGGTATTTCCATGTTTATACCGATAGCGCTGTAGATATTTCCATGTTTATACAGATGGCTGTGTAGATATATCCATGTTTATTCAGATGCCATTGTAGTTATTTCCATGTTTATACAGATATTTTTGTAGATATGTCCATGTTTATACAGATGACTCTGTACTAATTTCCATGTTTATACAAATGTCGGTTTAGATAATTTCAGGTTTATAGAGATAGCGGTGTAGACCTTTCCAAGGTTATAGGTATAGCGGTGTAGACATTTCCGTGTTTACATAGATAGCGGTGTAGATTTTTCTGTATTTACAGAGATAGCTTTGTAGATATTTCCCTGTTTATACAGATAGCGGTGTAGATATTTCCATGTTTAAAGATACGGCGGTGAAGATATTTCCATGTTTATAGAGATAGAGGTGTAGATGTTTCCATGTTTATAGAGATCGCACTGTAGATATTTTCATGTTTATACAGATGGCGGCGTAGATATTTCCATGTTTATACAGATGGCGTTGTAGATAGTTCCTTGTTTATACAGATGGCAGAGTAGATATTTCCATGTTTATACAGGTTGCGGTGTAGATATTTCCAAGTTTACAGAGATAGCGGTGTAGATATTTCCATCTTTGCACAGAGTGCGGTGTAGATATTTCCATTTTTACACATATACCTATGTAGATATTTCCCAGTTTACACAGATAGCTGTGTAGATATTTCCATGTTTACACAGATAGCATTGTAGATATTTCCATGTTTATACAGATAGCGGTGTAGATATTTCCATGTTGATACAGATAGCGATGTAGATATTTCCATGTATATATTGATAGCGGTGGAGATATTTCTGTGTTTATAGAGGTTGTGATGTAAATATTTCCATGTTTATAGAGATGGCTGTGTAGATATTTCCTTGCTTATAGAAATTGCGGTGTAGATATTTCCATGTTTATAGAGATAGCGGTGTAGATATTTCCAAGTTTATAAAGACAGTTTTGTAGGTATTTCCATGTTTATACAGATTGCGGTGTAGGTAGTTCCAAGTTTCTGGAGATGGCGGTGTAGGTATTTTCATATTTCAGAGATGGGGGTGTAGATATTTCCATGATCATAGAGATTGCGGTGTAGGAATTTCCATGTTTATAGAGATAGCGGTGTAGATATTTCCATCTTTATACAGATGGCTCTGAAGATATTTCCATGTGTATACAGATGGCAGTGTAGATATTTCCATGTTCATAGAGATGGTGGTTTAGGTATTTCCATGTTTGTACAGATGACTGTGTAGATATTTGCATGTTTATACAGATGGCGGTGTAGATATTTCCATGTTTATAGAGATATCAGTGCAGATATTTCCATGTTTATAAAGATAGTGGTGTAGATATTTCCATGTTTATAGAGATAGAGTGTAGTTATTTCCATATTTATACAGATAGCGGTGTACATATTTCCATGTTTATGCAAATGGCTCTGTGGATATTTCCATGTGTATACAGATGGCGGTGTAGATATTTCCGTGTTTATGGAGATGGTGGTTTAGATATTTCCATATTTATACAGATGAATGTGTAGATATTTGCATGTTTATACAGATGGCGTTGTAGATATTTCCATGTTCATAGACATAACAGTGTAGATATTTCCATGTTTATAAAGATAGCGGTGTAGATATTTCCATGTATGTAGAGATAGCGGTGTGGTTATTTCCATATTTACACAGATAGCAGTGTAGATATTTCCATGTTTATACAGATGGCGGTGTATATATTTCCATGTTTACGCAGATGGTGGTATAGATATTTCCTTGTTTATTCAGATAGCAGTGTAGATATTTCCATGTTTATACAGATAGCGGTGTCGATCTTTGCATGTTTACAGAGATCGTGGTGCAGATATTTCCATGTTTACAGAGATAGCAGTGCAGATATTTCCATCCTTGCACAGGTTGCAGTGTAGATATTTCCATCTTTAAACAGATAGCTGTGTAGATATTTCCAAGTTTACACAGATAGCTGTGTAGACATTTCCATGTTTACACAGATAACATTGTAGATATTTCCATGTTTATACAGATAGCGTAGTAGATATTTCCATGTTTATGCAGATAGCGGTGTAGATATTTCCATGTTTATACAGATAGCGGTGTACGTATTTCCATGTTTATAGTGATAGCGGTGTAGACATTTCCATGTTTACATAGATGGCGGTGTAGGTATTTCCTTGTTTATGTAGATGGCGGTGTAGATATTTCCATGTTTGTAGAGATGGCCGTGTATATATTTCCATGTTTATAGAGATAGCGGTGTAGATCTTTCCATGTTCATAGAGATAGCGGTATAGGTATTTCCATGATTATAGAGATAGCGGTGCAGATATATCCATGTTTGTATAGATAACGGTGTAGATATTTCCATGTTTATACAGAAAGCAGTGTTGGTATTTCCATGTTTACACAGATAGCGGTGTAGATATTTCCATGTTTATACAGCTCTTGGTGTAGATATATACATCTTTATACAAGTGGCACTGTGGATGTTTCAGTGTTTATACAGATAGAGGTGTAGATAGTTCCATGTTTATGGAGATGGCAGTGTAGATATTTTCATGTTTATAGAAATGGCGTTGTAGATATTTCCATGTTTATTGAGATACTGGTGTATATATTTCCAAGTTTATAGAGATAGCGGTGTAGGTATTTCCATGTTTATAGAGATAGCGGTGTAGATATTTCCGTGTTTATACAGATGGTTGCGTAGATATTTCCATGTGTATACAGATGTCATTGTAGATATCTCCATGTTTATACAGATGGTGGTGTAGATATTTCCATGTTTATACAGATGACTGTGTAGATATTTCCATGTTTTTACAGATGGCGGTGAAGATATTTCCATGTTTATAGAGATAGCAGTGTAGATATTTCCATGTTTATGCAGATAGCCGTGTAGTTATTTACATGTTTATAGAGATAGCGGTGTAGATATTTCCATATTTATACAGATCACGGTGTAGGTATTTCCATGTTCATACAGACAGTGGTGTAGGTATTTCCATGTTTATACAGATAGCGGTGTAGTTATTTCCAAGTTTACAGAGATAGCGGTGTAGATATTTCCATCTTTGCACAGATTGCAGTGTAGATATTTCCATCTTTACACATATAGCTATGTAGATATTTCCCAGTTTACACAGATAGCTGTGTAGATAGTTCCATGTTTACACAGATAGCATTGTAGATATTTCCATGTTTATACAGATAGCGGTGTAGATATTTCCATGTTGATATAGATAGCGATGTAGATATTTCCATGTTTATACTGATAGCGGTGGAGATATTTCCGTGTTTATAGAGATTGTGATGTAGGTATTTCCATGTTGACAGAGATGGCTATGTAGATGTTTCCATGCTTATAGAAATTGCGGTGTAGATATTTCCATGTTTATAGAGATAGCGGTGTAGTTCCATGTTTATAGAAATTGCGGGGTAGATATTTGCATGTTTATACAGATAGCGGTGTTGTTATTTCCATGTTTAAACACAGAGCGGTGTTGTTATTTCCATGTTTATACAGACAGTGGTGTAGTTATTTCCATGTTTATACAGATTGCGGTGTAGATAGTTCCATGTTTCTGGAGATGGCGTTGTAGTTATTTTCATGTTTTAGAGATGGAGGTGTAGATATTTCCATGATTGTAGAGATAGCGGTGTAGATATTTCCAAGTTTATACATATGGCTGTGAAGATATTTCCATGAGTATACAGATGGCAGTGTAGATATTTCCATGTTTGTAGAGATGGTGGTGTAGATATATCCATGTTTATTCAGATGACTGTGTAGATATTTGAATGTTTATACAGATCGCGGTGTAGATATTTCCATGTTCATAGAGATAACAGTGTAGATATTTCCATGTTTATAAAGATAGCGGTGTAGATATTTCCATGTATATAGAGATAGCGGTGTGTTTATTTCCATATTTGTACAGATAGTGGTGTAGATATTTCCATGTTTATACAGATGGCGGTGTAGATATTTCCATGTTTACACAGATGGTGATGTAGATATTTCCTTGTTTATTTAGATAGCAGAGTAGATATTTCCATGTTTATACAGATAGCGGTGTAGATATTTCCATGTTTACTGAGATCGCGGTGCAGATATTTCCATGTTTACAGAGATAGCGTTGTAGATATTTCCATCTTTGCACAGATTGCAGTGTAGATATTTCCGTCTTTAAACAAATAGCTGTGTAGATATTTCCAAGTTTACACAGATAGCTGTGTAGACATTTCCATGTTTACACAGACAGCATTGTAGATATTTCCATGTTAATACAGATAGCGGAGTAGGTATTTCCTTGTTTATAGTGATAGCGGTGTTGATATTTCCATGTTTATACCGATAGCGGTGTAGGTATTTCCATGTTTATGCGGATAGTGGTGTTGATATTTCCATGTTTATAGGGATTGCGGTGTAGATATTTCCATGATTTTACAGATAGCAGCGTAGATATTTCTATGTTTATACAGATAGCGGAGTAGGTATTTCCATGTTTATAGTGATAGCGGTGTTGATATTTCCATGTTTATAATGATTGCGGTGTAGATATTTCCATGATTATACAGATAGCGGCATAGATATTTCTATGTTTATACAGAACGTGGTATAGATATTTCTATGTTTATAAAGATAGCGGTGCAGATATTTCCAAGTTTATACAGGTAGCGGTGTAGATATTTCCAGGGTTGTACAGATCGCGGTGTAGATATTTCCATGTTTATAGAGATAACGGTGTAGATATTTCCATATTTATACAGATAGCGGTGTATTTATTTCCATGTTTACACAGATAGTAGTGTAGATATTTCCATGTTTATACGGATAGGAGTGTAGATATTTCCATGTTTATAGAGATCATTGTGTAGATATTTCCATGTTTATACAGATCGCGGTGTAGATATTTGGACCTTTCTACTGATGACAGTGTAGATATTTCCATGTTTATACAGATATCGGTGTAGATATTTCCATGTTTATAGAGATCGCAGTGTAGATATTTCCATGTTTATACAGGTGGCGGTGTAGATATTTCCATGTTTATACAGATGGCGGTGTAGATAGTTCCTTGTTTATACAGATGGCGGTGAGGATATTTCCATGTTTATACAGATAGCGGTGTAGATATTTCCAAGTTTACAGATATAGCGGTGTAGATATTTCCATCTTTGCACAGATTGCGCTGTAGATATTTCCATTTTAACACAGATAGCTGTGTAGATATTTCCACGTTTACACAGATATATGTGTAGATATTTCCATGTTTACACAGATAGCGTTGTAGTTATTTCCATGTTTATAGAGATAGTATTGGAGATATTTCCGTCTTTATACAGACAGCAGTGTGGATATTTCCATGTTTATACAGATAGCGGTGTAGATATGTCCATGTTTATACAGACTGCGGTGGAGATATTTCCACGTTTATACAGATATCGATGTAGATATTTCCACGTTTATACAGATAGCGTACATAATGGCACGTTTATACAGATAGCGGTGTAGATATTTCCACGTTTATACAGATAGGGGTGTAGATATTTCCATGTTTATACAGATGACTGTGAAGATATTTTCATATTTTTACACATGGCGGTGTAGATATTTCATTGTTTATACAGATAGCTGTGTGGCTATTTACATGTTTATACACATAGCAGTGGAGATATTTCCATGTTTACAGTGATGGCTGTGTAGATATTTCCATGTTCATACAGATGACTGTGTAGATATTTCCATGTTTACAGAGATAGCGGTGTAGATATTTCCATCTTTATACAGAAGAATGTGTAGGTATTTCCATGTTTATACAGATGGCCGTGTATATATTTCCATGTTTGTAGAGATAGTCATGAAGATGTTTCCATGTTTATACAGATAGCGGTGTAGACATTTCCATGTATATAGAGACAGCGGTGTAGATATTTCCATATTTATAGAGATAGCGCTGTAGATATTTCCATGTTTATACAGATAGTGGTGTAGGTATTTCCATGTTTATGCAGATAGTGGTGTAGGTATTTGCATGTTTATACCCGTAGCGGTGTACATATTTCCACGTTTACAGAGATTGCGGTGAAGTTATTTCCATGTTTATGCTGATGGCTGTGTAGATATTTCCATGTGAATACAGGTGGCAGTGTAGATTTCCCATGTTTATACTGATGGAGGTGTAGATATTTCCTTGTTTATAGAGATAGCGGTGGAGATATTTCCATGTTTATGCAGATAGCGATGTAGATATTGCCATGTTTATACAGATAGCAGTGTAGGTATTTCCATGTTTATACAGATAGCGGTGAAGATATTTCCATGTTTATACAGATAGCGGTGTAGATATTTCCATGTTTATACAGATAGCAGTGGAGGTATTTCCATGTTTATACAGATAGCGGTGGAGATGTTGCCTTGTTTATACAGATGGTGGTGTAGGTATTTCCATGTTTATAGAGATAGCTGGGTAGATATTTCCATGTTTATACAGATGGCTGTGTTGATATTTCCATGTGTATACACATGACGTTGTTGATAATTCCATGTTTATACAGATAGCGGTGTAGATATTTCCATGTTTATACAGATATCGGTGAAGATATTTCCATGTTTATACAGATAGTTGTTTAGATTTTTCCATGTTTATACAGATTGAGGTGTAGGTATTTCCATGTTCATATAGATAGCGGTGTAAATATTTCCATGTTTACACAGATGGCAGTGTAGATATTTCCAGGTTTGTACAGATGACTGTGTAGATATTTCCACGTTTTTACAGATGGCTGCGTAGATATTTCCATGTTTATACAGATAGTGGTGTAGATATTTCCACGTTTATGCAGATGACTGTGTAGATATTTCCATGCTTATACAGATGGCGGTGTGGACATTGCCATGTTTATAGACATAGCCATGTGGATATTCCCATGTTTATACAGATAGCGTTGTAGTCATTTTGATGTTTATACAGATAGCGGTGTAGATATTTCCATATTTATAGAGATAGCAGTGTACATATTTCCATGTTTATACAGATAGCGGTGTAGATATTTCCATGTTTCTACAGATACCGGTGTACGAATTTCCATGTTTATAGAGATAGCCGTGTAGATATGTCCATGTTTATACAGACAACGGTGTAGCTATTTCCCTGTTTATGCAGTTAGCGGTGGAGGTATTTCCATGTTTATATAGATAGTGGTGGAGATATTTCCATGTTTATAGAGATGGCTGTGTAGATATTTACATATTTATACAGATAGGACTGTAGATATTTCCATGTTTACACAGATAGTGGAGTAGATATTTCCATGTTTATACAGATGACTGCGTAGTTATTTCCATGTTTATACAGATGGCGGTGTAGATATTTCCATGTTTATATGGATAGCCATGTAGTTATTTCCATGTTTATACAGATAGATGTGTAGACATTTCTATGTTTACAGAGAGAGCGGTGTAGATATTTCCATATTTATACAGATAGCGGTGTAGCTATTTCCAGGTTTATACAGATAGCGGTGTAGATATTTCCATGTTTATACAAGTAGCTGTGTAGATATTTCCATGTTTATACAGATAGCAGTGTAGATATTTCCATGTTTACAGGGATAGCGGTGTATATATTTCCATATTTGCACAGACTGCGGTGTAGATATTCCCATCGTTACACAGATAGCGGTGTACATATTTCCATGTTTACACAGATAGCTGTGTAGATATTTCCAAGTTTACACAGATAGCGTGTAGATATTTCCATGTTTATACAGATAGCTGTGTAGATATTTCCATGTTCATACAGATGATTGTGTAGTTATATCCATGGTTATACAGATGGCAGTGTAGGCATTTCCATGTTTACAGACATAGCCATGTGGTCATTTCCATGTTTATACAGATAACGATGAAGACACTTCGATTTTTATAGAGATAGCGTTGGAGATATTTCAAAGTTTATATAGATAGCGGGGTAGATATTGCCATGTTTACAGAGATAACGCTGTAGATATTTCCGTATTTGCTCGGATTGCGGTGTAGATATTTCCATCTTCCCACAAATAGTGGAGTACATATTTCCATGTTTACACAGCTGTGTGGATATTTCCACGTTTACAAAGATATTGCTGTAGATATTTCCATGTTTATACAGATAGCGGAGTAGATATTTCCATGTTTATAAAGATAGTCGTGTAGATATTTCCATGTTTATAGAGATAGCGGTGTAGATATTTCCGTGTTTATACAGATAGCGGTGGAGGTATTTCCATATTTATACAGATAGCGGTGCAGATATTTCCATGTTTGTAGAGATAGCGGTGTAGATATTTCCATGTTTATACAGATTGCGGTGTAGGTATTTCCATGTTTATAGAGATAGCTGGGTAGATATTTCCATGTTTATACACATGGCTGTGTTGATATTTCCATGTGTATACACATGACGTTGTTGATAATTCCATGTTTATACAGATAGCGGTGTAGATATTTCCATGTTTATACAGATATCGGTGAAGATATTTCCATGTTTATACAGATAGTTGTGTAGATTTTTCCATGTTTATACAGATTGCGGTGTAGGTATTTCCATGTTTATTTAGATAGCGGTGTAGATATTTCCATGTTTACACAGATGGCTGTGTGGATATTTCCATGTTTATACAGATGGAAGTGTAGATATTTACAAGTTTATACAGATGATTCTGTAGATATTTCCATGTTTTTACATATGGCGTTGTTGATATTTCCATGTTTATACAGATAGAGGTGTAGATATTTCCATGTTTATAGAGATGGCTGTGTAGATATTTCCATGTTTATGCAGATGGATTTGTAGATACTTCCATGTTTATACAGATGGCAGTGTACATTTTCCGTGTTTATACAGATAGTGGTGTAGATATTTCCACGTTTAAACAGATGACTCTGTAGGTATTTCCATGTTTATACAGATGGCAGTGTAGACATTTCCATGTTTATAGACATAGCCATGTGGACATTTTCATGTTTTTACAGACAGCGATGTAGACATTTCGATGTTTATAGAGATAGCGGTGTAGAAATTTCCATATTTATACAGATAGCGGTGTAGACATTTCCATGTTTATACAGATAGCGGTATAGATATTTCCATGTTTATACAGATAGCGGTGTAAATATTTACATGTTTACAGAGATGGCGCTGTAGATATTTCCGTATTTGCACAGATTGCGATGTAGATATTTCCATCTTTACACAGTTAGTGGAGTACATATTACCATGTTTACAGAGATAGCTGTGTAGATATTTCCATGTTTACTCAGATAGTGTTGTAGATATTTCCATGTTTATATAGATAGCGTTGGAGATATTTCCATGTTTATACAGTTAGCGATGTAGATCTTCCCATGTTTATACAGATAGCCGTGTAAGTATTTCCATGTTTATACAGATAGTGGAGTAGATATTTCCATGTTTATGCAGATAGCATTGTAGATATTTCCATGTTTATAAACATAGCGGTGGAGGTATTTCCATGTTTATACACATAGTGGTGGAGATTTTTCCATGTTTAAAGAGATAGCGGTGTAGATATTACCATGTTTATATGGATAGCGGTGTAGATATTTGCATGTTTACAGAGATAGCGGTGTAGACATTTCCATATTTGCACAGACTGCTGTGTAGATATTTCCATCTTTACACAGATAGCGGTGTACATATTTGCATGTTTACACAGACAGCTGTGTAGATATTTCCTTGTTTACACAGATAGTGTTGTAGATATTTCCATGTTTATACAAATAGCGCTGTGTATATGTCCATATTTATACACATAGCAGTGTGGATATTTCCATGTTTATACAGGTAGAGATGTAGATATTTCAATGTTTATGCAGATCGCGGTGCAGATATTTCCATGTTTCTACAGATGGCAGTGTAGATATTACTATGTTTATACAGATGACGGTGTAGATATTTCCATGTTTATACAGATGGCGTTTTAGATATTTCCATGTTTATACAGATGGCGGTGTATATATTTCCAGGTTTATAGAGATGACCGTGTAGACTTTCCTATGTTTACAGAGATAACGTTGTACATAATTCGATGTTTAGAGAGATGGCGGTGAAGGTATTTCCATGTTTATAGAGATAGTGGTATAGATATTTCCATGTTTATACAGATAGCGGTGGAGATATTTCCATGTTTACCCAGATGGCAGTGTAGATAGTCCATGTTTATGGTGATGGCGTGTAGATATTTTCATGCTTATAGAGATGGTGGTGTATATATGTCCATGTTTATAGAGATAGCAGTGTACATATTTCCATGATTTTAGAGATAGCGGTGTAGCTATTTCCATGTGTATGGAAATAGCCGTGTTGATGTTTCCATGTTTATAATGATGGCTGTGTAGATATTTCCATGTGTATACAGATGGCAGTTTAGTTATTTCCATGTTTGTAGAGATGGTGGTGTAGATATTTCCAAGTATATACAGATGACTGTGTAGATATTTCCCTGTTTATACAGTTGGCGGTGTAGATGTTTCCATGTTTATGGAGATATCTGTGTAGATATCTCCATCTTTGCACAGAACACGGTGTAGATATTTCCATCTTTAAACAGGTAGCGGCATAGGTATTTCCATATTTACTCAGATAGCTGTGTAGATATTTCCATGTTTTCGCAGATAGCGTTGTAGATGTTTCCATGTTTATACAGATAGCGGTGTAGATATGTCCATGTTTATACAGATAGCGGTGTAGATGTTTCCATGTTTATACAGACAATTGTGGAGATATTTCCATGTTTATGGAGATAGCGGTGTAGATATTTCCATGTTTATACAGATAGCGGTGCAGATATTTCCATGTTTATGGAGATAGCAGTGTAGATATTTCCATATTTATACAGATAGCGGTGCAGATATTTCCAAGTTTATACAGATAGCGGTGCAGGGATTTCCATTTTGCACAGATTGCGGTTTAGATATTTCCATCTTTACACAGATAGTGGCGTAGATATTTCCATGTTTACACAGATAGCTGTGTAGATATTTCCATGTTTACACAGATAGCGTTGTAGATATTTCCATATTTATAAGGATAGCGGTGTAGATATTTCCATGTTTATACAGACAGCGGTGTAGATGTTTCCATGTTTATAGAGATAGCAGTGTAGATATTTCCATGTTTACATAGATAGCAGTGTAGTTATTTCCATGTTTATTCAGATGGAGTTGTGGATATTTCCATGTTTATTCAGACGGATTTGTAGATATTTCCATGTTTATACAGATGGCGGTGTAGATATTTCCATGTTTATATTCATAGCGGTGTAGATATTTCCATGTTTATGCAGATAGTGGTGTAGATATTTCCATGTATATAGAGATAGCGGTGTTGTTATTTCCATATTTATACAGTTGACTGTGTATATATTTCCATGTTTATACAGATGGCGGTGTAGATATTTCCATGCTTATACAGATGGCACTGTAGATATTTCCATGTTTATAAAGATAGCGGTGTATATATTTCCATGTTCATACAAATAGCGGTGGTGATATTTCTATGTTTATACAGATAGCGATGGAGATATTTCCATGTTTGTACCGATAGCGGTGTTGATATTTCCATGTTTATAACAATAGCGGTATAAACATTTCCATGTTTATACAGATAGCGGTGTAGATATTTCCATGTTTATACAGATAGCCTTGTAGATATTTCCATGTTTATACAGATAGCGGTGGAGATATTTCCATGTTTATACAGATAGCGGTGTAGATATTGCAACGTTTATACAATTGGCTGTGTAGATATTTCCATGTGTATACAGATGGCAGTGTAGATAATTCCATGTTTATACAGATGGAGGTGTAGATATTTCCATGTTTATACAGATGACGGTGTAGGTATTTCCATGTTTTTACACATGGCGGTGTAGATATTTCCATGATTATACAGATAGCGGTGTGGCTATTTCCATGTTTATACGGATAGCAGCGTAGATATTTCCATGTTTATAGAGATGGCTGTGTAGATATTTCCATGTTGATACAGATGTCTGTGTAGATATTTCCATGTTTATACAGATGGCAGTGTAGATATTTCCATGTTTATAGAGACAGTGGTGGAGATATTTCCATATTTATACAGATGACCATGCAGGTATTTCCATGTTTATACAGATGGTGGTGTAGTTATTTCCATGTGTGTAGAGATAACCATGTAGATATTTCCATGTTTATAGAGATAGCGGTGTAGTTATTTCCATGTTTATACAGATGGCTGTGTAGGTATTTCCATGTTTATACAGATGGCTGTGTAGATATTTCCATGTTTATACAGATGAAAGTGTAAATATTTCCATGATTATACAGATGACCCTGTAGGTATTTTCATGTTTTCACAGATGGCGGTGTAGATATTTCCATGTTTATACAGATAGCGGTGTGATTATTTCCATGTTTATACAGATAGCGGTGTAGATATTTCCATGTTTATAGGAATGGCTGTGTAGATATTTCCATGTTTATACAGATGGCAGTGTAGATATTTCCATGTTTATTCAAATATTGATGGAGATATTTCCATGTTTATACTGAAGACTGTATAGGTATTTCCATGTTCTTACAGATGGTGGTGTAGATATTTCCATGTTTATACAGATAGGAGTGTAGATATTACCATGTTTACACATATGGCGGTTTAGATATTTCCATCATTGCACAGATTCTGGTGTAGATATTTCCATCTTTAGACAGATAGAGGTGTAGGTATTTCCATCTTTGCACAGATTGCGGTGTAGATATTTCCATCTTTACACAGATAGTGGTGCAAATATTTCCATGTTTACACAGATAGCAGTGAAGGTATTTCCATGTTTACACAGGTAGAATTGTACATATTTGCATGTTTATAAAGATAGCGGTGTAGATATTTCCATGTTTATACAGATAGCGGAGTAGATGTTTCCATGTTTAAAGAGATAGCAGCGTAGATATTTCCATGTTTATGCAGATAGCATTTAAGATATTTCCATGTTTATACAGATCGTGTTGTAGATATTTTCATGTTTATAGTGATAGCTGTGTAGATATTTCCATATTTATACAGACAGCGTTGTAGATATTTCCATGTTTGTACAGATAGCGGTGTAGATATTGCCATGTTTATACAGATCTTGTTGTAGATATTTCCATGTTTATACAGAGAGCAGTGTAGATATTTCCATATTTATACAGATAGCGGTGTAGATATTTCCATGTTTACAGAGATAGCTGTGTAGATATTTCCATCTTTGCACAGATTGCGGTGTAAGTATTGCCAAATTTACACAGATAGCGGTGTAGATATTCCCATGTTTACAGAGAAAGCATTGTAGATATTTCCATGTTTACACAGATTGCGGTGTAGTTATTTCCATGTTGATACAGATAGCGGTGTAGATATTTCCATGTTTATACAGGTAGCAGTGTAGAAGTTCCCATGTTTATACAGATCGCTTTGTAGACATTTCCATCTTTCTACAGATGTCAGTGTAGATATTTCCAAGTTTATACAGATGGCAGTGTAGATATTTCCATGTTTATACAGATTTTTGTGTAGATATTTCCATGTTTATGCAGATGGCGGTGTAGATATTTCCATGTTTATAGGGATGGCGGTGTAGTTATTTCTATGTCTATAGAGATAGTGGTGTAAATATTTCCATGCTTATAGAGATGGTGTTGTAAGTATTTTCATGTTTATAGACATAGCGGTGTAGATATTTCCATGCTTATGCAGATAACGGTGTTGGTATTTCCATGTTTATACAGATAGCGGTGTAGATATTTCCATGTTTTTACAGCTCGCGGTGTAGATATTTACATCTTTATACAGATGGCAGTGTAGATATTACCATGTTTATACAGATAGCCATGTAGATATTTCCATGTCTATAGAGAAAACGGTGTAGGTATTTCCATATTTATACGGATTGCGGTGTAGATATTTCCATCTTTATACAGATGGCGGTGTAGATATTTCCATGTTTATACAGATGGCTGTGAAGATATTTCCATGTTTATACAGAGAGTGGTGTAGATATTTCCATGTTTATACAGATGGCGGTGTAGATACATCCATGTTTCTGAAGATTTCGGTGTAGTTATTTTCATGTTTATAGAGATGGCGGTGTAGATATTTCCATGTATATAGAGATTGCAGTGTAGATATTTCCAAGTTTATAGAGAAATCGGTGTAGGTATTTCTATGTATATAGAGATAGCGGTGTGGATATTTCCATACTTATACAGATAGCGGTGTAGGTATTTCCATGTTTATACAGATGGCGGTGTAGATATTTCCTTGTTTATACAGATATTGTTGTAGATATTTCCAGGTTTATACAGAGAGCGGTGTAGATATTTCCACATTTTACAGATAGTGGTGTAGATATTTCCATCTTTATACAGATAGCGGTGCAGATATTTCCATGTTTACACAAATAGCCGTGTAGATATTTCTATGTTTACACAGATAGAGTTGCAGATATTTCCATGTTTATAAAGATAGCGGTGCAGATATTTCCAGGTTTATACAGATAGCGGTGTGGCTATTTCCATGTTTATACAGATAGCGTTGTGAGTATTTCCATGTTTATACAGATAGCGGTATAGATATTTCCATGTTTATAAAGATGACTGTCTAGATATTTCCAAGTTTAGACAGCTTTCCGTGCAGATATTTCCATGTTTATACAGATGGTGGTGTAGATATTTCCATGTTTATACAGATGACTGTGAAATTATTTCCATGTTTATACAGATGTCAGTGTAGATATTTTCATGTTTATAGCGATAACGATCTAGATATTTCCATGTTTATACAGATAGCGGTGTAGATATTACCATGTTTATAGAGATGGCGTTGTAGTTATTTCCATGTTTATAGAGATAGCGGGGTAGATATTTCCATGTTTATACTACTCGCAGTGCAGATATTTCCATCTTTATACAGATGGCAGTGAAGATTTTACCATGTTTATACAGATAGTGGTGTAGATATTTCCATGTTTATAGAGAAAGCGGTGTTGGTATTTTCATGTTTATAGAGATAGCGGAGTAGATATTTCCATGTTTATACAGATACCTTTGTAGATATTTCCATCTTTATAAAAACTGTGGTGTAGATATTTCCATGTTCCTACACATGACTGTGTAGTTATTTCCATGTTCATGCAGATGTCAGTGTACATATTTCCATATTTATAGAGATAGCAGTGTAGATATTTCCAGGTTTATACAGATTGCAGTGTAAATATTTCCATGTTTATACAGATCGTGGTGTAGATATTTCCATGTTTATACAGATACCGGTGTAAATATTTCCATGTTCATACAGACCGCAGAGTAGATAATTCCATGTTTATTGAGATAGCAGTGTAGATATTTTCAAGTTTGTACAGACGGCGGTGTTGATGTTTCCATCTATACACATATTGCCGTGTAGGTATTTCCATGTGTATACAAATGGCATTGTAGATATTTCCAAGTTTAAACAGTTGGTGGTGTAGATATTTCCATGTTTACACAGATGACTCTGTAGGTATTTACATGTTAATACAGATGGCGGTGTAGACATTTCCATATTTATACAGATAATGGTGTAGAAATTTCCATGTTTATACAGATATCGGTGTAAATCTTTCCATGTTTATACAGATCATGGTGTAGATATTTCCATGTTTATAGAGATAGCGGTGTAGATATTTCCATGTTTATACAGATAGTGGTGTAGATATTTCCATGTTTATACATACCACAGTGTAGATATTTCCATGTTTATACAGATAGCGGTGCAGATATTTCCAAGTTTGTACAGATGGCGGTGTTGATATTTCCATCTATACACAGATGACCGTGTAGATATTTCCATGTTTATACAGATGGTGGTGCAGATATTTCCATGGATATGTAGATGGCCGTGTAGATATTTCCATGTTTATACAGCTAGCGGTGTAGTTATTTCCATGTTTATATAGATAGCGGTGTAGATATTTCCATGTATGTACACATGGCTGTGTAGATATTTTCATGTTTCTACAGCAGGCGATGTAGATATTTCCATGTTTACAGTGATAACTTTGTAAGTATTTCCATGTTTATACAGATGGCGGTGTAGATATATCCATCTTTAAACAGATAACGGTGGAGATATTTCCATGTTTATACAGACAGCAGTGGAGATATTTCCATGTTTATACACATAGCGGTGAACATATTTCCATGTTTATAGAGACAGCGGTGTAGGTATTTCCATGTTTATACAGATAGCGGTGCAGATATTTCCATGTTTACACAGAGGCCTATGCAGATATTTCCATATTTATACAGAGGGCTGTGTAGATATTTCTATGTTTATACAGATGGCAGTGTAGATATTTCCATGTTCCTACACATGACTGTGTAGGTATTTCCATCTTTATACAGATGGCTTTGTAGATATTTCCATGTTTATAGAGATAGCGGTGCAGATATTTCCATGTTTATACACATAGCGCTGTATATATTTCCATGTTTATACAGATCGTGGTGTAGATATTTCCATGTTTATACAGATACCGGTGTAGATATTTCCATGTTTATACAGACCGCAGTGTAGATAATTCCATGTTTATAGAGATAGCATTGTAGATATTTTCATGTTTGTACAGATGGCGGTGTTGATGTTTCCATCTATGCACAGATTGCTGTGTAGGTATTTCCATGTGTATACAGATGGCATTGTAGATATTCCCATGTTTATACAGATGGTGGTGTAGATATTTCCATGTTTACACTGATGACTGTATAGGTATTTCCATGTTTATACAGATGGCGGTGTAGATATTTCCATGTTTGTAGAGATAGAGGTGTGGACATTTCCATATTTATACAGATAACGGTGTAGAAATTTCCATGTTTATACAGATAGCGGTGTAAATATTTCCATGTTTATACATATCACGGTGTAGATATTTCCATGTTTATAGAGATAGCGGTGTAGGTATTTCCAGGTTTATAGAGATAGCGGTGTAGATATTTCCATGTTTATACAGACCACGGTGTAGGTATTTCCATGTTTATACAGATAGCGGTGCAGGTATTTCCATGTTTGTACAGATGGCGGTGTTGATATGTCCATCTATACACAGATGACCATGTAGATATTTCCATGTTTATACAGATGGCGGCACAGATATTTCCATGGATATGTAGATGGCGGTTTAGATATTTCCATGTTTATACAGATAGCGGTGTAGATATTTCCATATTTATATAGATATCGGTGTAGATATTTCCATGTATGTACACATCGCTGTGTAGATATTTCCATGTTTATACAGATGGTGGTGTAGATATTTCCATGTTTATAGAGATAACTTTGTAAGTATTTCCATGTTTATACAGATGGCGGTGCAGATATTTCGATGTTTATAGAGATAGCAGTGGAGGTATTTCCATGTTTATACAGATAGCGGTGTAGATATTTCCATGTTTACACTGATCGTGGTGTAGATATTTCCATGTTCATAGAGATAGCGGTGTTGATTTTTCCATGTTTATAGAGATAGCGGTGTGGATATTTCCATGTCTATACAGATAGCGGTGTCAATATTTCCATGTTTATAGAGATCGCGGTGTAGATATTTCCATGTTTATACAGATCACGGTGTAGATATTTCCATGTTTATACAGATACCGGTGTAGTTATTTCCATGTTTATACAGACCGCAGTGCAGATAATTCCATGTTTATAGAGATAGCAGTGCAGATATTTTCATGTTTGTACAGACGGCGGTGTTGATGTTTCAATCTATGCACAGATTGCTGTGTAGGTATATCCATGTGTATACAGATGGCATTGTAGATATTTCCATGTTTATACAGATGGTGGTGTAGATATTTCCATGTTTACACAGATGACTGTATAGGTATTTCCATGTTTATACAGATGGCGGTGTAGATATTTCCATGTTTATAGGGATAGCTGTGTAGATATTTCCATGTTTATACAGATAGCGGTGTAAATATTTCCATGTTTATGCAGATCACGGTGTAGATATTTCCATGTTTATACAGATCGCGGTGAAGATATTTTCACGTTTATACAGATCGCGGTGTAGATAATTCCATGTTTATACAGATAGCGGTGTAGATATTTGCAAGTTTACACAGATCGTGGTGAAGATGTTTCCATGTTTATACAGACAGCAGTGGAGATATTTCCATGTTTATACACATAGCGGTGTACATATTTCCATGTTTATAGAGACAGCGGTGTAGGTATTTCCATGTTTATACAGATAGCGGTGCAGATATTTCCATGTTTACACAGATGCCTATGCAGATATTTCCATATTTATACAGAGGGCTGTGTAGATATTTCTATGTTTATACAGATGGCAGTGTAGATATTTCCATGTTCCTACACATGACTGTGTTGGTATTTCCATCTTTATACTCATGGCTTTGTAGATATTTCCATGTTTATAGAGATAGCGGTGCAGATATTTCCATGTTTATACACATAGCGCTGTATATATTTCCATGTTTATACAGATCATGGTGTAGATATTTCCATGTTTATACAGATACCGGTGTAGATATTTCCATGTTTATACAGACCGCAGTGTAGATAATTCCATGTTTATAGAGATAGCAGTGTAGACATTTTCATGTTTGTACAGACGGCGGTGTTGATGTTTCCATCTATGCACAGATTGCTGTGTAGGTATTTCCATGTGTATACAGATGGCATTGTAGATATTTCCATGTTTATACAGATGGTGGTGTAGATATTTCCATGTTTACACAGATGACTGTATAGGTATTTCCATGTTTATACAGATGGCGGTGTAGATATTTCTATGTTTGTAGAGATAGAGGTGTGGACATTTCCATATTTATACTGATAACGGTGTAGAAATTTCCATGTTTATACAGATAGCGGTGTAAATATTTCCATGTTTATACATATCACGGTGTAGATATTTCCATGTTTATAGAGATAGCGGTGTAGGTATTTCCAGGTTTATAGAGATAGCGGTGTAGATATTTCCATGTTTATACAGACCACGGTGTAGGTATTTCCATGTTTATACAGATAGCGGTGCAGGTATTTCCATGTTTGTACAGATGGCGGTGTTGATATGTCCATCTATACACAGATGACCATGTAGATATTTCCATGTTTATACAGATGGCGGCACAGATATTTCCATGGATATGTAGATGGCGGTTTAGATATTTCCATGTTTATACAGATAGCGGTGTAGATATTTCCATATTTATATAGATATCGGTGTAGATATTTCCATGTATGTACACATCGCTGTGTAGATATTTCCATGTTTATACAGATGGTGGTGTAGATATTTCCATGTTTATAGAGATAACTTTGTAAGTATTTCCATGTTTATACAGATGGCGGTGCAGATATTTCGATGTTTATAGAGATAGCAGTGGAGGTATTTCCATGTTTATACAGATAGCGGTGTAGATATTTCCATGTTTACACTGATCGTGGTGTAGATATTTCCATGTTCATAGAGATAGCGGTGTTGATTTTTCCATGTTTATAGAGATAGCGGTGTGGATATTTCCATGTCTATACAGATAGCGGTGTCAATATTTCCATGTTTATAGAGATCGCGGTGTAGATATTTCCATGTTTATACAGATCACGGTGTAGATATTTCCATGTTTATACAGATACCGGTGTAGTTATTTCCATGTTTATACAGACCGCAGTGCAGATAATTCCATGTTTATAGAGATAGCAGTGTAGATATTTTCATGTTTGTACAGACGGCGGTGTTGATGTTTCAATCTATGCACAGATTGCTGTGTAGGTATATCCATGTGTATACAGATGGCATTGTAGATATTTCCATGTTTATACAGATGGTGGTGTAGATATTTCCATGTTTACACAGATGACTGTATAGGTATTTCCATGTTTATACAGATGGCGGTGTAGATATTTCCATGTTTATAGGGATAGCTGTGTAGATATTTCCATGTTTATACAGATAGCGGTGTAAATATTTCCATGTTTATGCAGATCACGGTGTAGATATTTCCATGTTTATACAGATCGCGGTGAAGATATTTTCACGTTTATACAGATCGCGGTGTAGATAATTCCATGTTTATACAGATAGCGGTGTAGATATTTGCAAGTTTACACAGATCGTGGTGAAGATGTTTCCATGTTTATACAGACAGCAGTGGAGATATTTCCATGTTTATACACATAGCGGTGTACATATTTCCATGTTTATAGAGACAGCGGTGTAGGTATTTCCATGTTTATACAGATAGCGGTGCAGATATTTCCATGTTTACACAGATGCCTATGCAGATATTTCCATATTTATACAGAGGGCTGTGTAGATATTTCTATGTTTATACAGATGGCAGTGTAGATATTTCCATGTTCCTACACATGACTGTGTTGGTATTTCCATCTTTATACTCATGGCTTTGTAGATATTTCCATGTTTATAGAGATAGCGGTGCAGATATTTCCATGTTTATACACATAGCGCTGTATATATTTCCATGTTTATACAGATCATGGTGTAGATATTTCCATGTTTATACAGATACCGGTGTAGATATTTCCATGTTTATACAGACCGCAGTGTAGATAATTCCATGTTTATAGAGATAGCAGTGTAGACATTTTCATGTTTGTACAGACGGCGGTGTTGATGTTTCCATCTATGCACAGATTGCTGTGTAGGTATTTCCATGTGTATACAGATGGCATTGTAGATATTTCCATGTTTATACAGATGGTGGTGTAGATATTTCCATGTTTACACAGATGACTGTATAGGTATTTCCATGTTTATACAGATGGCGGTGTAGATATTTCTATGTTTGTAGAGATAGAGGTGTGGACATTTCCATATTTATACTGATAACGGTGTAGAAATTTCCATGTTTATACAGATAGCGGTGTAAATATTTCCATGTTTATACATATCACGGTGTAGATATTTCCATGTTTATAGAGATAGCGGTGTAGATATTTCCATGTTTATAGAGATAGCGGTGTAGATATTTCCATGTTTATACAGACCACGTTGTAGATATTTCCATGTTTATACAGATAGCGGTGCAGATATATCCATGTTTGTACAGATGGCGGTGTTGATATGTCCATCTATACACAGATGACCATGTAGATATTTCCATGTTTATACAGATGGCGGCACAGATATTTCCATGGATCTGTAGATGGCGGTTTAGATATTTCCATGTTTATACAGATAGCGGTGTAGTTATTTCCATGTTTATATAGATAGCGGTGTAGATATTTCCATGTATGTACACATGGCTGTGTAGATATTTCCATCTTTATACAGATGGTGGTGTAGGTATTTCCAGGTTTATAGAGATAACTTTGTAAGTATTTCCATGTTTATACAGATGGCGGTGCAGATATTTCGATGTTTATAGAGATAGCAGTGGAGATATTTCCATGTTTACACTGATCGTGGTGTAGATATTTCCATGTTTATAGAGATGGTGGTGTAGATATTTCCATGTTCATAGAGATAGCGGTGTTGATTTTTCCATGTTTATAGAGATAGCGGTGTGGATATTTCCATGTCTATACAGATAGCGGTGTCGATATTTCCATGTTTATAGAGATGGCTGTGTAGATATTTCCATGTGTATACAGATCACGGTGTAGATATTTCCTTGTTTATTCAAATAGCGGTGTAGTTATTTCCATGTTTATACAGATAGCGGTGTAGATATTTCCATGTATATACAGACGGCTGTGTAGATATTTCCATGTTTATACAGGTGGCTGTGTAGAAATTTCCATGTTTATACAGATGACTTTGTAGGTATTTCCATGTTTATACAGATGGCGTTGTAGATATTTCCATGTTTATAGAGATAGCTGTGTAGATATTTCCATGTTTATACAGATAGCGGTGTAAATATTTCCATGTTTATACAGATCGCGGTGTAGATATTTCCATGTTTATACAGATCGCGGTGAAGATATTTTCATGTTTATACAGATCGCGGTGTAGATAATTCCATGTTTATACAGATCGCGGTGTAGATATTTCCATGTTTATACAGATAGCGGTGTAGATATTTCCAAGTTTATACAGATAGCGGTGTAGATATTTCCATGTTTACACTGATCGTGGTGTAGATATTTCCATGTTTATAGAGATGGCGTTGAAGATATTTCCATGTTGATAGAGATAGCGGTGTTGGTTTTTCCATGTTTATAGAGATAGCGGTGTGGATATTTCCATGTTTATACAGATCACGGTGTAGATATTTCCTTGTTTATACAAACAGCGGTGTAGTTATTTCCATGTTTATTCAGATAGCGGTGTAGACATTTCCATGTTTATACAGATAGCGGTGTAGATATTTCCATGTTTATATAGATGGCGTTGTTGATATTTCCATTTTTATACCGATAGCGGTGTTGTTATTTCCATGTTTATACAGATAGCGATGAAGATATTTCCATGTTTATATAGCTCGCGGTGCAGATATTTATATCTTTATACAGATGGCTTTGTAGATATTTCCTTATTCACACAGATGGCGGTGTAGATGTTTCCATGTTTATACAGATGGCGAAGTAGTTAGTTCCATGTTTATGGAGATGGCAGTGTAGATATTTTCATGTTTATAGAGATGGCGGTGTTGATATTTCCATGTTTATAGAGATAGCAGTGTAGATATTTACATGTTTATACAGATGGCTGTGTAGATATTTCCATCTATACACAGATGGCCGTGTAGATATTTCCATGTTTATACAGATGGCGGCATAGATATTTCCATGGACAAGCAGATGGCGGTGAAGGTATTTCCATGTTTATACAGATAGCGGTGTAGATAATTCCGTATTTATACAGATGTCTGTATAGATATTTCCATGTTTTTACAAATATCGGTGTAGATATTTCCATGTTTACACAGATTGCGGTGTAGGTATTTCCATCTTTCTACAGATGGCATTGTAGATATTTCCATGTTTATACAGATGGCGGTGTAGATATTTCCAAGTTTATATACATGGTGGTGTAGATATTACCATGTTTATACAGATAGCGGTGTAGATATTTCCATGTTTATGCAGATCGTGGTGAAGATATTTCCATGTTTATACAGATCGAGGTGAAGATATTTCCATGTTTACACAGATCGCGGTGTAGATATTTCCATGTTTATACAGATCGAGGTGTAGATATTTCCATGTTTATACAGATAGCGGTGTAGATATTTCCATGTTTATACAGAGAGCGGTGTAGATATTTCCATGTTTATACAGATAGCGGTGTAGATATTTCCATGTTTATACAGAGAGCGGTGTAGATATTTCCATGTTTATAGAGATAGCCGTGTAGGTATTTCCATGTTTATAGACATAGCGGTGTAGATATTTCCATGTTTATAAAGATGGCGTTGTAGATATTTCCATCTTTATACCGATAGCGGTGTTGACTTTTCCACGTTTATACAGATAGCGATGTAGATATTTCCATGTTTATACAGCTCGCGGTGCAGATATTTATATCTTTATACAGATGGCATTGTAGATATTTCCTTATTCACTCAGATGGCGGTGTAGATGTTTCCATGTTTATACAGATGGCGGAGTAGTTAGTTCCATGTTTATGGAGATGGCAGTGTAGATATTTCCATGTTTATAGAGATGGCGTTGTAGATATTTCCATGTTTATAGAGATAGCAGTGTATATATCTACATGTTTATACAGATGGCTGTGTAGATATTTCCATGTGTGTACAGATGTCATTGTAGATATTTCCATGTTTATACAGATGACTGTATAGGTATTTCCATGTTTTTACAGATGGCAGAGCAGATATTTCCATGTTTATAGAGATAGCGGTGTAGATATTTCCATGTTTGTACAGATGGCAGTGTTGATATTTCCATATATACATTGATGGCCGTGTAGATATTTCCATGTTTATACAGATGGCGGTGAAGATATTTCCATGGACTTGCAGATGGCGGTGTAGATATTTCCATGTTTATACAGACAGCGGTGTAGATATTTCCATGTTTACACAGATGGTGGTGTAGATATTTCCGTGTTTATACACAAGGCGGAGAAGATACTTCCATCTTTATGGAGATGGCAGTGTAGATATTTTCATGTTTATAGAGATGGCGGTGTAGATATTTCCATATTTATAGAGATAGCGATGTAGATATTTCCATCTTTCTACAGATGGCAGTGTAGATATTTCCATGTTTATACAGATGTCTGTGTAGATATTTCCATGTGTATACTGATGGTATTGTAGGTATTTCCATGTTTATACAGATGGTGGTGTAGATATTTCCATGTTTATTCAGATGCCTGTGTAGATATTTCCATGTTTTTACAGATGGCAGTGTAGATATTTCAATGTTTATAGACATGGCGCTGTAGATATTTCCATGTTTATACAGATCGCGGTGTAGATATTTCCATGTTTATACAGATGGCGGTGTAGATATTTCCATGTTTTTAAAGATATCGGTGTAGATATTTCCATGTTTACACAGATTTCGGTGTAGATATTTCCATCTTTCTACAGATGGCATTGTAGATACTTCCATGTTTATACAGATGGCGTTGTAGATATTTCCATGTTTATATAGATGGTGGTGTAGATATTACCATGTTTATACAGATAGCGGTGTAGATATTTCCATGTTTATGCAGATCGTGGTGAAGATATTTCCATGTTTATACAGATCGAGGTGAAGATATTTCCATGTTTATACAGCTCGCGGTGCAGATATTTATATCTTTATACAGATGGCATTGTAGATATTTCCTTATTCACACAGATGGCGGTGTAGATGTTTCCATGTTTATACAGATGGCGGATTAGTTCCATGTTTATGGAGATGGCAGTGTAGATATTTTAATGTTTATAGAGATGGCGTTGTAGATGTTTCCATGTTTATAGAGATAGCAGTGTAGATATGTACATGTTTATACAGATGGCTGTGTAGATATTTCCATGTGTATACAGACGGCATTGTAGATATTTCCATGTTTATACAGATGACTGTATAGGTATTTCCATGTTTTTACAGATGGCAGAGCAGATATTTCCATGTTTATAGAGATAGCGGTGTAGATATTTCCATGTTTGTACAGATGGCGGTGTTGATATTTCCATCTATACACAGATGGCCGTGTAGATATTTCCATGTTTATACAGATGGCGGCGTAGATATTTCCATGGACATGCAGATGGCGGTGTAGATATTTCCATGTTTATACAGACAGCGGTGTAGAGATTTCCATGTTTACACAGATGGTGGTGTAGGTATTTCCGTGTTTATACACATGGCGGAGTAGATACCTCCACTTTTATGGAGATGGCAGTGTACATATTTTCATGTTTATAGAGATGGCGGTGTAGATATTTCCATATTTATAGAGAGAGCAGTGTAGATATTTCCATCTTTCTACAGATGGCAGTGTAGATATTTCCATGTTTGTACAGATGGCGGTGTAGATATTTCCATATTTATGCAGATGTCTGTGTAGATATTTCCATATTTATACAGAAGTCTGTGTAGATATTTCCTTGTGTATACTGATGGTATTGTAGTTATTTCCATGTTTATACAGATGGTGGTGTAGATATTTCCATGTTTTTTCAGATGACTCTGTAGATATTTCCATGTTTTTACAGATGGCAGTGTAGATATTTCAATGTTTATAGAGATGGCGCTGTAGATATTTCCATGTTTATACAGATCACGGTGTAGATATTTCCATGTTTATACAGATGGCGGTGTAGATATTTCCATGTTTTTACATATATCAGTGTAGATATTTCCATGTTTACACAGATTGCGGTGTAGATATTTCCATCTTTCTACAGATGGCATTGTAGATATTTCCATGTTTATACAGATGGCAGTGTAGATATTTCCATGTTTATATAGATGGTGGTGTAGATATTACCATGTTTATACAGATAGCGGTGTAGATATTTCCATGTTTATGCAGATCGTGGTGAAGTTATTTCCATGTTTATACAGATCGAGGTGAAGATATTTCCATGTTTATAGAGATTGCGGTGTAGATATTTCCATGTTTATACAGACCGCGATGTAGATATTTCCATGTTTTTACAGATAGCGGTGTAGATATTTCCATGTTTATACAGATAGCGGTGTAGATATTTCCACGTTTATAGAGATAGCGGTGTAGGTATTTCCATGTTTATAGACATAGCGGTGTAGATATTTCCATGTTTATATAGATGGGGTTGTAGATATTTCCATGTTTATCCCGATAGCGGTGTTGCTATTTCCACATTTATACAGATAGCGATGTAGATATTTCCATGTTTATACAGCTCGCGGTGCAGATATTTATATCTTTATACAGATGGCATTGTAGATATTTCCTTATTCACACAGATGGCGGTGTAGATGTTTCCATGTTTATACAGATGGCGGAGTAGTTAGTTCCATGTTTATGGAGATGGCAGAGTAGATATTTTCATGTTTATAGAGATGGCGGTGTAGATATTTCCATGTTTATAGGGATAGCAGTGTAGATATTTACATGTTTATACAGATGGCTGTGTAGATATTTCCATGTGTATACAGATGGCATTGTAGATATTTCCATGTTTATACAGATGACTGTATAGCTATTACCATGTTTTTACAGATGGCAGAGCAGATATTTCCATGTTTATAGAGATAGCGGTGTAGATATTTCCATGTTTGTACAGATGGCGGTGTTGATATTTCCATCTATACACAGATGGCCGTGTAGATATTTCCATGTTTATACAGATGGCGGCGTAGATATTTCCATGGACATGCAGATGGCGGTGTAGATATTTCCATGTTTATACAGACAGCGGTGTAGATATTTCCATGTTTACACAGATGGTGGTGTAGATATTTCCGTGTTTATACACAAGGCGGAGTAGATACTTCCATCTTTATGGAGATGGCAGTGAAGATATTTTCATGTTTATAGAGATGGCGGTGTAGATATTTCCATATTTATAGAGATAGCGGTGTAGATATTTCCATCTTTCTACAGATGGCAGTGTAGATATTTCCATGTTTATACAGATGGCGGTGTAGATATTTCCATATTTATACAGATGTCTGTGTAGATATTTCCATGTGTATACTGATGGTATTGTAGGTATTTCCATGTTTATACAGATGGTGGTATAGATATTTCCATGTTTATTCAGATGACTGTGTAGATATTTCCATGTTTTTCGAGATGGCAGTGTAGATATTTCAATGTTTATAGAGATGGCGCTGTAGATATTTCCATGTTTATACAGATTGCGGTGTGGATATTTCCATGTTTATACAGATGGCGGTGTAGATATTTCCATGTTTTTACAGATATCGGTGTAGATATTTCCATGTTTACACAGATTGCGGTGTAGATATTTCTATATTTCTACAGATGGCATTGTAGATATTTCCATGTTTATACAGATGGCGGTGTAGATATTTCCATGTTTATATAGATGGTGGTGTAGATATTACCATGTTTATACCGATAGCGGTGTAGATAATTTCATGTTTATACAGATCTTGGTGAAGATATTTCCATGTTTATGCAGATCGAGGTGAAGATATTTCCATGTTTATACAGATCGTGGTGTAGATATTTCCATGTTTATACAGATCGCGGTGTAGATATATCCATGTTTATACAGATATCGGTGTAGATATTTCCATGTATATACAGATAGCGGTGTAGATATTTCCATGTTTATAGAGATAGCGGTGTAGTTATTTCCATGTTTATAGACATAGCGGTGTAGATATTTCTATGTTTATATAGATGGCGTTGTAGATATTTCCATGTTTATACCGATATCGGTGTTGATATTTCCACGTTTATGCAGATAGCGATGTAGATATTTCCATGTTTATACAGCTCGCGGTGCAGATATTTATATCTTTATACAGATGGCATTGTAGATATTTCCATATTCACACAGATGGCGGTGTAGATGTTTCCATGTTTATACAGTTGGCAGAGTAGTTTGTTCCATGCTTTTTGGAGATGGCAGTGTAGATATTTCCATGTTTAGTGAGATGGCGTTGTAGATATTTCCATGTTTATAGATATAGCGGTGTAGATATTTCCATGTTTGTACAGATGGCGGTGTTGATATTTTCATCTATACACAGATGGCCCTGTAGATATTTCCATGTTTATACAGATAGCGGCATAGATATTTCCATGGACATGCAGATGGCGGTGTAGATATTTCCGTGTTTATACAGACAGCGGTGTAGTTATTTCCATGTTTACACAGATGGTGGTGTATATAATTCCGTGTTTATACACATGGCAGTGTAGATACTTCCATCTTTATGGAGATGGTAGTGTAGATATTTTCATGTTTATACAGATGGCGGTGTAGATATTTCCATATTTATAGAGATAGCAGTGTAGATATTTCCATCTTTCTACAGATGGCAGTGTAGATATTTCCATGTTTATACAGATGGCGGTGTAGGTATTTCCATTTTCATACAGATGGTGGTGTAGATATTTCCATATTTAAACAGATGTCTGTGTAGGTATTTCCATGTGTATACTGATGGTATTGTAGGTATTTCCATGTTTATACAGATGGTGGTGTAGATATTTCCATGTTTATTCAGTTGACTGTGTAGATATTTCCATGTTTTTACAGATGGCAGTGTAGATATTTCAATGTTTATAGAGATGGCGCTGTAGATATTTCCATGTTTATACAGATCGTGGTGTAGATATTTCCATGTTTATACAGATGTCGGTGTAGATATTTCCAAGTTTTTACAGATATCGGTGTAGATATTTCCATGTTTACACAGATTGCGTTGTAGATATTTCCATCTTTCTACAGATGGCATTGTAGATATTTCCATGTTTATACAGATGGCGGTGTAGATATTTCCATGTTTATAAAGATGGTGGTGTAGATATTACCATGTTTATACAGACAGCAGTGTAGATATTTCCATGTTTATGCAGATCGTGTTGAAGATATTTCCATGTTTATACAGACCGAGGTGAAGATATTTCCATGTTTATAGAGATAGCGGTGTAGATATTTCCATGTTTGTACAGATCGCGGTGTTGATATTTCCATCTATACACAGATGGCCGTGTAGATATTTCCATGTTTATACAGATGGCGGCATAGATATTTCCATGGACATGCAGATGGCGGTGTAGATATTTCCATGTTTATACAGACAGCGGTGTAGATATTTCCATGTTTGCACAGATGGTGGTGTAGATATTTCCGTGTTTATACACATGGCGGAGTAGATACTTGCATCTTTATGGAGATGGCAGTGTAGATATTTTCATGTTTATAGAGATGGCGGTTAGATATTTCCATATTTATAGAGATAGCGGTGTAGATATTTCCATCTTTCTACAGATGGCAGTGTAGATATTTCCATGTTTATACAGATGGTGGTGTGGATATTTCCATATTTATACAGATGTCTGTGTAGATATTTCCATGTGTATACTGATGGTATTGTAGCTATTTCCATGTTTATACAGATGGTGGTGTAGTTATTTCCATGTCTATTCAGATGACTGTGTACATATTTCCATGTTTTTACAGATGGCAGTGTGGATATTTCAATGTTTATAGAGATGGCCCTGTAGATATTTCCATGTTTATACAGATCGCGGTGTAGATATTTCCATGTTTATACAGATGGCGGTGTAGATATTTCCATGATTTTACAGATATCGGTGTAGATATTTCCATGTTTACAGAGATTGCGGTGTAGATATTTCCATCTTTCTACAGATGGAATTGTAGATATTTCCATGTTTATACAGATGGCAGTGTAGATATTTCCATGTTTATATAGATGGTGGTGTAGATATTACCATGTTTATACAGATAGCGGTGTAGATATTTCCATGTTTATACAGATCGTGGTGAAGGTATTTCCATCTTTATACACATCGAGGTGAAGATATTTCCATGTTTATAAAGATCGCGGTGTAGATATTTCCATGTTTATACAGATCGCGGTGTAGATATTTCCATGTTTATACAGAAAGCGGTGTGGATATATCCATGTTTATACAGATAGCGGTGTAGATATTTCCATGTTTATAGAGATAGCGGTGTAGGTATTTCCATATTTATAGACATAGCGGTGTAGATATTTCCATGTTTATACAGATGGCGTTGTAGATATTTCCATGTTTATACCGATAGCGGTGTTGATATTTCCACGTTTATACAGATAGCGATGTAGATATTTCCATGTTTATACAGCTCGCGGTGCAGCTATTTATATCTTTATGCAGATGGCATTGTAGATATTTCCTTATTCACACAGATGGCGGTGTAGATGTTTCCGTGTTTATACAGATCGCGGAGTAGTTAGTTCCATGTTTATGGAGATGGCAGTGTAGATATTTTCATGTTTATAGAGATGGCGGTGTAGATATTTCCATGTTTATAGAGATAGAAATGTAGATATTTACATGTTTATACAGATGGCTGTGTAGATATTTCCATGTGTATAGAGATGGCATTGTAGATATTTCCATGTTTATAGAGATAGCGGTGTAGATATTTCCATGTTTGTACATATGGCGGTGTTGATATTTCCATCTATACACAGATGGCCGTGTAGATATTTCCATGTTTATACAGATGGCGGCATAGATATTTCCAAAGACATGCAGATGGCGGTGTAGTTATTTCCATGTTTATACAGATAGCGGTGTACATATTTCCATGTTTACACAGATGGTGGTGTAGATATTTCCTTGTTAATACACATGGTGGAGTAGATATTTCCATCTTTATGGAGATGGCATTGTAGATATTTTCATGTTTATAGAGATGGCGGTGTAGGTATTTCCATATTTATAGAGATAGCGGTGAAGATATTTCCATCTTTCTACAAATGGCAGTGTAGATATTTCCATGTTTATACAGATGTTGGTGTAGATATTTCCATGTTTATTCAGATGACTGTGTATTTATTTCCATGTTTTTGCAGATGGCAGTGTAGATATTTCAATGTTTATAGAGATGGCGCTGTAGATATTTCCATGTTTATACAGATAATGGTGGAGATATTTCCATGTTTATACAGACAGCAGTGGAGATATTTCCATGTTTATACACATAGCGGTGTACATATTTCCATGTTTATAGAGATAACGGTGCAGATATTTCCATGTTTATACAGATACCGGTGTAGATATTTCCATGTTTATACAGACCGCAGTGTAGATATTTCCATGTTTATAGAGATAGCAATGTAGATATTTCCATGGTTGTACAGATGGCGGTGTTGATGTTTCCATCTATACACAGATTGCCGTGTAGGTATTTCCATGTGTATACAGATGGCATTGTAGATATTTCCATGTATATACAGATGGTGGTGTTGATGTTTCCATCTATACACAGATTGCCGTGTAGGTATTTCCATGTGTATACAGGTGGCATTGTAGATATTTCCATGTTTATACAGACGGTGGTGTAGATATTTCCATGTTTACACAGATGACTGTATAGGTATTTCCATGTTTATACAGATGGCGGTGTAGACATTTCCATGTTTATAGAGATAGCGGTGTAGATATTTCCATATTTATACAGATAACGGTGTAGAAATTTCCATGTTTATACAGATAGCGGTGTAGATATTTCCATGTTTATACAGATGACGGTGTAGATATTTCCATGTTTATAGAAATAGTGGTGTAGATATTTCCATGTTTATACAGATAGCGGTGTAGATATTTCCATGGATATGTAGATGGCGGTGTAGATATTTCCATGTTTATACAGATAGCGGTGTAGTTATTTCCATGTTTATATAGATAGTGGTGTAGATATTTCCATGTATATACACATGGCTGTGTAGATATTTCCATGTTTATACTGATGGCGGTGTAGATATTTCCATGTTTATAGAGATAGCAGTGGAGATATTTCCATGTTTATACAGATAGCGGTGTAGACATTTCCATGTTTATACTGATCGTGGTGTAGATATTTCCATGTTTATTGAGATGGCGGTGTAGATATTTCCATGTTCATAGAGATAGCGGTGTTGATTTTTCCATGTTTATAGAGATAGCTGTGAGGATATTTCCATGTTTATGCAGATAGGGGTGTAGATATTTCCATGTTTATAGAGATGGCGGTGTAGATATTTCCATGTTTATACAGATAACGGTGTAGATATTTCCATGTTTATAGAGATCATGGTGTTGATATTTCCATGTTTATACAGATCGCGGTGTTGATATTACCATGTTTATAGGGATAGCAGTGCAAATATTTCCACATTTATACAGATAGCGGTGTAGTTATTAGCAGGTTTATACAAATAGCGGTGCAGATATTTCCATGTATAAACAGATGTCTGTGTATATATTTCCATGTTTTAACAGATGGTGATGTAGATACTTCCTTGTTTATACAAATAGCGGTGTAGTTATTTCCATGTTTATACAGATAGCGGTGTAGATATTTCCATGTTTATACAGATGTCTGTGCCGATATTTCCATGTTTATGCAGAGTTCTCTGTAGATATTTCCATGTTTATATAGATGACAGTGTAGATATTTCCAGGTTTGTACAGATGACTGTGCAGATATTTCCATGTTAATACAGATGGCGGTGTAGATATTTCCATGTTTATAGAGATAGCGGTGTAGATATTTCCATGTTTATTGAGATAGCGGTGTAAATATTTCCATATTTATAGAGATAGTGGTGTAGATATTTCCATGTTTTTACAGATAGCGGTGTAGATATTTCCATCTTTATTCAGAGAGTGCTGTACATATTTCCATGTTTATACAGATCACTGTGTAGATATTTCCATGTTTATACAGATAACGTTGTAGATATTTCCATCTTTATACAAACGGTGGTGTGGATATTTCCATGTTCCTACACATGACTGTGTAGTTATTTCCATGTTTATACAGATGGAGGTGTAGATATTTCCATATTTATAGAGATAGCAGTGTAGATATTTCCAGGTTTATACAGATAGCGGTGTAAATATTTCCATGTTTATACAGATCGTGGTGTAGATATTTCCATGTTTATACAGATACCGGTGTAGATATTTCCATCTTTATACAGACTGCATTGTAGGTATTTATATGTTTATACAGATAGCGGTGTAGATATTTCCATGTTTGTACAGATGGTGGTGTTGATATTTCCATCTGTACACACATTTCCGTGTAGATATTTCCATCTTTATACAGATGGCGTTGTAGATATTTCAATGGATATGCAGATGGCGGTGTGGATATTTCCATGTTTATAGAGATAGCGGTGTAGGTATTTCCATGTTTATAGACATAGCGGTGTAGATATTTCCATGTTTATATAGATGGCGTTGTAGATATTTCCATGTTTATACCGATAGCGGTGTTGGTATTTCCACGTTTATACAGATAGCGATGTAGATATTTCCATGTTTATACAGCTCGCGGTGCTGATATTTATATCTTTATAGAGATGGCATTGTAGATATTTCCTTATTCACACAGATGGCGGTGTAGATGTTTCCATGTTTATACAGATGGCGGAGTAGTTAGTTCCATGTTTATGGAGACGGCAGTGTAGATATTTCCATGTTTATAGAGATAGCAGTGTAGATATTTACATGTTTATACAGATGGCTGTGTAGATATTTCCATGTGTATACAGATGGCATTGTACATATTTCCATGTTTATACAGATGACTGTATAGGTATTTCCATGCCTTTACAGATGGCGGTGCAGATATTTCCATGTTTATAGAGATAGCGGTGTAGATATTTCCATGTTTGTACATATGGCGGTGTTGATATTTCCATCTATACACAGATGGCCGTGTAGATATTTCCATGTTTATACAGATGGCGGCATAGATATTTCCAAAAACATGCAGATGGCGGTGTAGTTATTTCCATGTTTATACAGATAGCGGTGTAGATATTTCCATGTTTACACAGATGGTGGTGTAGATATTTCCTTGTTAATACACATGGTGGAGTAGATATTTCCATCTTTATGGAGATGGCATTGTAGATATTTTCATGTTTATAGAGATGGCTGTGTAGGTATTTCCATATTTATAGAGATAGCGGTGAAGATATTTCCATCTTTCTACAAATGGCAGTGTAGATATTTCCATGTTTATACAGATGTTGGTGTAGATATTCCCATGTTTATTCAGATGACTGTGTATTTATTTCCATGTTTTTACAGATGGCAGTGTAGATATTTCAATGTTTATAGAGATGGCGCTGTAGATATTTCCATGTTTATACAGATAATGGTGGAGATATTTCCATGTTTATACAGACAGCAGTGGAGATATTTCCATGTTTATACACATAGCGGTGTACATATTTCCATGTTTATAGAGATAACGGTGCAGATATTTCCATGTTTATACAGATACCGGTGTAGATATTTCCATGTTTATACAGACCGCAGTGTAGATATTTCCATGTTTATAGAGATAGCAGTGTAGATATTTCCATGGTTGTACAGATGGCGGTGTTGATGTTTCCATCTATACACAGATTGCCGTGTAGGTATTTCCATGTGTATACAGATGGCATTGTAGATATTTCCATGTATATACAGATGGTGGTGTTGATGTTTGCATCTATACACAGATTGCCGTGTAGGTATTTCCATGTGTATACAGGTGGCATTGTAGATATTTCCATGTTTATACAGATGGTGGTGTAGATATTTCCATGTTTACACAGATGACTGTATAGGTATTTCCATGTTTATACAGATGGCGGTGTAGACATTTCCATGTTTATAGAGATAGCGGTGTAGATATTTCCATATTTATACAGATAACGGTGTAGAAATTTCCATGGTTATACAGATAGCGGTGTAGATATTTCCATGTTTATACAGATCACGGTGTAGATATTCCCATGTTTATGGAAATAGCGGTGTAGATATTTCCATGTTTATACAGATAGCGGTGTAGATATTTCCATGGATATGTAGATGGCGGTGTAGATATTTCCATGTTTATACAGATAGCGGTGTAGTTATTTCCATGTTTATATAGATAGCGGTGTAGATATTTCCATGTATATACACATGGCTGTGTAGATATTTCCATGTTTATACTGATGGTGGTGTAGATATTTCCATGTTTATAGAGATAGCAGTGGAGATATTTCCATGTTTATACAGATAGCGGTGTAGACATTTCCATGTTTATACTGATCGTGGTGTAGATATTTCCATGTTTATAGAGATGGCGGTGTAGATATTTCCATGTTCATAGAGATAGCGGTGTTGATTTTTCCATGTTTATAGAGATAGCTGTGAGGATATTTCCATGTTTATACAGATAGTGGTGTAGATATTTCCATGTTTATAGAGATCATGGTGTAGATATTTCCATGTTTATACAGATCGCGGTGTTGATACTACCATGTTTATAGGGATACCAGTGCAAATATTTCCACATTTATACAGATAGCGGTGTAGTTATTAGCAGGTTTATACAAATAGCGGTGTAGATATTTCCATGTATAAACAGATGTCTGTGTATATATTTCCATGTTTTAACAGATGGTGATGTAGATATTTCCTTGTTTATACAAATAGCGGTGTAGTTATTTCCATGTTTATACAGATAGCGGTGTAGATATTTCCATGTTTATACAGATGTCTGTGCCGATATTTCCATGTTTATGCAGAGTTCTCTGTAGATATTTCCATGTTTATATAGATGACAGTGTAGATATTTCCAGGTTTGTACAGATGACTGTGCAGATATTTCCATGTTAATACAGATGGCGGTGTAGATATTTCCATGTTTATAGAGATAGCGGTGTAGATATTTCCATGTTTATTGAGATAGCGGTGTAAATAATTCCATATTTATACAGATAGTGGTGAAGATATTTCCATGTTTTTACAGATAGCGGTGTAGATATTTCCATCTATATTCAGAGAGTGCTCTACATATTTCCATGTTTATACAGATCACTGTGTAGATATTTCCATGTTTATACAGATAACGTTGTAGATATTTCCATGTTTATACAGATAGCGGTGTAGATATTTCGATATTTATACAGATCGCGGCGTAGATATTTCCATGTTTATACAGCCAGCAGTGGAGATATTTCCATGTTTATACACATAGCGGTGTACATATTTCCATGTTTATAGAGACAGCGGTGTAGGTATTCCCATGTTTATACAGATAGCGGTGCAGATATTTCCATGTTTACACAGATGCCTATGCAGATATTTCCATATTTATACAGAGGGCTGTGTAGATATTTCTATGTTTATACAGATGGCAGTGTAGATATTTAAATGTTCCTACACATGACTGTGTAGTTATTTCCATGTTTATGCAGATGTCTTTGTAGATATTTCCATGTTTATGGAGATAGCGGTGCAGATAATTCCATGTTTATACAGATATCGGTGTAAGTATTTCCATGTTTATACAGATTGCGGTGTAGGTATTTCCTTGTATATACAGACAGCAGTATAGATATTTCCATGTTTATTCAGGTAGCGGTGTAGATATTTCCATGTTTACAGAGATAGCGGTATAGTTATGTCCATCTTTGCACAAATTGCCGTGTATATATTTCCATGTTTACGCAGATAGCTGTGTAGATATTTCCAAGTTTACACAGATAGCTGTGTAGATATTTCCATGTTTACGCACATAGCGTTGAAGATATTTCCATGTTTATACAGATTGCGGTGTAGATATGTCCATGTTTATACAGAAAGCGGTGTAGATATTTTCATGATTATACAGATATCGGTGGAGATATTTCCATGTTTACAGAGACTGCGGTATAGATATTTCCATGTTTATACAGATAGCGGTGTAGATATTTGTATGTTTACAGAGATAGCAGTGTAGATATTTCCATCTTTGCACAGATTGCTGTGAAGATATTTCCATTTTTACACAGATAGCTGTGTAGATATTTCCAAGTTTACACAGATAGCTGTTTAGATATTTCCATGTTTACACAGGTAGCGTTGTAGATATTTCCATGTTTATACAGATAGCGGTGTAGATATTTCCATGTTTATACAGATAGCGGTGTAGATATTTCCATGTTTAAGCAGATAGCGGTGGAGATATTTCCCTGTTTATACAGATAGCGATGTAGATATTTCCATGTTTATACAGATAGCGGTGTAGATATTTCTATGTTTATAGAGATAGCAGCGTAGATATTTCCATGTTTATACAGATGGCTGTGTAGATATTTCCATGTGTGTACAGATGGCGGTGTAGATATTTCCATGTTTATACAGATGGCGCTGTATATATTTCCATGTCTATGCAGATGGCAGTGTAGGTATTTCCATGTTTATACAGATATCGGTGTAGATATTTCCTTATTTACAGAAATAGCGGTGTAGGTATTTCCATCTTTGCACAGATTGCGGTGTAGGTATTGCCAAATTTACACAGATAGCGGTGTAGATATTTCCAAGTTTACAGAGATAGCTGTGTAGATATTTCCATGTTTACAGAGATAGCATTGTAGATATTTCCGTGTTTATACAGATTGCGGTGTAGTTATTTCCATGTTGATACAGATAGCGGTGTAGATATTTCCATGTTTATACAGGTAGCGGTGTAGAAATTCCCATGTTTATACAGATCGCTTTGTAGACACTTCCATTTTTCTACAGATGTCAGTGTAGATATTTCCAAGTTTATACAGATGGCAGTGTAGATATTTCCAAGTTTATACAGATGTCTGTGTAGGTATTTCGATGTTTATGCAGATGGCGGTGTAGATATTTCAATGTTTATAGAGATGGCGGTGTAGTTATTTCTATGTTTATAGAGATAGCGGTGTAAATATCTCCATGTTTATAGAGATGGTGGTGTAAGTATTTTCATGTTCATAGAGATGGCAGTGTAGATACAGCCATGTTTCTTAATATGGCAGTGTAGATATTTTCATGTTTACATAGATGGTGGTGTAGATATTTCCATGTTTACAGAGATTGCGGAGTAGATATTTCCATGTTTATAGTGCAAGTGGTGTAGGTATTTCCATGTTTATAGAGATAGCGGTGTAGACATTTCCATATTTATACAGGTAGCGGTGTAGGTATTTCCATGTTTATACAGATGGCGGTGTAGATATTTCCATGTTTCTAAAGATGGCGGTGTAGATATTTCCTTGTTTATACAGATAGCGGTGAAGATATTTCCATGTATATACAGATAGCGTTGTAGATATTTCCATGTTTACACAGATAGCGGTGGACATATTTCCCTGTTTATACAGATAGCGATGTAGATATTTCCATGTTTATACAGATAGAGGTGTAGATATTTCCATGTTTATAGAGATAGCGGTGTAGATATTTCCATGTTTATACAGATGGCTGTGTAGATATTTCCATGTGTATACAGATGGCAGTGAAGATGCTTCCATGTTTATGCATATAGCGGTGTAGATATTTCCATGTTTACAGATACAGCGGTAAAGATATTTCCATCTTTGCACAGATTGCGGTGTAGACATTGCAAACTTTAGACAGATAGAGGTGTAGATATTTCCAAGTTTACACAGATACCCTTGTCGAAATTTCCATGTTTACAGAGATATCATTGTAGATATTTCCATGTTTATACAGATAGCGGTGTACATATTTCCATGTTTATAGAGATAGAGGTGTAGATATTTTCATGTTTATTCAGATTGCGGTGGAGATATATCCATGCTTATACAGATAGCAATGGAGATATTTCCACGTTAATACACATAGCGTTTTAGATATTTCCATGTTTATAGAGATAGCGGTGTAGATATTTCCATGTTTATACAGATGTCTGTGCCGATATTTCCATGTTTATGCAGAGTTCTCTGTAGATATTTCCATGTTTATATAGATGACAGTGTAGATATTTCCAGGTTTGTACAGATGACTGTGCAGATATTTCCATGTTAATACAGATGGCGGTGTAGATATTTCCATGTTTATAGAGATAGCGGTGTAGATATTTCCATGTTTATTGAGATAGCGGTGTAAATATTTCCATATTTATAGAGATAGTGGTGTAGATATTTCCATGTTTTTACAGATAGCGGTGTAGATATTTCCATCTTTATTCAGAGAGTGCTGTACATATTTCCATGTTTATACAGATCACTGTGTAGATATTTCCATGTTTATACAGATAACGTTGTAGATATTTCCATCTTTATACAAACGGTGGTGTAGATATTTCCATGTTCCTACACATGACTGTGTAGTTATTTCCATGTTTATACAGATGGAGGTGTAGATATTTCCATATTTATAGAGATAGCAGTGTAGATATTTCCAGGTTTATACAGATAGCGGTGTAAATATTTCCATGTTTATACAGATCGTGGTATAGATATTTCCATGTTTATACAGATACCGGTGTAGATATTTCCATCTTTATACAGACAGCTGTGTAGGTATTTCTATGTTTATACAGATAGCGGTGTAGATATTTCCATGTTTGTACAGATGGTGGTGTTGATATTTCCATCTGTACACACATTGCCGTGTAGATATTTCCATCTTTATACAGATGGCGTTGTAGATATTTCAATGGATATGCAGATGGCGGTGTGGATATTTCCATGTTTATAGAGATAGCGGTGTAGGCATTTCCATGTTTATAGACATAGCGGTGTAGATATTTCCATGTTTATATAGATGGCGTTGTAGATATTTCCATGTTTATACCGATAGCGGTGTTGGTATTTCCACGTTTATACAGATAGCGATGTAGATATTTCCATGTTTATACAGCTCGTGGTGCTGATATTTATATCTTTATACAGATGGCATTGTAGATATTTCCTTATTCACAGAGATGGTGGTGTAGATGTTTCCATGTTTATACAGATGGCGGAGTAGTTAGTTCCATGTTTATGGAGACGGCAGTGTAGATATTTCCATGTTTATAGAGATAGCAGTGTAGATATTTACATGTTTATACAGATGGCTGTGTAGATATTTCCATGTGTATACAGATGGCATTGTACATATTTCCATGTTTATACAGATGACTGTATAGGTATTTCCATGCTTTTACAGATGGCAGTGCAGATATTTCCATGTTTATAGAGATAGCGGTGTAGATATTTCCATGTTTGTAAATATGGCGGTGTTGATATTTCCATCTATACACAGATGGCCGTGTAGATATTTCCATGTTTATACAGATGGCGGCATAGATATTTCCAAAGACATGCAGATGGCGGTGTAGTTATTTCCATGTTTATACAGATAGCGGTGTACATATTTCCATGTTTACACAGATGGTGGTGTAGATATTTCCTTGTTAATACACATGGTGGAGTAGATATTTCCATCTTTATGGAGATGGCATTGTAGATATTTTCATGTTTATAGAGATGGCGGTGTAGGTATTTCCATATTTATAGAGATAGCGGTGAAGATATTTCCATCTTTCTACAAATGGCAGTGTAGATATTTCCATGTTTATACAGATGTTGGTGTAGATATTTCCATGTTTATTCAGATGACTGTGTATTTATTTCCATGTTTTTAGAGATGGCAGTGTAGATATTTCAATGTTTATAGAGATGGCGCTGTAGATATTTCCATGTTTATACAGATAATGGTGGAGATATTTCTATGTTTATACAGACAGCAGTGGAGATATTTCCATGTTTATACACATAGCGGTGTACATATTTCCATGTTTATAGAGATAACGGTGCAGATATTTCCATGTTTATACAGAAACCGGTGTAGATATTTCCATGTTTATACAGACCGCAGTGTAGATATTTCCATGTTTATAGAGATAGCAGTGTAGATATTTCCATGTTTGTACAGATGGCGATGTTGATGTTTCCATCTATACACAGATTGCCGTGTAGGTATTTCCATGTGTATACAGATGGCATTGTAGATATTTCCATGTATATACAGATGGTGGTGTTGATGTTTCCATCTATACACAGATTGCCGTGTAGGTATTTCCATGTGTATACAGGTGGCATTGTAGATATTTCAATGTTTATACAGATGGTGGTGTAGATATTTCCATGTTTACACAGATGACTGTATAGGTATTTCCATGTTTATACAGATGGCGGTGTAGACATTTCCATGTTTATAGAGATAGCGGTGTAGATATTTCCATATTTATACAGATAACGGTGTAGAAATTTCCATGTTTATACAGATATCGGTGTAGATATTTCCATGTTTATACAGATCACGGTGTAGATATTCCCATGTTTATGGAAATAGCGGTGTAGATATTTCCATGTTTATACAGATAGCGGTGTAGATATTTCCATGGATATGTAGATGGCGGTGTAGATATTTCCATGTTTATACAGATAGCGGTGTAGTTATTTCCATGTTTATATAGATAGCGGTGTAGATATTTCCATGTATATACACATGGCTGTGTAGATATTTCCATGTTTATACTGATGGCGGTGCAGATATTTCCATGTTTATAGAGATAGCAGTGGAGATATTTCCATGTTTATACAGATAGCGGTGTAGACATTTCCATGTTTATACTGATCGTGGTGTAGATATTTCCATGTTTATAGAGATGGCGGTGTAGATATTTCCATGTTCATAGAGATAGCGGTGTTGATTTTTCCATGTTTATAGAGATAGCTGTGAGGATATTTCCATGTTTATACAGATAGGGGTGTAGATATTTCCATGTTTATAGAGATGGCGGTGTAGATATTTCCATGTTTATACAGATAACGGTGTAGATATTTCCATGTTTATACAGATCATGGTGTAGATATTTCCATGTTTATACAGATCTCGGTGTTGATATTACCATGTTTATAGGGATACCAGTGCAAATATTTCCACATTTATACAGATAGCAGTGTAGTTATTAGCAGGTTTATACAAATAGCGGTGTAGATATTTCCATGTATAAACAGATGTCTGTGTATATATTTCCATGTTTTAACAGATGGTGATGTAGATATTTCCTTGTTTATACAAATAGCGGTGTAGTTATTTCCATGTTTATACAGATAGCGGTGTAGATATTTCCATGTTTATACAGATGTCTGTGCCGATATTTCCATGTTTATGCAGAGTTCTCTGTAGATATTTCCATGTTTATATAGATGACAGTGTAGATATTTCCAGGTTTGTACAGATGACTTTGCAGATATTTCCATTTTAATACAGATGGCGGTGTAGATATTTCCATGTTTATAGAGATAGCGGTGTAGATATTTCCATGTTTATTGAGATAGCGGTGTAAATAATTCCATATTTATACAGATAGTGGTGAAGATATTTCCATGTTTTTACAGATAGCGGTGTAGATATTTCCATCTATATTCAGAGAGTGCTGTACATATTTCCATGTTTATACAGATCACTGTGTAGATATTTCCATGTTTATACAGATAACGTTGTAGATATTTCCATGTTTATACAGATAGCGGTGTAGATATTTCGATGTTTATACAGATCGCGGTGTAGATATTTCCATGTTTATACAGCCAGCAGTGGAGATATTCCCATGTTTATACACATAGCGGTGTACATATTTCCATGTTTATAGAGACAGCGGTGTAGGTATTCCCATGTTTATACAGATAGCGGTGCACATATTTCCATGTTTACACAGATGCCTATGCAGATATTTCCATATTTATACAGAGGGCTGTGTAGATATTTCTATGTTTATACAGATGGCAGTGTAGATATTTAAATGTTCCTACACATGACTGTGTAGTTATTTCCATGTTTATGCAGATGTCTTTGTAGATATTTCCATGTTTATGGAGATAGCGGTGCAGATATTTCCATGTTTATACAGATATCGGTGTAAGTATTTCCATGTTTATACAGATTGCGGTGTAGATATTTCCATGTTTCTACAGATGGCGGTGTAGATATTTCCTTGTATATACAGACAGCAGTATAGATATTTCCATGTTTATTCAGGTAGCGGTGTAGATATTTCCATTTTTATATAGATAACGGTGTAGATATTTCCATGTTTATAGAGATAGCGGTGTAGGTATTTCCATGTTTATACAACAGCGGTGTAGATATTTCCATGTTTATATAGACCGCGGTGTAGATATTTCCATGTTTATACAGATAGCGGTGCAGATATTTCCATGTTTGCACGGATGGCGGTGTTGATATTTCCAACTATACACAGATGAACGTGTAGATATTTCCATGTTTATACAGATGGCGGCACAGATATTTCTATGGATATGTAGATGGTGGTGTAGATATTTCCATGTATATACAGATAGCGCTGTACTTATATCCATGTTTATATAGAGAGCGGTGTAGATATTTCCATGTATGTACAGATAACTTTGTAAGTATTAACATGTTTATACAGATGGCGGTGTAGATATTTCCATGTTTGTACAGATAACTTTGTAAGTATTTCCATGTTTATACAGATGGCGGTGTAGATATTTCGATGTTTATAGAGATAGCAGTGGAGGTATTTCCATGTTTATACAGATAGCGGTGTAGTTATTTCCATGTTTATATAGATAGCGGTGTAGATATTTCCATGTATATACACATGGCTGTGTAGATATTTCCATGTTTATACTGATGGTGGTGTAGTCATTTCCATGTTTATACAGATAAGTTTTGTAAGTATTTCCATGTTTATACAGATGGCGGTGTAGATATTTCGATGTTTATAGAGATAGCAGTGGAGATATTTCCATGTTTATACAGATAGCGGTGTAGATATTTCCATGCTTATACTGATCGTGGTGTAGATATTTCCATGTTTATAGAGATGGCGGTGTAGATATTTCCATGTTCATAGAGATAGCGGTGTTGATTTTTCCATGTTTATAGAGACAGCTGTGAGGATATTTCCATGTTTATACAGATAGGGGTGTAGATATTTCCATGTTTATAGAGATGGCGGTGTAGATATTTCCATGTTTCTACAGATCACGGTGTAGATATTTCCATGTTTATACTGATCATGGTGTAGATATTTCCATGTTTATACAGATCGCGGTGTTGATATTACCATGTTTATAGGGATAGCAGTGCAAATATTTCCACATTTATACAGATAGCGGTGTAGTTATTAGCAGGTTTATACAAATAGCGGTGTAGATATTTCCATGTATAAACAGATGTCTGTGTATATATTTCCATGTTTTAACAGATGGTGATGTAGATATTTCCTTGTTTATACAAATAGCGGTGTAGTTATTTCCATGTTTATACAGATAGCGGTGTAGATATTTCCATGTATATACAGATGGCTGTGTAGATATTTCCATGTTTATACAGATGGCTGTGTAGATATTTCCATGTTTATACAGATGACTTTGTAGGTATTTCCATGTTTGTACAGATGGTGGTGTAGGTATTTCCATGTTTGTAGAGATAGCTGTGTAGATATTTCCATGTTTATACAAATAGCGGTGTAGATATTTCGATGTTTATACAGACCGCGGTGTAGATATTTCCATGTTTATACAGACAGCACTGGAGATATTTCCATGTTTATACACATAGCGGTATACATATTTCCATGTTTATAGAGACAGCGGTGTATGTATTTCCATGTTTATACAGATAGCGGTGCAGATATTTCCATGTTTACACAGATGCCTATGGAGATATTTCCATATTTATACAGAGGGCTGTGTAGATATTTCTATGGTTATACAGATGGCATTGTAGATATTTAAATGTTCCTACACATGACTGTGTAATTATTTCCATGTTTATGCAGATGTCTTTGTGGATATTTCCATGTTTATAGAGATAGAGGTGCAGATATTTCCATGTTTATACAGATAGCGGTGTATATGTTTCCATGTTTACACAGATCATGGTGTAGATATTTCCATGTTTATACAAATACCGGTGTAGTTTTTTCCATGTTTATACAGACCGCAGTGTATATATTTCCATGTTTATAGAGATAGCAGTGTAGATATTTCCATGTTTGTACAGATGGCGGTGTTGATGTTTCCATCTATACACAGATTGCCGTGTAGGTATTTCCATGTGTATACAGATGGCATTGTAGTTATTTCCATGTTTATACAGATGGTGGAGTAGATATTTCCATGTTTACACAGATGACTGTATAGGTATTTCCATGTTTATACAGACGGCGGTGTAGATATTTCCATGTTTATAGAGATAGCGGTGTAGATATTTCCATATTTATACAGATAACGGAGTAGAAATTTCCATGTTTATACAGATAGCGGTGTAAATATTTCCATTTTTATACAGATAACGGTGTAGATATTTCCATGTTTATAGAGATAGCGGTGTAGGTATTTCCATGTTTATACAATAGCGATGTAGATATTTCCATGTTTATACAGACCGCGGTGTAGATATTTCCATGTTTATACAGATAGCGGTGCAGATATTTCCATGTTTGTACAGATGGCGGTGTTGATATTTCCATCTATTCACAGATGAACGTGTAGATATTTCCATGTTTATACAGATGGCGGCACAGATATTTCTATGGATATGTAGATGGTGGTGTAGATATTTCCATGTATATACAGATAGCACTGTACTTATTTCCATGTTTATATAGAGAGCGGTGTAGATATTTCCATGTATGTACAGATAACATTGTAAGTATTAACATGTTTATACAGATGGCGGTGTAGATATTTCAATGTTTGTACAGATAACTTCGTAAGTATTTCCATGTTTATAGAGATGGCAGTGTAGATATTTCGATGTTTATAGAGATAGCAGTGGAGATATTTCCATGTTTATACAGATAGCGGTGTAGTTATTTCCATGTTTATATAGATAGCGGTGTAGATATTTCCATGTATATACACATGGCTGTGTAGATATTTCCATGTTTATACTGATGGCGGTGTAGATATTTCCATGTTTCTACTGATAACTTTGTAAGTATTTCCATGTTTATACAGATGGCGGTGTAGGTATTTCGATGCTTATAGAGATAGCAGTGGATATATTTCCATGTTTATACAGATAGCGGTGTAGATATTTGCATGTTTATACTGATCGCGGTGTAGATATTTCCATGTTTATAGAGATGGCGGTGTAGATATTTCCATGTTCATAGAGATAGCGGTGTTGATTTTTCCATGTTTATAGAGATAGCTGTGAGGATATTTCCATGTTTATACAGATAGGGGTGTAGATATTTTCCAGTTTATAGAGATGGCGGTGTAGATATTTCCATGTTTATACAGATAGCGGTGTAGATATTTCCATGTTTATACAGATCATGGTGTAGATATTTCCATGTGTATACAGATCGCGGTGTTGATATTACCATGTTTATAGGGATAGCAGTGCAAATATTTCCACATTTATACAGATAGCGGTGTAGTTATTAGCAGGTTTATACAAATAGCGGTGTAGATATTTCCATGTATAAACAGATGTCTGTGTATATATTTCCATGTTTTAACAGATGATGATGTAGGTATTTCCTTGTTTATACAAATAGCGGTGTAGTTATTTCCATATTTATAGAGATAGCGGTGTAGATATTTCCATGTATATACAGATGGCTGTGTAGATATTTCCATGTTTATACAGATGGCTGTGTAGATATTTCCATGTTTATACAGATGACTTTGTAGGTATTTCCATGTTTGTACAGATGTCGGTGTAGGCATTTCCATGTTTATAGAGATAGCTGTGTAGATATTTTCATGTTTATACAGATAGCGGTGTAGATATTTCGATGTTTATACAGATCGCGGTGTAGATATTTCCATGTTTATACAGACAGCAGTGGAGATATTTCCATGTTTATACACATAGCGGTGTACATATTTCCATGTTTATAGAGACAGCAGTGTATGTATTTCCATGTTTATACAGATAGCGGTGCAGATATTTCCATGTTTACACAGATGCCTATGCAGATATTTCCATATTTATACAGAGGGCTGTGTAGATATTTCTACGTTTATACAGATGGCAGTGTAGATATTTAAATGTTCCTACACATGACTGTGTAGTTATTTCCATGTTTATGCAGATGTCTTAGTAGATATTTCCATGTTTATAGAGATAGCGGTGCAGATATTTCCATGTTTATACAGATAGCGGTGTATATATTTCCATGTTTATACAGATCATGGTGTAGATATTTCCATGTTTATACAGATACCGGTGTAGATATTTCCATGTTTATACAGACCGCAGTGTATATATTTCCATGTTTATAGAGATAGCAGTGTAGATATTTCCATGTTTGTACAGATGGCGGTGTTGATGTTTCCATCTATACACAGATTGCCGTGTAGGTATTTCCATGTGTATAAAGATGGCATTGTAGATATTTCCATGTTTATACAGATGGTGGAGTAGATATTTCCATGTTTACACAGATGACTGTATAGGTATTTCCATGTTTATACAGATGGCGGTGTAGATATTTCCATGTTTATAGAGATAGCGGTGTAGATATTTCCATATTTATACAGATAACGGTGTAGGAATTTCCAAGTTTATACAGATAGCGGTGTAAATATTTCCATTTTTATACAGATAACGGTGTAGATACTTCCATGTTTATAGAGATAGCGGTGTAGGTATTTCCATGTTTATACAATAGCGGTGTAGATATTTCCATGTTTATATAGACCGCGGTGTAGATATTTCCATGTTTATACAGATAGCGGTGCAGATATTTCCATGTTTGTACGGATGGCGGTGTTGATATTTCCAACTATACACAGATGAACGTGTAGATATTTCCATGTTTATACAGATGGCGGCACAGATATTTCTATGGATACGTAGATGGTGGTGTAGATATTTCCATGTATATACAGATAGCGCTGTACTTATATCCATGTTTATATAGAGAGCGGTGTAGATATTTCCATGTATGTACAGATAACTTTGTAAGTATTAACATGTTTATACAGATGGCGGTGTAGATATTTCCATGTTTGTACAGATAACTTTTAAGTATTTCCATGTTTATACAGATGGCGGTGTAGTTATTTCCATGTTTATATAGATAGCGGTGTAGATATTTCCATGTATATACACATGGCTGTGTAGATATTTCCATGTTTATACTGATGGTGGTGTAGATATTTCCATGTTTATACAGATAACTTTTGTAAGTATTTCCATGTTTATACAGATGGCGGTGTAGATATTTCGATGTTTATAGAGATATCAGTGGAGATATTTCCATGTTTATACAGATAGCGGTGTAGATATTTCCATGCTTATACTGATCGTGGTGTAGATATTTCCATGTTTATAGAGATGGCGGTGTAGATATTTCCATGTTCATAGAGATAGCGGTGTTGATTTTTCCATGTTTATAGAGACAGCTGTGAGGATATTTCCATGTTTATACAGATAGGGGTGTAGATATTTCCATGTTTATAGAGATGGCGGTGTAGATATTTCCATGTTTCTACAGATCACGGTGTAGATATTTCCATGTTTATACTGATCATGGTGTAGATATTTCCATGTTTATACAGATCGCGGTGTTGATATTACCATGTTTATAGGGATAGCAGTGCAAATATTTCCACATTTATACAGATAGCGGTGTAGTTATTAGCAGGTTTATACAAATAGCGGTGTAGATATTTCCATGTATAAACAGATGTCTGTGTATATATTTCCATGTTTTAACAGATGGTGATGTAGTTATTTCCTTGTTTATACAAATAGCGGTGTAGTTATTTCCATGTTTATACAGATAGCGGTGTAGATATTTCCATGTATATACAGATGGCTGTGTAGATATTTCCATGTTTATACAGATGGCTGTGTAGATATTTCCATGTTTATACAGATGACTTTGTAGGTATTTCCATGTTTGTACAGATGGCGGTGTAGGTATTTCAATGTTTGTAGAGATAGCTGTGTAGATATTTCCATGTTTATACAGATAGCGGTGTAGATATTTAGATGTTTATACAGACCACAGTGTAGATATTTCCATGTTTATACAGACAGCACTGGAGATATTTCCATGTTTATACACATAGCGGTATACATATTTCCATGTTTATAGAGACAGCGGTGTATGTATTTCCATGTTTATACAGATAGCGGTGCAGATATTTCCATGTTTACACAGATGCCTATGCAGATATTTCCATATTTATACAGAGGCTTGTGTAGATATTTCTATGGTTATACAGATGGCATTGTAGATATTTAAATGTTCCTACACATGACTGTGTAATTATTTCCATGTTTATGCAGATGTCTTTGTGGATATTTCCATGTTTATAGAGATAGCGGTGCAGATATTTCCATGTTTATACAGATAGCGGTGTATATGTTTCCATGTTTATACAGATCATGGTGTAGATATTTCCATGTTTATACAAATACCGGTGTAGTTTTTTCCATGTTTATACAGACCGCAGTGTATATATTTCCATGTTTATAGAGATAGCAGTGTAGATATTTCCATGTTTGTACAGAAGGCGGTGTTGATGTTTCCATCTATACACAGATTGCCGTGTAGGTATTTCCATGTGTATACAGATGGCATTGTAGATATTTCCATGTTTATACAGATGGTGGAGTAGATATTTCCATGTTTACACAGATGACTGTATAGGTATTTCCATGTTTATACAGACGGCGGTGTGGATATTTCCATGTTTATAGAGATAGCGGTGTAGATATTTCCATATTTATACAGATAACGGAGTAGAAATTTCCATGTTTATACAGATAGCGGTGTAAATATTTCCATTTTTATACAGATAACGGTGTAGATATTTCCATGTTTATAGAGATAGCGGTGTAGGTATTTCCATGTTTATACAATAGCAGTGTAGATATTTCCATGTTTATAGACCGCGGTGCAGATATTTCCATGTTTATACAGATAGCGGTGCAGATATTTCAATGTTTGTACAGATGGCGGTGTTGATATTTCCATCTATACACAGATGAACGTGTAGATATTTCCATGTTTATACAGATGGCGGCACAGGTATTTCTATGGATATGTAGATGGTGGTGTAGATATTTCCATGTATATACAGATAGCGCTGTGCTTATTTCCATGTTTATATAGAGAGCGGTGTAGATATTTCCATGTATGTACAGATAACTTTGTAAGTATTAACATGTTTATACAGATGGCGGTGTAGATATTTCCATGTTTGTACAGATAACTTTGTAAGTATTTCCATGTTTATACAGATAGCGGTGTAGATATTTCCATGTTTATACTGATCGCGGTGTAGATATTTCCATGTTTATAGAGATGGCGGTGTAGATATTTCCATGTTCATAGAGATAGCGGTGTTGATTTTCCCATGTTCATAGAGATAGCGGTGTGGATATTTCCATGTATATACAGATAGGGGTGTAGATATTTCCATGTTTATACAGATGGCGGTGTAGATATTTCCATGTTTATACAGATCACGGTGTAGATATTTCCTTGTTTATACAAATAGCGGTGTAGTTATTTACATGTTTATACTGATAGCGGTGTAGATATTTCCAAGTATATACAGATGGCTGTGTTGATATTTCGATGTTTATAGAGATAGCAGTGGAGATATTTCCATGTTTATACAGATAGCGGTGTAGTTATTTCCATGTTTATATAGATAGCGGTGTAGATATTTCCATGTATATACACATGGCTGTGTAGATATTTCCATGTTTATACTGATGGCGGTGTAGATATTTCCATGTTTATACAGATAACTTTGTAAGTATTTCCATGTTTATACAGATGGCGGTGTAGATATTTCCATGTTTATACAGATAACTTTGTAAGTATTTCCATGTTTATACAGATGGCGGTGTAGATATTTCGATGTTTATAGAGATAGCAGTGGAGACATTTCCATGTTTATACAGATAGCGGTGTAGATATTTCCATGCTTATACTGATCGTGGTGTAGATATTTCCATGTTTATAGAGATAGCGGTGTAGATATTTCCATATTTATACAGACAACGGTGTAGAAATTTCCATGTTTATACAGATAACGGTGTAGATATTTCCATGTTTATACAGATCACGGTGTAGATATTTCCATGTTTATAGAAATAGCGGTGTAGATATTTCCATGTTTATACAGATAGCGGTGTAGATATTTCCATGGATATGTAGATGGCGGTGTAGATATTTCCATGTTTATACAGATAGCGGTGTAGTTATTTCCATGTTTATATAGATAGTGGTGTAGATATTTCCATGTATATACACATGGCTGTGTAGATATTTCCATGTTTATACTGATGGCGGTGTAGATATTTCCATGTTTATAGAGATAGCAGTGGAGATATTTCCATGTTTATACAGATAGCGGTGTAGACATTTCGATGTTTATAGAGATGGCGGTGTAGATATTTCCATGTTTATAGAGATGGCGGTGTAGATATTTCCATGTTCATAGAGATAGCGGTGTTGATTTTTCCATGTTTATAGAGATAGCTGTGAGGATATTTCCATGTTTATACAGATAGGGGTGTAGATATTTCCATGTTTATAGAGATGGCGGTATAGATATTTCCATGTTTATACAGATTACGGTGTAGATATTTCCATGTTTATACAGATCATGGTGTAGATATTTCCATGTTTATACAGATCGCGGTGTTGATATTACCATGTTTATAGGGATAGCAGTGCAAATATTTCCACATTTATACAGATAGCGGTGTAGTTATTAGCAGGTTTATACAAATAGCGGTGTAGATATTTCCATGTATAAACAGATGTCTGTGTATATATTTCCATGTTTTAACAGATGGTGATGTAGATATTTCCTTGTTTATACAAATAGCGGTGTAGTTATTTCCATGTTTATACAGATAGCGGTGTAGATATTTCCATGTTTATACAGATGGCTATGTAGATATTTCCATGTTTATACAGATGACTTTGTAGGTATTTCCATGTTTGTACAGATGGCGGTGTAGGTATTTCCATGTTTGTAGAGATAGCTGTGTAGATATTTCCATGTTTATACAGATACCAGTGTAGATATTTCGATGTTTATACAGATCGCGGTGTAGATATTTCCATGTTTATACAGACAGCAGTGGAGATATTTCCATGTTTATACACATAGCGGTGTACATATTTCCATGTTTATAGAGACAGCGGTGTATGTATTTCCATGTTTATACAGATAGCGGTGCAGATATTTCCATGTTTACACACATGCCTATGCAGATATTTCCATATTTATACAGAGGGCTGTGTAGATATTTCTATGTTTATACAGATGGCAGTGTAGATATTTAAATGTTCCTACACATGACTGTGTAGTTATTTCCATGTTTATGCAGATGTCTTTGTAGGCATTTCCATGTTTATAGAGATAGCGGTGAAGATATTTCCATGTTTATACAGATAGCGGTGTATATATTTCCATGTTTATACAGATCATGGTGTAGATATTTCCATGTTTATACAGATACCGGTGTAGATATTTCCATGTTTATACAGACCGCAGTGTATATATTTCCATGTTTATAGAGATAGTAGTGTAGATATTTCCATGTTTGTACAGATGGCGGTGTTGATGTTTCCATCTATACACAGATTGCCTTGTAGGTATTTCCATGTGTATACAGATGGCATTGTAGATATTTCCATGTTTATACAGATGGTGGAGTAGATATTTCCATGTTTACACAGATGACTGTATAGGTATTTCCATGTTTATACAGATGGTGGTGTAGATATTTCCATGTTTATAGAGATAGCGGTGTAGATATTTCCATATTTATACAGATAACGGTGTAGAAATTTCCATGTTTATACAGATAGCGGTGTAAATATTTCCATTTTTATACAGATAACGGTGTAGATATTTCCATGTTTATAGAGATAGCGGTGTAGGTATTTCCATGTTTATACAATAGCGATGTAGATATTTCCATGTTTATACAGACCGCGGTGTAGATATTTCCATGTTTATACAGATAGCGGTGCAGATATTTCCATGTTTGTACAGATGGCGGTGTTGATATTTCCATCTATTCACAGATGAACGTGTAGATATTTCCATGTTTATACAGATGGCGGCACAGATATTTCTATGGATATGTAGATGGTGGTGTAGATATTTCCATGTATATACAGATAGCGCTGTACTTATATCCATGTTTATATAGAGAGCGGTGTAGATATTTCCATGTATGTACAGATAACTTTGTAAGTATTAACATGTTTATACAGATGGCGGTGTAGATATTTCCATGTTTGTACAGATAACTTTTAAGTATTTCCATGTTTATACAGATGGCGGTGTAGTTATTTCCATGTTTATATAGATAGCGGTGTAGATATTTCCATGTATATACACATGGCTGTGTAGATATTTCCATGTTTATACTGATGGTGGTGTAGATATTTCCATGTTTATACAGATAACTTTTGTAAGTATTTCCATGTTTATACAGATGGCGGTGTAGATATTTCGATGTTTATAGAGATATCAGTGGAGATATTTCCATGTTTATACAGATAGCGGTGTAGATATTTCCATGCTTATACTGATCGTGGTGTAGATATTTCCATGTTTATAGAGATGGCGGTGTAGATATTTCCATGTTCATAGAGATAGCGGTGTTGATTTTTCCATGTTTATAGAGACAGCTGTGAGGATATTTCCATGTTTATACAGATAGGGGTGTAGATATTTCCATGTTTATAGAGATGGCGGTGTAGATATTTCCATGTTTCTACAGATCACGGTGTAGATATTTCCATGTTTATACTGATCATGGTGTAGATATTTCCATGTTTATACAGATCGCGGTGTTGATATTACCATGTTTATAGGGATAGCAGTGCAAATATTTCCACATTTATACAGATAGCGGTGTAGTTATTAGCAGGTTTATACAAATAGCGGTGTAGATATTTCCATGTATAAACAGATGTCTGTGTATATATTTCCATGTTTTAACAGATGGTGATGTAGTTATTTCCTTGTTTATACAAATAGCGGTGTAGTTATTTCCATGTTTATACAGATAGCGGTGTAGATATTTCCATGTATATACAGATGGCTGTGTAGATATTTCCATGTTTATACAGATGGCTGTGTAGATATTTCCATGTTTATACAGATGACTTTGTAGGTATTTCCATGTTTGTACAGATGGCGGTGTAGGTATTTCAATGTTTGTAGAGATAGCTGTGTAGATATTTCCATGTTTATACAGATAGCGGTGTAGATATTTAGATGTTTATACAGACCACAGTGTAGATATTTCCATGTTTATACAGACAGCACTGGAGATATTTCCATGTTTATACACATAGCGGTATACATATTTCCATGTTTATAGAGACAGCGGTGTATGTATTTCCATGTTTATACAGATAGCGGTGCAGATATTTCCATGTTTACACAGATGCCTATGCAGATATTTCCATATTTATACAGAGGCTTGTGTAGATATTTCTATGGTTATACAGATGGCATTGTAGATATTTAAATGTTCCTACACATGACTGTGTAATTATTTCCATGTTTATGCAGATGTCTTTGTGGATATTTCCATGTTTATAGAGATAGCGGTGCAGATATTTCCATGTTTATACAGATAGCGGTGTATATGTTTCCATGTTTATACAGATCATGGTGTAGATATTTCCATGTTTATACAAATACCGGTGTAGTTTTTTCCATGTTTATACAGACCGCAGTGTATATATTTCCATGTTTATAGAGATAGCAGTGTAGATATTTCCATGTTTGTACAGAAGGCGGTGTTGATGTTTCCATCTATACACAGATTGCCGTGTAGGTATTTCCATGTGTATACAGATGGCATTGTAGATATTTCCATGTTTATACAGATGGTGGAGTAGATATTTCCATGTTTACACAGATGACTGTATAGGTATTTCCATGTTTATACAGACGGCGGTGTGGATATTTCCATGTTTATAGAGATAGCGGTGTAGATATTTCCATATTTATACAGATAACGGAGTAGAAATTTCCATGTTTATACAGATAGCGGTGTAAATATTTCCATTTTTATACAGATAACGGTGTAGATATTTCCATGTTTATAGAGATAGCGGTGTAGGTATTTCCATGTTTATACAATAGCAGTGTAGATATTTCCATGTTTATAGACCGCGGTGCAGATATTTCCATGTTTATACAGATAGCGGTGCAGATATTTCAATGTTTGTACAGATGGCGGTGTTGATATTTCCATCTATACACAGATGAACGTGTAGATATTTCCATGTTTATACAGATGGCGGCACAGGTATTTCTATGGATATGTAGATGGTGGTGTAGATATTTCCATGTATATACAGATAGCGCTGTGCTTATTTCCATGTTTATATAGAGAGCGGTGTAGATATTTCCATGTATGTACAGATAACTTTGTAAGTATTAACATGTTTATACAGATGGCGGTGTAGATATTTCCATGTTTGTACAGATAACTTTGTAAGTATTTCCATGTTTATACAGATAGCGGTGTAGATATTTCCATGTTTATACTGATCGCGGTGTAGATATTTCCATGTTTATAGAGATGGCGGTGTAGATATTTCCATGTTCATAGAGATAGCGGTGTTGATTTTCCCATGTTCATAGAGATAGCGGTGTGGATATTTCCATGTATATACAGATAGGGGTGTAGATATTTCCATGTTTATACAGATGGCGGTGTAGATATTTCCATGTTTATACAGATCACGGTGTAGATATTTCCTTGTTTATACAAATAGCGGTGTAGTTATTTACATGTTTATACTGATAGCGGTGTAGATATTTCCAAGTATATACAGATGGCTGTGTTGATATTTCGATGTTTATAGAGATAGCAGTGGAGATATTTCCATGTTTATACAGATAGCGGTGTAGTTATTTCCATGTTTATATAGATAGCGGTGTAGATATTTCCATGTATATACACATGGCTGTGTAGATATTTCCATGTTTATACTGATGGCGGTGTAGATATTTCCATGTTTATACAGATAACTTTGTAAGTATTTCCATGTTTATACAGATGGCGGTGTAGATATTTCCATGTTTATACAGATAACTTTGTAAGTATTTCCATGTTTATACAGATGGCGGTGTAGATATTTCGATGTTTATAGAGATAGCAGTGGAGACATTTCCATGTTTATACAGATAGCGGTGTAGATATTTCCATGCTTATACTGATCGTGGTGTAGATATTTCCATGTTTATAGAGATAGCGGTGTAGATATTTCCATATTTATACAGACAACGGTGTAGAAATTTCCATGTTTATACAGATAACGGTGTAGATATTTCCATGTTTATACAGATCACGGTGTAGATATTTCCATGTTTATAGAAATAGCGGTGTAGATATTTCCATGTTTATACAGATAGCGGTGTAGATATTTCCATGGATATGTAGATGGCGGTGTAGATATTTCCATGTTTATACAGATAGCGGTGTAGTTATTTCCATGTTTATATAGATAGTGGTGTAGATATTTCCATGTATATACACATGGCTGTGTAGATATTTCCATGTTTATACTGATGGCGGTGTAGATATTTCCATGTTTATAGAGATAGCAGTGGAGATATTTCCATGTTTATACAGATAGCGGTGTAGACATTTCGATGTTTATAGAGATGGCGGTGTAGATATTTCCATGTTTATAGAGATGGCGGTGTAGATATTTCCATGTTCATAGAGATAGCGGTGTTGATTTTTCCATGTTTATAGAGATAGCTGTGAGGATATTTCCATGTTTATACAGATAGGGGTGTAGATATTTCCATGTTTATAGAGATGGCGGTATAGATATTTCCATGTTTATACAGATTACGGTGTAGATATTTCCATGTTTATACAGATCATGGTGTAGATATTTCCATGTTTATACAGATCGCGGTGTTGATATTACCATGTTTATAGGGATAGCAGTGCAAATATTTCCACATTTATACAGATAGCGGTGTAGTTATTAGCAGGTTTATACAAATAGCGGTGTAGATATTTCCATGTATAAACAGATGTCTGTGTATATATTTCCATGTTTTAACAGATGGTGATGTAGATATTTCCTTGTTTATACAAATAGCGGTGTAGTTATTTCCATGTTTATACAGATAGCGGTGTAGATATTTCCATGTTTATACAGATGGCTATGTAGATATTTCCATGTTTATACAGATGACTTTGTAGGTATTTCCATGTTTGTACAGATGGCGGTGTAGGTATTTCCATGTTTGTAGAGATAGCTGTGTAGATATTTCCATGTTTATACAGATACCAGTGTAGATATTTCGATGTTTATACAGATCGCGGTGTAGATATTTCCATGTTTATACAGACAGCAGTGGAGATATTTCCATGTTTATACACATAGCGGTGTACATATTTCCATGTTTATAGAGACAGCGGTGTATGTATTTCCATGTTTATACAGATAGCGGTGCAGATATTTCCATGTTTACACACATGCCTATGCAGATATTTCCATATTTATACAGAGGGCTGTGTAGATATTTCTATGTTTATACAGATGGCAGTGTAGATATTTAAATGTTCCTACACATGACTGTGTAGTTATTTCCATGTTTATGCAGATGTCTTTGTAGGCATTTCCATGTTTATAGAGATAGCGGTGAAGATATTTCCATGTTTATACAGATAGCGGTGTATATATTTCCATGTTTATACAGATCATGGTGTAGATATTTCCATGTTTATACAGATACCGGTGTAGATATTTCCATGTTTATACAGACCGCAGTGTATATATTTCCATGTTTATAGAGATAGTAGTGTAGATATTTCCATGTTTGTACAGATGGCGGTGTTGATGTTTCCATCTATACACAGATTGCCTTGTAGGTATTTCCATGTGTATACAGATGGCATTGTAGATATTTCCATGTTTATACAGATGGTGGAGTAGATATTTCCATGTTTACACAGATGACTGTATAGGTATTTCCATGTTTATACAGATGGTGGTGTAGATATTTCCATGTTTATAGAGATAGCGGTGTAGATATTTCCATATTTATACAGATAACGGTGTAGAAATTTCCATGTTTATACAGATAGCGGTGTAAATATTTCCATTTTTATACAGATAACGGTGTAGATATTTCCATGTTTATAGAGATAGCGGTGTAGGTATTTCCATGTTTATACAATAGCGATGTAGATATTTCCATGTTTATACAGACCGCGGTGTAGATATTTCCATGTTTATACAGATAGCGGTGCAGATATTTCCATGTTTGTACAGATGGCGGTGTTGATATTTCCATCTATTCACAGATGAACGTGTAGATATTTCCATGTTTATACAGATGGCGGCACAGATATTTCTATGGATATGTAGATGGTGGTGTAGATATTTCCATGTATATACAGATAGCACTGACTTATTTCCATGTTTATATAGAGAGCGGTGTAGATATTTCCATGTATGTACAGATAACTTTGTAAGTATTAACATGTTTATACAGATGGCGGTGTAGATATTTCAATGTTTGTACAGATAACTTCGTAAGTATTTCCATGTTTATACAGATGGCAGTGTAGATATTTCGATGTTTATAGAGATAGCAGTGGAGATATTTCCATGTTTATACAGATAGCGGTGTAGTTATTTCCATGTTTATATAGATAGCGTTGTAGATATTTCCATGTATATACACATGGCTGTGTAGATATTTCCATGTTTATACAGATGGCTGTGTAGATATTTCCATGTTTATACAGATGACTTTGTAGGTATTTCCATGTTTGTACAGATGTCGGTGTAGGCATTTCCATGTTTATAGAGATAGCTGTGTAGATATTTTCATGTTTATACAGATAGCGGTGTAGATATTTCGATGTTTATACAGATCGCGGTGTAGATATTTCCATGTTTATACAGACAGCAGTGGAGATATTTCCATGTTTATACACATAGCGGTGTACATATTTCCATGTTTATAGAGACAGCAGTGTATGTATTTCCATGTTTATACAGATAGCGGTGCAGATATTTCCATGTTTACACAGATGCCTATGCAGATATTTCCATATTTATACAGAGGGCTGTGTAGATATTTCTATGTTTATACAGATGGCAGTGTAGATATTTAAATGTTCCTACACATGACTGTGTAGTTATTTCCATGTTTATGCAGATGTCTTAGTAGATATTTCCATGTTTATAGAGATAGCGGTGCAGATATTTCCATGTTTATACAGATAGCGGTGTATATATTTCCATGTTTATACAGATCATGGTGTAGATATTTCCATGTTTATACAGATACCGGTGTAGATATTTCCATGTTTATACAGACCGCAGTGTATATATTTCCATGTTTATAGAGATAGCAGTGTAGATATTTCCATGTTTGTACAGATGGCGGTGTTGATGTTTCCATCTATACACAGATTGCCGTGTAGGTATTTCCATGTGTATACAGATGGCATTGTAGATATTTCCATGTTTATACAGATGGTGGAGTAGATATTTCCATGTTTACACAGATGACTGTATAGGTATTTCCATGTTTATACAGATGGCGGTGTAGATATTTCCATGTTTATAGAGATAGCGGTGTTGTTATTTCCATATTTATACAGATAACGGTGTAGGAATTTCCATGTTTATACAGATAGCGGTGTAAATATTTCCATTTTTATACAGATAACGGTGTAGATATTTCCATGTTTATAGAGATAGCGGTGTAGGTATTTCCATGTTTATACAATAGCGATGTAGATATTTCCATGTTTATACAGACCGCGGTGTAGATATTTCCATGTTTATACAGATAGCGGTGCAGATATTTCCATGTTTGTACAGATGGCGGTGTTGATATTTCCATCTATTCACAGATGAACGTGTAGATATTTCCATGTTTATACAGACCGCAGTGTATATATTTCCATGTTTATAGAGATAGCAGTGTAGATATTTCCATGTTTGTACAGATGGCGGTGTTGATGTTTCCATCTATACACAGATTGCCGTGTAGGTATTTCCATGTTTATACAGATGGCATTGTAGATATTTCCATGTTTATACACATTGTGGATTAGATATTTCCATGTTTACACAGATGACTGTATAGGTATTTCCATGTTTATACAGATAGCGGTGTAGATATTTCCAAGTTTATAGAGATAGCGGTGTAGATATTTCCATATTTATACAGATAACGGTGTAGAAATTTCCATGTTTATACAGATAGTGGTGTAAATATTTCCATTTTTATACAGATAACGGTGTAGATATTTCCATGTTTATAGAGATAGCGGTGTAGGTATTTCCATGTTTATACAATAGCGGTGTAGATATTTCCATGTTTATATAGACCGCGGTGTAGCTATTTCCATGTTTATACAGATAGCGGTGCAGATATTTCCATGTTTGTACAGATGGCGGTGTTGATATTTCCATCTATACACAGATGAACGTGTAGATATTTCCATGTTTATACAGATGGAGGCACAGATATTTCTATGGATATGTAGATGGTGGTGTAGATATTTCCATGTATATACAGATAGCGCTGTACTTATTTCCATGTTTATATAGAGAGCGGTGTAGATATTTCCATGTATGTACAGATAACTTTGTAAGTATTAACATGTTTATACAGATGGCAGTGTAGATATTTCCATGTTTGTACAGAAAACTTTGTAAGTATTTCCATGTTTATACAGATGGCGGTGTAGATATTTCGATGTTTATAGAGATAGCAGTGGAGATATTTCCATATTTATACAGATAGCGGTGTAGTTATTTCCATGTTTATATACATAGCGGTGTAGATATTTCCATGTATATACACATGGCTGTGTAGATATTTCCATGTTTATACTGATGGCGGTGTAGATATTTCCATGTTTATACAGATAACTTTGTAAGTATTTCCATGTTTTCACAGGTGGCGGTGTAGATATTTCGATGTTTATAGAGATAGCAGTGGAGATATTTCCATGTTTATACAGATAGCGCTGTAGATATTTCCATGTTTATACAGACCGCGGTGTAGATATTTCCATGTTTATACAGATAGCGGTGCAGATATTTCCATGTTTGTACAGATGGCGGTGTTGATATTTCCATCTATACACAGATGAACGTGTAGATATTTCCATGTTTATACAAATAACTTTGTAAGTATTTCCATGTTTATACAGATGGCGGTGTAGATTTTTCGATGTTTATAGAGATAGCAGTGGAGATGTTTCCATGTTTATACAGATAGCGGAGTAGATATTTCCATGTTTATACTGATAGCGGTGTTGATATTTCCATGTTTATAGAGATGGCGGTGTAGGTATTTCCATGTTCATAGAGATAGCGGTGTTGATTTTTCCATGTTTATAGAGATATCGGTGTGGATATTTCCATGTTTATACAGATAGGGGTGTAGATATTTCCATGTTTATAGAGAAGGCGGTGTAGATATTTCCATGTTTATATAGATGGCGGTGAAGATATTTCCATGTTTATACACATCATGGTGTAGATATTTCCATGTTTATACAGATCGCGGTGTTGATATTACCATGTTTATAGGGATAGCCGTGCAAATATTTCCACATTTATACATATAGCGGTGTAGTTATTAGCATGTTTATACAGATAGCGGTGTAGATATTTCCATGTATAAACAGATGTCTGTGTATATATTTCCATGTTTAAACAGATGGCGGTGTAGATATTTCCTTGTTTATACAAATAGAGGTGTAGTTATTTCCATGTTTATACAGATAGAGTTGTAGATATTTCCATGTATATACAGATGGCTGTGTAGATATTTCCATGTTTATACAGATGGCTGAGTAGATATTTCCATGTTTACACAGATGACTTTGTAGGTATTTCCATGTTTATACAGATGGCGGAGTAGGTATTTCCATATTTATAGAGATAGATGTGTAGATATTTCCATGTTTATACAGATAGCAGTGTAGACATATCCATGTTTATACAGATCGCGGTGTATATATTTCCATGTTTATACAGACAGCAGTGGAGATATTTCCATGTTTATACACATAGCGGTGTACATATTTTCATGTTTATAGAGACAGCGGTGTAGGTATTTCCATGTTTAAACAGATAGCGGTGCAGATATTTCCATGTTTATACAGATGCCTATGTAGATATTTCCATGTTTATACAGATGGCAGTGTAGATATTTCCATGTTCCTACACATGACTGTGTAGGTATTTCCATGTTTATACAGATGGCTTTGTAGATATTTCCATGTTTATACAGATAGCGGTGTAGATATTTCCATGTTTTTACAGATATTGGTTTAGATATTTCCATGTTTACAAAGATTGTGGTGTAGATATTTCCATCTTTCTATAGATGGCATTGTAGATATTTCCATGTTTATACAGACCGCAGTGTAGATATTTCCATGTTTATAGAGATAGCAGTGTAGATATTTCCAAGTTTGTACAGATGGCGGTGTTGATGTTTCCATCTATACACAGATTGCCGTGTAGGTATTTCCATGTGTATACAGATGGCATTATAGATATTTCCATGTTTATACAGATGGTGATGTAGATATTTCCATGTTTACACAGATGACTGTATAGGTATTTCCATGTTTATGCAGATGGCGGTGAAGATATTTCCATGTTTATAGAGATAGCGGTGTAGATATTTCCATATTTATACAGATAACGGTGTAGAAATTTCCATGTTTATACAGATAGCGGTGTAAATATTTCCATGTTTATACAGATCATGGTGTAGATATTTCCATGTTTATACAGATACCGGTGTAGATATTTCCATGTTTATACAGACCGCAGTGTATATATTTCCATATTTATAGAGATAGCAGTGTAGATATTTCCATGTTTGTACAGATGGCGGTGTTGATGTTTCCATCTATACACAGATTGCCGTGTAGGTATTTCCATGTGTATACAGATGGCATTGTAGATATTTCCATGTTTATACAGATGGCGGAGTAGATATTTCCATGTTTACACAGATGACTGTATAGGTATTTCCATGTTTATACAGATGGCGGTGTAGATATTTCCATGTTTATAGAGATAGCGCTGTAGATATTTCCATATTTATACAGATAACGGTGTAGAAATTTCCATGTTTATACAGATAGCGGTGTAAGTATTTCCATTTTTATACAGATAACGGTGTAGATATTTCCATGTTTATAGAGATAGCGGTGTAGGTATTTCCATGTTTATACAATAGCGGTGTAGATATTTCCATGTTTATATAGACCGCGGTGTAGATATTTCCATGTTTATACAGATAGCGGTGCAGATATTTCCATGTTTGTACAGATGGCGGTGTTGATATTTCCATCTATACACAGATGAACGTGGAGATATTTCCATGTTTATACAGATGGCGGCACAGATATTTCTATGGATATGTAGATGGTGGTGTGGATATTTCCATGTATATACAGATAGCACTGTACTTATTTCCATGTTTATATAGAGAGCGGTGTAGATATTTCCATGTATGTACAGATAACTTTGTAACTATTAACATGTTTATACAGATGGCGGTGTAGATATATCCATGTTTGTACAGATAACTTTGTAAGTATTTCCATGTTTATACAGATGGTGGTGTAGATATCTCGATGTTTATAGAGATAGCAGTGGAGGTATTTCCATGTTTATACAGATAGCGGTGTAGTTATTTCCATGTTTATATAGATAGCGGTGTAGATATTTCCATGTATATACACATGGCTGTTTAGATATTTCCATGTTTATACTGATGGCGGTGTAGATATTTCCATGTTTATACAGATAACTTTGTAAGTATTTCCATGTTTATACAGATGGCGGTGTAGATATTTCGATGTTTATAGAGATAGCAGTGGAGATATTTCCATGTTTATACAGATAGCGGTGTAGATATTTCCATGCTTATACTGATCGTGGTGTAGATATTTCCATGTTTATAGAGATGGCGGTGTAGATATTTCCATGTTCATAGAGATAGCGGTGTTGATTTTTCCATGTTTATAGAGATAGCTGTGAGGATATTTCCATGTTTATACAGATAGGGGTGTAGATATTTCCATGTTTATAGAGATGGCGGTGTAGATATTTCCATGTTTATACAGATTACGGTGTAGATAGTTCCATGTTTATACAGATCATGGTGTAAATATTTCCATGTTTACACAGATCGCGGTGTTGATATTGCCATGTTTATAGGGATAGCAGTGCAAATATTTCCACATTTATACAGATAGCGGTGTAGTTATTAGCAGGTTTATAGAGATAGTGGTGTAGATATTTCCATGTATAAACAGATGTCTGTGTATATATTTCCATGTTTTAACAGATGGTGATGTAGATATTTCCTTGTTTATACAAATAGCGGTGTACTTATTTCCATGTTTATAGAGATAGCGGTGTAGATATTTCCATGTATATACAGATGGCTGTGTAGATATTTCCATGTTTATACAGATGGCTGTGTAGATATTTCCATGTTTATACAGATGTCTTTGTAGGTATTTCCATGTTTGTACAGATGGCGGTGTAGGTATTTCCATGTTTGTAGAGATAGCTGTGTAGATATTTCCATGTTTATACAGATAGCGGTGTAGATATTTCGATGTTTATACAGATCTTGGTGTAGATATTTCCATGTTTATACAGACAGCAGTGGAGATATTTCCATGTTTATACACATAGCGGTGTACATATTTCCATGTTTATAGAGACAGCGGTGTATGTATTCCCATGTTTATACAGATAGCGGTGCAGATATTTCCATGTTTACACAGATGCCTATGCAGATATTTCCATATTTATACAGAGGGCTGTGTAGATATTTCTATGTTTATACAGATGGCAGTGTAGATATTTAAATGTTCCTACACATGACTGTGTAGTTATTTCCATGTTTATGCAGATGTCTTTGTAGATATTTCCCTGTTTATAGAGATAGCGGTGCAGATATTTCCATGTTTATACAGATAGCGGTGTATATATTTCCATGTTTATACAGATCATGGTGTAGATATTTCCATGTTTATACAGATACCGGTGTAGATATTTCCATGTTTATACAGACCGCAGTGTATATATTTCCATGTTTATAGAGATAGCAGTGTAGATATTTCCATGTTTGTACAGATGGCGGTGTTGATGTTTCCATCTATACACAGATTGCTGTGTAGGTATTTCCATGTGTATACAGATGGCATTGTAGATATTTACATGTTTATACAGATGGTGGAGTAGATATTTCCATGTTTACACAGATGACTGTATAGGTATTTCCATGTTTATACAGATGGCGGTGTAGATATTTCCATGTTTATAGAGATAGCGCTGTAGATATTTCCATATTTATACAGATAACGGTGTAGAAATTTCCATGTTTATACAGATAGCGGTGTAAATATTTCCATTTTTATACAGATAACGGTGTAGATATTTCCATGTTTATAGAGATAGCGGTGTAGGTATTTCCATGTTTATACAATAGCGGTGTAGATATTTCCATGTTTATATAGACCGCGGTGTAGATATTTCCATGTTTATACAGATAGCGGTGCAGATATTTCCATGTTTGTACAGATGGCGGTGTTGATATTTCCATCTATACACAGATGAACGTGGAGATATTTCCATGTTTATACAGATGGCGGCACAGATATTTCTATGGATATGTAGATGGTGGTGTGGATATTTCCATGTATATACAGATAGCACTGTACTTATTTCCATGTTTATATAGAGAGCGGTGTAGATATTTCCATGTATGTACAGATAACTTTGTAAGTATTAACATGTTTATACAGATGGCGGTGTAGATATTTCCATGTTTGTACAGATAACTTTGTAAGTATTTCCATGTTTATACAGATGGCGGTGTAGATATTTCGATGTTTATAGAGATAGCAGTGGAGATATTTCCATGTTTATACAGATAGCGGTGTAGATATTTCCATGCTTATACTGATCGTGGTGTAGATATTTCCATGTTTATAGAGATGGCGGTGTAGATATTTCCATGTTCATAGAGATAGCGGTGTTGATTTTTCCATGTTTATAGAGATAGCTGTGAGGATATTTCCATGTTTATACAGATAGGGGTGTAGATATTTCCATGTTTATAGAGATGGCGGTGTAGATATTTCCATGTTTATACAGATTACGGTGTAGATAGTTCCATGTTTATACAGATCATGGTGTAAATATTTCCATGTTTACACAGATCGCGGTGTTGATATTGCCATGTTTATAGGGATAGCAGTGCAAATATTTCCACATTTATACAGATAGCGGTGTAGTTATTAGCAGGTTTATAGAGATAGTGGTGTAGATATTTCCATGTATAAACAGATGTCTGTGTATATATTTCCATGTTTTAACAGATGGTGATGTAGATATTTCCTTGTTTATACAAATAGCGGTGTACTTATTTCCATGTTTATAGAGATAGCGGTGTAGATATTTCCATGTATATACAGATGGCTGTGTAGATATTTCCATGTTTATACAGATGGCTGTGTAGATATTTCCATGTTTATACAGATGTCTTTGTAGGTATTTCCATGTTTGTACAGATGGCGGTGTAGGTATTTCCATGTTTGTAGAGATAGCTGTGTAGATATTTCCATGTTTATACAGATAGCGGTGTAGATATTTCGATGTTTATACAGATCTTGGTGTAGATATTTCCATGTTTATACAGACAGCAGTGGAGATATTTCCATGTTTATACACATAGCGGTGTACATATTTCCATGTTTATAGAGACAGCGGTGTATGTATTCCCATGTTTATACAGATAGCGGTGCAGATATTTCCATGTTTACACAGATGCCTATGCAGATATTTCCATATTTATACAGAGGGCTGTGTAGATATTTCTATGTTTATACAGATGGCAGTGTAGATATTTAAATGTTCCTACACATGACTGTGTAGTTATTTCCATGTTTATGCAGATGTCTTTGTAGATATTTCCCTGTTTATAGAGATAGCGGTGCAGATATTTCCATGTTTATACAGATAGCGGTGTATATATTTCCATGTTTATACAGATCATGGTGTAGATATTTCCATGTTTATACAGATACCGGTGTAGATATTTCCAAGTTTATACAGACCGCAGTGTATATATTTCCATGTTTATAGAGATAGCAGTGTAGATATTTCCATGTTTGTACAGATGGCGGTGTTGATGTTTCCATCTATACACAGATTGCTGTGTAGGTATTTCCATGTGTATACAGATGGCATTGTAGATATTTACATGTTTATACAGATGGTGGAGTAGATATTTCCATGTTTACACAGATGACTGTATAGGTATTTCCATGTTTATACAGATGGCGGTGTAGATATTTCCATGTTTATAGAGATAGCGCTGTAGATATTTCCATATTTATACAGATAACGGTGTAGAAATTTCCATGTTTATACAGATAGCGGTGTAAATATTTCCATTTTTATACAGATAACGGTGTAGATATTTCCATGTTTATAGAGATAGCGGTGTAGGTATTTCCATGTTTATACAATAGCGGTGTAGATATTTCCATGTTTATATAGACCGCGGTGTAGATATTTCCATGTTTATACAGATAGCGGTGCAGATATTTCCATGTTTGTACAGATGGCGGTGTTGATATTTCCATCTATACACAGATGAACGTGGAGATATTTCCATGTTTATACAGATGGCGGCACAGATATTTCTATGGATATGTAGATGGTGGTGTGGATATTTCCATGTATATACAGATAGCACTGTACTTATTTCCATGTTTATATAGAGAGCGGTGTAGATATTTCCATGTATGTACAGATAACTTTGTAAGTATTAACATGTTTATACAGATGGCGGTGTAGATATTTCCATGTTTGTACAGATAACTTTGTAAGTATTTCCATGTTTATACAGATGGCGGTGTAGATATCTCGATGTTTATAGAGATAGCAGTGGAGGTTTTTCCATGTTTATACAGATAGCGGTGTAGTTATTTCCATGTTTATATAGATAGCGGTGTAGATATTTCCATGTATATACACATGGCTGTTTAGATATTTCCATGTTTATACTGATGGCGGTGTAGATATTTCCATGTTTATACAGATAACTTTGTAAGTATTTCCATGTTTATACAGATGGCGGTGTAGATATTTCGATGTTTATAGAGATAGCAATGGAGACATTTCCATGTTTATACAGATAGCGGTGTAGATATTTCCATGCTTATACTGATCGCGGTGTAGATATTTCCATGTTTATAGAGATGGCGGTGTAGATATTTCCATGTTCATAGAGATAGCGGTGTTGATTTTTCCATGTTTATAGAGATAGCTGTGAGGATATTTCCATGTTTATACAGATAGGGGTGTAGATATTTCCATGTTTATAGAGATGGCGGTGTAGATATTTCCATGTTTATACAGATCACGGTGTAGATAGTTCCATGTTTATACAGATCATGGTGTAGATATTTCCATGTTTATACAGATCGCGGTGTTGATATTACCATGTTTATAGGGATAGCAGTGCAAATATTTCCACATTTATACAGATAGCGGTGTAGTTATTAGCAGGTTTATACAGATAGCGGTGTAGATATTTCCATGTATAAACAGATGTCTGTGTATATATTTCCATGTTTTAACAGATGGTGATGTAGATATTTCCTTGTTTATACAAATAGCGGTGTAGTTATTTCCATGTTTATACAGATAGCGGTGTAGATATTTCCATGTATATACAGATGGCTGTGTAGATATTTCCATGTTTATACAGATGGCTGTGTAGATATTTCCATGTTTATACAGATGACTTTGTAGGTATTTCCATGTTTGTACAGATTGCGGTGTAGGTATTTCCATGTTTGTAGAGATAGGTGTGTAGATATTTCCATGTTTATACAGATAGCGGTGTAGATATTTCGAAGTTTATACAGATCGCGGTGTATATATTTCCATGTTTATACAGACAGCAGTGGAGATATTTCCATGTTTATACACATAGCGGTGTACATATTTCCATGTTTATAGAGACAGCGGTGTATGTATTTCCATGTTTATACAGTTAGCGGTGCAGATATTTCCATGTTTACACAGATGCTTATGCAGATATTTCCATATTTATACAGAGGGCTGTGTAGATATTTCTATGTTTACACAGATGGCAGTGTAGATATTTAAATGTTCCTACACATGACTGTGTAGTTATTTCCATATTTATGCAGATGTCTTTGTAGATATTTCCATGTTTATGGAGATAGCGGTGCAGATATTTCCATGTTTATACAGATAGCGGTGTATATATTTCCATGTTTATACAGATCATGGTGTAGATATTTCCATGTTTATACAGATACCGGTGTAGATATTTCCATGTTTATACAGACCTCAGTGTATATATTTCCATGTTTATAGAGATAGCAGTGTAGATATTTCCATGTTTGTACAGATGGCGGTGTTGATGTTTCCATCTATACACAGATTGCCGTGTAGGTATTTCCATGTGTATACAGATGGCATTGTAGATATTTCCATGTTTATACAGATTGTGGATTAGATATTTCCATGTTTACACAGATGACTGTATAGGTATTTCCATGTTTATAGAGATGGCGGTGTAGATATTTCCAAGTTTATAGAGATAGCGGTGTAGATATTTCCATATTTATACAGATAACGGTGTAGAAATTTCCATGTTTATACAGATAGTGGTGTAAATATTTCCATTTTTATACAGATAACGGTGTAGATATTTCCATGTTTATAGAGATAGCGGTGTAGGTATTTCCATGTTTATACAATAGCGGTGTAGATATTTCCATGTTTATATAGACCGCGGTGTAGATATTTCCATGTTTATACAGATAGCGGTGCAGATATTTCCATGTTTGTACAGATGGCGGTGTTGATATTTCCATCTATACACAGATGAACGTGTAGATATTTCCATGTTTATACAGATGGAGGCACAGATATTTCTATGGATATGTAGATGGTGGTGTAGATATTTCCATGTATATACAGATAGCGCTGTACTTATTTCCATGTTTATATAGAGAGCGGTGTAGATATTTCCATGTATGTACAGATAACTTTGTAAGTATTAACATGTTTATACAGATGGTGGTGTAGATATTTCCATGTTTGTACAGATAACTTTGTAAGTATTTCCATGTTTATACAGATAGCGGTGTAGTTATTTCCATGTTTATATAGATAGCGGTGTAGATATTTCCATGTATATACACATGGCTGTTTAGATATTTCCATGTTTATACTGATGGCGGTGTAGATATTTCCATGTTCATACAGATAACTTTGTAAGTATTTCCATGTTTATACAGATGGCGGTGTAGATATTTCGATGTTTATAGAGATAGCAATGGAGACATTTCCATGTTTATACAGATAGCGGTGTAGATATTTCCATGCTTATACTGATCGCGGTGTAGATATTTCCATGTTTATAGAGATGGCGGTGTAGATATTTCCATGTTCATAGAGATAGCGGTGTTGATTTTTCCATGTTTATAGAGATAGCTGTGAGGATATTTCCATGTTTATACAGATAGGGGTGTAGATATTTCCATGTTTATAGAGATGGCGGTGTAGATATTTCCATGTTTATACAGATCACGGTGTAGATATTTCCATGTTTATACAGATCATGTTGTAGATATTTCCATGTTTATACAGATCGCGGTGTTGATATTACCATGTTTATAGGGATAGCAGTGCAAATATTTCCACATTTATACAGATAGCGGTGTAGTTATTAGCAGGTTTATACAGATAGCGGTGTAGATATTTCCATGTATAAACAGATGTCTGTGTATATATTTCCATGTTTTAACAGATGGTGATGTAGATATTTCCTTGTTTATACAAATAGCGGTGTAGTTATTTCCATGTTTATACAGATAGCGGTGTAGATATTTCCATGTATATACAGATGGCTGTGTAGATATTTCCATGTTTATACAGATGGCTGTGTAGATATTTCCATGTTTATACAGATGACTTTGTAGGTATTTCCATGTTTGTACAGATGGCGGTGTAGGTATTTCCATGTTTGTAGAGATAGGTGTGTAGATATTTCCATGTTTATACAGATAGCGGTGTAGATATTTCGATGTTTATACAGATCTCGGTGTAGATATTTCCATGTTTATACAGACAGCAGTGGAGATATTTCCATGTTTATACACATAGCGGTGTACATATTTCCATGTTTATAGAGACAGCGGTGTATGTATTCCCATGTTTATACAGATAGCGGTGCAGATATTTCCATGTTTACACAGATGCCTATGCAGATATTTCCATATTTATACAGAGGGCTGTGTAGATATTTCTATGTTTATACAGATGGCAGTGTAGATATTTAAATGTTCCTACACATGACTGTGTAGTTATTTCCATGTTTATGCAGATGTCTTTGTAGATATTTCCCTGTTTATAGAGATAGCGGTGCAGATATTTCCATGTTTATACAGATAGCGGTGTATATATTTCCATGTTTATACAGATCATGGTGTAGATATATTTCCATGTTTATACAGATACCGGTGTAGATATTTCCATGTTTATACAGACCGCAGTGTATATATTTCCATGTTTATAGAGATAGCAGTGTAGATATTTCCATGTTTGTACAGATGGCGGTGTTGATGTTTCCATCTATACACAGATTGCTGTGTAGGTATTTCCATGTGTATACAGATGGCATTGTAGATATTTCCATGTTTATACAGATGGTGGAGTAGATATTTCCATGTTTACACAGATGACTGTATAGGTATTTCCATGTTTATACAGATGGCGGTGTAGATATTTCCATGTTTATAGAGATAGCGCTGTAGATATTTCCATATTTATACAGATAACGGTGTAGAAATTTCCATGTTTATACAGATAGCGGTGTAAATATTTCCATTTTTATACAGATAACGGTGTAGATATTTCCATGTTTATAGAGATAGCGGTGTAGGTATTTCCATGTTTATACAATAGCGGTGTAGATATTTCCATGTTTATATAGACCGCGGTGTAGATATTTCCATGTTTATACAGATAGCGGTGCAGATATTTCCATGTTTGTACAGATGGCGGTGTTGATATTTCCATCTATACACAGATGAACGTGGAGATATTTCCATGTTTATACAGATGGCGGCACAGATATTTCTATGGATATGTAGATGGTGGTGTGGATATTTCCATGTATATACAGATAGCACTGTACTTATTTCCATGTTTATATAGAGAGCGGTGTAGATATTTCCATGTATGTACAGATAACTTTGTAAGTATTAACATGTTTATACAGATGGCGGTGTAGATATTTCCATGTTTGTACAGATAACTTTGTAAGTATTTCCATGTTTATACAGATGGCGGTGTAGACATCTCGATGTTTATAGAGATAGCAGTGGAGGTATTTCCATGTTTATACAGATAGCGGTGTAGTTATTTCCATGTTTATATAGATAGCGGTGTAGATATTTCCATGTATATACACATGGCTGTTTAGATATTTCCATGTTTATACTGATGGCGGTGTAGATATTTCCATGTTTATACAGATAACTTTGTAAGTATTTCCATGTTTATACAGATGGCGGTGTAGATATTTCGATGTTTATAGAGATAGCAGTGGAGATATTTCCATGTTTATACAGATAGCGGTGTAGATATTTCCATGCTTATACTGATCGTGGTGTAGATATTTCCATGTTTATAGAGATGGCGGTGTAGATATTTCCATGTTCATAGAGATAGCGGTGTTGATTTTTCCATGTTTATAGAGATAGCTGTGAGGATATTTCCATGTTTATACAGATAGGGGTGTAGATATTTCCATGTTTATAGAGATGGCGGTGTAGATATTTCCATGTTTATACAGATTACGGTGTAGATAGTTCCATGTTTATACAGATCATGGTGTAAATATTTCCATGTTTATACAGATCGCGGTGTTGATATTACCATGTTTATAGGCATAGCAGTGCAAATATTTCCACATTTATACAGATAGCGGTGTAGTTATTAGCAGGTTTATACAGATAGCGGTGTAGATATTTCCATGTATAAACAGATGTCTGTGTATATATTTCCATGTTTTAACAGATGGTGATGAAGATATTTCCTTGTTTATACAAATAGCGGTGTAGTTATTTCCATGTTTATACAGATAGCGGCGTAGATATTTCCATGTATATACAGATGGCTGTGTAGATATTTCCATGTTTATACAGATGGCTGTGTAGATATTTCCATGTTTATACAGATGACTTTTAGGTATTTCCATGTTTGTACAGATTGCGGTGTAGGTATTTCCATGTTTGTAGAGATAGGTGTGTAGATATTTCCATGTTTATACAGATAGCGGTGTAGATATTTCGAAGTTTATACAGATCGCGGTGTAGATATTTCCATGTTTATACAGACAGCAGTGGAGATATTTCCATGTTTATACACATAGCGGTGTACATATTTCCATGTTTATAGAGACAGCGGTGTATGTATTTCCATGTTTATACAGTTAGCGGTGCAGATATTTCCATGTTTACACAGATGCTTATGCAGATATTTCCATATTTATACAGAGGGCTGTGTAGATATTTCTATGTTTACACAGATGGCAGTGTAGATATTTAAATGTTCCTACACATGACTGTGTAGTTATTTCCATATTTATGCAGATGTCTTTGTAGATATTTCCATGTTTATGGAGATAGCGGTGCAGATATTTCCATGTTTATACAGATAGCGGTGTATATATTTCCATGTTTATACAGATCATGGTGTAGATATTTCCATGTTTATACAGATACCGGCTTAGATATTTCCATGTTTATACAGACCGCAGTGTATATATTTCCATGTTTATAGAGATAGCAGTGTAGACATTTCCATGTTTGTACAGATGGCGGTGTTGATGTTTCCATCTATACACAGATTGCCGTGTAGGTATTTCCATGTGTATACAGATGGCATTGTAGATATTTCCATGTTTATACACATTGTGGATTAGATATTTCCATGTTTACACAGATGACTGTATAGGTATTTCCATGTTTATACAGATGGCGGTGTAGATATTTCCAAGTTTATAGAGATAGCGGTGTAGATATTTCCATATTTATACAGATAACGGTGTAGAAATTTCCATGTTTATACAGATAGTGGTGTAAATATTTCCATTTTTATACAGATAATGGTGTAGATATTTCCATGTTTATAGAGATAGCGGTGTAGGTATTTCCATGTTTATACAATAGCGGTGTAGATATTTCCATGTTTATATAGACCGCGGTGTAGATATTTCCATGTTTATACAGATAGCGGTGCAGATATTTCCATGTTTGTACAGATGGCGGTGTTGATATTTCCATCTATATACAGATGAACGTGTAGATATTTCCATGTTTATACAGATGGAGGCACAGATATTTCTATGGATATGTAGATGGTGGTGTAGATATTTCCATGTATATACAGATAGCGCTGCACTTATTTCCATGTTTATATAGAGAGCGGTGTAGATATTTCCATGTATGTACAGATAACTTTGTAAGTATTAACATGTTTATACAGATGGCAGTGTAGATATTTCCATGTTTGTACAGAAAACTTTGTAAGTATTTCCATGTTTATACAGATGGCGGTGTAGATATTTCGATGTTTATAGAGATAGCAGTGGAGATATTTCCATGTTTATACAGATAGCGGTGTAGTTATTTCCATGTTTATATACATAGCGGTGTAGATATTTCCATGTATATACACATGGCTGTGTAGATATTTCCATGTTTATACTGATGGCGGTGTAGATATTTCCATGTTTATACAGATAACTTTGTAAGTATTTCCATGTTTTCACAGGTGGCGGTGTAGATATTTCGATGTTTATAGAGATAGCAGTGGAGATATTTCCATGTTTATACAGATAGCGCAGTAGATATTTCCATGTTTATACAGACCGCGGTGTAGATATTTCCATGTTTATACAGATAGCGGTGCAGATATTTCCATGTTTGTACAGATGGCGGTGTTGATATTTCCATCTATACACAGATGAACGTGTAGATATTTCCATGTTTATACAGATGGCGGTACAGATATTTCTATGGATATGTAGATGGTGGTGTAGATATTTCCATGTATATACAGATAGCGCTGTACTTATTTCCATGTTTATATAGAGAGCGGTGTAGATATTTCCATGTATGTACACATGGCTGTGTAGATATTTCCATGTTTATACAGATGGCGGTGTAGATATTTCCATGTTTATACAGATATCTTTGTAAGTATTTCCAAGTTTATACAGATGGCGGTGTAGATATTTCGATGTTTATAGAGATAGCAGTGGAGATATTTCCATGTTTATACAGATAGCGGTGTAGTTATTTCCATGTTTATATAGACAGCGGTGTAGATATTTCCATGTATATACACATGGCTGTGTAGATATTTCCAAGTTTATACAGATGGCGGTGTAGATATTTCGATGTTTATAGAGATAGCATTGGAGATATTTCCATGCTTATACAGATAGCGGTGTAGATATTTCCATGCTTATACTGATCACGGTGTAGATATTTCCATGTTTATAGAGATGGCGGTGTAGATATTTCCATGTTCATAGAGATAGCGGTGTTTATTTTTCCATGTTTATAGAGGTACCTGTGAGGATATTTCCATGTTTATACAGATAGGGGTGTAGATATTTCCATGTTTATAGAGATGGCAGTGTAGATATTTCCATGTTTATACAGATTACGGTGTAGATATTTCCATGTTTATACAGATCATGGTGTAAATATTTCCATGTTTACACAGATCGCGGTGTTGATATTACCATGTTTATAGGGATAGCAGTGCAAATATTTCCACATTTATACAGATAGCGGTGTAGTTATTAGCAGGTTTATACAGATAGTGGTGTAGATATTTGCATGTATAAACAGATGTCTGTGTATATATTTCCATGTTTTAACAGATGGTGATGTAGATATTTCCTTGTTTATACAAATAGCGGTGTAGTTATTTCCATGTTTATACAGATAGCGGTGTAGATATTTCCATGTATATACAGATGGCTGTGTAGATATTTCCATGTTTATACAGATGGCTGTGTAGATATTTCCATGTTTATACAGATGACTTTGTAGGTATTTCCATGTTTGTACAGATGGCGGTGTAGGTATTTCCATGTTTGTAGAGATAGCTGTGTAGATATTTCCATGTTTATACAGATGGCGGTGTAGGTATTTCCATGTTTGTAGAGATAGCTGTGTAGATATTTCCATGTTTATACAGATAGCGGTGTAGATATTTCGATGTTTATACAGATCTCGGTGTAGATATTTCCATGTTTATACAGACAGCAGTGGAGATATTTCCATGTTTATACAGATAGCGGTGTAGTTATTTCCATGTTTATATACATAGCGGTGTAGATATTTCCATGTATATACACATGGCTGTGTAGATATTTCCATGTTTATACTGACGGCGGTGTAGATATTTCCATGTTTATACAGATAACTTTGTAAGTATTTCCATGTTTTCACAGGTGGCGGTGTAGATATTTCGATGTTTATAGAGATAGCAGTGGAGATATTTCCATGTTTATACAGATAGCGCTGTAGATATTTCCATGTTTATACAGACCGCGGTGTAGATATTTCCATGTTTATACAGATAGCGGTGCAGATATTTCCATGTTTGTACAGATGGCGGTGTTGATATTTCCATCTATACACAGATGAACGTGTAGATATTTCCATGTTTATACAGATGGCGGTACAGATATTTCTATGGATATGTAGATGGTGGTGTAGATATTTCCATGTATATACAGATAGCGCTGTACTTATTTCCATGTTTATATAGAGAGCGGTGTAGATATTTCCATGTATGTACACATGGCTGTGTAGATATTTCCATGTTTATACAGATGGCGGTGTAGATATTTCCATGTTTATACAGATATCTGTGTAAGTATTTACAAGTTTATACAGATGGCGGTGTAGATATTTCGATGTTTATAGAGATAGCAGTGGAGATATTTCCATGTTTATACAGATAGCGGTGTAGTTATTTCCATGTTTATATAGACAGCGGTGTAGATATTTCCATGTATATACACATGGCTGTGTAGATATTTCCAAGTTTATACAGATGGCGGTGTAGATATTTCCATGTTTATACAGATATCTTTGTAAGTATTTCCATGTTTATACAGATGACGGTGTAGATATTTCGATGTTTATAGAGATAGCAGTGGAGATATTTCCATGTTTATACAGATAGCGGTGTAGATATTTCCATGCTTATACTGATCGCGGTGTAGATATTTCCATGTTTATAGAGATGGCGGTGTAGATATTTCCATGTTCATAGAGATAGCGGTGTTGATTTTTCCATGTTTATAGAGGTACCTGTGAGGATATTTCCATGTTTATACAGATAGGGGTGTAGATATTTCCATGTTTATAGAGATGGCGGTGTAGATATTTCCATGTTTATACAGATTACGGTGTAGATATTTCCATGTTTATACAGATCATGGTGTAAATATTTCAATGTTTACACAGATCGCGGTGTTGATATTACCATGTTTATAGGGATAGCAGTGCAAATATTTCCACATTTATACAGATAGCGGTGTAGTTATTAGCAGGTTTATACAGTTAGTGGTGTAGATATTTGCATGTATAAACAGATGTCTGTGTATATATTTCCATGTTTTAGCAGATGGTGATGTAGATATTTCCTTGTTTATACAAATAGCGGTGTAGTTATTTCCAAGTTTATACAGATAGCGGTGTAGATATTTCCATGTATATACAGATGGCTGTGTAGATATTTCCATGTTTATACAGATGGCTGTGTAGATATTTCCATGTTTATACAGATGACTTTGTAGGTATTTCCATGTTTGTACAGATGGCGGTGTAGGTATTTCCATGTTTGTAGAGATAGCTGTGTAGATATTTCCATGTTTATACAGATGGCGGTGTAGGTATTTCCATGTTTGTAGAGATAGCTGTGTAGATATTTCCATGTTTATACAGATAGCGGTGTAGATATTTCGATGTTTATACAGATCTCGGTGTAGATATTTCCATGTTTATACAGACAGCAGTGGAGATATTTCCATGTTTATACACATAGCGGTGTACATATTTCCATGTTTATAGAGACAGCGGTGTATGTATTCCCATGTTTATACAGATAGCGGTGCAGATATTTCCATGTTTACACAGATGCCTATGCAGATATATCCATATTTATACAGAGGGCTGTGTAGATATTTCTATGTTTATACAGATGGCAGTGTAGATATTTAAATGTTCCTACACATGACTGTGTAGTTATTTCCATGTTTATGCAGATGTCTTTGTAGATATTTCCCTGTTTATAGAGATAGCGGTGCAGATATTTCCATGTTTATACAGATAGCGGTGTATATATTTCCGTGTTTATACAGATCGTGGTGTAGATATTTCCATGTTTATAGAGATACCGGTGTAGATATTTCCATGTTTATACAGACCGCAGTGTAGATATTTCCATGTTTATAGAGATAGCGGTGTAGATATTTCCATGTTTGTACACATGGCGGTGTTGATGTTTCCATCTATACACAGATTGCCGTGTAGTTATTTCCATGTGCATACAGATGGCATTGTACATATTTCCATGTTTATACAGATGGTGGTGTAGATATTTCCATGTTTATACAGATGACTGTATAGGTATTTCCATGTTTTTACAGATGGCATTGTAGATATTTCCATGTTTATAGAGATGGCGGTGTAGATATTTCCATGTTCATAGAGATAGCGGTGTTCATTTTTCCATGTTTATAGAGATAGCTGTGTGGATATTTCCATGTTTACAGGTAGGGGTGTAGATACTTCCATGTTTATAGAGATGGCGGTGTAGATATTTCCATGTTTATACAGATCACGGTGTAGATATTTCCATGTTTATAGAGATAGCGGTGTAGATATTTCCATGTTTATACAGATCATGGTGTAGATATTTCCATGTTTATACAGATCGCGGTGTTGATATTAAAATGTTTATAGGGATAGCGGTGGAATTATTTCCACATTTATACAGATAGCGCTGTAGTTATTAGCATGTTTATACAGATAGCGGTGTAGATATTTCCATGTATAAACAGATGTCTGTGTATATATTTCCATGTTTAAACAGATCGCGGTGTAGATATTTCCTGGTTTATACAAACAGCGGTGTAGTTATTTCCATGTTTATACAGATAGCGGTGTAGATATTTCCATGTATATACAGATGGCTGTGTAGATATTTCCATGTTTATACAGATGGCTGAGTAGATATTTCCATGTTTACACAGATGACTTTGTAGGTATTTCCATGTTTATACAGATGGTGGAGTAGGTATTTCCGCATTTATAGAGATAGATGTGTAGATATTTCGTATTTATACAGATAGCGGTGTAGATATTTCCATGTTTATACAGATTGCGGTGTAGATATTTCCATGTTTGTACAGATGGCGGTGTTGATGTTTCCATATATACACAGATTGCCGAGTAGGTATTTCCATGTGTATACAGATGGCATTGAAGATATTTCCATGTTCATACAGATGGTGGTGTAGATATTTCCATGTTTCCACAGATGACTGTATAGGTATTTCCATGTTTATACAGATGGCGGTGTAGACGTTTCCATGTTTATAGAGATAGCGTTGTAGATATTTCCATATTAATAGAGATAACGGTGTAGAAATTTCCATGTTTATACAGATAGCGGTGTAAATATTTCCATGTTTATACACATCACGGTGTAGATATTTCCATGTTTATAGAGATAGCGGTGTAGATATTTCCATGTTTATACAGATAGCGGTGTAGATATTTCCATTTTTATACTGATCGTGGTGTAGATATTTCCATGTTATAGAGATGGCGGTGTAGATATTTCCATGTTCATAGAGATAGCGGTGTTGATTTTTCCATGTTTATAGAGATAGCGGTGTGGATACTTCCATGTTTATACAGATAGGGGTGTAGATATTTCCATGTTTATAGAGATGGCGGTGTAGATATTTCCATGTTTATACAGATCACGGTGTAGATATTTCCATGTTTATAGAGACCGCGGTGTAGATATTTCCAAGATTGTACAGCTGGCGGTGTTGATATTTCCATCTATACACAGATGACCGTGTAGATATTTCCTTGTTTATACAGATGGTGGCGCAGATATTTCTATAGATATGTAGATGGCGGTGTAGATATTTCCATGTATATAGAGATAGTGGTGTAGTTATTTCCATGTTTATATAGAGAGCGGTGTAGATATTGCCCTGTATGTACACATGGCTGTGTAGATATTTCCAAGTTTATACAGATGGCGGTGTAGAGATTTCCATGTTTATACAGATAACTTTGTAAGTATTTCCATGTTTATACAGATGGCAGTGTAGATATTTCGATGTTTATAGAGATAGCAGTGGAGATATTTCCATGTTTATACAGATAGCAGAGTAGTTATTTCCATGATTATATAGATAGCGGTGTAGATATTTCCATGTAGATACACATGGCTGTGTAGATATTTCCATGTATATACAGATGGCGGTGTAGATATTTCCATGTTTATACAAATAACTTTGTAAGTATTTCCATGTTTATACAGATGGCGGTGTAGATTTTTCGATGTTTATAGAGATAGCAGTGGAGATGTTTCCATGTTTATACAGATAGCGGTGTATATATTTCCATGTTTATACTGATAGCGGTGTTGATATTTCCATGTTTATAGAGATGGCGGTGTAGGTATTTCCATGTTCATAGAGATAGCGGTGTTGATTTTTCCATGTTTATAGAGATATCGGTGTGGATATTTCCATGTTCATACAGATAGGGGTGTAGATATTTCCATGTTTATAGAGAAGGCGGTGTAGATATTTCCATGTTTATATAGATGGCGGTGAAGATATTTCCATGTTTATACACATCATGGTGTAGATATTTTCATCTTTATACAGATCGCGGTGTTGATATTACCATGTTTATAGGGATAGCCGTGCAAATATTTCCACATTTATACATATAGCGGTGTAGTTATTAGCATGTTTATACAGATAGCGGTGTAGATATTTCCATGTATAAACAGATGTCTGTGTATATATTTCCATGTTTAAACAGATGGCGGTGTAGATATTTCCTTGTTTATACAAATAGAGGTGTAGTTATTTCCATGTTTATACAGATAGAGTTGTAGATATTTCCATGTATATACAGATGGCTGTGTAGATATTTCCATGTTTATACAGATGGCTGAGTAGATATTTCCATGTTTACACAGATGACTTTGTAGGTATTTCCATGTTTATACAGATGGCGGAGTAGGTATTTCCATATTTATAGAGATAGATGTGTAGATATTTCCATGTTTATACAGATAGCAGTGTAGATATATCCATGTTTATACAGATCGCGGTGTATATATTTCCATGTTTATACAGACAGCAGTGGAGATATTTCCATGTTTATACACATAGCGGTGTATATATTTTCATGTTTATAGAGACTGCGGTGTAGGTATTTCCATGTTTAAACAGATAGCGGTGCAGATATTTCCGTTTGTACAGACGCCTATGCAGATATTTCCATGTTTATACAGATGGCAGTGTAGATATTTCCATGTTCCTACACATGACTGTGTAGGTATTTCCATGTTTATACAGATGGCTTTGTAGATATTTCCATGTTTATACAGATAGCGGTGTAGATATTTCCATGTTTTTACAGATATTGGTTTAGATATTTCCATGTTTACAAAGATTGCGGTGTAGATATTTCCATCTTTCTATAGATGGCATTGTAGATATTTCCATGTTTATACAGACCGCAGTGTAGATATTTCCATGTTTATAGAGATAGCAGTGTAGATATTTCCAAGTTTGTACAGATGGCGGTGTTGATGTTTCCATCTATACACAGATTGCCGTGTAGGTATTTCCATGTGTATACAGATGGCATTATAGATATTTCCATGTTTATACAGATGGTGATGTAGATATTTCCATGTTTACACAGATGACTGTATAGGTATTTCCATGTTTATACAGATGGCGGTGAAGATATTTCCATGTTTATAGAGATAGCGGTGTAGATATTTCCATATTTATACAGATAACGGTGTAGAAATTTCCATGTTTATACAGATAGCGGTGTAAATATTTCCATGTTTATACAGATCATGGTGTAGATATTTCCATGTTTATACAGATACCGGTGTAGATATTTCCATGTTTATACAGACCGCAGTGTATATATTTCCATATTTATAGAGATAGCAGTGTAGATATTTCCATGTTTGTACAGATGGCGGTGTTGATGTTTCCATCTATACACAGATTGCCGTGTAGGTATTTCCATGTGTATACAGATGGCATTGTAGATATTTCCATGTTTATACAGATGGTGGAGTAGATATTTCCATGTTTACACAGATGACTGTATAGGTATTTCCATGTTTATACAGATGGCGGTGTAGATATTTCCATGTTTATAGAGATAGCGCTGTAGATATTTCCATATTTATACAGATAACGGTGTAGAAATTTCCATGTTTATACAGATAGCGGTGTAAGTATTTCCATTTTTATACAGATAACGGTGTAGATATTTCCATGTTTATAGAGATAGCGGTGTAGGTATTTCCATGTTTATACAATAGCGGTGTAGATATTTCCATGTTTATATAGACCGCGGTGTAGATATTTCCATGTTTATACAGATAGCGGTGCAGATATTTCCATGTTTGTACAGATGGCGGTGTTGATATTTCCATCTATACACAGATGAACGTGGAGATATTTCCATGTTTATACAGATGGCGGCACAGATATTTCTATGGATATGTAGATGGTGGTGTGGATATTTCCATGTATATACAGATAACACTGTACTTATTTCCATGTTTATATAGAGAGCGCTGTAGATATTTCCATGTATGTACAGATAACTTTGTAACTATTAACATGTTTATACAGATGGCGGTGTAGATATTTCCATGTTTGTACAGATATCTTTGTAAGTATTTCCATGTTTATACAGATGGTGGTGTAGATATCTCGATGTTTATAGAGATAGCAGTGGAGGTATTTCCATGTTTATACAGATAGCGGTGTAGTTATTTCCATGTTTATATAGATAGCGGTGTAGATATTTCCATGTATATACACATGGCTGTTTAGATATTTCCATGTTTATACTGATGGCGGTGTAGATATTTCCATGTTTATACAGATAACTTTGTAAGTATTTCCATGTTTATACAGATGGCGGTGTAGATATTTCGATGTTTATAGAGATAGCAGTGGAGATATTTCCATGTTTATACAGATAGCGGTGTAGATATTTCCATGCTTATACTGATCGTGGTGTACATATTTCCATGTTTATAGAGATGGCGGTGTAGATATTTCCATGTTCATAGAGATAGCGGTGTTGATTTTTCCATGTTTATAGAGATAGCTGTGAGGATATTTCCATGTTTATACAGATAGGGGTGTAGATATTTCCATGTTTATAGAGATGGCGGTGTAGATATTTCCATGTTTATACAGATTACGGTGTAGATAGTTCCATGTTTATACAGATCATGGTGTAAATATTTCCATGTTTACACAGATCGCGGTGTTGATATTGCCATGTTTATAGGGATAGCAGTGCAAATATTTCCACATTTATACAGATAGCGGTGTAGTTATTAGCAGGTTTATAGAGATAGTGGTGTAGATATTTCCATGTATAAACAGATGTCTGTGTATATATTTCCATGTTTTAACAGATGGTGATGTAGATATTTCCTTGTTTATACAAATAGCGGTGTACTTATTTCCATGTTTATAGAGATAGCGGTGTAGATATTTCCATGTATATACAGATGGCTGTGTAGATATTTCCATGTTTATACAGATGGCTGTGTAGATATTTCCATGTTTATACAGATGTCTTTGTAGGTATTTCCATGTTTGTACAGATGGCGGTGTAGGTATTTCCATGTTTGTAGAGATAGCTGTGTAGATATTTCCATGTTTATACAGATAGCGGTGTAGATATTTCGATGTTTATACAGATCTCGGTGTAGATATTTCCATGTTTATACAGACAGCAGTGGAGATATTTCCATGTTTATACACATAGCGGTGTACATATTTCCATGTTTATAGAGACAGCGGTGTATGTATTCCCATGTTTATACAGATAGCGGTGCAGATATTTCCATGTTTACACAGATGCCTATGCAGATATTTCCATATTTATACAGAGGGCTGTGTAGATATTTCTATGTTTATACAGATGGCAGTGTAGATATTTAAATGTTCCTACACATGACTGTGTAGTTATTTCCATGTTTATGCAGATGTCTTTGTAGATATTTCCCTGTTTATAGAGATAGCGGTGCAGATATTTCCATGTTTATACAGATAGCGGTGTATATATTTCCATGTTTATACAGATCATGGTGTAGATATTTCCATGTTTATACAGATACCGGTGTAGATATTTCCATGTTTATACAGACCGCAGTGTATATATTTCCATGTTTATAGAGATAGCAGTGTAGATATTTCCATGTTTGTACAGATGGCGGTGTTGATGTTTCCATCTATATACAGATTGCTGTGTAGGTATTTCCATGTGTATACAGATGGCATTGTAGATATTTACATGTTTATACAGATGGTGGAGTAGATATTTCCATGTTTACACAGATGACTGTATAGGTATTTCCATGTTTATACAGATGGCGGTGTAGATATTTCCATGTTTATAGAGATAGCACTGTAGATATTTCCATATTTATACAGATAACGGTGTAGAAATTTCCATGTTTATACAGATAGCGGTGTAAATATTTCCATTTTTATACAGATAACGGTGTAGATATTTCCATGTTTATAGAGATAGCGGTGTAGGTATTTCCATGTTTATACAATAGCGGTGTAGATATTTCCATGTTTATATAGACCGCGGTGTAGATATTTCCATGTTTATACAGATAGCGGTGCAGATATTTCCATGTTTGTACAGATGGCGGTGTTGATATTTCCATCTATACACAGATGAACGTGGAGATATTTCCATGTTTATACAGATGGCGGCACAGATATTTCTATGGATATGTAGATGGTGGTGTGGATATTTCCATGTATATACAGATAGCACTGTACTTATTTCCATGTTTATATAGAGAGCGGTGTAGATATTTCCATGTATGTACAGATAACTTTGTAAGTATTAACATGTTTATACAGATGGCGGTGTAGATATTTCCATGTTTGTACAGATAACTTTGTAAGTATTTCCATGTTTATACAGATGGCGGTGTAGATATCTCGATGTTTATAGAGATAGCAGTGGAGGTTTTTCCATGTTTATACAGATAGCGGTGTAGTTATTTCCATGTTTATATAGATAGCGGTGTAGATATTTCCATGTATATACACATGGCTGTTTAGATATTTCCATGTTTATACTGATGGCGGTGTAGATATTTCCATGTTCATACAGATAACTTTGTAAGTATTTCCATGTTTATACAGATGGCGGTGTAGATATTTCGATGTTTATAGAGATAGCAATGGAGACATTTCCATGTTTATACAGATAGCGGTGTAGATATTTCCATGCTTATACTGATCGCGGTGTAGATATTTCCATGTTTATAGAGATGGCGGTGTAGATATTTCCATGTTCATAGAGATAGCGGTGTTGATTTTTCCATGTTTATAGGGATAGCTGTGAGGATATTTCCATGTTTATACAGATAGGGGTGTAGATATTTCCATGTTTATAGAGATGGCGGTGTAGATATTTCCATGTTTATACAGATCACGGTGTAGATATTTCCATGTTTATACAGATCATGGTGTAGATATTTCCATGTTTATACAGATCGCGGTGTTGATATTACCATGTTTATAGGGATAGCAGTGCAAATATTTCCACATTTATACAGATAGCGGTGTAGTTATTAGCAGGTTTATACAGATAGCGGTGTAGATATTTCCATGTATAAACAGATGTCTGTGTATATATTTCCATGTTTTAACAGATGGTGATGTAGATATTTCCTTGTTTATACAAATAGCGGTGTAGTTATTTCCATGTTTATACAGATAGCGGTGTAGATATTTCCATGTATATACAGATGGCTGTGTAGATATTTCCATGTTTATACAGATGGCTGTGTAGATATTTCCATGTTTATACAGATGACTTTGTAGGTATTTCCATGTTTGTACAGATTGCGGTGTAGGTATTTCCATGTTTGTAGAGATAGGTGTGTAGATATTTCCATGTTTATACAGATAGCGGTGTAGATATTTCGAAGTTTATACAGATCGCGGTGTAGATATTTCCATGTTTATACAGACAGCAGTGGAGATATTTCCATGTTTATACACATAGCGGTGTACATATTTCCATGTTTATAGAGACAGCGGTGTATGTATTTCCATGTTTATACAGTTAGCGGTGCAGATATTTCCATGTTTACACAGATGCTTATGCAGATATTTCCATATTTATACAGAGGGCTGTGTAGATATTTCTATGTTTACACAGATGGCAGTGTAGATATTTAAATGTTCCTACACATGACTGTGTAGTTATTTCCATATTTATGCAGATGTCTTTGTAGATATTTCCATGTTTATGGAGATAGCGGTGCAGATATTTCCATGTTTATACAGATAGCGGTGTATATATTTCCATGTTTATACAGATCATGGTGTAGATATTTCCATGTTTATACAGATACTGGTGTAGATATTTCCATGTTTATACAGACCGCAGTGTATATATTTCCATGTTTATAGAGATAGCAGTGTAGATATTTCCATGTTTGTACAGATGGCGGTGTTGATGTTTCCATCTATACACAGATTGCCGTGTAGGTATTTCCATGTGTATACAGATGGCATTGTAGATATTTCCATGTTTATACAGATTGTGGATTAGATATTTCCATGTTTACACAGATGACTGTATAGGTATTTCCATGTTTATAGAGATGGCGGTGTAGATATTTCCAAGTTTATAGAGATAGCGGTGTAGATATTTCCATATTTATACAGATAACGGTGTAGAAATTTCCATGTTTATACAGATAGTGGTGTAAATATTTCCATTTTTATACAGATAACGGTGTAGATATTTCCATGTTTATAGAGATAGCGGTGTAGGTATTTCCATGTTTATACAATAGCGGTGTAGATATTTCCATGTTTATATAGACCGCGGTGTAGATATTTCCATGTTTATACAGATAGCGGTGCAGATATTTCCATGTTTGTACAGATGGCGGTGTTGATATTTCCATCTATACACAGGTGAACGTGTAGATATTTCCATGTTTATACAGATGGAGGCACAGATATTTCTATGGATATGTAGATGGTGGTGTAGATATTTCCATGTATATACAGATAGCGCTGTACTTATTTCCATGTTTATATAGAGAGCGGTGTAGATATTTCCATGTATGTACAGATAACTTTGTAAGTATTAACATGTTTATACAGATGGTGGTGTAGATATTTCCATGTTTGTATAGATAACTTTGTAAGTATTTCCATGTTTATACAGATGGCGGTGTAGATATCTCGATGTTTATAGAGATAGCAGTGGAGGTATTTCCATGTTTATACAGATAGCGGTGTAGTTATTTCCATGTTTATATAGATAGCGGTGTAGATATTTCCATGTATATACACATGGCTGTTTAGATATTTCCATGTTTATACTGATGGCGGTGTAGATATTTCCATGTTCATACAGATAACTTTGTAAGTATTTCCATGTTTATACAGATGGCGGTGTAGATATTTCGATGTTTATAGAGATAGCAATGGAGACATTTCCATGTTTATACAGATAGCGGTGTAGATATTTCCATGCTTATACTGATCGCGGTGTAGATATTTCCATGTTTATAGAGATGGCGGTGTAGATATTTCCATGTTCATAGAGATAGCGGTGTTGATTTTTCCATGTTTATAGAGATAGCTGTGAGGATATTTCCATGTTTATACAGATAGGGGTGTAGATATTTCCATGTTTATAGAGATGGCGGTGTAGATATTTCCATGTTTATACAGATCACGGTGTAGATATTTCCATGTTTATACAGATCATGGTGTAGATATTTCCATGTTTATACAGATCGCGGTGTTGATATTACCATGTTTATAGGGATAGCAGTGCAAATATTTCCACATTTATACAGATAGCGGTGTAGTTATTAGCAGGTTTATACAGATAGCGGTGTAGATATTTCCATGTATAAACAGATGTCTGTGTATATATTTCCATGTTTTAACAGATGGTGATGTAGATATTTCCTTTTTTATACAAATAGCGGTGTAGTTATTTCCATGTTTATACAGATAGCGGTGTAGATATTTCCATGTATATACAGATGGCTGTGTAGATATTTCCATGTTTATACGGATGGCTGTGTAGATATTTCCATGTTTATACAGATGACTTTGTAGGTATTTCCATGTTTGTACAGATTGCGGTGTAGGTATTTCCATGTTTGTAGAGATAGGTGTGTAGATATTTCCATGTTTATACAGATAGCGGTGTAGATATTTCGAAGTTTATACAGATCGCGGTGTAGATATTTCCATGTTTATACAGACAGCAGTGGAGATATTTCCATGTTTATACACATAGCGGTGTACATATTTCCATGTTTATAGAGACAGCGGTGTATTTATTTCCATGTTTATACAGTTAGCGGTGCAGATATTTCCATGTTTACACGGATGCTTATGCAGATATTTCCATATTTATACAGAGGGCTGTGTAGATATTTCTATGTTTACACAGATGGCAGTGTAGATACTTAAATGTTCCTACACATGACTGTGTAGTTATTTCCATATTTATCCAGATGTCTTTGTAGATATTTCCATGTTTATGGAGATAGCGGTGCAGATATTTCCATGTTTATACAGATAGCGGTGTATATATTTCCATGTTTATACAGATCATGGTGTAGATATTTCCATGTTTATACAGATACCGGTGTAGATATTTCCATGTTTATACAGACCGCAGTGTATATATTTCCATGTTTATAGAGATAGCAGTGTAGATATTTCCATGTTTGTACAGATGGCGGTGTTGATGTTTCCATCTATACACAGATTGCAGTGTAGGTATTTCCATGTGTATACAGATGGCATTGTAGATATTTCCATGTTTATACAGATTGTGGATTAGATATTTCCATGTTTACACAGATGACTGTATAGGTATTTCCATGTTTATACAGATGGCGGTGTAGATATTTCCAAGTTTATAGAGATAGCAGTGTAGATATTTCCATATTTATACAGATAACGGTGTAGAAATTTCCATGTTTATACAGATAGTGGTGTAAATATTTCCATTTTTATACAGATAACGGTGTAGATATTTCCATGTTTATAGAGATAGCGGTGTAGGTATTTCCATGTTTATACAATAGCGGTGTAGATATTTCCATGTTTATATAGACTGCGGTGTAGATATTTCCATGTTTATACAGATAGCGGTGCAGATATTTCCATGTTTGTACAGATGGCGGTGTTGATATTTCCATCTATACACAGATGAACGTGTAGATATTTCCATGTTTATACAGATGGAGGCACAGATATTTCTATGGATATGTAGATGGTGGTGTAGATATTTCCATGTATATACAGATAGCGCTGTACTTATTTCCATGTTTATATAGAGAGCGGTGTAGATATTTCCATGTATGTACAGATAACTTTGTAAGTATTAACATGATTATACAGATGGCAGTGTAGATATTTCCATGTTTGTACAGAAAACTTTGTAAGTATTTCCATGTTTATACAGATGGCGGTGTAGATATTTCGATGTTTATAGAGATAGCAGTGGAGATATTTCCATGTTTATACAGATAGCGGTGTAGTTATTTCCATGTTTATATACATAGCGGTGTAGATATTTCCATGTATATACACATGGCTGTGTAGATATTTCCATGTTTATACTGATGGCGGTGTAGATATTTCCATGTTTATACAGATAACTTTGTAAGTATTTCCATGTTTTCACAGGTGGCGGTGTAGATATTTCGATGTTTATAGAGATAGCAGTGGAGATATTTCCATGTTTATACAGATAGCGCTGTAGATATTTCCATGTTTATACAGACCGCGGTGTAGATATTTCCATGTTTATACAGATAGCGGTGCAGATATTTCCATGTTTGTACAGATGGCGGTGTTGATATTTCCATCTATACACAGATGAACGTGTAGATATTTCCATGTTTATACAGATGGCGGTACAGATATTTCTATGGATATGTAGATGGTGGTGTAGATATTTCCATGTATATACAGATAGCGCTGTACTTATTTCCATGTTTATATAGAGAGCGGTGTAGATATTTCCATGTATGTACACATGGCTGTGTAGATATTTCCATGTTTATACAGATGGCGGTGTAGATATTTCCATGTTTATACAGATATCTTTGTAAGTATTTCCAAGTTTATACAGATGGCGGTGTAGATATTTCGATGTTTATAGAGATAGCAGTGGAGATATTTCCATGTTTATACAGATAGCGGTGTAGTTATTTCCATGTTTATATAGACAGCGGTGTAGATATTTCCATGTATATACACATGGCTGTGTAGATATTTCCATGTTCATAGAGATAGCGGTGTTGATTTTTCCATGTTTATAGAGGTACCTGTGAGGATATTTCCATGTTTATACAGATAGGGGTGTAGATATTTCCATGTTTATAGAGATGGCGGTGTAGATATTTCCATGCTTATACTGATCGCGGTGTAGATATTTCCATGTTTATAAAGATGGCAGTGTAGATATTTCCATGTTCATAGAGATAGCGGTGTTGATTTTTCCATGTTTATAGAGGTACCTGTGAGGATATTTCCATGTTTATACAGATAGGGGTGTAGATATTTCCATGTTTATAGAGATGGCGGTGTAGATATTTCCATGTTTATACAGATTACGGTGTAGATATTTCCATGTTTATACAGATCATGGTGTAAATATTTCCATGTTTACACAGATCGCGGTGTTGATATTACCATGTTTATAGGGATAGCAGTGCAAATATTTCCACATTTATACAGATAGCGGTGTAGTTATTAGCAGGTTTATACAGATAGTGGTGTAGATATTTGCATGTATAAACAGATGTCTGTGTATATATTTCCATGTTTTAACAGATGGTGATGTAGATATTTCCTTGTTTATACAAATAGCGGTGTAGTTATTTCCATGTTTATACAGATAGCGGTGTAGATATTTCCATGTATATACAGATGGCTGTGTAGATATTTCCATGTTTATACAGATGGCTGTGTAGATATTTCCATGTTTATACAGATGACTTTGTAGGTATTTCCATGTTTGTACAGATGGCGGTGTAGGTATTTCCATGTTTGTAGAGATAGCTGTGTAGATATTTCCATGTTTATACAGATTGCGGTGTAGATATTTCGATGTTTATACAGATCTCGGTGTAGATATTTCCATGTTTATACAGACAGCAGTGGAGATATTTCCATGTTTATACACATAGCGGTGTACATATTTCCATGTTTATAGAGACAGAGGTGTATGTATTCCCATGTTTATACAGATAGCGGTGCAGATATTTCCATGTTTACACAGATGCCTATGCAGATATATCCATATTTATACAGAGGGCTGTGTAGATATTTCTATGTTTATACAGATGGCAGTGTAGATATTTAAATGTTCCTACACATGACTGTGTAGTTATTTCCATGTTTATGCAGATGTCTTTGTAGATATTTCCCTGTTTATGGAGATAGCGGTGCAGATATTTCCATGTTTATACAGATAGCGGTGTATATATTTCCGTGTTTATACAGATCGTGGTGTAGATATTTCCATGTTTATAGAGATACCGGTGTAGATATTTCCATGTTTATACAGACCGCAGTGTAGATATTTCCATGTTTATAGAGATAGCGGTGTAGATATTTCCATGTTTGTACAGATGGCGGTGTTGATGTTTCCATCTATACACAGATTGCCGTGTAGGTATTTCCATGTGCATACAGATGGCATTGTACATATTTCCATGTTTATGCAGATGGTGGTGTAGATATTTCCATGTTTATACAGATGACTGTATAGGTATTTCCATGTTTTTACAGATGGCATTGTAGATATTTCCCTGTTTATAGAGATAGCGGTGCAGATATTTCCATGTTTATACAGATAGCGGTGTATATATTTCCGTGTTTATACAGATCGTGGTGTAGATATTTCCATGTTTATAGAGATACCGGTGTAGATATTTCCATGTTTATACAGACCGCAGTGTAGATATTTCCATGTTTATAGAGATAGCGGTGTAGATATTTCCATGTTTGTACAGATGGCGGTGTTGATGTTTCCATCTATACACAGATTGCCGTGTAGGTATTTCCATGTGCATACAGATGGCATTGTACATATTTCGATGTTTATACAGATGGTGGTGTAGATATTTCCATGTTTATACAGATGACTGTATAGGTATTTCCATGTTTTTACAGATGGCATTGTAGATATTTCCATGTTTATAGAGATGGCGGTGTAGATATTTCCATGTTCATAGAGATAGCGGTGTTCATTTTTCCATGTTTATAGAGATAGCTGTGTGGATATTTCCATGTTTACAGGTAGGGGTGTAGATACTTCCATGTTTATAGAGATGGCGGTGTAGATATTTCCATGTTTATACAGATCACGGTGTAGATATTTCCATGTTTATAGAGATAGCGGTGTAGATATTTCCATGTTTATACAGATCATGGTGTAGATATTTCCATGTTTATACAGATGGCAGTGTTGATTTTTCCATATTCCTACACATGACTGTGTTGGTATTTCCATGTTTATACAGATGGCTTTGTAGATATTTCCATGTTTATAGAGATAGCGGTGTAGATATTTCCATCTTTCTACAGATGGCAGTGTAGATATTTCCATGTTTATACAGATTGTGGTGTAGATATTTCCATGTTTACACAGATGACTGTATAGTTATTTCCATGTTTATACAGATGGCGGTGCAGATATTTCCAAATATATAGAGATAGCGGTGTAGATATTTACATATTTATACAGATAACGGTGTAGAAGTTTCCATGTTTATACAGATAGCGCTGTAAATATTTCCATGTTTATAGAGATCACGGTGTAGATATTTCCATGTTTATAGAGATTGCGGTGTAGATATTTCCATCTCTCTACAGATGGCATTGTAGATCTTTCCATGTTTATACTGTTGGCGGTGTAGATATTTCCATGTTTATATAGATGTTGGTGTAGATATTAGCATGTGTATACAGATGGCGGTGTAGATATTTCCACGTTTATACAGATCGTGGTGAAGATATTTCCATGTTTATACAGATCGTGGTGTAGATATTTCCATGTTTATAAAGATCACGGTGTAGATATTTCCACGTTTATAGAGATAGCAGTGTAGATATTTACATGTTTATACAGATGGCTGTGTAGATATTTCCATGTGTATACAGATGACATTGTAGATATGTCCATGTTTATACAGATGACTGTATAGGTATTTCCATGTTTTTACAGATGGCAGTGCAGATAATTCCATGTTTATAGAGATAGCAGTGTAGATATTTCCATGTTTGCAGATGGCGGTGTTGATATTTCCATCTATACACAGATGGCCGTTTAGATATTTCCATGTTTATACACATGGCGGCATAGATATTTCCATGGACATGCAGATGGCGGTGTAGATATTTCCAAGTTTATACAGATAGCGGTGTATATATTTCCATATTTACACCGATGGTGGTGTAGATATTTCCGTCTTTATACACATGGTGAAGTAGATATTTCCATCTTTATGGAGATGGCATTGTAGATATTTTCATGTTTATATAGATGGCGATGTAGATATTTCCATATTTATAGAGATATCGGTGTAGATATTTCCATCTTTCTACAGATGGCAGTGTAGATATTTCCATGTTTATACAAATGGCCGTGTAGATATTTCCATATTTATACAGATGCCTGTGTAGATATTTCCATGTGTATACAGATGGTATTGTAGGTATTTCCATGTTTATACAGATGGTGGTGTAGATATTTCCATGTTTATTCAGATGACTGTGTAGATATTTCCATGTTTTTACAGATGGCAGTGTAGATTTTTCAATGTTTATAGAGATTGCGCTGTAGATATTTCCATGTTTATACAGATAACAGTGGAGATATTTCCATGTTTATACAGAGAGCAGTGGATATATTTCCATGTTTATACACATAGCGGTGTACATATTTCCATGTTTATAGACACAGCGGTGTAGGTATTCCCATGTTTATACAGTTAGCGGTGCAGATATTTCCAGGTTTACACAGATGCCTATGCAGATAATTCCATATTTATACAGAGGGCTGTGTAGATATTTCTATGTTTATACAGATGGCAGTGTAGATATTTAAATGTTCCTACACATGACTGTGTAGGTATTTCCATGTTTATACAGATGTCTTTGTAGATATTTCCATGTTTATAGAGATAGCGGTGCAGATATTTCCATGTTTATACAGATAGCGGTGTATATATTTCCCTGTTTATACAGATCATGGTGTAGATATTTCCATGTTTATACACATAGCGGTGTACATATTTCCATGTTTATAGACACAGCGGTGTAGGTATTCCCATGTTTATACAGTTAGCGGTGCAGATATTTCCAGGTTTACACAGATGCCTATGCAGATAATTCCATATTTATACAGAGGGCTGTGTAGATATTTCTATGTTTATACAGATGGCAGTGTAGATATTTAAATGTTCCTACACATGACTGTGTAGGTATTTCCATGTTTATACAGATGTCTTTGTAGATATTTCCATGTTTATAGAGATAGCGGTGCAGATATTTCCATGTTTATACAGATAGCGGTGTATATATTTCCCTGTTTATACAGATCATGGTGTAGATATTTCCATGTTTATACAGATACCGGTGTAGATATTTCCATATTTACACAGATAGCGGTGTAGTTGTTTCCATGTTTATATAGATAGCGGTGTAGATATTTCCATGTATATACACATGGCTGTGTAGATATTTCCATGTTTATACAGATGGAAGTGTAGATATTTCCATGTTTATACCGATAACTTTGTAAGTATTTCCATGTTTATACAGATGGCGGTGTAGATATTTCGATGTTTATAGAGATAGCAGTGGAGATATTTCCATGTTTATACAGATAGCGGTGTAGATATTTCCACGTTTATTCTGATCGTGGTGTAGATATTTCCATGTTTATACAGATCATGGTGTAGATATTTCCATGTTCATACAGATCGCGGTGTAGATATTTCCATGTTTATACAGATCATGGTGTAGATATTTCCTTGTTTATACAGATCGCGGTGTTGATATTACCATGTTTATAGGGATAGCGGTGCAAATATTTCCACATATATACAGTTAGCGGTGTAGTTATTAGCATGCTTATACAGATAGCGGTGTAGATATTTCCATGTATAAACAGATGTCTGTGTATATATTTCCATGTATAAACAGATGGCAGTGTAGATATTTCCTTGTTTATACAAATAGCGGTGTAGTTATTTCCATGTTTATACAGATCACGGTGTAGATATTTCCTTGTTTATACAAATAGCGGTGTAGATATTTCCATGCTAATACAGATCACGGTGTAGATATTTACTTGTTTCTACAAATAGCGGTGTAGTAATTTTCCATGTTTATACAGAGAGCGGTGTAGATATTTCCATGTATATACAGATGGCTGTGTAGATATTTCCATGTTTATACAGATTGCTGTGCAGATGTTTCCATGTTTATACAGATGACTTTGTAGGTATTTCCATGTTTATACAGATGGCGGTGTAGTTATTTCCGTGTTTATAGAGATAGCGGTGTAGGAATTTCCATGTTTATAGACATAGCGGTGTAGATATTTCCATGTTTATATAGATGGCGTTGTAGATATTTCCATGTTTACACCGATAGCGATGTTGGTATTTTCACGTTTCTACAGATAGCGATGTAGATATTTCCATGTTTATACAGCTCGCGGAGCAGATATTTATATCTTTATACAGAAGGCATTGTAGATATGTCCTTATTCACACAGATGGCGGTGTAGGTGTTTCCATGTTTATAGAGATGGCGGAGTAGTTAGTTCCCTGTTTATGGAGATGGCAGTGTAGATATTTACATGTTTATACAGATGGCTCTGTAGATATTTCCATGTGTATACAGATGGCATTGTAGATATTTCCATGCTTGTACAGATGACTGTATAGGTATTTCCATGTTTTTACAGATGGCAGTGCAGATATTTCCATGTTTATAGAAATAGCGGTGTAGATATTTCCATGTTTATACACATAGGGGTGTAGATGTTTCCAGGTTTATAGAGATGGCGGTGTAGATATTTCCATGTTTATACAGATCACGTTGTAGATATTTCCATGTTTATACAGATCGCGGTGTAGATATTTCCATGTTTATACAGATCATGGTGTAGATATTTCCACGTTTATTCAGATCGCGGTGTTGATATTACCATGTTTATAAGGATAGCGGTGCAAATATTGCCACATTTATACAGATAGCGGTCTAGTTATTAGCATGTTTATGCAGATAGCGGTGTAGATATTTCCATGTATAAATAGATGTCTGTGTATATATTTCCATGTTTAAACAGATGGCGGTGTAGATATTTCCTTGTTTATAAAAATAGCGGTGTAGTTTTTTCCATGTTTATACAGACCACGGTGGAGATATTTCCTTGTTTATAAAAATAGCGGTGTAGTTATTTCCATGTTTATACAGATCACGGTGTAGATATTTCCTTGTTTATACAAATAGCGTTGTAGTTATTTCCATGCTTCTATAGATAGCGGTGTAGATATTTCCTTGTTTATACAAATATCGGTGTAGATATTTCCATGTTTATACAGATCACGGTGTAGATATTTCCTTGTTTATACAAATAGTGGTGTAGTTATTTCCATGTTTATACAGATAGCGGTGTAGATATTTCCATGTATATACAGATGGCTGTGTAGATATTTCCATGTTTATACAGATGGCTGTGTAGATGTTTCCATGTTTATACAGATGACTTTGTAGGTATTTCCATGTTTATACAGATGGTGGTGTAGATTTTTCCATGTTTATAGAGTTACCTGTGTTGATATTTCCATGTTTATACAGATAGCGGTGTAGATATTTCCATGTTTATACAGATCGCGGTGTAGATATTTCCATGTTTATACAGATCGCGGTGTAGATATTTCCATGTTTATACAGATAGCGGTGTACGTATTTCCATGTTTTTACAGATATCGGTGTAGAAATTTCCATGTTTACACAGATTGCGGTGTAGGTATTTCCATCTATCTACAGATGGCATTGTAGATATTTCCATGTTTATAAAGATGGTTGTGAAGATATTTCCATGTTTACACAGATTGCGGTGTAGATATTTCCATCTTTCTACAGATGGCATTGTCGATATTTCCATGTTTATAGAGAATACAGTGTAGATATTTACATGTTTATACAGATGGTTGTGTAGATATTTCCATGTGTATAGAGATGGCATTGTAGATATTTCCATGTTTATACAGATAGCGGTGTAGGTATTTCCATGTTTACACAGATGGTGGTGTAGATATTTCCCTGTTTATACACATTACGGAGTAGATACTTCCATCTTTATGCAGATGGCAGTGTAGATATTTTCATGTTTATAGAGATGGCGGTGTAGATATTTCCATATTTATAGAGATAGCGGTGTACATATTTCCATCTTTCTACAGATGGCAGTGTAGATATTTCCATGTTTATACAGAAGGCCGTGTTGATATTTCTTATTTTTACCGATGTCTGTGTAGATATTTCCATGTGTATACAGATGGTATTGTAGGTATTTCCAAGTATATACAGAAGGTGATGTAGATATTTCCATGTTTATTCAGATGACTGTGTAGATATTTCCATGTTTTTACAGATGGCAGTGTAGATATTTCAATGTTTATAGAGATGGCGCTGTAGATATTTCCATGTTTAAACAGATAACGGTGGAGATATCTCAATGTTTATATAGACAGCAGTGGAGGTATTTCCATGTTTATACACATAGTGGTGTACATATTTCCATGTTTATAGAGACAGCGGTCTAGTTATTTCCATGTTTATACAGATAGCGTTGCAGATATTTCCATGTTTATACAGATTGCGGTGTAGATATTTCGATGTTTATAGAGATAGCAGTGGAGATATTTCCATGTTTATACAGATAGCGGTGTAGATTTTCCATGTTTATACAGATATCGGTGTAGATACTTCCCCGTTGATAAAGATAGCGATGTAGATATTTCCATGTTTATACATTTATCGATGTAGATATTTCCGTGTTTATACCGATGGCGGTGTAGATATTTCCTTGTTTATACAAATGGCGGTGTAGTTATTTCCTTTTTTATACAGATGGCGGTATAGATATTTACATGTGCATACAGATAGCGGTGTAGATATTACCATGTTTACAGAGATAGTGGTGTAGATATTTGCATCTTTTCACAGATAGCGGTATACATATTTCCATCTTTACACAGATTGCTGTGTAGATATTTGCATGTTTACACCGTTACCATTGTAGATATTTCCATGTTTATAGAGATAGCGGTGGAGATATTTCCATGTTTATACAGATAGCGATGTAGATATTTCTATGTTTACTCAGATAGCTGTGTAGATATTTGCATGTTTACAAAGATAGCGTTGTAGATATTTCCACGTTTCTACAGATGGCGGTGGAGATATTTCCATGTTTATACAGATAGCGGTGTAGATAATTCCATGTTTATGCACATGGCCGTGTTGATATTTCCATGTTTATACAGATAGCGGTGTAGATTTTCCATGTTTATACAGATTGCAGTGTAGTTATTTCCATGTTTATACAGATAGCGATGTAGATATTTCCATGTTTATACAGATAGCGGTGTAGATATTTCCGTCTTTACACATATATCGGCGTAGATATTTCCATGTTTACAGATAGCTGTGTAGATATTTGCATGTTTACACAGATAGCGTTGTAGATATTTCCAATTTTATCCAGATAGCAGTGGAGATATTTCCATGTTTATGCAGATAGCAAAGTAGATATTTCCATGTTTATACAGACAGCTGTGTAGATATTTCCATGTTTATACTGATAGCGGTGTAGATATTTCCATGTTTATAAAGATAACTGTGTAATTATTTCAATGTTTACAGAGATGGCGGTGTAGATATTTCCATGTTTATACTGATGGCTCTGTAGATATTTCCATGTTTATACTGATGGAGGTGTAGACCTTTCCATGTTTCTACAGTTGACTGTGTAGATATTTCCATGTTTTTACAGATGGCGGTGTAGATATATCCATTTTTATACAGATAGCGGTGTGGATATTTCCATGATTATAAAGAAGGCAGTGTTGATATTTCCAAGTTTATATATATGGCGGTGTAGGTATTTCCATGTTTATACAGATGGCGGTGTAGATATTTAGATGTTTATGGAGATGGCGGTGTAGATATTTCCATGTTTATAGAGATAGCGCTGTAGATATTTCCCTGTTTATACAGATAGCGGTGTTGATATTTCCATGATTTTACAGATAGCAGTGTAGATATTTTCATGTTTATACAGATAGTGGTGGAGATATTTCCATGTTTATACAGATAGCGATGTAGATATTTCCATGTTTATACAGATAGCGGTGTAGATATTTCCATGTTTATACAGATGGCGTTGTAGGTATTTCTATGTTTATAGAGATTGTGGTGTAGATATTTCCATGTTTATACAGATAGTGGTGTGGATATTTCCATGTTTATAGAGATAGCGATGTAGATATTTCCATATTTATATAGATAGCGGTGTAGATATTTCCATGTTTATGCAGATGGCCGTGTAGATATTTCCATGTTTATAAAGGAAGCACTGTCGATATTTCCATGTTTATACAGATAGCGGTGTTGATATTTCCATGTTTCTACAAATAGCGGTGTAGGAATTTCCATGTTTCTACAGATAGCTGTGGAGATATTTCCAAGTTTATACACATAGCGGAGGGGACATTTCCATGTTTATACAGATGGCGGTGTAGATATTTCCATGTATATAGAGATGGCTTTGTAGATATTTCCATGTTTATACAGATGGCAGTGTAGATATTTCCATGTTTATACAGATAGCGGTGTAGGTAATTCCGTGTTTATACAGATTGTGGTGTAGATGTTTGCATGTTTATAGAGATGGCGGTGTAGTTATTTCCAAGTTTATACAGATAGCGGTGTAGATATTTCCATCTTTGCAACGATTGCGGTGTAGATATTTCCATCTTTACACAGATAGCTGTGTAGATATTTGGATGTTTACACAGATAGCATTGTATATATTCCATGTTTATACAGATATCGGTGGAGATATTTCCACGTTTTTACACATAGCGATGTAGATATTTCCATCTTTATACAGATAGCGGTGTAGATATTTCCATGTTTATACAGATGGCGGTGTAGATATTTCTATGTTTATAGAGATTGCGGTGTAGATATTTCCATGTTTATACAGATAGTGATGTGGATATTTCCATGTTTATAGAGATAGCGATGTACATATTTCCATCTTTACACAGATAACTGTGTAGATATTTGCATGTTTACACCGATACCATTGTTGATATTTCCATGTTTCTACAGATAGCGGTGGAGATATTTCCATGTTTATACAGATAGCGATGTAGATATTTCCATGTTTATACAGATAGCGGTGGAGATATTTCCATGTTTGTACAGATAGCGATGGAGATATTTCCATGTTTATACAGATAGCGGTGTAGATATTTCCATGTTTATACAGACGGCTGTGGAGATGTTTCCATGTTTGTATAGATAGTGGTGTAGATATTTCCAAGTTTAAACAGATAGTGGTGTAGATATTTCCATGTTTATAGAGATAGTGATGTAGATATTTCCATATTTATACATATAGCGGTGTAGATATTTCCATATTTGCCCAGATTGTGGTGTAGATATTTCCATCTTTACACAGAAATCAGTGTACGTATTTCCAAGTTTACTCAGATAGCTGTGTAGATATTTCCATGTTTACAAAGATAGCGTTGTAGATATTTCCATGTTTATACAGATGGCGGTGGAGATATTTCCATGTTTATACAGATAGCGATGTAGATATTTCCATGTTTATACAGATAGCGGTGTAGATATTTCCATGTTTATGCACATGGCCGTGTAGATATTTCCATATTTATACAGATAGCGGTGTACATATTTCCAACTTTACACATATATCGGCGTAGATATTTCCTTGTTTACAGATAGCTGTGTAGATATTTGCATGTTTACACAGATAGTGTTGTACATATTTCCAATTTTATCCAGATAGCAGTGGAGATATTTCCATGTTTATGCAGATAGCAAAGTAGATATTTCCATGTTCATACAGATTGCTGTGTAGATATTTCCATGTTTATACTGATAACGGTGTAGATATTTCCATGTTTATAAAGATAACTGTGTAATTATTTCGATGTTTACAGAGATGGCCGTGTAGATATTTCCATGTTTATACTGATGGAGGTGTAGATATTTCCATGTTTCTACAGATGACTGTGTAGATATTTCCATGTTTTTACAGATGGCGGTGTAGATATATCCATTTTTATACAGATAGCGGTGTAGATATTTCCATGTTTATACTGATGGCTCTGTAGATATTTGCATGTTCATATTGATGGAGGTGTAGATATTTCCATGTTTGTACAGATGACTGTGTAGATATTTCCATGTTTTTACAGATGGCGGTGTAGATATTTCCATGTTTATACAGATAGCTTTGGAGATATTTCCATGTTTATAAAGATAGCGATGTAGATATTTCCATGTTTATACAGATAGCGGTGGAGATATTTCCATGTTTGTACAGATAGCGATGTAGATATTTCCATGTTTATACAGATAGCGGTGTAGATATTTCCATGTTTATACAGACGGCGGTGGAGATGTTTCCATGTTTCTAGAGATAGTTGTGTAGATATTTCCAAGTTTAAACAGATAGTGGTGTAGATAGTTCCATGTTAATAGAGATAGTGATGTAGATATTTCCATATTTATACATATAGCGGTGTAGATATTTCCATCTTTGCCCAGATTGTGGTGTAGATATTTCCATCTTTACACAGATATCGGTGTAGATATTTCCATGTTTACTCAGATAGCTGTGTAGATATTTGCATGTTTACAAAGATAGCGTTGTATATATTTCCATGTTTATAGAGATGGCGGTGGAGATATTTCCATGATTATACAGATAGCGATGTAGATATTTCCATGTTTATACAGACAGCGGTGTAGATATTTCCATGTTTATGCACATGGCCGTGTAGATATTTCCATGTTTATACAGATAGTGGTGTAGATTTTCCATGTTTATACCAATAGCGGTGGAGATATTTCCATGTTTATAGAGATAGCGATGTAGATATTTACATGTTTATAGATATAGCGATGTAGATATTTCCATGTTTACAGATAGCTGTGTAGATATTTGAATGTTTACACAGATAGCGTTGTAGATATTTCCAATTTTATACAGATAGCGGTGTAGGTATTTCCATGTTTATACTGATTGCTGTGTAGCTATTTCCATGTGTATACAGATTGCAGTGTAGATATTTCCCTGTTTATACAGATAGTGGTGTAGATATTTGCATGTTTATACAGATGACTGTGTAGGTATTTCCATGTTTATACAGATGGCAGTGTAGATATTTTCATATTTATGGAGATAGTCATGTAGATAACTCCATGTTTAAACAGTTAGCGGTGTAGACATTTCCATGTTTATAGAGATAGCAGTGTAGATATTTCCATATTTATACAGATAGCGGTGTAGATATTTCCATGTTTATACAGATATCGGTGTAGGTATTTACATGTTTATACAGATAGCAGTGTAGATATTTCCATGCTTATACAGATAGTGGTGAGGATATTTCCATGTTTATACAGATAGCATTGTAGATATTTCCATCTTTGCACAGATTGCGGACTAGATATTTCCATCTTTACACAGATAGCGGTGTATATATTTCCATGTTTACTCAGAGAGTTGTGTAAATATTTCCATGTTTACACAGATAGCGTTGAAGGTATTTCCATGTGTATACAGATAGCGGTGTAGGTATTTCCACTTTTATAGAGATAGCGGTGTAGATATTTCCATGTTTATACAGATAGCTGTGTAAATATTTCCATGTTTATACAGATATCGGTGTAGATGTTTCCATGTTTATACAGATAGCGGTGGAGATATTTCCATGTTTATAGAGATAGCGCTGTAGATATTTCCCTGCTTATACAGATAGCGGTGTTGATATTTCCATGATTTTACAGATAGCAGTGTAGATATTTTCATGTTTATACAGATAGTGGTGGAGATATTTCCATGTTTACACAGATAGCGATGTAGATATTTCCATGTTTATACAGATAGCGGTGTAGATATTTCCATGTTTATACAGATAGCGGTGGAGATATATCCCTGTTTATACAGATAGTGATGTAGATATTTCCATGTTTGTTCAGATAGCGGTGTAGATATCTCCATATTTATAGAGATAGCAGTGTAGATATTTCCATGTTTATACAGATGGCGCTGTAGATATTTCCATGTTTATACAGATGGCAGTGTTGATATTTCCATGTTTATACAGCTATCGGTGTAGATATTTCCATGTTTACAGAGATAGCGGTGTAGGTATTTCAATCTTTGCACAGAGTGCGGTGTAGGTATTGCCAAATTTACACAGATAGTATTGTAGATATTTCCAAGTTTACACAGATAGCTGTGTAGATATTTCCATGTTTACAGAGATAGAATTGTAGATATTTCCGTGTTTATACAGATTGCGGTGTAGTTATTTCCATGTTGATACAGATAGTGGTGTAGATATTTCCATGTTTATACAGGTAGCGGTGTAGAAATTCCCATGTTTATACAGATCACTTTCTAGACATTTCCATTTTTCTACAGATGTCAGTGTAGATATTTCCAAGTTTATACAGATGTCAGTGTAGATATTTCCATGTTTATACAGATGTCTGTGTAGATATTTCCATGTTTATGCAGATGGCGGTGTAGATATTTCCATGTTTATAGAGATAGCAGTGTAGATATTTCCATTTTTATAGAGATAGCGGTTTAGAAATTTCGTATTTCTACATATAGCGGTGTAGATATTTCCATGTTTATACAGATTGCGGTGTAGATATTTCCATGTTTATACACATGACTGTGTAGGTATTTCCACTTTTATAGAGATAGCGGTGTAGATATTTCCATGTTTATACAGATAGCTGTGTAAATATTTCCATGTTTATACAGATATCGGTGTAGATGTTTCCATGTTTATACAGATAGCGGTGGAGATATTTCCATGTTTATAGAGATAGCGCTGTAGATATTTCCCTGCTTATACAGATAGCGGTGTTGATATTTCCATGATTTTACAGATAGCAGTGTAGATATTTTCATGTTTATACAGATAGTGGTGGAGATATTTCCATGTTTATAAAGTTAGCGATGTAGATATTTCCATGTTTATACAGATAGCGGTGTAGATATTTCCATGTTTATACAGATGGCGGTGTAGATATTTCTATGTTTATAGAGATTGTGGTGTAGATATTTCCATGTTTATACAGATTGTGGTGTGGATATTTCCATGTTTATAGAGATAGCGATGTAGATATTTCCATATTTATACAGATAGCCGTGTAGATATTTCCATGTTTATGCAGATGGCCGTGTAGATATTTCCATGTTTATACAGATAGCGCTGTCGATATTTCCATGTTTATACAGATAGCGGTGTTGATATTTCCATGTTTCTAAAAATAGCGGTGTAGATATTTCCATGTTTCTACAGATAGCTGTGGAGATATTTCCAAGTTTATACACATAACGGAGGGGACATTTCCATGTTTATACAGATGGCGGTGTAGATATTTCCATGTATATAGAGATGGCTTTGTAGATATTTCCATGTTTATACAGATGGCAGTGTAGATATTTCCATGTTTATACAGATAGCGGTGTAGGTAATTCCATGTTTATACAGATTGCGGTGTAGATATTTGCATGTTTATACAGATGGCGGTGTAGTTATTTCCAAGTTTATAAAGATAGCGGTGTAGATATTTCCATCTTTGCAACGATTGCGGTGTAGATATTTCCATCTTTGCACAGATAGCTGTGTAGATATTTGGATGTTTACACAGATAGCATTGTATATATTTCCATGTTTATACAGATATATGTGGAGATATTTCCATGTTTATACAGATAGCAATGTAGATATTTCCATCTTTATACAGATAGCGGTGTAGATATTTCCATGTTTATACAGATGGCGGTGTAGGTATTTCTATGTTTATAGAGATTGCGGTGTAGATATTTCCATGTTTATACAGATAGTGATGTGGATATTTCCATATTTATAGAAATAGCGATGTAGATATTTCCATATTTATACAGACAGTGGTGTAGATATTTCCATGTTTATGCAGATGGCCGTGTAGGTATTTCCATGTTTATAGAGATAGCGGTGTAGATTTTCCATGTTTATACAGATATCGTTGTAGATACTTCCATGTTGATAAAGATAGCGGTGTAGATATTTCCATGTTTATACATTTATCAGTGTAGATATTTCCTTGTTTATACAGATGGTGGTGTAGATGTTTCCTTGTTTATACAGATGGCGGTGTAGTTATTTCCTTTTTTATACAGATGGCGGTAGAGATATTTACATGTGTATACGGATAGCCGTGTAGATATTACCATGTTTACAGAGATAGCGGTGTAGATATTTGCATCTTTGCACAGATAGCGGTGTAGATATTTCCATCTTTACACAGATAGCTGTGTAGATATTTGCATGTTTACACCGATACCATTGTAGATATTTCCATGTTTATACAGATAGCGGTGGAGATATTTCCACGTTTATACAGATAGTGATGTAAATATTTCCATGTTTATACAGATAGCGGTGGAGATATTTCCATGTTTGTACAGATAGCGATGTAGATATTTCCATGTTTATACAGATAGCGGTGTAGATATTTCCATGTTTATACAGAAGGCTGTGGAGATGTTTCCATGTTTCTATAGATAGTGGTGTAGATATTTCCAAGTTTAAACAGATAGTGGTGTAGATATTTCCATGTTTATAGAGATAGTGATGTAGATATTTCCATATTTATACATATAGCGGTGTAGATATTTCCATATTTGCCCAGATTGTGGTGTAGATATTTCCATCTTTACACAGATATCAGTGTAGATATTTCCATGTTTACTCAGATAGCTGCGTAGATATTTGCATGTTTACAAAGATAGCGTTGTAGATATTTCCATGTTTACAGATGGCGGTGGAGATATTTCCATGTTTATACAGATAGCGATGTAGATATTTCCATGTTTATACAGATAGCGGTGTAGATATTTTCATGTTTATGCACATGGCCGTGTAGATATTTCCATGTTTATACAGAGAGCGGTGTAGATTTTCCATGTTTATACAGATAGCGGTGGAGATATTTCCATGTTTATACAGATAGCGATGTAGATATTTCCATGTTTATACAGATAGCGGTGTAGATATTTCCATCTTTACACATATATCGGCGTAGATATTTCCATGTTTACAGATAGCTGTGTAGATATTTGCATGTTTACACAGATAGCGTTGTAGATATTTCCAATTTTATCCAGATAGCGGTGGAGATATTTCCGTGTTTATGCCGATAGCAATGTAGATATTTCCATGTTTATACAGATAGCTGTGTAGATATTTCCATGTTTAAACTGATAGCGGTGTAGATATTTCCATGTTTATAAAGATAACTGTGTAATTATTTCGATGTTTACAGAGATGGCGGTGTAGATATTTCCATGTTTATACTGATGGCTCTGTAGATACTTCCACGTTTATACTGATGGAGGTGTAGATATTTCCATGTTTCTACAGATGACTGTGTAGATATTTCCATGTTTTTACAGATGGCGGTGTACATATATCCATTTTTATACAGATAGCGGAGTGGATATTTCAATGATTATACCGAAGGCGGTATTGATATTTCCAAGTTTATATAGATGGCGGTGTAGCTATTTCCATGTAAATACAGATGGCGGTGTAGATATTTAGATGTTTATGCAGATGGCGGTGTAGATATTTCCATGTTTATAGAGATAGCACTGTAGATATTTCCCTGATTATACAGATAGCGGTGTTGATATTTCCATGATTTTACAGATAGCAGTGTAGATATTTTCATGTTTATACAGATAGTGGTGGAGATATATCCATGTTATACAGATAGCGATGTAGATATTTCCATGTTTATACAGATAGCGGTGTAGATATTTCCATGTTTATACATATGGCGGTGTAGATATTTCTATGTTTATAGAGATTGTGGTGTAGATATTTCCACGTTTATACAGATAGTGGTGTGGATATTTCCATGTTTATAGAGATAGCGATGTAGATATTTCCATATTTATACAGATAGCTGTGTAGATATTTCCATGTTTATGCAGATCCCGTGTAGATATTTCCAAGTTTATACAGACAGCACTGTCGATATTTCCATGTTTATACAGATAGCGGTGTTGATATTTCCATGTTTCTACAAATAGCGGTGTAGATATTTCCATGTTTCTACAGATAGCTGTGGAGATTTTCCAAGTTTATACACATAGCGGAGGGGACATTTCCATGTTTATACAGATGGCAGTGTAGATATTTCCATGTATATAGAGATGGCTTTGTAGATATTTCCATGTTTATACAGATGGCAGTGCAGATATTTCCATGATTATACAGATAGCGGTGTAGGTAATTCCATGTTTATACAGATTGCGGTGTAGATATTTGCATGTTTATACAGATGGCGTTGTAGTTATTTCCAAGTTTATATAGATAGCGGTGTAGATATCACCATGTTTACAGAGATAGCGGTGTCGAGATTTCCATGTTTATACAGGTAGCGGTGTAGATATTTCCATGTTTACAGAGATAGCGGTGTAGTTATTTCCATCTTTGCACAGATTGCCGTTGTAGATATTTCCATGTTTATACAGATTGCGGTGTAAATATATCCATATTTATATGGAAAGCGGAGTAGATATTTTCATGTTTATACAGATAGCGGTGGAGATAATTCCATGTTTATAGAGACTGCTGTATAGATATTTCCATGTTTACACAGATAGCGGTGAAGATATTTCCATGTTTACAGAGATAGCAGTGTAGATATTTCCATCTTTACACAGATTTCTGTGTAGGTATTTCCATTTTTACACAGCTAGCTGTGAAGATATTTCCAAGTTTACAGAGATAGCTGTGTACATATTTCCATGTTTACACAGATAGCGTTGTAGATATTTCCATGTTTATACAGATAGCGATGTAGATATTTCCATGTTTATACAGATAGCGGTGGAGATATATCCCTGTTTATACAGATAGTGATGTAGATATTTCCATGTTTGTTCAGATAGCGGTGTAGATATTTCCATATTTATAGAGATAGCAGTGTAGATATTTCCATGTTTATACAGATGGCGCTGTAGATATTTCCATGTTTATACAGATGGCAGTGTTGATATTTCCATGTTTATACAGCTATCGGTGTAGATATTTCCATGTTTACAGAGATAGCGGTGTAGGTATTTCAATCTTTGCACAGAGTGCGGTGTAGGTATTGCCAAATTTACACAGATAGTATTGTAGATATTTCCAAGTTTACACAGATAGCTGTGTAGATATTTCCATGTTTACAGAGATAGAATTGTAGATATTTCCGTGTTTATACAGATTGCGGTGTAGTTATTTCCATGTTGATACAGATAGTGGTGTAGATATTTCCATGTTTATACAGGTAGCGGTGTAGAAATTCCCATGTTTATACAGATCACTTTCTAGACATTTCCATTTTTCTACAGATGTCAGTGTAGATATTTCCAAGTTTATACAGATGTCAGTGTAGATATTTCCATGTTTATACAGATGTCTGTGTAGATATTTCCATGTTTATGCAGATGGCGGTGTAGATATTTCCATGTTTATAGAGATAGCAGTGTAGATATTTCCATTTTTATAGAGATAGCGGTTTAGATATTTCGTATTTCTACATATAGCGGTGTAGATATTTCCATGTTTATACAGATTGCGGTGTAGATATTTCCATGTTTATACACATGACTGTGTAGGTATTTCCCTGTTTATACAGATGGCTTTGTAGATATTTCCATGTTTATAGAGATAGCGGTGTAGATATTTCCATGTTTATACAGATAGCGGTGTAAATAATTCCATGTTTATACAGATCGTGGTGTAGATATTTCCATGTTTATGTATATACCGTTGTAGATATTTACATGTTTATACAGACCACAGTGTAGTTATTTCCATGTTTATAGAGATAGCAGTGTAGATATTTCCATGTTTGTACTGATGGCGGTGTTGATGTTTCCATCTATTCACAGATTGCCGTGTAGGTATTTCCATGTGTATACAGATGGCTTTGTAGGTATTACCATGTTTATACAGATGGTGGTGTAGATATTTCCATGTTTATAGAGATAGCAGTGTAGATATTTCCATATTTATACAGAATACTGTGTAGATCTTTCCATGTTTATACAGATAGCGGTGTAAATATTTCCATGTTTATACAGATCATGGTGTAGATATTTCCATGTTTATACAGATAGCGGTGTAGATATTTCCACGTTTGTACAGACCGTGGTGTAGATCTTTCCATGTTTATGCAGATAGCGGTGCAGATATTTCCATGTTTGTACAGATGGCGGTGTTGATATTTCCATCTATACACAGATGACCGTGTAGATATTACCATGTTTATACAGATGGCAGCACAGATACTTCTATGGATATGTAGATGGCGGCATAGATATTTCCATGTTTATACATATAGCGGTGTAGTTATTTCCATGTTTATATAGAGAGCGGTGTAGTTATTTCCATCTATACACACATGGCTGTTTAGATATTTTCATGTTTATACAGATGGCGGTGTAGATATTTCCATATTTATGCAGATGTCTGTGTAGATATTTCCATGTGTATACAGATGGTATTGTAGGTAATTCCATGTTTATACAGATGGTGGTGTAGATATTTCCATGTTTATTCGGATGACTATGTAGATATTTCCATGTTTTTACAGATGGCAGTGTAGATATTTCAATGTTTATAGAGATGACGCTGTAGATATTTCCATGTTTATACAGATAAAGGTGGAGATATTTCCATGTTTATACAGACAGCAGTGGAGATATTACCATGTTTACACACATAGCGGTGTACATATTTCCATGTTTATAGAGACAGCAGTGTAGGTATTTCCATGTGTATACAGATAGCGGTGCGGATATTTCCATGTTTATACAGATGCCTATGCAGATATTTCCATATTTATACAGAGGGCCGTGTAGATATTTCCATGTTTATACAGATGGCAGTGTAGATATTTCCATGTTCCTACACATGACTGTGTAGATATTTCCATGATTATACACATGGCTTTGCAGGTATTTCCTTGTTTATAGAAATAGCGGTTTAGATATTTCCATGTTTATACAGACAGCGGTGTAAATATTTCCATGATTTATACAGATCGTGGTGTAGATATTTCCATTTTTATACAGATAACGGTGTAGATATTTCCATGTATATACAGACCGCAGTGTAGAAATTTCCATGTTTATACAGATAACGGTGTAGATATTTCCATGTTTATACAGATAGCGGTGTAAATATTTCCATCTTTATACAAATCACGTTGTAGATATTTCCATGTTTATAGAGATAGCGGTGTAGATATTTCCATGTTTATACAAATAGCGGTTTATATATTTCCATGTTCACAGAGATAGCGGTGTTGATTTTTCCATGTTTATAGAGATAGCTGTGTGGATATTTCCATGTTTATACAGATAGGGGTGTAGATATTTCCATGTTTATAGAGATGGCATTGTATATATTTCCATGTTTATACCAATCACTGTGTAGATATTTCCACGTTTATACAGATCGCGGTGTAGATATTTGCATGTTTATACAGACAGCGGTGGAGATATTTCCATGTTTATACACATAGCAGTGTAAATATTTCCATGTTTATAGAGACAGCGGTGTAGGTATTTCCAAGTTTATACAGATAGCGGTGCAGATATTTCCATGTTTACACAGATGCCTATGCAGATATTTCCATATTTATACAAAGGGCTGTGTAGATATTTCCATGTTTATACAGATGGCATTGTAGATATTTCCATGTTCCTACACATGACTGTGTGGGTATTTCCATGTTTATACAGATGGCTTTGTAGATATTTCCATGTTTATAGAGATAGTGGTGTAGATATTTCCATGTTGATACAGATAGCGGTGTAGATATTTCCATGTATATACAGATGGCTGTGTAGATATTTCCATGTTTATACAGATAGCTGTGTAGATATTTCTATGTTTATACAGATGACACTGTAGGTATTTCCATATTTATACAGATGGCGGTGTAGATATTTCCATGCTTATAGAGATAGCTGTGTAGATATTTCCATGTTTACACAGATAGCGGTCTAGATATTTCCATGTTTATACAGATAGCGGTGTAGATATTTCCATGTTTATACAGATCGCGGTGTAGATATTTCCATGTTTCTACAGACAGCAATGGAGATATTTCCATGTTTATACACATAGCAGTGTACATATTTCCATGTTTATAGAGACAGCGGTGTAGGTATTTCCATGTTTATACAGATAGCGGTGCAGATATTTCCATGTTTATACAGATGCCTATGCAGATATTTCCATATTTATACAGAGGGCTATGTAGATGTTTCCATGTTTTTACAGAGGGCAATGTAGATATATCCATGTTCCTACACATGACTGTGTATCTATTTCCATGTTTATACAGATGGCTTTGTAGATATTTCCATGTTTAAGAGATAGCGGTGCAGATATTTCCATGTTTACACAGATAGCGGTGTAAATATTTCCATGTTTATACAGATCGTGGTGTAGATATTTGCATGTTTATACAGATAACGGTGTAGATATTTCCATGTTTATACAGACCGCAGTGTAGATATTTCCATGTTTATAGAGATAGCGGTGTAGATATTTACATGTTTGTACAGATGGCGGTGTTGATGTTTCCATCTATACACAGATTGCCGTGTAGTTATTTCCAGGTGTATACAGATGGCATTGTAGATATTTCCATGTTTATACAGATGGTAGTGTAGATACTTCCATGTTTATACAGATGACTGTATAGGTATTTCCATGTTTTTACAGATGGCATTGAAGTTATTCCCATGTTTATAGAGATAACAGTGTTGATATTTCCATGTTTATACAGATGGTGGTGTAGATATTTCCATGTTTATAGAGATAGCGGTGTAGATATTTCCATATTTATACAGATAACGGTGTAGATATTTCCATGTTTATACAGATATCCGTGTAAATATTTCCATGTTTATACAGATCACGATGTAGCTATTTCCATGTTTATAGAGATAGTGGTGTAGATATTTCCATGTTTATACAGACCGCGGTGTAAATATTTCCATGTTTATACAGAGAGCGTTGCAGATATTTCCATGTTTGTACAGATGGCGGTGTTGATATTTCCATCTATACACAGATGACCGTGTAGATATTTCCGTGTTTATACAGATGGCGGCGAAGATATTTCTATGGATATGTAGATGGCGGTGTAAATATTTCCATGTTTATACAGATAGCGGTGTAGTTATTTCCATGTTTATATAGATAGCGGTGTAGATATTTCCATGTATATACACATGGCTGTGTAGATATTTCCATGTTTATACAGATGGCGGTGTAGATATTTCCAAGTTTAAGCAAGTAACTTTGTAAGTATTTCCATGTTTATACAGATGGCGGTGTAGATATTTTGATGTTTATAGAGATAGCAGTGGAGATATTTCCATGTTTATACAGATACCGGTGTATATATTTCCATGTTTATAATTATCGCGGTGTAGATATTTCCATGTTTATGGAGATGGCGGTGTAGATATTTCCAGGTTCATAGAGATAGCGGTGTTGATTTTTCCATGTTTATAGAGATAGCTGTGTGGATATTTCCATGTTTATACAGATAGGGGTGTAGATATTTCCATATTTACAGAGATGGCGGTGCAGATATTTCCATGTTCATATAGATCACGTTGTAGATATTTCCATATTTATACAGATCACGGTGTAGATATTTCCAAGTTTATACAGATTGCGTTGTTGATATTACCATGTTTATAGGGATAGCGGTGCAAATATTTCCACATTTATACAGATAGCGGTGTAGTTATTAGCATGTTTATACAGATAGCGGTGTAGATATTTCCACGTATAAACAGATGTCTGTGTACATATTTCCATGTATAACACATGGCAGTGTAGATATTTCGTTGTTCATTCAAATAGCGGTGTAGTTATTTCCATGTTTATACAGATAGCGGTGTAGATATTTCCATGTATATACAGATGGCTGTATAGATATTTCCATTTTTATACAGATGGCTGTGTAGATATTTCCATGTTTATACAGATGACTTTGTAGGTATTTCCATGTTTATACAGATGGTGGGGTAGGTATTTCCATGTTTATAGAGATAGATGTGTAGATATTTCCATGTTTATACAGATAGCGGTGTAGATATTTCCATGTTTATACAGATCGCGGTGTAGATATTTCCATGTTTCTACAGACAGCAGTGGAGATATTTCCATGTTTATACACATAGCAGTGTACATATTTCCATGTTTATACAGATGGCGGTGTAGATATTTTGATGTTTATAGAGATAGCAGTGGAGATATTTCCATGTTTATACAGATACCGGTGTATATATTTCCATGTTTATAATTATCGCGGTGTAGATATTTCCATGTTTATACAGATGGGAGTGTAGATATTTCCATGTTCCTACACAAGACTGGGTAGGTATTTCCATGTTTATACAGATGGCTTTGTAGATATTTCCATGTTTAAGAGATAGCAGTGCAGATATTTCCATGTTTATACAGATAGCGGTGTAAATATTTCCATGTTTTTACAGATCGTGGTGTAGATATTTCCATGTTTATACAGATACTGGTGTAGATATTTCCATGTTTATACAGACCGCAGTGTAGATATTTCCATGTTTATAGAGATAGCGGTGTAGATATTTCCATGTTTGTACAGATGGCGGTGTTGAAGTTTCCATCTATACACAGATTGCCGTATATTTATTTCCATGTGTATACAGATGGCATTGTAGATATTTCCATGTTTATACAGACGGTGGTGTAGATATTTCCATGTTCATACAGATGACTGTATAGGTATTTCCATGTTTTTAAAGATGGCATTGTAGATATTTCCATGTTTATAGAGAGAGCAGTGTAGATATTTCCATGTTTATAGAGATAGCGGTGTAGATATTTCCATATTTATACAGATAACGGTGCAGATATTTCCATGTTTATACAGATAGCCGTGTAAATATTTCCATGCTTATACCGATCATGGTGTAGATATTTCCATGTTTATAGGGACAGCGGTGTAGATATTTCCATGTTTATACAGATAGTGGTGTAGATATTTCCATGTTTATACAGACCACGGTGTAAATATTTGAGAGTTTATACAGATTGTGTTGCAGATATTTCCATGTTTGTACAGATGGCGGTGTTGGTATTTCCATCTATACAGAGATGACCGTGTAGATATTTCCATGTTTATACAGATGGCGGCGAAGATATTTGTATGGATATGTAGATGGCGGTGTAAATATTTCCATGTTTATACAGATAGCTTTGTAGTTATTTCCATGTTTATATAGATAGCGGTGTAGATATTTCCATGTATGTTCACATGGCTGTGTAGATATTTCCATGTTTATACAAATGGCGGTGTAGATATTTCCATGTTTATACAGATAACTTTGTAAGTATTTCCATGTTTATACAGATGGCGGTGTAGATATTTCGATGTTTATAGAGATAGCAGTGGAGATATTTCCATGTTTATACAGATAGCGGTGTAGATATTTTCATGTTTATAGTGATCACGGTGTAGATATTTCCATGTTTATAGAAATGGCTGTGTAGATATTTCCATGTTCATAGAGATAACGGTGTTGATTTTTCCATGTTTATAGAGATAGCTGTGTGGATATTTCCATGATTATACAGATAGGGGTGTAGATATTTCCATGTATATAGAGACGGCGGTGAAGATATTTCCATGTTTGTATAGATCACGTTGTAGATATATGTTTACAGACATAGCGGTGTAGATATTTCTATCTTTGCACAGATTGCAGTGTAGATATTTCCATTTTTACACAGATAGCGGTGTACATATTTCCATGTTTATACAGATAGCAGTGTAGACATTTCCATGTTTATAGAGATAGCGCTGTACATATTTCCATATTAATACAGACAGCAGTGTAGATATTTCCATGTTTATAGAGATCGTTGTGTAGATATTTCCATATTTATACAGATATCGGTGTAGGTATTTCCATGTTTATACAGACAGCGGTTTAGATATTTCCATGTTTACAGAGATAGCAGTGTAGATATTTCCACGTTTATATAGATGGCGGTGTAGATATTTCCATATTTTTACAGATGTCTGTGTAGATATTTCCATGTGTATACTGATGGTATTGTAGCTATTTCCATGTTTATACAGATGGTGGTGTAGATATTTCCATGTTTATTCAGATGACTGTGTAGATATTTCCATGTTTTTACAGATGGCAGTGTAGATATTTCAATGTTTATATAGATGGCGCTGTTGATATTTCCATGTTTATACAGATAACGGTGGAGATATTTCTATGTTTCTACAGACAGCAGTGGAGATATTTCCATGTTTATACACATAGCGGTGTACATATTTCCATGTATATAGAGACAGCGGTGTAGGTATTTCCATGTTTATACAGATAGCGGTGCAGATATTTCCATGTTTACACAGATGCCTATGCAGATATTTCCATATTTATTCAGAGGGCTGTGTAGATATTTCTATGTATATACAGATGGCAGTGTAGATATTTAAATGTTCCTACACATGACTGTGTAGGTATTTCCATGTTTATACAGATGGCTTTGCAGATATTTCCATGTTTATAGAGATAGCGGTGCAGATATTTCCATGTATATACAGATAGCGGTGTATATATTTCCATGTTTATACAGATCATGGTGTAGATATTTCCATGTTTATACAGATAGCGGTGCAGATATTTCCATGTTTGTACAGATGGCGGTGTTGATATTTCCATCTATACACAGATGACCGTGTAGATATTTCCATGTTTATACAGATGGCGGCGCAGATATTTCCATGGATATGTAGATGGCGGTGTAGATATTTCCATGTTTATATAGATAGCGGTGTAGTTATTTCCATCTTTATATAGATAGCGGTGTAGATATTTCCATGTATGTACACATGGCTGTGTAGATATTTCCATGTTATACAGATAGCGGTGTAGATATTTCCATGTTTATACAGGTAACTTTGTAAGTATTTCCATGTTTATACAGATGGCGGTGTAGATATTTCGATGTTTATAGAGATAGCAGTGGAGATATTTCCATGTTTATACAGATAGCGGTGTAGATATTTCCATGTTTATACTGATCGCGGTGTAGACATTTCCATGTTTGTAGAGATGGCGGTGTAGATATTTCCATGTTAATAGAGATAGCGTTGTTGATTTTTCCATGTTTATAGAGATAGCGGTGTGGATATTTCCATGTTTATACAGATAGGGGTGTAGATATTTCCCTGTTTATAGAGATGGCGGTGTAGATATTTCCATGTTTATACAGATCACGGTGTAGATATTTCCTTGTTTATACAAATAGCGGTGTAGTTATTTCCATGTTTATACAGATAGTGGTGTAGATATTTCCATGTATATACAGATGGCTGTGTATATATTTCCATGTTTATACAAATGGCTGTGTAGATATTTCCATGTTTATACAGATGACTTTGTAGGTATTTCCATGTTTATACAGATGGCGGTGTAGATATTTCCATGTTTATACAGATAGCGGTGTAGATATTTCCATGTTTATACAGATACCGGTGGAGATATTTCCCTGTTTATACAGATAGCGATGTAGGTATTTCCATGTTAATACAGATAGCGGTGTAGATATTTCCATGTTTATAGAGATAGCAGTGTTGATATTTCCATGTTTATACAGATGGCTGTGTAGATATTTCCATGTTTATAGAGATAGCGGTGTAGATATTTCCATCTTTGCACAGATTGCGGTGTAAGTATTGCCAAATTTATACAGATAGCGGTGTAGATATTTCCATGTTTATAGAGACTGCGGTATAGATATTTCCATGTTTTTACAGATAGCGGTGTATATATTTCCATGTTTACGGAGATAGCGGTGTAGATATTTCCATCTTTGCACAGATTGCTGTGTAGATATTTCCATTTTTACACAGATAGCTGGGTAGATATTTCCAAGTTTACACAGATAGCAGTGTAGATATTTCCATGTTTACACTGATAGCATTGTATATATTTCCATGTTTATACAGATATCGGTGTAGACATTTCCATGTTTATACAGATAGCGGTGTAGATATTTCCATGTTTATAGAGATAGCAGTGGAGATATTTCCCTTTTTATACAGATAGCGATGTAGATATTTCCATGTTTATACAGATAGCGGTGTAGATATTTCTATGTTTATAGAGATAGCGGTGTAGATATTTCCATGTTTATAGAGATGGCTGTGTAGATTTTTCCATGTGTGTACAGATGGCAGTGTAGATATTTCCATGTTTATAGAGATGGCGCTGTAGATATTTCCATGTTTATACAGATGGCAGTGTAGATATTTCCATGTTTATAGAGATGGCGCTGTAGATATTTCCATGTTTATACAGATGGCAGTGTAGATATTTCCATGTTTATACAGATAGCGGTGTAGATTTTTTATGTTTACAGAGATAGCGGTGTAGATATTTCCATCTTTGCACAGATTGCGGTGTAAGTATTGCCAAATTTACACAGATAGCGGTGTAGATATTTCCAGGTTTACACAGATAGCTGTGAAGATATTTCCATGTTTACAGAGATAGCATTGTAGATATTTCCATGTTTATACAGATTGCGGTGTAGATATTTCCATCTTTATAGAGATGGCGGTGTAGATATTTCCATGTTTATACAGATGGCATTGAAGATATTTCCATGTTTATACAGATAGTAGTGTAGATATTTCCATGTTTGTACAGATGGCGGTGTAGATACATCCATGTTTCTGAAGATGGCGGTGTAGATATTTCTATGTTTATAGAGATAGCGGTGTAGATATTTCCATGTTTATAGAGATGGCTGTGTAGATTTTTCCATGTGTGTACAGATGGCAGTGTAGATATTTCCATGTTTATAGAGATGGCGCTGTAGATATTTCCATGTTTATACAGATCGCAGTGTAGATATTTCCATGTTTATAGAGATGGCGCTGTAGATATTTCCATGTTTATACAGATCGCAGTGTAGATATTTCCATGTTTATACAGATAGCGGTGTAGATTTTTCCATGTTTACAGAGATAGCGGTGTAGATATTTCCATCTTTGCACAGATTGCGGTGTAAGTATTGCCAAATTTACACAGATAGCGGTGTAGATATTTCCAGGTTTACACAGATAGCTGTGAAGATATTTCCATGTTTACAGAGATAGCATTGTAGATATTTCCATGTTTATACAGATTGCGGTGTAGATATTTCCATCTTTATAGAGATGGCAGTGTAGATATTTCCATGTTTATACAGATGGCATTGAAGATATTTCCATGTTTATACAGATAGTAGTGTAGATATTTCCATGTTTGTACAGATGGCGGTGTAGATACATCCATGTTTCTGAAGATGGCGGTGTAGATATTTTCATGTTTATAGAGATGGCGGTGTAGATATTTCCATGTATATAGAGATTGCAGTGTAGATATTTCCATGTTTATAGAGAAATCGGTGTAGGTATTTCCATGTTTATAGAGATAGCGGTGTGGATATTTCCATATTTATACAGATAGCGGTGTAGGTATTTCCATGTTTATAGAGATGGCGGTGTAGATATTCCCTTGTTTATACAGATATCGGTGTAGGTATTTCCAGGTTTATACACAGAGCAGTGTAGATATTTCCACGTTTTACAGATAGTAGTGTAGATATTTCCATCTTTATACAGATAGCGGTGCAGATATTTCCATGTTTACACAAATAGCCGTGTAGATATTTCTATGTTTACACAGATAGAGTTGCAGATATTTCCATGTTTATAAAGATAGCGGTGCAGATATTTCCATGTTTATACAGATAGCGGTGGGGCTATTTCCATGTTTATACAGATAGCGGTGTGGGTATTTCCATGTTCATACAGATAGCGGTATAGATATTTCCATGTTTATAGTGATGACTGTCTAGATATTTCCATGTTTATACAGCTTTCCGTGTAGATATTTCCATGTTTATACAGATGGCGGAGTAGATATTTCCATGTTTCTACAGATGGCGGTCTAGATATTTCCTTGTTTATACTGATAGCGGTGTAGATATTTCCATATTTTCAGAGTTAGCGGTGTAGACATTTCCCTCTTCGCACAGATTGCCGTGTAGATATTTCCATTTTTACACAGATACCTGTGTAGATATTTCCAAGTTTACACAGATAGCTGTGTAGATATTTCCATGTTTACACAGATAGCGTTGTAGATATTTCCATGTTGATACAGATAGCGGTGTAGATATTTCCATGTTTATACAGATAGCGGTGTAGATATTTCCATGTTTATACAGATACCGGTGTAGATATTTCCCTGTTTATACAGATAGCGATGTAGGTATTTCCATGTTAATACAGATAGCGGTGTAGATATTTCCATGTTTATAGAGATAGCAGTGTAGACATTTCCATGTTTATACAGATGGGTGTGTAGATATTTCCATGTTTATAGAGATAGCGGTGTAGATATTTCCATCTTTATACAGATAGCGGTGTAAATATTTCCATGTTTATACAGATGGCGGTGTAGATAGTTCCATGTTTATGGGGATGGCGGTGTAGATATTTTCATGTTTATATAGATGGCGGTGTAGATATTTCCATGTTTGTAGAGATTGTGGTGTTGATATTTCCATGTTTATAGAGATAGCGCTGTTGGTATTTCCTTGTTTATACAGATAGTTGTGTAGATACATCCATGTTTATACAGATGGCTGTGTAGATATTTCTATTTGTATACAGATGACTTTGTACATATTTGTATGTTTACACAAATGGCGGTGTAGATATTTCCATATATATTCAGAGAGCGGTGTAGATATTTCCATGTTTATACAGATAACGGTGTAGATACATCCATGTTTATACAGATGGCGATGTAGATATTTCCATGTTTATACAGATAGTGGTGTAGATATTTCCATGTTTACAGAGATAGCAGTGTAGATATTTCCATCTTTGCACAGATTGCGGTGTAGACATTTCCATCTTTACACAGATAGCGGTGTAGATATTTTCATATTTATACAGATCGTGGTGTAGATATTTCCATCTTTCCACAGATGGCAGTTTAGATATTTCCACGTTTATACAGATGACAGTGTAGATATTTCCATGTTTATACAGATAGCGGTGTAGATATTTCCATGTTCATGCAGATGTCGGTGTAGATATTTCCATGTTTATACAGATGGCGGTGTAGATATTTCTATGTTTATAGAGACAGCGGTGTAGATATTTCTATGTGTATAGAGATGGCGGTATAGGTATTTCCAAGTTTATAGAGATAGTTGTGTAGATATTTCCATGTTTATACAGATAACGGTGTAGGAATTTCCATGTTTATACAGATAGCGGTGTTGGTATTTCCATGTTTATACAAGTAGCTTTGTAGATATTTCCATGTTTATACAGCTCGCGGTTTAGATATTTCCATCTTTATAGAGATGGCAGTGTAGATATTCCCATGTTTATAGAGATGGCGGTGTAGATATTTTCATGTTTGCACAGATAGCGGTGAAGATATTTCCATGTTTATACAGATAGCGGTGTACATATTCCCATGTTTATACAGATCGTGGTGCAGATATTTACATGCTTATACAGATAGTGGTGTAGATACTAACATGTTTATACAGACCGCGGTGTAGATATTTCCATGTTTACACACATTGCATGATAGATATTTCCATGTTTATACAGATTGCGGTGTAGATATGTCCATGTTTATACAGATAGCGGTGTAGATATTTTCATGTTTATACAGATAGCTGTGGAGATATTTCCATGTTTATAGAGACTGCGGTATAGATATTTCCATGTTTTTACAGATAGCGGTGTATATATTTCCATGTTTACGGAGATAGCGGTGTAGATATTTCCATCTTTGCACAGATTCCTGTGTAGAAATTTCCATTTTTACACAGATAGCTGGGTAGATATTTCCAAGTTTACACAGATAGCAGTGTAGATATTTCCATGTTTACACTGATAGCATTGTATATATTTCCATGTTTATACAGATAGCGGTGTAGATATTTCCATGTTTATACAGATAGCGGTGTAGATATTTCCATGTTTATAGAGATAGCGGTGTAGATATTTCCATGCTTATAGAGATAGCGGTGGAGTTATTTCCCTTTTTATACAGATAGCGATGTAGATATTTCCATGTTTATACAGACAGCGGTGTAGATATTTCTATGTTTATAGAGATAGCGGTGTAGATATTTCCATGTTTATAGAGATGGCTGTGTAGATTTTTCCATGTGTGTACAGATGGCAGTGTAGATATTTCCATGTTTATAGAGATGGCGCTGTAGATATTTCCATGTTTATACAGATGGCAGTGTAGATATTTCCATGTTTATACAGATAGCGGTGTAGATTTTTCCATGTTTACAGAGATAGCGGTGTAGATATTTCCATCTTTGCACAGACTGCGGTGTAAGTATTGCCAAATTTACACAGCTAGCGGTGTAGATATTTCCAGGTTTACACAGATAGCTGTGAAGATATTTCCATGTGTACAGAGATAGCATTGTAGATATTTCCATGTTTATACAGATTGCGGTGTAGATATTTCCATCTTTATAGAGATGGCGGTGTAGATATTTCCATGTTTATACAGATGGCATTGAAGATATTTCCATGTTTATACAGATAGTAGTGTAGATATTTCCATGTTTGTACAGATGGCGGTGTAGATACATCCATGTTTCTGAAGATGGCGGTGTAGATATTTTCATGTTTATAGAGATGGCGGTGTAGATATTTCCATGTATATAGAGATTGCAGTGTAGATATTTCCATGTTTATAGAGAAATCGGTGTAGGTATTTCCATGTTTATAGAGATAGCGGTGTGGATATTTCCATATTTATACAGATAGCGGTGTAGGTATTTCCATGTTTATAGAGATGGCGGTGTAGATATTCCCTTGTTTATACAGATATCGGTGTAGGTATTTCCAGGTTTATACACAGAGCAGTGTAGATATTTCCACGTTTTACAGATAGTAGTGTAGATATTTCCATCTTTATACAGATAGCGGTGCAGATATTTCCATGTTTACACAAATAGCCGTGTAGATATTTCTATGTTTACACAGATAGAGTTGCAGATATTTCCATGTTTATAAAGATAGCGGTGCAGATATTTCCATGTTTATACAGATAGCGGTGTGGCTATTTCCATGTTTATACAGATAGCGGTGTGGGTATTTCCATGTTTATACAGATAGCGGTATAGATATTTCCATGTTTATAGTGATGACTGTCTAGATATTTCCATGTTTATACAGCTTTCCGTGTAGATATTTCCATGTTTATACAGATGGCGGAGTAGATATTTCCATGTTTCTACAGATGGCGGTGTAGATATTTGCTTGTTTATACAGATAGCGCTGTAGATATTTCCATGTTTATACAGATAGCGGTGTAGATATTTCCATATTTTCAGAGATAGCGGTGTAGACATTTCCCTCTTTGCACAGATTGCCGTGTAGATATTTCCATTTTTACACAGATACCTGTGTAGATATTTCCAAGTTTACACAGATAGCTGTGTAGATATTTCCATGTTTACACAGATAGCGTTGCAGATATTTCCATGTTGATAGAGATAGCGGTGTAGATATTTCCATGTTTATACAGATAGCGGTGTAGATATTTCCATGTTTATACAGATACCAGTGGAGATATTTCCCTGTTTATACAGATAGCGATGTAGGTATTTCCATGTTAATACAGATAGCGGTGTAGATATTTCCATGTTTATAGAGATAGCAGTGTAGATATTTCCATGTTTATACAGATGGCTGTGTAGATATTTCCATGTTCATAGAGATAGCGGTGTAGATATTTCCATCTTTATACAGATAGCGGTGTAAATATTTCCATGTTTATACAGATGGCGGTGTAGATAGTTCCATGTTTATGGGGATGGCGGTGTAGATATTTTCATGTTTATATAGATGGCGGTGTAGATATTTCCATGTTTGTAGAGATTGTGGTGTTGATATTTCCATGTTTACAGAGATAGCGCTGTAGGTATTTCCTTGTTTATACAGTTAGTTGTGTAGATACATCCATGTTTATACAGATGGCTGTGTAGATATTTCTATGTGTATACAGATGGCTGTGTAGATATTTCTATGTGTATACAGATGACTCTGTAGATATTTGTATGTTTACACAAATGGTGGTGTAGATATTTCCATATTTATACAGAGAGCGGTGTAGATATTTCCATGTTTATACAGATAGTAGCGTAGATATTTCCATGTTTACAGAGATAGCGGTGTAGATATTTCCATCTTTGCACAGATTGCGGTGTAGATATTTCCATTTTTACACAGATGGCAGTTTAGATATTTGCATGTTTATTCAGATGACAGTGTAGATATTTCCATGTTTATACGGAAAGCAGTGTAGATGTTTCCATGTTTATAGAGATAGCTTTGTAGATATTTCCATGTTTATACAGATAGCGTTGTAGATATTTCCATGTATATACGGATCGCGGTGTAGATATTTCCATGTTTATACAGTTTGCGGTGTAGATATTTCCATGTTTATACAGATAGCGGTGTAGATATTTCCATGTTTTTACAGATATCGGTGTAGATATTTCCGTGTTTACACAGATTGCGGTGTAGATATTTCCATCTTTCCACAGATGTCATTGTAGATATTTCCATGTTTATACAGATGGCGGTGTAGATATTTCCATGTTTATATAGATGGTTGTGTAGATATTACCATGTTTATACAGATAGCGGTGTAGATATTTCCATGTTTATACAGATCGTGGTGAATATATTTCCATGTTTATACAGATCGCAGTGTAGATATTTCCATGTTTATAGAGATAGCGGTGTAAATAAATCCATGTTTATAGAGATGGCAGTGTAGATATTTCCATGTTTATTTAGATAGCGGTGTAGATATATCCATGTTCATAGAGATAGCAGTGAGGATATTTCCATGTTGATACAGATAGCAGTGTAGATATTTCCATTTTTATAGAGATAGCGGTTTAGATATTTCATATTTATACAGATAGCGGTGTAGATATTTCCATGTTTATACAGATTGCGGTGTAGATATTTCCATGTTTATACAGATAGCAGTGTTGATATTTCCACGTTTATACAGATGGCAGTGTAGATATTTCCATCTTTCCACAAATGGCAGTGTAGATATTTCCATGTTTATAGAGATGGCGGTGTAGATATTTCCATGTTTATATAGATGGCAGTGTAGATATTTTCTTGTTTATGTAGATGGCGTTGTACATATCTCCATGTTTAAAGAGATGGCGGTGTATATATTTCCATGTTGATGGAGATAGCGGTGTAGATATTTCCATGTTTATAGAGATAGCGGTGTAGTTATTTCCATGTTTATAGAGATATCGGTGTAGATATTTCCATGTTTCTACAGATAACTGTGTAGACATTTCCATGTTTATACAGATGGCATTGTAGATATTTCCATGTTCTTAGAGATAGTGGAGTAGATATTTTCATGTTTATACAGATTGCAGTGGAGATATGTCCATGTTTAAACAGATAGCAATGGAGATATTTCCACGTTAATACACATAGCGGTGTAGATATTTCCATGTTTATACAGATAGCGGTATAGATATTTCCATGTTTATACAGATGGCTGTGCAGATATTTCGATGTTTTTACAGAGTTCTCTTTAGGTATTTCCATGTTTATATAGATGACAGTGTAGATATTTCCAGGTTTATACAGATGACTTTGTAGATATTTCCATGTTAATACAGATGACGGTGTAGATATTTCCATGTTTATAGAGATAGCGGTGTAGATATTTCCATGTTTATAGAGATAGCGGTGTAAATATTTTCATATTTATAGAGATAGTGGTGTAGATATTTCCATGTTTATACAGATAGCGGTGTAGATATTTCCAACTTTTTTCAGAGAGTGCTGTACATATTTCCATGTTTATACAGATCACTATGTAGGTATTTCCATGTTTATTCAGATAACGTTTTAGATACTTCCATCTTTATACAAACGGTGGTGTAGATATTTCCATGTTCCTACACATGACTGTGTAGTTATTTCCATGTTTATATAGATGGCGGTGTAGATATTTCCATATTTATAGAGATAGCAGTGTAGATAATTCCAGGTTTATACAGATAGCGGTGTAAATATTTCCATGTTTATACAGATCGTGGTGTAGGTATTTCCATGTTTATACAGATACCGGTGTAGATATTTCCATGTTTATACAGACTGTAGTGTAGGTATTTCTATGTTTATACAGTTAGCGGTGTAGATATTTCAATGTTTGTACAGATGACGGTGTTGATATTTCCGTCTGTACACAGATTGCCGTGTAGATATTTCCATCTTTATACAGATGGCGTTGTAGATATTTCCATGGATATGCAGATGGCGGTGTGGATATTTCCATGTTTATAGAGATAGCGGTGTAGGTATTTCCATGTTTATAGACATAGCGGTGTAGTTATTTCCATGTTTATAAAGATGGCGTTGTAGATATTTCCATGTTTATACCGGTAGCGGTGTTGGTATTTCCACGTTTATACAGATAGCGATGTAGATATTTCCATATTTATACAGCTCGCGGTGCAGATTTTTATATCTTTATACAGATGGCATTGTAGATATTTCCTTATTCACACAGATGGCGGTGTAGATCTTTCCATGTTTATAAAGATGGCGGAGTAGTTAGTTCCAAGTTTATGGAGATGGCATTGTAGATATTTTCGTGTTTATAGAGATGGCGGTGTAGATATTTCCATGTTTATAGAGTTAGCACTGTAGATATTTACATGTTTATGCAGATGATTGTGTACATATTTACATGTGTATACAGATGGCATTGTAGATATTTCCATGTTTATACAGATGACTGTATAGGTATTTCCATGTTTTTACAGATGGCAGTGCAGATATTTCCATGTTTATAGAGATAGCAGTGTATATATTTCCATGTTTGTACAGATGGCGGTGTTATTTCCATCTATACACAGATGGCAGTGTAGATATTTCCATGTTTATACAGATGGTGGCGTAGATATTTCCATGGACATGCAGATGGCGGTGTAGTTATTTCCATGTTTATACAGATAGCGGTGCAGATATTTCCATGTTTACACAGATGGTGGTGTAGATATTTCCGTGTTTATACACATGGCGGAGTAGATACTTCCATCTTTATGGAGATGGCAGTGTAGATATTTTCATGTTTATAGAGATGGCAGTGTAGATATTTCCATATTTATAGAGATAGCGGGGTAGTTATTTCCATCTTTCTACAGATGGCAATGTAGATATTTCCATGTTTATACAGATGGCGGTGTAGATATTTCGATGTTTATAGAGATAGCAGTGGAAATATTTCCATGTTTATACTGATCAAGGTGTAGATATTTCCATGTTTATACTGATCAAGGTGTAGATATTTCCATGTTTATAGAGATGTCGGTGTAGATATTTCCATGTTCATAGAGATAGCGGTGTTGATTTTTCCATGTTTATAGAGATAGCTGTGTGGATATTTCCATGTTTATACAGATAGGGGTGTAGATATTTCCATGTTTATAGTGATTGCGGTGTAGATATTTCCATGTTTATACATATCACGGTGTAGATATTTCCATGTTTATACAGATCGCGGTGTAGATATTTCCATGTTTATAAAGATCATGGTGCAGATATTTCCATGTTTATACAGATCGCGGTGTTGAAATTACCATGTTTATAGGGATGGCGGTGCAAATATTTGCAAATTTATACAGATAGCGGTGTAGTTATTAGCATGTTTATACAGATAGCGGTGTAGGTATTTCCATGTATAAACAGATGTCTGTGTATATATTTCCATGTTTAAACAGATGGCGGTGTAGATATTTCCTTGTTTATACAAATAGCGGTGTAGTTATTTCCATGTTTATACAGATAGCGGTGTAGATATTTCCATGCATATACAGATGGCTGTGTAGATATTTCCATGTTTTTACAGACAGCAGTGGAGATATTTCCATGTTTATACACATAGCGGTGTTCATATTTCCAAGTTTATAGAGACAGCGGTGTAGGTATTTACTTGTTTATACAGATAGCGGTGCAGATATTTCCATGTTTATACAGATGCCTATGCAGATATTTCCATATTTATACAGAGGGCTGTGTAGATATTTCCATGTTTATACAGATGGCAGTGTAGATATTTCCATGGTCCTACACATGACTGTGTAGGTATTTTCATGTTTATACAGACGGCTTGGTAGGAATTTCCAAGTTTATAGAGATAGCGGTGCAGATATATCCATGTTTGTACAGATAGCGGTGTGAATATTTCCATGTTTATACAGATCGTGGTGTAGATATTTCCATGTTTATACAGATACAGGTGTAGATATTTCCATGTTTATACCGATAGCAGTGTAGATATTTCCATGTTTATAGAGATAGCCTTGTTGATATTTCCATGTTTGTACAGATGGCGGTGTTGATGTTTCCATCTATACACAGATTGCCGTGTAGGTATTTCCATGTGTATACAGATGGCACTGTAGATATTTCCATGTTTATACAGATGGTGGTGTAGATATTTCCATGTTTATACAGATGACTGTATAGGTATTTCCATGTTTTTACAGATGGCATTGTAGATATTTCCATGTTTACAGAGATAGCAGTGTAGATATTTCCACGTTTATATAGATGGCGGTGTAGATATTTCCATATTTTTACAGATGTCTGTGTAGATATTTCCATGTGTATACAGATGGTATTGTAGCTATTTCCATGTTTATACAGATGGTGGTGTAGATATTTCCATGTTTATTCAGATGACTGTGTAGATATTTCCATGTTTTTACAGATGGCAGTGTAGATATTTCAATGTTTATATAGATGGCGCTGTTGATATTTCCATGTTTATACAGATAACGGTGGAGATATTTCTATGTTTCTACAGACAGCAGTGGAGATATTTCCATGTTTATACACATAGCGGTGTACATATTTCCATGTATATAGAGACAGCGGTGTAGGTATTTCCATGTTTATACAGATAGCGGTGCAGATATTTCCATGTTTACACAGATGCCTATGCAGATATTTCCATATTTATTCAGAGGGCTGTGTAGATATTTCTATGTTTATACAGATGGCAGTGTAGATATTTAAATGTTCCTACACATGACTGTGTAGGTATTTCCATGTTTATACAGATGGCTTTGTAGATATTTCCATGTTTATAGAGATAGCGGTGCAGATATTTCCATGTATATACAGATAGCGGTGTATATATTTCCATGTTTATACAGATCATGGTTTAGATATTTCCATGTTTATACAGATACCGGTGTAGATATTTCCATGTTTATACAGACCGCAGTGTAGATATTTCCATGTTTATAGAGATAGCAATGTAGATATTTCCATGTTTGTACAGATGGCGGTGTTGTTGTCTCCATCTATACACTGATTGCCGTGTAGGTATTTCCATGTGTATAGAGATGGCAATGTAGATATTTCCATGTTGATACAGATGGTGGTGTAGATATTTCCATGTTTACACAGATGACTGTATAGGTATTTCCATGTTTATACAGATGGCGGTGTAGTATTTCCAAGTTTATAGAGATAGCGGCGTAGATATTTCCATATTTATACAGATAACGGTGTAGAAGTTTCCATGTTTATACAGATAGCGGTGTAAATATTTCCATGTTTATACAGATCACAGTGTAGATATTTCCATGTTTATAGAGATAGCGGTGTAGATATTTCCATGTTTATACAGATAGCGGTGTAGATATTTCCATGTTTATACAGACCGCGGTGTAGATATTTCCATGTTTATACAGATAGCGGTGCAGATATTTCCATGTTTGTACAGATGGTGGTGTTTATATTTCCATCTATACGCAGATGACCATGTAGATATTTCCATGTTTATACAGATGGCGGCGCAGATATTTCCATGGATATGTAGATGGCGGTGTAGATATTTCCATGTTTATACAGATAGCGGTGTAGTTATTTCCATGTTTATATAGATAGCGGTGTAGATATTTCCATGTATGTACACATGGCGCTGTAGATATTTCCATGTTTATACAGATGGCGGTGTAGATATTTCCATGTTTATGAAGATAACTTTGTAAGTATTTCCATGTTTATACAGATGGCGGTGTAGATATTTCGATGTTTATAGAGATAGCAGTGGAGATATTTCCATGTTTATACAGACAGCGGTGTAGATATTTCCATGTTTATACTGATCCTTGTGTAGACATTTCCATGTTCATAGAGATGGCGGTGTTGATTTTTCCATGTTTATAGAGATAGCGGTGTGGATATTTCCATGATTATACAGATAGGGGTGTAGATATTTCCCTGTTTATAGAGATGGCGGTGTAGATATTTCCATGTTTATACAGATCACGGTGTAGATATTTCCTTGTTTATACAAATAGCGGTGTAGTTATTTCCATGTTTATACAGATAGTGGTGTAGATATTTCCATGTATATACAGATGGCTGTGTAGATATTTCCATGTTTATACAGATGACTGTATAGGTATTTCCATGTTTTTGCAGATGGCGGTGCAGACATTTCCATGTCTATAGAGATAGCAGTGTAGATATTTCCATGTTTGTACAGATGGCGGTGTTGATATTTCCATCTATACACAGATGGCCGTGTAGATATTTCCATGTTTATTCAGATGGCGGCGTAGATATTTCCAAGGACATGCAGATGGCAGTGTAGTTATTTCCATGTTTATACAGATAGCGGTGAAGGTATTTCCATGTTTACACAGATGGTGGTGTACATATTTCCGTGTTTATACACATGGCGGAGTAGATACTTCCATCTTTATGGAGATGGCAGTGTAGATATTTTCATGTTCATAGAGATGGCGGTGTAGTTATTTCCATATTTATAGAGATAGCGGTGTAGATATTTCCATCTTTCTGCAGATGGCAGTGTAGATATTTCCATGTTTATACAGATGACCGTGTAGATATTTCCATATTTATACAGATGTCTGTGTAGATATTTCCATGTGTATACAGATGGTATTGTACCTATTTCCATGTTTATACAATTGGTTGTGTAGATATTTCCATGTTTATTCAGATGACTGTGTAGATATTTCCATGTTTTTACAGATGGCAGTGTAGATATTTCAATGTTTATATAGATGACGCTGTTGATATTTCCATGTTTATACAGATAACGGTGGAGATATTTCCATGTTTATACGGAGAGCAGTGGAGATATTTCCATGTTTATACACATAGTGGTGTACATATTTCCATGTTTATACAGACAGCGTTGTAGGTATTTCCATGTTTATACAGATAGCGGTGCAGATATTTCCATGTTTACACAGATGCCTATGCAGATAATTCCATATTTATACAGAGCGCTGTGTAGATATTTCTATATTTATACAGATGGCAGTGTAGATATTTAAATGTTCCTACACATGACTGTGTAGGTATTTCCATGTTTATACAAATGTCTTTGTAGTTATTTCCATGTTTATAGAGATAGCGGTGCAGATATTTCCATGTTTATACAGATAGCGGTGTATATATTTCCATGTTTATACAGATACCGGTGTAGTTATTTCCATGTTTATACAGATAGTGGTGTAGATATTTCCATGTCTATACATATGGCTGTGTAGATATTTCCATGTTTATACAGATGGCTGTGTAGATATTTCCATGTTTATACAGATGACTTTGTAGGTATTTCCATGTTTATACAGATGGCGGTGTAGATATTTCCATGTTTATAGAGATAACTGTGTAGATATTTCCATGTTTATACAGATAGCGGTGTAGATATTTCCATGTTTACACTGATTGCGGTGTAGATATTTCCATCTTTCTACAGATGGCATTGTAGATATTTCCATGTTTATACAGATGACTGTATAGGTATTTCCATGTTTTTACAGATGGCGGTGCCGATATTTCCATGTCTATAGAGATAGCGTTGTAGATATTTCCATGTTTGTACAGATGGCGGTGTTGATATTTCCATCTATACACAGATGGCCTTGTAGATATTTCCATATTTATTCAGATGGCGGCGTAGATATTTCCAAGGACATGCAGATGGCGGTGTAGTTATTTCCATGTTTATACAGATAGCGGTGTAGGTATTTCCATGTTTACACAGATGGTGGTGTAGATATTTCCGTGTTTATATACATGGCGGAGTAGATACTTCCATCTTTATGGAGATGGCAGTGTAGATATTTTCATGTTCATAGAGATGGCGGTGTAGATATTTCCATATTTATAGAGATAGCGGTGTAGATATTTCCATCTTTCTACAGATGGCAGTGTAGATATTTCCATGTTAATACAGATGGCCGTGTAGATATTTCCATATTTATAGAGATGTCTGTGTAGATATTTCCATGTGTATACAGATGGTATTGTAGCTATGTCCATGTTTATACAGACGGTGATGTAGATATTTCCATGTTTACTCAGATGAATATGTAGATATTTCCATGTTTTTACAGATGGCAGTGTAGATATTTCAATGTTTATATAGATGGCGCTGTTGATATTTCCATGTTTATACAGATAACGGTGGAGATATTTCCATGTTTATACAGAGAGCAGTGGAGATATTTCCATGTTTATACACATAGCGGTGTACATATTTCCATGTTTATAGAGACAGCGGTGTAGGTATTTCCATGTTTATACAGATAGCGGTGCAGATATTTCCATGTTTACGCAGATGCCTATGCAGATATTTCCATATTTATACAGAGGGCTTTGTAGATATTTCTATATTTATACAGATGGCAGTGTAGATATTTAAATGGTCCTACACATGACTGTGTAGGTATTTCCATGTTTATACAGATGTCTTTGAAGTTATTTCCATGTTTATAGAGATAGCGGTGCAGATATTTCCATGTTTATACAGATAGCGGTGTATATATTTCCATGTTTATACAGATCATGGTGTAGATATTTCCATGTTTATACAGATACCGGTGTAGATATTTCCATGTTTATACAGAACGCAGTGTAGATATTTCCATGTTTATAGAGATAGCAGTGTAGATATTTCCATGTTTGTACAGACGGCGGTGTTGATGTTTCCTTCTATACACCGATTGCCATGTAGGTATTTCCATGTGTATACAGATGGCATTGTAGATATTTCCATGTTTATACAGATGGTGGTGTAGATATTTCCATGTTTACACAGATGACTGTATAGGTATTTCCATGTTTATACAGATGGCGGTGTAGATATTTCCAAGTTTATAGAGATAGCGGTGTAGATATTTCCATATTTATACAGATAGCGTTGTAGAAGTTTCCATGTTTATACAGATAGCGGTGTAAATATTTCCATGTTTATACAGATCATGGTGTAGGTATTTCCATGTTCATAGAGATAGCGGTGTACATATTTCCATGTTTATACCGATAGCGGTGTTGATATTTCCATGTTTATACAGACCGCAGTGTAGATATTTCCATGTTTTTACAGATAGCGGTGTAGATATTTCCATGTTTGTACAGATGGCGGTGTTGATATTTCCATGTTCATAGAGATAGCGGTGTTCATTTTTCCATGTTTATAGAGATAGCGGTGTGGATATTTCCATGTTTATACAGATAGGGGTGTAGATATTTCACTGTTTATAGAGATGGCGGTGTAGATATTTCCATGTTTATACAGATCACAGTGTAGATATTTCCTTGTTTATACAAATAGCCGTGTAGTTATTTCCATGTTTATACAGATAGTGGTGTAGATATTTCCATGTATATAGAGATGGCTGTGTAGATATTTCCATGTTTATAGAGATGGCTGTGTAGATATTTCCATGTTTATACAGATGACTTTGTAGGTGTTTCCATGTTTATACAGATGGCGGTGTAGATATTTCCATGTTTATTGAGATAACTGTGTAGATATTTCCATGTTTATACAGATAGGGGTGTAGATATTTCCATGTTTATACAGATCATGGTGTAGATATTTCCATGTTTATACAGATCGCAGTGTAGATATTTCCATGTTTATACAGATAGCGGTGTAGATATTTCCATGTTTTTACAGATATCTGGGTAGATATTTCCATGTTTACACAGATGGCGGTGTAGATATTTCCATCTTTCTACAGATGGCATTGTAGATATTTCCATGTTTATACAGATGACTGTATAGGTATTTCCAAGTTTTTACAGATGGCGGTGCAGATATTTCCATGTCTATAGAGATAGCGGTGTAGATATTTCCATGTTTGTACAGATGGCGGTGTTGATATTTCCATCTATACACAGATGACCGTGTAGATATTTCCGTGTTTATTCAGATGGCGGCGTAGATATTTCCAAGGACATGCAGATGGCGGTGTAGTTATTTCCATGTTTATACAGATAGCGGTGTAGGTATTTCCATGTTTACACAGATGGTGGTGTAGATATTTCCTTGTTTATACACATGGCGGAGTAGATACTTCATCTTTACGGAGATGGCAGTGTAGATATTTTCATGTTCATAGAGATGGCGGTGTAGATATTTCCATATTTATAGAGATAGCGGTGTAGATATTTCCATCTTTCTACAGATGGCAGTGTAGGAATTTCCATGTTTATACAGACGGCCGTGTAGATATTTCCATATTTATACAGATGTCTGTTTAGATATTTCCATGTGTATACAGATGGTATTGTAGCTATTTCCATTTTTATACAGATTTTGGTGTAGATATTTCCATGTTTATTCAGATGACTGTGTAGATATTTCCATGTTTTTACAGATGGCAGTGTAGATATTTCAATGTTTATATAGATGGCGCTGTTGATATTTCCATGTTTATACAGATAACGGTGGAGATATTTCCATGTTTATACAGAGAGCAGTGGAGATATTTCCATGTTTATACACATAGCGGTGTACATATTTCCATGTTTATAGAGATAGCGGTGTAGGTATTTCCATGTTTAAACAGATAGCGGTGCAGATATTTCCATGTTTACACAGATGCCTATGCAGATATTTCCATATTTATACAGAGGGCTGTGTAGTTATTTCTATATTTATACAGATTACAGGCTAGATATTTAAATGTTGCTACACATGACTGTGTAGGTATTTCCATGTTTACACAGATGTCTTTGTAGTTATTTCCATGTTTATAGAGATAGCGGTGCAGATATTTCCATGTTTATACAGATAGCGGTGTATATATTTCCATGTTTATACAGATCATGGTGTAGATATTTCCATGTTTATACAGATACCGGTGTAGATATTTCCATGTTTATACAGACCGCAGTGTAGATATTTCCATGTTTATAGAGATAGCAGTGTAGATATTTCCATGTTTGTACAGATGGCGGTGTTGATGTTTCCATCTATACACTGTTTGCCGTGTAGGTATTTCCATGTGTATACCGATGGCATTGTAGATATTTCCATGTTTATACAGATGGTGGTGTAGGTATTTCCATGTTTACACAGATGACTGTATAGGTATTTCCATGTTTATACAAATGGCGGTGTAGATATTTCCAAGTTTATAGAGATAGCAGTGTAGATATTTCCATATTTATACAGATAACGGTGTAGAAGTTTCCATGTTTATACAGATAGCGGTGTAAATATTTCCGAGTTCATACAGATCACGGTGTAGATATTTCCATGTTTATAGAGATAGCGGTGTAGATATTTCCATGTTTATACCGACAGCGGTGTTGATATTTCCATGTTTATACAGACCGCGGTGTAGATATTTCCATGTTTATACAGATAGCGGTGCAGATATTTCCATGTTTGTACAGATGGCGGTGTTGATATTTCCATCTATACACAGATGACCGTGTAGATATTTCCATGTTTATACAGATGGCGGCGCAGATATTTCCATGGATATGTAGATGGCGGTGTAGATATTTCCATGTTTATATAGATAGCGGTGTAGTTATTTCCATCTTTATATAGATAGCGGTGTAGATATTTCCATGTATGTACACATGGCTGTGTAGATATTTCCATGTTATACAGATAGCGGTGTAGATATTTCCATGTTTATACAGGTAACTTTGTAAGTATTTCCATGTTTATACAGATGGCGGTGTAGATATTTCGATGTTTATAGAGATAGCAGTGGAGATATTTCCATGTTTATACAGATAGCGGTGTAGATATTTCCATGTTTATACTGATCGCGGTGTAGACATTTCCATGTTTGTAGAGATGGCGGTGTAGATATTTCCATGTTAATAGAGATAGCGGTGTTGATTTTTCCATGTTTATAGACATAGCGGTGTGGATATTTCCATGTTTATACAGATAGGGCTGTAGATATTTCCCTGTTTATAGAGATGGCGGTGTAGATATTTCCATGTTTATACAGATCACGGTGTAGATATTTCCTTGTTTATACAAATAGCGGTGTAGTTATTTCCATGTTTATACAGATAGTGGTGTAGATATTTCCATGTATATACAGATGGCTGTGTATATATTTCCATGTTTATACAAATGGCTGTGTAGATATTTCCATGTTTATACAGATGACTTTGTAGGTATTTCCATGTTTATACAGATGGCGGTGTAGATATTTCCATGTTTATACAGATAGCGGTGTAGATATTTCCATCTTTATACAGATACCGGTGGAGATATTTCCCTGTTTATACAGATAGCGATGTAGGTATTTCCATGTTAATACAGATAGCGGTGTAGATATTTCCATGTTTATAGAGATAGCAGTGTTGATATTTCCATGTTTATGCAGATGGCTGTGTAGATATTTCCATGTTTATAGAGATAGCGGTGTAGATATTTCCATCTTTATACAGATAGCGGTGTAAATATTTCCATGTTTATACAGATGGCGGTGTAGATAGTTCCATGTTTATGGGGATGGCGGTGTAGATATTTTCATGTTTATATAGATGGCGGTGTAGATATTTCCATGTTTGTAGAGATTGTAGTGTTGATATTTCCATGTTTATAGAGATAGCGCTGTAGGTATTTCCTTGTTTATACAGATAGTTGTGTAGATACATCCATGTTTATACAGATGGCTGTGTAGATATTTCTATGTGTATACAGATGACTCTGTAGATATTTGTATGTTTGCACAAATGGCGGTGTAGATATTTCCATATATATACAGAGAGCGTTGTAGATATTTCCATGTTTATACAGATAACGGTGTAGATATATCCATGTTTATACAGATGGCAATGTAGATATTTCCATGTTTATACAGATAGTGGTGTAGATATTTCCATGTTTACAGAGATAGCGGTGTAGATATTTCCATCTTTGCACAGATTGCGGTGTAGACATTTCCATCTTTACACAGATAGCGGTGTAGATATTTTCATATTTATACAGATCGTGGTGTAGATATTTCCATCTTTCCACAGATGGCAGTTTAGATATTTCCACGTTTATACAGATGACAGTGTAGATATTTCCATGTTTATACAGATAGCGGTGTAGATATTTCCATGTTCATGCAGATGTCGGTGTAGATATTTCCATGTTTATACAGATGGCGGTGTAGATATTTCTATGTTTATAGAGACAGCGGTGTAGATATTTCTATGTGTATAGAGATGGCGGTATAGGTATTTCCAAGTTTATAGAGATAGTTGTGTAGATATTTCCATGTTTATACAGATAGCGGTGTAGGAATTTCCATGTTTATACAGATAGCGGTGTTGGTATTTCCATGTTTATACAAGTAGCGTTGTAGATATTTCCATGTTTATACAGCTCGCGGTTTAGATATTTCCATCTTTATAGAGATGGCAGTGTAGATATTCCCATGTTTATAGAGATGGCGGTGTAGATATTTTCATGTTTGCACACATAGCGGTGAAGATATTTCCATGTTTATACAGATAGCGGTGTAGATATTCCCATGTTTATACAGATCGTGGTGCAGATATTTACATGCTTATACAGATAGTGGTGTAGATATTAACATGTTTATACAGACCGCGGTGTAGATATTTCCATGTTTACACACATTGCGTGATAGATATTTCCATGTTTATACAGATTGCGGTGTAGATATGTCCATGTTTATACAGATAGCGGTGTAGATATTTTCATGTTTATACAGATAGCTGTGGAGATATTTCCATGTTTATAAAGACTGCGGTATAGATATTTCCATGTTTTTACAGATAGCGGTGTATATATTTCCATGTTTACGGAGATAGCGGTGTAGATATTTCCATCTTTGCACAGATTGCTGTGTAGATATTTCCATTTTTACACAGATAGCTGGGTAGATATTTCCAAGTTTACACAGATAGCAGTGTAGATATTTCCATGTTTACACTGATAGCATTGTATATATTTCCATGTTTATACAGATATCGGTGTAGATATTTCCATGTTTATACAGATAGCGGTGTAGATATTTCCATGTTTATAGAGATAGCAGTGGAGATATTTCCCTTTTTATACAGATAGCGATGTAGATATTTCCATGTTTATACAGATAGCGGTGTAGATATTTCTATGTTTATAGAGATAGCGGTGTAGATATTTCCATGTTTATAGAGATGGCTGTGTAGATTTTTCCATGTGTGTACAGATGGCAGTGTAGATATTTCCATGTTTATAGAGATGGCGCTGTAGATATTTCCATGTTTATACAGATGGCAGTGTAGATATTTCCATGTTTATAGAGATGGCGCTGTAGATATTTCCATGTTTATACAGATGGCAGTGTAGATATTTCCATGTTTATACAGATAGCGGTGTAGATTTTTCCATGTTTACAGAGATAGCGGTGTAGATATTTCCATCTTTGCACAGATTGCGGTGTAAGTATTGCCAAATTTACACAGATAGCGGTGTAGATATTTCCAAGTTTACACAGATAGCTGTGAAGATATTTCCATGTTTACAGAGATAGCATTGTAGATATTTCCATGTTTATACAGATTGCGGTGTAGATATTTCCATCTTTATGGAGATGGCGGTGTAGATATTTCCATGTTTATACAAATGGCATTGAAGATATTTCCATGTTTATACAGATAGTAGTGTAGATATTTCCATGTTTGTACAGATGGCGGTGTAGATACATCCATGTTTCTGAAGATGGCGGTGTAGATATTTCTATGTTTATAGAGATAGCGGTGTAGATATTTCCATGTTTATAGAGATGGCTGTGTAGATTTTTCCATGTGTGTACAGATGGCAGTGTAGATATTTCCATGTTTATAGAGATGGCGCTGTAGATATTTCCATGTTTATACAGATGGCAGTGTAGATGTTTCCATGTTTATACAGATAGCGGTGTAGATTTTTCCATGTTTACAGAGATAGCGGTGTAGATATTTCCATCTTTGCACAGATTGCGGTGTAAGTATTGCCAAATTTACACAGATAGCGGTGTAGATATTTCCAGGTTTACACAGATAGCTGTGAAGATATTTCCATGTTTACAGAGATAGCATTGTAGATATTTCCATGTTTATACAGATTGCGGTGTAGATATTTCCATCTTTATAGAGATGGCGGTGTAGATATTTCCATGTTTATACAGATGGCATTGAAGATATTTCCATGTTTATACAGATAGTAGTGTAGATATTTCCATGTTTGTTCAGATGGCGGTGTAGATACATCCATGTTTCTGAAGATGGCGGTGTAGATATTTTCATGTTTATAGAGATGGCGGTGTAGATATTTCCATGTATATAGAGATTGCAGTGTAGATATTTCCATGTTTATAGAGAAATCGGTGTAGGTATTTCCATGTTTATAGAGATAGCGGTGTGGATATTTCCATATTTATACAGATAGCGGTGTAGGTATTTCCATGTTTATAGAGATGGCGGTGTAGATATTCCCTTGTTTATACAGATATCGGTGTAGGTATTTCCAGGTTTATACAGAGAGCAGTGTAGATATTTCCACGTTTTACAGATAGTAGTGTAGATATTTCCATCTTTATACAGATAGCGGTGCAGATATTTCCATGTTTACACAAATAGCCGTGTAGATATTTCTATGTTTACACAGATAGAGTTGCAGATATTTCCATGTTTATAAAGATAGCGGTGCAGATATTTCCATGTTTATACAGATAGCGGTGTGGCTATTTCCATGTTTATACAGATAGCGGTGTGGGTATTTCCATGTTCATACAGATAGCGGTATAGATATTTCCATGTTTATAGTGATGACTGTCTAGATATTTCCATGTTTATACAGCTTTCCGTGTAGATATTTCCATGTTTATACAGATGGCGGAGTAGATATTTCCATGTTTCTACAGATGGCGGTGTAGATATTTCCTTGTTTATACAGATAGCGGTGTAGATGTTTCCATATTTTCAGAGATAGCGGTGTAGACATTTCCCTCTTTGCACAGATTGCCGTGTAGATATTTCCATTTTTACACAGATACCTGTGTAGATATTTCCAAGTTTACACAGATAGCTGTGTAGATATTTCCATGTTTACACAGATAGCGTTGTAGATATTTCCATGTTGATACAGATAGCGGTGTAGATATTTCCATGTTTATACAGATAGCGGTGTAGATATTTCCATGTTTATACAGATACCGGTGTAGATATTTCCCTGTTTATACAGATAGCGATGTAGGTATTTCCATGTTAATACAGATAGCGGTGTACATATTTCCATGTTTATAGAGATAGCAGTGTAGATATTTCCATGTTTATACAGATGGCTGTGTAGATATTTCCATGTTTATAGAGATAGCGGTGTAGATATTTCCATCTTTATACAGATAGCGGTGTAAATATTTCCATGTTTATACAGATGGCGGTGTAGATAGTTCCATGTTTATGGGGATGGCGGTGTAGATATTTTCATGTTTATATAGATGGCGGTGTAGATATTTCCATGTTTGTAGAGATTGTGGTGTTGATATTTCCATGTTTATAGAGATAGCGCTGTAGGTATTTCCTTGTTTATACAGATAGTTGTGTAGATACATCCATGTTTATACAGATGGCTGTGTAGATATTTCTATGTGTATACAGATGACTTTGTACATATTTGTATGTTTACACAAATGGCGGTGTAGATATTTCCATATATATTCAGAGAGCGGTGTAGATATTTCCATGTTTATACAGATAACGGTGTAGATATATCCATGTTTATACAGATGGCGATGTAGATATTTCCATGTTTATACAGATAGTGGTGTAGATATTTCCATGTTTACAGAGATAGCGGTGTAGATATTTCCATCTTTGCACAGATTGCGGTGTAGACATTTCAATCTTTACACAGATAGCGGTGTAGATATTTTCATACTTATACAGATCGTGGTGTAGATATTTCCATCTTTCCACAGATGGCAGTTTAGATATTTCCACGTTTATACAGATGACAGTGTAGATATTTCCATGTTTATACAGATAGCGGTGTAGATATTTCCATGTTCATGCAGATGTCGGTGTAGATATTTCCATGTTTATACAGATGGCGGTGTAGATATTTCTATGTTTATAGAGACAGCGGTGTAGATATTTCTATGTGTATAGAGATGGCGGTATAGGTATTTCCAAGTTTATAGAGATAGTTGTGTAGATATTTCCCTGTTTATACAGATAACGGTGTAGGAATTTCCATGTTTATACAGATAGCGGTGTTGGTATTTCCATGTTTATACAAGTAGCTTTGTAGATATTTCCATGTTTATACAGCTCGCGGTTTAGATATTTCCATCTTTATAGAGATGGCAGTGTAGATATTCCCATGTTTATAGAGATGGCGGTGTAGATATTTTCATGTTTGCACAGATAGCGATGAAGATATTTCCATGTTTATAGAGATAGCGGTGTACATATTCCCATGTTTATACAGATCGTGGTGCAGATATTTACATGCTTATACAGATAGTGGTGTAGATATTAACATGTTTATACAGACCGCGGTGTAGATATTTCCATGTTTACACACATTGCGTGATAGATATTTCCATGTTTATACAGATTGCGGTGTAGATATGTCCATGTTTATACAGATAGCGGTGTAGATATTTTCATGTTTATACAGATAGCTGTGGAGATATTTGCATGTTTATAGAGACTGCGGTAAAGATATTTCCATGTTTTTACAGATAGCGGTGTATATATTTCCATGTTTACGGAGATAGCGGTGTAGATATTTCCATCTTTGCACAGATTGCTGTGTAGATATTTCCATTTTTACACAGATAGCTGGGTAGATATTTCCAAGTTTACACAGATAGCAGTGTAGATATTTCCATGTTTACACTGATAGCATTGTATATATTTCCATGTTTATACAGATAGCGGTGTAGATATTTCCATGTTTATACAGATAGCGGTGTAGATATTTCCATGTTTATAGAGATAGCGGTGTAGATATTTCCATGCTTATAGAGATAGCGGTGGAGTTATTTCCCTTTTTATACAGATAGCGATGTAGATATTTCCATGTTTATACAGATAGCGGTGTAGATATTTCTATGTTTATAGAGATAGCGGTGTAGATATTTCCATGTTTATAGAGATGGCTGTGTAGATTTTTCCATGTGTGTACAGATGGCAGTGTAGATATTTCCATGTTTATAGAGATGGCGCTGTAGATATTTCCATGTTTATACAGATGGCAGTGTAGATATTTCCATGTTTATACAGATAGCGGTGTAGATTTTTCCATGTTTACAGAGATAGCGGTGTAGATATTTCCATCTTTGCACAGACTGCGGTGTAAGTATTGCCAAATTTACACAGATAGCGGTGTAGATATTTCCATGTTTATACAGATAGCGGTGCAGATATTTCCATGTTTGTACAGATGGCGGTGTTGATATTTCCATCTATACACAGATGACCGTGTAGATATTTCCATGTTTATACAGATTGCGGTTTAGATATTTCCCTGTTTATACAGACCGCGGTGCAGATATTTCCATGTTTATACAGATAGCGGTGCAGTTATTTCCAAGTTTGTACAGATGGCGGTGTTGATATTTCCATCTATACACAGATGACAGTGTAGATATTTCCATGTTTATACAGATGGTGGCGCAGATATTTCCATGGATAAGTAGATGGCGGTGTAGATATTTCCATGTTTATACAGATAGCGGTGTAGTTATTTCCATGTTTATATAGATAGCGGTTTAGATATTTCCATGTATATACACATGGCTGTGTAGATATTTCCATGTTTATACAGATGACAGTGTAGATATTTCCATGTTTATACAGATAACTTTGTAAATTTTTCCATGTTTATACAGATGGCGGTGTAGATATTTCGATGTTTATAGAGATAGCAGTGGAGATATTTCCATGCTTATACAGATAGCGGTGAAGATATTTCCATGTTTATACTGATCGCGGTGTAGATATTTCCATGTTTATACAGATGGCGGTGTAGGTATTTCCATGTTCATACAGATAGTGGTGTTGGTATTTACATGCTTATACAACTAGCGTTGTAGGTATTTCCATGTTTATACAGCTCGCGGTGTAGATATTTCCATTTATATAGAGATGGCAGTGTAGATATTTCCTTGTTTATACAGACGGCGGTGTAGATATTTTCATGTTTGCACAGATAGCGGTGAAGATATTTCCATGTTTATACAGATAGCGGTGTAGGTATTTCCATGTTTATACAGATCGTGGTGTAGATATTTACATGTTTATACAGATAGTGGTGTAGATATTAACATGTTTATACAGACCGCGGTGTAGATATTTCCATGTTTACACACATAGCATGATAGATATTTCCATGTTTATACAGATTGCGGTGTAGATATGTCCATGATTATACAGATAGCGGTGTATATATTTTCATGTTTATACAGATAGCGGTGGAGATACTACCATGTTTATAGAGACTGCGGTATAGATATTTCCATGTTTATACAGATAGCGGTGTAGATATTTCCATGTTTACGGACATAGCGGTGTAGATATTTCCATCTTTGCACCGATTGCTCTGTAGTTATTTCCATTTTTACACAGATAGCTGGGTAGATATTTCCAAGTTTTCGCAGATAGCTTTGTAGATATTTCCATGTTTACACAGATAGCATTGTATATATTTCCATGTTTATACTGATAGCGGTGTAGATATTTCCATGTTCATACAGATAGCGGTGTAGATATTTCCATGTTTATACAGATAGCGGTGGAGATATTTCCCTGTTTACACAGATAGCGATGTAGATATTTCCGTGTGTATACACATAGCGGTGTAGATATTTCCATGTTTATAGAGATAGTGGTGTAGATATTTCCATGTTTATACAGATGGCTGTGTAGATATTTCCATGTGTGTACTGATGGCAGTGTAGATATTTCCATGTTTATACAGATGGCCCTGTAGGTATTTCCATGTTTATACAGATGGCAGTGTAGATATTTCCATGTTTATACAGATGGCGCTGTAGGTATTTCCTTGTTTATACAGATAGCGGTGTAGATATTTCCATGTTTATACATATAGCGGTGCAGATATTTCCATGTTTGTACAGATGGCGGTGTTGATATTTCCATCTATACACAGATGACCGTGTAGATATTTCCATGTTTATACAGATTGCGGTTTAGATATTTCCATGTTTATACAGATGGCAGTGAAGATATTTCCATGTTTATACAGATAGTGGTGTAGATATTTCCATGTTTATACAGATGGCGGTGTAGATACATCCATGTTTCTGAAGATGGCGGTGTAGACATTTTCATGTTTATAGAGATGGCGTTGTAGATATTTTCATGTATATAGAGATTGCAGTGTAGATATTTCCATGTATATAGAGAAATCGGTGTAGGTATTTCCATGTTTATAGAGATAGCGGTGTGGATATTTCCATATTTATTCAGATAGCGGTGTAGGTATTTCCATGTTTATACAGATGGCGGTGTAGATATTTCCTTGTTTATGCAGATATCGGTGTAGATATTTCCAGGTTTATACAGAGAGCGGTGTAGATATTTCCACGTTTTACAGATACTGGTGTAGATATTTCCATCTTTATACAGTTAGCGGTGCAGATATTTCCATGTTTACACAAATAGCCGTGTAGATATTTCTATGTTTACACAGATAGAGTTGCAGATATTTCCATGTTTATAAAGATAGCGGTGCAGACATTTCCATGTTTATACAGATAGCGGTGTGGCTATTTCCATGTTTATACAGATAGCGGTGTGGGTATTTCCATGTTTATACAGATAGCGTTATAGATATTTCCATGTTTATAGAGATGACTGTCTAGATATTTCCATGTTTATACAGATGGTGGTGTAGATATTTCCATGTTTATACAGATGACTGTGAAGTTATTTCCATGTTTATACATATGTCAGTGTAGATATTTTCATGTTTATAGAGATAACGATGTAGATATTTCCATGTTTATACAGATAGCGGTGTAGACATTTCCATGTTTAGAGAGACAGCGTTGTAGATATTTCCATATTTATACAGATAGCTGTGTAGATCTTTCCAGGTTTCTACAGATAGCGGTGTAGATATTTCCATGTTTATACAGATAGCGGTGTAGATATTTCCATGTTTATAAAGATGGCGTTGTAGGTATTTCCATGTTTATAGAGATAGCAGTGTAGATATTTCCATGATTATACAACTCGCAGTGCAGATATTTCCATCTTTATACAGATGGCAGAGAAGATTTTTCCACGTTTTTACAGATAGTGGTGTAGATATTTCCATGTTTATACAGATGGCGGTGTAGATACAGCCATGTTTCTGAAGATGGCGGTGTAGATATTTTCATTTTTATAGAGATGGCAGTGTAGATAATTCCATGTTTATAGAGATTGCGATGTAGATATTTCCATGTTTATAGAGAAAGCGGTGTTGGTATTTCCATGTTTATAGAGATAGCGGTGTAGATATTTCCAAATTTCTACAGATAGCGGTGTAGTTATTTCCATCTTTATACAGATGGCGGTGTAGATATTTCCATGTTTCTACAGATGGCAGTGTAGATATTTCCTTGTTTATACAGATAGCGGTGTTGATATTTCCATGTTTATACAGATGGCGGTGTAGGTATTTCCTTGTTTATACAGATAGCGGTGTAGATATTTCCATGTTTATACAGATAGCGGTGCAGATATTTCCATGTTTGTACAGATGGCGGTGTTGATATTTCCATCTATACACAGATGACCGTGTAGATATTTCCATGTTTATACAGATTGCGGTTTAGATATTTCCCTGTTTATACAGACCACGGTGCAGATATTTCCATGTTGATACAGATAGCGGTGCAGTTATTTCCAAGTTTGTACAGATGGCGGTGTTGATATTTCCATCTATACACAGATGACCGTGTAGATATTTCCATGTTTATACAGATGGTGGCGCAGATATTTCCATGGATAAGTAGATGGCGGTGTAGATATTTCCATGTTTATACAGATAGCGGTGTAGTTATTTCCATGTTTATATAGATAGCGGTTTAGATATTTCCATGTATATACACATGGCTGTGTAGATATTTCCATGTTTATACAGATGGCAGTGTAGATATTTCCATGTTTATACAGATAACTTTGTAAGTTTTTCCATGTTTATACAGATGGCGGTATAGATATTTCGAGGTTTATAGAGATAGCAGTGGAGATATTTCCATGCTTATACAGATAGCGGTGAAGATATTTCCATGTTTATACTGATCGCGGTGTAGATATTTCCATGTTTATACAGATGGCGGTGTAGGTATTTCCATGTTCATACAGATAGTGGTGTTGGTATTTACATGCTTGTACAACTAGCGTTGTAGATATTTCCATGTTTATACAGCTCGCGGTGTAGATATTTCCATTTATATAGAGATGGCAGTGTAGATATTTCCTTGTTTATACAGACGGCGGTGTAGATATTTTCATCTTTGCACAGATAGCGGTGAAGATATTTCCATGTTTATACAGATAGCGGTGTAGGTATTTCCATGTTTATACAGATCGTGGTGTAGATATTTACATGTTTATACAGATAGTGGTGTAGATATTACCATGTTTATACAGACCGCGGTGTAGATATTTCCATGTTTACACACATAGCATGATAGATATTTCCATGTTTATACAGATTGCGGTGTAGATATGTCCATGATTATACAGATAGCGGTGTATATATTTTCATGTTTATACAGATAGCGGTGGAGATACTACCATGTTTATAGAGACTGCGGTATAGATATTTCCATGTTTATACAGATAGCGGTGTAGATATTTCCATGTTTACGGACATAGCGGTGTAGATATTTCCATCTTTGCACCGATTGCTCTGTAGTTATTTCCATTTTTACACAGATAGCTGGGTAGATATTTCCAAGTTTTCGCAGATAGCTTTGTAGATATTTCCATGTTTACACAGATAGCATTGTATATATTTCCATGTTTATACTGATAGCGGTGTAGATATTTCCATGTTCATACAGATAGCGGTGTAGATATTTCCATGTTTATACAGATAGCGGTGGAGATATTTCCCTGTTTACACAGATAGCGATGTAGATATTTCCGTGTGTATACACATAGCGGTGTAGATATTTCCATGTTTATAGAGATAGTGGTGTAGATATTTCCATGTTTATACAGATGGCTGTGTAGATATTTCCATGTGTGTACTGATGGCAGTGTAGATATTTCCATGTTTATACAGATGGCTCTGTAGGTATTTCCATGTTTATACAGATGGCAGTGTAGATATTTCCATGTTTATACAGATGGCGGTGTAGGTATTTCCTTGTTTATACAGATAGCGGTGTAGATATTTCCATGTTTATACATATAGCGGTGCAGATATTTCCATGTTTGTACAGATGGCGGTGTTGATATTTCCATCTATACACAGATGACCGTGTAGATATTTCCATGTTTATACAGATTGCAGTTTAGATATTTCCATGTTTATACAGATGGCAGTGAAGATATTTCCATGTTTATACAGATAGTGGTGTAGATATTTCCATGTTTATACAGATGGCAGTGTAGATACATCCATGTTTCTGAAGATGGCGGTGTAGACATTTTCATGTTTATAGAGATGGCGTTGTAGATATTTTCATGTATATAGAGATTGCAGTGTAGATATTTCCATGTATATAGAGAAATCGGTGTAGGTATTTCCATGTTTATAGAGATAGCGGTGTGGATATTTCCATATTTATTCAGATAGCGGTGTAGGTATTTCCATGTTTATACAGATGGCGGTGTAGATATTTCCTTGTTTATGCAGATATCGGTGTAGATATTTCCAGGTTTATACAGAGAGCGGTGTAGATATTTCCACGTTTTACAGATACTGGTGTAGATATTTCCATCTTTATACAGTTAGCGGTGCAGATATTTCCATGTTTACACAAATAGCCGTGTAGATATTTCTATGTTTACACAGATAGAGTTGCAGATATTTCCATGTTTATAAAGATAGCGGTGCAGACATTTCCATGTTTATACAGATAGCGGTGTGGCTATTTCCATGTTTATACAGATAGCGGTGTGGGTATTTCCATGTTTATACAGATAGCGTTATAGATATTTCCATGTTTATAGAGATGACTGTCTAGATATTTCCATGTTTATACAGATGGTGGTGTAGATATTTCCATGTTTATACAGATGACTGTGAAGTTATTTCCATGTTTCTACATATGTCAGTGTAGATATTTTCATGTTTATAGAGATAACGATGTAGATATTTCCATGTTTATACAGATAGCGGTGTAGACATTTCCATGTTTAGAGAGACAGCGTTGTAGATATTTCCATATTTATACAGATAGCTGTGTAGATCTTTCCAGGTTTCTACAGATAGCGGTGTAGATATTTCCATGTTTATACAGATAGCGGTGTAGATATTTCCATGTTTATAAAGATGGCGTTGTAGGTATTTCCATGTTTATAGAGATAGCAGTGTAGATATTTCCATGATTATACAACTCGCAGTGCAGATATTTCCATCTTTATACAGATGGCAGAGAAGATTTTTCCACGTTTTTACAGATAGTGGTGTAGATATTTCCATGTTTATACAGATGGCGGTGTAGATACAGCCATGTTTCTGAAGATGGCGGTGTAGATATTTTCATTTTTATAGAGATGGCAGTGTAGATAATTCCATGTTTATAGAGATTGCGATGTAGATATTTCCATGTTTATAGAGAAAGCGGTGTTGGTATTTCCATGTTTATAGAGATAGCGGTGTAGATATTTCCAAATTTCTACAGATAGCGGTGTAGTTATTTCCATCTTTATACAGATGGCGGTGTAGATATTTCCATGTTTCTACAGATGGCAGTGTAGATATTTCCTTGTTTATACAGATAGCGGTGTTGATATTTCCATGTTTATACAGATGGCGGTGTAGGTATTTCCTTGTTTATACAGATAGCGGTGTAGATATTTCCATGTTTATACAGATAGCGGTGCAGATATTTCCATGTTTGTACAGATGGCGGTGTTGATATTTCCATCTATACACAGATGACCGTGTAGATATTTCCATGTTTATACAGATTGCGGTTTAGATATTTCCCTGTTTATACAGACCGCGGTGTAGATATTTCCATGTTTATACAGATAGCGGTGCAGTTATTTCCAAGTTTGTACAGATGGCGGTGTTGATATTTCCATCTATACACAGATGACCGTGTAGATATTTCCATGTTTATACAGATGGTGGCGCAGATATTTCCATGGATAAGTAGATGGCGGTGTAGATATTTCCATGTTTATACAGATAGCGGTGTAGTTATTTCCATGTTTATATAGATAGCGGTTTAGATATTTCCATGTATATACACATGGCTGTGTAGATATTTCCATGTTTATACAGATGGCAGTGTAGATATTTCCATGTTTATACAGATAACTTTGTAAGTTTTTCCATGTTTATACAGATGGCGGTATAGATATTTCGATGTTTATAGAGATAGCAGTGGAGATATTTCCATGCTTATACAGATAGCGGTGAAGATATTTCCATGTTTATACTGATCGCGGTGTAGATATTTCCATGTTTATACAGATGGCGGTGTAGGTATTTCCATGTTCATACAGATAGTGGTGTTGGTATTTACATGCTTATACAACTAGCGTTGTAGATATTTCCATGTTTATACAGCTCGCGGTGTAGATATTTCCATTTATATAGAGATGGCAGTGTAGATATTTCCTTGTTTATACAGACGGCGGTGTAGATATTTTCATGTTTGCACAGATAGCGGTGAAGATATTTCCATGTTTATACAGATAGCGGTGTAGGTATTTCCATGTTTATACAGATCGTGGTGTAGATATTTACATGTTTATACAGATAGTGGTGTAGATATTAACATGTTTCTACAGACCGCGGTGTAGATATTTCCATGTTTACACACATAGCATGATAGATATTTCCATGTTTATACAGATTGCGGTGTAGATATGTCCATGATTATACAGATAGCGGTGTATATATTTTCATGTTTATACAGATAGCGGTGGAGATACTACCATGTTTATAGAGACTGCGGTATAGATATTTCCATGTTTATACAGATAGCGGTGTAGATATTTCCATGTTTACGGACATAGCGGTGTAGATATTTCCATCTTTGCACCGATTGCTCTGTAGTTATTTCCATTTTTACACAGATAGCTGGGTAGATATTTCCAAGTTTTCACAGATAGCTTTGTAGATATTTCCATGTTTACACAGATAGCATTGTATATATTTCCATGTTTATACTGATAGCGGTGTAGATATTTCCATGTTCATACAGATAGCGGTGTAGATATTTCCATGTTTATACAGATAGCGGTGGAGATATTTCCCTGTTTACACAGATAGCGATGTAGATATTTCCGTGGGTATACACATAGCGGTGTAGATATTTCCATGTTTATAGAGATAGTGGTGTAGATATTTCCATGTTTATACAGATGGCTGTGTAGATATTTCCATGTGTGTACTGATGGCAGTGTAGATATTTCCATGTTTATACAGATGGCCCTGTAGGTATTTCCATGTTTATACAGATGGCAGTGTAGATATTTCCATGTTTATACAGATGGCGGTGTAGGTATTTCCTTGTTTATACAGATAGCGGTGTAGATATTTCCATGTTTATACATATAGCAGTGCAGATATTTCCATGTTTGTACAGATGGCGGTGTTGATATTTCCATCTATACACAGATGACCGTGTAGATATTTCCATGTTTATACAGATTGCGGTTTAGATATTTCCATGTTTATACAGATGGCAGTGAAGATATTTCCATGTTTATACAGATAGTGGTGTAGATATTTCCATGTTTATAGAGATGGCGGTGTAGATACATCCATGTTTCTGAAGATGGCGGTGTAGACATTTTCATGTTTATAGAGATGGCGTTGTAGATATTTTCATGTATATAGAGATTGCAGTGTAGATATTTCCATGTATATAGAGAAATCGGTGTAGGTATTTCCATGTTTATAGAGATAGCGGTGTGGATATTTCCATATTTATTCAGATAGCGGTGTAGGTATTTCCATGTTTATACAGATGGCGGTGTAGATATTTCCTTGTTTATGCAGATATCGGTGTAGATATTTCCAGGTTTATACAGAGAGCGGTGTAGATATTTCCACGTTTTACAGATACTGGTGTAGATATTTCCATCTTTATACAGTTAGCGGTGCAGATATTTCCATGTTTACACAAATAGCCGTGTAGATATTTCTATGTTTACACAGATAGAGTTGCAGATATTTCCATGTTTATAAAGATAGCGGTGCAGACATTTCCATGTTTATACAGATAGCGGTGTGGCTATTTCCATGTTTATACAGATAGCGGTGTGGGTATTTCCATGTTTATACAGATAGCGTTATAGATATTTCCATGTTTATAGAGATGACTGTCTAGATATTTCCATGTTTATACAGATGGTGGTGTAGATATTTCCATGTTTATACAGATGACTGTGAAGTTATTTCCATGTTTATACATATGTCAGTGTAGATATTTTCATGTTTATAGAGATAACGATGTAGATATTTCCATGTTTATACAGATAGCGGTGTAGACATTTCCATGTTTAGAGAGACAGCGTTGTAGATATTTCCATATTTATACAGATAGCTGTGTAGATCTTTCCAGGTTTCTACAGATAGCGGTGTAGATATTTCCATGTTTATACAGATAGCGGTGTAGATATTTCCATGTTTATAAAGATGGCGTTGTAGGTATTTCCATGTTTATAGAGATAGCAGTGTAGATATTTCCATGATTATACAACTCGCAGTGCAGATATTTCCATCTTTATACAGATGGCAGAGAAGATTTTTCCACGTTTTTACAGATAGTGGTGTAGATATTTCCATGTTTATACAGATGGCGGTGTAGATACAGCCATGTTTCTGAAGATGGCGGTGTAGATATTTTCATTTTCATAGAGATGGCAGTGTAGATAATTCCATGTTTATAGAGATTGCGATGTAGATATTTCCATGTTTATAGAGAAAGCGGTGTTGGTATTTCCATGTTTATAGAGATAGCGGTGTAGATATTTCCAAATTTCTACAGATACCGGTGTAGTTATTTCCATCTTTATACAGATGGCGGTGTAGATATTTCCATGTTTCTACAGATGGCAGTGTAGATATTTCTTTGTTTATACAGATAGCGGTGTTGATATTTCCATGTTTATACAGATGGCGGTGTAGGTATTTCCTTGTTTATACAGATAGCGGTGTAGATATTTCCATGTTTATACAGATAGCGGTGCAGATATTTCCATGTTTGTACAGATGGCGGTGTTGATATTTCCATCTATACACAGATGACCGTGTAGATATTTCCATGTTTATACAGATTGCGGTTTAGATATTTCCCTGTTTATACAGACCACGGTGTAGATATTTCCATCTTTATACAGATAGCGGTGTGGGTATTTCCATGTTTATACAGATAGCGGTATAGATATTTCCATGTTTATAGAGATGACTGTCTAGATATTTCCATGTTTATACAGATGGTGGTGTAGATATTTCCATGTTTATACAGATGACTGTGAAGTTATTTCCATGTTTATACATATGTCAGTGTAGATATTTTCATGTTTATAGAGATAACGATGTAGATATTTCCATGTTTATACAGATAGCGGTGTAGACATTTCCATGTTTAGAGAGACAGCGTTGTAGATATTTCCATATTTATACAGATAGCTGTGTAGATCTTTGCAGGTTTCTACAGATAGCGGTGTAGATATTTCCATGTTTATACAGATAGCGGTGTAGATATTTCCATGTTTATAAAGATGGCGTTGTAGGTATTTCCATGTTTATAGAGATAGCAGTGTAGATATTTCCATGATTATACAACTCGCAGTGCAGATATTTCCATCTTTATACAGATGGCAGAGAAGATTTTTCCACGTTTTTACAGATAGTGGTGTAGATATTTCCATGTTTATACAGATGGCGGTGTAGATACAGCCATGTTTCTGAAGATGGCGGTGTAGATATTTTCATTTTCATAGAGATGGCAGTGTAGATAATTCCATGTTTATAGAGATTGCGATGTAGATATTTCCATGTTTATAGAGAAAGCGGTGTTGGTATTTCCATGTTTATAGAGATAGCGGTGTAGATATTTCCAAATTTCTACAGATACCGGTGTAGTTATTTCCATCTTTATACAGATGGCGGTGTAGATATTTCCATGTTTCTACAGATGGCAGTGTAGATATTTCCTTGTTTATACAGATAGCGGTGTTGATATTTCCATGTTTATACAGATGGCGGTGTAGGTATTTCCTTGTTTATACAGATAGCGGTGTAGATATTTCCATGTTTATACAGATAGCGGTGCAGATATTTCCATGTTTGTACAGATGGCGGTGTTGATATTTCCATCTATACACAGATGACCGTGTAGATATTTCCATGTTTATACAGATTGCGGTTTAGATATTTCCCTGTTTATACAGACCGCGGTGTAGATATTTCCATGTTTATACAGATAGCGGTGCAGTTATTTCCAAGTTTGTACAGATGGCGGTGTTGATATTTCCATCTATACACAGATGACCGTGTAGATATTTCCATGTTTATACAGATGGTGGCGCAGATATTTCCATGGATAAGTAGATGGCGGTGTAGATATTTCCATGTTTATACAGATAGCGGTGTAGTTATTTCCATGTTTATATAGATAGCGGTTTAGATATTTCCATGTATATACACATGGCTGTGTAGATATTTCCATGTTTATACAGATGGCAGTGTAGATATTTCCATGTTTATACAGATAACTTTGTAAGTTTTTCCATGTTTATACAGATGGCGGTATAGATATTTCGATGTTTATAGAGATAGCAGTGGAGATATTTCCATGCTTATACAGATAGCGGTGAAGATATTTCCATGTTTATACTGATCGCGGTGTAGATATTTCCATGTTTATACAGATGGCGGTGTAGGTATTTCCATGTTCATACAGATAGTGGTGTTGGTATTTACATGCTTATACAACTAGCGTTGTAGATATTTCCATGTTTATACAGCTCGCGGTGTAGATATTTCCATTTATATAGAGATGGCAGTGTAGATATTTCCTTGTTTATACAGACGGCGGTGTAGATATTTTCATGTTTGCACAGATAGCGGTGAAGATATTTCCATGTTTATACAGATAGCGGTGTAGGTATTTCCATGTTTATACAGATCGTGGTGTAGATATTTACATGTTTATACAGATAGTGGTGTAGATATTAACATGTTTATACAGACCGCGGTGTAGATATTTCCATGTTTACACACATAGCATGATAGATATTTCCATGTTTATACAGATTGCGGTGTAGATATGTCCATGATTATACAGATAGCGGTGTATATATTTTCATGTTTATACAGATAGCGGTGGAGATACTTCCATGTTTATAGAGACTGCGGTATAGATATTTCCATGTTTATACAGATAGCGGTGTAGATATTTCCATGTTTACGGACATAGCGGTGTAGATATTTCCATCTTTGCACCGATTGCTCTGTAGTTATTTCCATTTTTACACAGATAGCTGGGTAGATATTTCCAAGTTTTCGCAGATAGCTTTGTAGATATTTCCATGTTTACACAGATAGCATTGTATATATTTCCATGTTTATACTGATAGCGGTGTAGATATTTCCATGTTCATACAGATAGCGGTGTAGATATTTCCATGTTTATACAGATAGCGGTGGAGATATTTCCCTGTTTACACAGATAGCGATGTAGATATTTCCGTGTGTATACACATAGCGGTGTAGATATTTCCATGTTTATAGAGATAGTGGTGTAGATATTTCCATGTTTATACAGATGGCTGTGTAGATATTTCCATGTGTGTACTGATGGCAGTGTAGATATTTCCATGTTTATACAGATGGCCCTGTAGGTATTTCCATGTTTATACAGATGGCAGTGTAGATATTTCCATGTTTATACAGATGGCGGTGTAGTTATTTCCTTGTTTATACAGATAGCGGTGTAGATATTTCCATGTTTATACATATAGCGGTGCAGATATTTCCATGTTTGTACAGATGGCGGTGTTGATATTTCCATCTATACCCAGATGACCGTGTAGATATTTCCATGTTTATACAGATTGCGGTTTAGATATTTCCATGTTTATACAGATGGCAGTGAAGATATTTCCATGTTTATACAGATAGTGGTGTAGATATTTCCATGTTTATACAGATGGCGGTGTAGATACATCCATGTTTCTGAAGATGGCGGTGTAGACATTTTCATGTTTATAGAGATGGCGTTGTAGATATTTTCATGTATATAGAGATTGCAGTGTAGATATTTCCATGTATATAGAGAAATCGGTGTAGGTATTTCCATGTTTATAGAGATAGCGGTGTGGATATTTCCATATTTATTCAGATAGCGGTGTAGGTATTTCCATGTTTATACAGATGGCGGTGTAGATATTTCCTTGTTTATGCAGATATCGGTGTAGATATTTCCAGGTTTATACAGAGAGCGGTGTAGATATTTCCACGTTTTACAGATACTGGTGTAGATATTTCCATCTTTATACAGTTAGCGGTGCAGATATTTCCATGTTTACACAAATAGCCGTGTAGATATTTCTATGTTTACACAGATAGAGTTGCAGATATTTCCATGTTTATAAAGATAGCGGTGCAGACATTTCCATGTTTATACAGATAGCGGTGTGGGTATTTCCATGTTTATACAGATAGCGTTATAGATATTTCCATGTTTATAGATATGACTGTCTAGATATTTCCATGTTTATACAGATGGTGGTGTAGATATTTCCATGTTTATACAGATGACTGTGAAGTTATTTCCATGTTTATACATATGTCAGTGTAGATATTTTCATGTTTATAGAGATAACGATGTAGATATTTCCATGTTTATACAGATAGCGGTGTAGACATTTCCATGTTTAGAGAGACAGCGTTGTAGATATTTCCATATTTATACAGATAGCTGTGTAGATCTTTCCAGGTTTCTACAGATAGCGGTGTAGATATTTCCATGTTTATACAGATAGCGGTGTAGATATTTCCATGTTTATAAAGATGGCGTTGTAGGTATTTCCATGTTTATAGAGATAGCAGTGTAGATATTTCCAGGATTATACAACTCGCAGTGCAGATATTTCCATCTTTATACAGATGGCAGAGAAGATTTTTCCACGTTTTTACAGATAGTGGTGTAGATATTTCCATGTTTATACAGATGGCGGTGTAGATACAGCCATGTTTCTGAAGATGGCGGTGTAGATATTTTCATTTTCATAGAGATGGCAGTGTAGATAATTCCATGTTTATAGAGATTGTGATGTAGATATTTCCATGTTTATAGAGAAAGCGGTGTTGGTATTTCCATGTTTATAGAGATAGCGGTGTAGATATTTCCAAATTTCTACAGATAGCGGTGTAGTTATTTCCATCTTTATACAGATGGCGGTGTAGATATTTCCATGTTTCTACAGATGGCAGTGTAGATATTTCCTTGTTTATACAGATAGCGGTGTTGATATTTCCATGTTTATACAGATGGCGGTGTAGGTATTTCCTTGTTTATACAGATAGCGGTGTAGACATTTCCATGTTTATACAGATAGCGGTGCAGATATTTCCATGTTTGTACAGATGGCGGTGTTGATATTTCCATCTATACACAGATGACCGTGTAGATATTTCCATGTTTATACAGATTGCGGTTTAGATATTTCCCTGTTTATACAGACCGCGGTGTAGATATTTCCATGTTTATACAGATAGCGGTGCAGTTATTTCCAAGTTTGTACAGATGGCGGTGTTGATATTTCCATCTATACACAGATGACCGTGTAGATATTTCCATGTTTATACAGATGGTGGCGCAGATATTTCCATGGATAAGTAGATGGCGGTGTAGATATTTCCATGTTTATACAGATAGCGGTGTAGTTATTTCCATGTTTATATAGATAGCGGTTTAGATATTTCCATGTATATACACATGGCTGTGTAGATATTTCCATGTTTATACAGATGACAGTGTAGATATTTCCATGTTTATACAGATAACTTTGTAAGTTTTTCCATGTTTATACAGATGGCGGTATAGATATTTCGATGTTTATAGAGATAGCAGTGGAGATATTTCCATGCTTATACAGATAGCGGTGAAGATATTTCCATGTTTATACTGATCGCGGTGTAGATATTTCCATGTTTATACAGATGGCGGTGTAGGTATTTCCATGTTCATACAGATAGTGGTGTTGGTATTTACATGCTTATACAACTAGCGTTGTAGATATTTCCATGTTTATACAGCTCGCGGTGTAGATATTTCCATTTATATAGAGATGGCAGTGTAGATATTTCCTTGTTTATACAGACGGCGGTGTAGATATTTTCATGTTTGCACAGATAGCGGTGAAGATATTTCCATGTTTATACAGATAGCGGTGTAGGTATTTCCATGTTTATACAGATCGTGGTGTAGATATTTACATGTTTATACAGATAGTGGTGTAGATATTAACATGTTTATACAGACCGCGGTGTAGATATTTCCATGTTTACACACATAGCATGATAGATACTTCCATGTTTATACAGATTGCGGTGTAGATATGTCCATGATTATACAGATAGCGGTGTATATATTTTCATGTTTATACAGATAGCGGTGGAGATACTACCATGTTTATAGAGACTGCGGTATAGATATTTCCATGTTTATACAGATAGCGGTGTAGATATTTCCATGTTTACGGACATAGCGGTGTAGATATTTCCATCTTTGCACCGATTGCTCTGTAGTTATTTCCATTTTTACACAGATAGCTGGGTAGATATTTCCAAGTTTTCGCAGATAGCTTTGTAGATATTTCCATGTTTACACAGATAGCATTGTATATATTTCCATGTTTATACTGATAGCGGTGTAGATATTTCCATGTTCATACAGATAGCGGTGTAGATATTTCCATGTTTATACAGATAGCGGTGGAGATATTTCCCTGTTTACACAGATAGCGATGTAGATATTTCCGTGTGTATACACATAGCGGTGTAGATATTTCCATGTTTATAGAGATAGTGGTGTAGATATTTCCATGTTTATACAGATGGCTGTGTAGATATTTCCATGTGTGTACTGATGGCAGTGTAGATATTTCCATGTTTATACAGATGGCCCTGTAGGTATTTCCATGTTTATACAGATGGCAGTGTAGATATTTCCATGTTTATACAGATGGCGGTGTAGGTATTTCCTTGTTTATACAGATAGCGGTGTAGATATTTCCATGTTTATACATATAGCGGTGCAGATATTTCCATGTTTGTACAGATGGCGGTGTTGATATTTCCATCTATACACAGATGACCGTGTAGATATTTCCATGTTTATACAGATTGCGGTTTAGATATTTCCATGTTTATACAGATGGCAGTGAAGATATTTCCATGTTTATACAGATAGTGGTGTAGATATTTCCATGTTTATACAGATGGCGGTGTAGATACATCCATGTTTCTGAAGATGGCGTTGTAGACATTTTCATGTTTATAGAGATGGCGTTGTAGATATTTTCATGTATATAGAGATTGCAGTGTAGATATTTCCATGTATATAGAGAAATCGGTGTAGGTATTTCCATGTTTATAGAGATAGCGGTGTGGATATTTCCATATTTATTCAGATAGCGGTGTAGGTATTTCCATGTTTATACAGATGGCGGTGTAGATATTTCCTTGTTTATGCAGATATCGGTGTAGATATTTCCAGGTTTATACAGAGAGCGGTGTAGATATTTCCACGTTTTACAGATACTGGTGTAGATATTTCCATCTTTATACAGTTAGCGGTGCAGATATTTCCATGTTTACACAAATAGCCGTGTAGATATTTCTATGTTTACACAGATAGAGTTGCAGATATTTCCATGTTTATAAAGATAGCGGTGCAGACATTTCCATGTTTATACAGATAGCGGTGTGGCTATTTCCATGTTTATACAGATAGCGGTGTGGGTATTTCCATGTTTATACAGATAGCGTTATAGATATTTCCATGTTTATAGAGATGACTGTCTAGATATTTCCATGTTTATACAGATGGTGGTGTAGATATTTCCATGTTTATACAGATGACTGTGAAGTTATTTCCATGTTTATACATATGTCAGTGTAGATATTTTCATGTTTATAGAGATAACGATGTAGATATTTCCATGTTTATACAGATAGCGGTGTAGACATTTCCATGTTTAGAGAGACAGCGTTGTAGATATTTCCATATTTATACAGATAGCTGTGTAGATCTTTCCAGGTTTCTACAGATAGCGGTGTAGATATTTCCATGTTTATACAGATAGCGGTGTAGATATTTCCATGTTTATAAAGATGGCGTTGTAGGTATTTCCATGTTTATAGAGATAGCAGTGTAGATATTTCCATGATTATACAACTCGCAGTGCAGATATTTCCATCTTTATACAGATGGCAGAGAAGATTTTTCCACGTTTTTACAGATAGTGGTGTAGATATTTCCATGTTTATACAGATGGCGGTGTAGATACAGCCATGTTTCTGAAGATGGCGGTGTAGATATTTTCATTTTTATAGAGATGGCAGTGTAGATAATTCCATGTTTATAGAGATTGCGATGTAGATATTTCCATGTTTATAGAGAAAGCGGTGTTGGTATTTCCATGTTTATAGAGATAGCGGTGTAGATATTTCCAAATTTCTACAGATAGCGGTGTAGTTATTTCCATCTTTATACAGATGGCGGTGTAGATATTTCCATGTTTCTACAGATGGCAGTGTAGATATTTCCTTGTTTATACAGATAGCGGTGTTGATATTTCCATGTTTATACAGATGGCGGTGTAGGTATTTCCTTGTTTATACAGATAGCGGTGTAGATATTTCCATGTTTATACAGATAGTGGTGCAGATATTTCCATGTTTGTACAGATGGCGGTGTTGATATTTCCATCTATACACAGATGACCGTGTAGATATTTCCATGTTTATACAGATTGCGGTTTAGATATTTCCCTGTTTATACAGACCGCGGTGTAGATATTTCCATGTTTATACAGATAGCGGTGCAGTTATTTCCAAGTTTGTACAGATGGCGGTGTTGATATTTCCATCTATACACAGATGACCGTGTAGATATTTCCATGTTTATACAGATGGTGGCGCAGATATTTCCATGGATAAGTAGATGGCGGTGTAGATATTTCCATGTTTATACAGATAGCGGTGTAGTTATTTCCATGTTTATATAGATAGCGGTTTAGATATTTCCATGTATATACACATGGCTGTGTAGATATTTCCATGTTTATACAGATGGCAGTGTAGATATTTCCATGTTTATACAGATAACTTTGTAAGTTTTTCCATGTTTATACAGATGGCGGTATAGATATTTCGATGTTTATAGAGATAGCAGTGGAGATATTTCCATGCTTATACAGATAGCGGTGAAGATATTTCCATGTTTATACTGATCGCGGTGTAGATATTTCCATGTTTATACAGATGGCGGTGTAGGTATTTCCATGTTCATACAGATAGTGGTGTTGGTGTTTACATGCTTATACAACTAGCGTTGTAGATATTTCCATGTTTATACAGCTCGCGGTGTAGATATTTCCATTTATATAGAGATGGCAGTGTAGATATTTCCTTGTTTATACAGACGGCGGTGTAGATATTTTCATGTTTGCACAGATAGCGGTGAAGATATTTCCATGTTTATACAGATAGCGGTGTAGGTATTTCCATGTTTATACAGATCGTGGTGTAGATATTTACATGTTTATACAGATAGTGGTGTAGATATTAACATGTTTATACAGACCGCGGGGTAGATATTTCCATGTTTACACACATAGCATGATAGATATTTCCATGTTTATACAGATTGCGGTGTAGATATGTCCATGATTATACAGATAGCGGTGTATACATTTTCATGTTTATACAGATAGCGGTGGAGATACTTCCATGTTTATAGAGACTGCGGTATAGATATTTCCATGTTTATACAGATAGCGGTGTAGATATTTCCATGTTTACGGACATAGCGGTGTAGATATTTCCATCTTTGCACCGATTGCTCTGTAGTTATTTCCATTTTTACACAGATAGCTGGGTAGATATTTCCAAGTTTTCGCAGATAGCTTTGTAGATATTTCCATGTTTACACAGATAGCATTGTATATATTTCCATGTTTATACTGATAGCGGTGTAGATATTTCCATGTTCATACAGATAGCGGTGTAGATATTTCCATGTTTATACAGATAGCGGTGGAGATATTTCCCTGTTTACACAGATAGCGATGTAGATATTTCCGTGTGTATACACATAGCGGTGTAGATATTTCCATGTTTATAGAGATAGTGGTGTAGATATTTCCATGTTTATACAGATGGCTGTGTAGATATTTCCATGTGTGTACTGATGGCAGTGTAGATATTTCCATGTTTATACAGATGGCCCTGTAGGTATTTCCATGTTTATACAGATGGCAGTGTAGATATTTCCATGTTTATACAGATGGCGGTGTAGGTATTTCCTTGTTTATACAGATAGCGGTGTAGATATTTCCATGTTTATACAGATGGCGGTGTTGATATTTCCATCTATACACAGATGACCATGTAGATATTTCCATGTTTATACAGATTGCGGTTTAGATATTTCCATGTTTATACAGATGGCAGTGAAGATATTTCCATGTTTATACAGATAGTGGTGTAGATATTTCCATGTTTATACAGATGGCGGTGTAGATACATCCATGTTTCTGAAGATGGCGTTGTAGACATTTTCATGTTTATAGAGATGGCGTTGTAGATATTTTCATGTATATAGAGATTGCAGTGTAGATATTTCCATGTATATAGAGAAATCGGTGTAGGTATTTCCATGTTTATAGAGATAGCGGTGTGGATATTTCCATATTTATTCAGATAGCGGTGTAGGTATTTCCATGTTTATACAGATGGCGGTGTAGATATTTCCTTGTTTATGCAGATATCGGTGTAGATATTTCCAGGTTTATACAGAGAGCGGTGTAGATATTTCCACGTTTTACAGATACTGGTGTAGATATTTCCATCTTTATACAGTTAGCGGTGCAGATATTTCCATGTTTACACAAATAGCCGTGTAGATATTTCTATGTTTACACAGATAGAGTTGCAGATATTTCCATGTTTATAAAGATAGCGGTGCAGACATTTCCATGTTTATACAGATAGCGGTGTGGCTATTTCCATGTTTATACAGATAGCGGTGTGGGTATTTCCATGTTTATACAGATAGCGTTATAGATATTTCCATGTTTATAGAGATGACTGTCTAGATATTTCCATGTTTATACAGATGGTGGTGTAGATATTTCCATGTTTATACAGATGACTGTGAAGTTATTTCCATGTTTATACATATGTCAGTGTAGATATTTTCATGTTTATAGAGATAACGATGTAGATATTTCCATGTTTATACAGATAGCGGTGTAGACATTTCCATGTTTAGAGAGACAGCGTTGTAGATATTTCCATATTTATACAGATAGCTGTGTAGATCTTTCCAGGTTTCTACAGATAGCGGTGTAGATATTTCCATGTTTATACAGATAGCGGTGTAGATATTTCCATGTTTATAAAGATGGCGTTGTAGGTATTTCCATGTTTATAGAGATAGCAGTGTAGATATTTCCATGATTATACAACTCGCAGTGCAGATATTTCCATCTTTATACAGATGGCAGAGAAGATTTTTCCACGTTTTTACAGATAGTGGTGTAGACATTTCCATGTTTATACAGATGGCGGTGTAGATACAGCCATGTTTCTGAAGATGGCGGTGTAGATATTTTCATTTTTATAGAGATGGCAGTGTAGATAATTCCATGTTTATAGAGATTGCGATGTAGATATTTCCATGTTTATAGAGAAAGCGGTGTTGGTATTTCCATGTTTATAGAGATAGCGGTGTAGATATCTCCAAATTTCTACAGATACCGGTGTAGTTATTTCCATCTTTATACAGATGGCGGTGTAGATATTTCCATGTTTCTACAGATGGCAGTGTAGATATTTCCTTGTTTATACAGATAGCGGTGTTGATATTTCCATGTTTATACAGATGGCGGTGTAGGTATTTCCTTGTTTATACAGATAGCGGTGTAGATATTTCCATGTTTATACAGATAGCGGTGCAGATATTTCCATGTTTGTACAGATGGCGGTGTTGATATTTCCATCTATACACAGATGACCGTGTAGATATTTCCATGTTTATACAGATTGCGGTTTAGATATTTCCCTGTTTATACAGACCACGGTGTAGATATTTCCATCTTTATACAGATAGCGGTGTGGGTATTTCCATGTTTATACAGATAGCGGTATAGATATTTCCATGTTTATAGAGATGACTGTCTAGATATTTCCATGTTTATACAGATGGTGGTGTAGATATTTCCATGTTTATACAGATGACTGTGAAGTTATTTCCATGTTTATACATATGTCAGTGTAGATATTTTCATGTTTATAGAGATAACGATGTAGATATTTCCATGTTTATACAGATAGCGGTGTAGACATTTCCATGTTTAGAGAGACAGCGTTGTAGATATTTCCATATTTATACAGATAGCTGTGTAGATCTTTCCAGGTTTCTACAGATAGCGGTGTAGATATTTCCATGTTTATACAGATAGCGGTGTAGATATTTCCATGTTTATAAAGATGGCGTTGTAGGTATTTCCATGTTTATAGAGATAGCAGTGTAGATATTTCCATGATTATACAACTCGCAGTGCAGATATTTCCATCTTTATACAGATGGCAGAGAAGATTTTTCCACGTTTTTACAGATAGTGGTGTAGATATTTCCATGTTTATACAGATGGCGGTGTAGATACAGCCATGTTTCTGAAGATGGCGGTGTAGATATTTTCATTTTTATAGAGATGGCAGTGTAGATAATTCCATGTTTATAGAGATTGCGATGTAGATATTTCCATGTTTATAGAGAAAGCGGTGTTGGTATTTCCATGTTTATAGAGATAGCGGTGTAGATATTTCCAAATTTCTACAGATAGCGGTGTAGTTATTTCCATCTTTATACAGATGGCGGTGTAGATATTTCCATGTTTCTACAGATGGCAGTGTAGATATTTCCTTGTTTATACAGATAGCGGTGTTGATATTTCCATGTTTATACAGATGGCGGTGTAGGTATTTCCTTGTTTATACAGATAGCGGTGTAGATATTTCCACGTTTTACAGATAGTGGTGGAGATATTTCCATCTTTATACAGTTAGCGGTGCAGATATTTCCATGTTTACACAAATAGCCGTGTAGATATTTCTATGTTTACACAGATAGAGTTGCAGATATTTCCATGTTTATAAAGATAGCGGTGCAGACATTTCCATGTTTATACAGATAGCGGTGTGGCTATTTCCATGTTTATACAGATAGCGGTGTGGGTATTTCCATGTTTATACAGATAGCGGTGTAGATATTTCCATGTTTATAAAGATGGCGTTGTAGGTATTTCCATGTTTATAGAGATAGCAGTGTAGATATTTCCATGATTATACAACTCGCAGTGCAGATATTTCCATCTTTATACAGATGGCAGAGAAGATTTTTCCACGTTTTTACAGATAGTGGTGTAGATATTTCCATGTTTATACAGATGGCGGTGTAGATACAGCCATGTTTCTGAAGATGGCGGTGTAGATATTTTCATTTTTATAGAGATGGCAGTGTAGATAATTCCATGTTTATAGAGATTGCGATGTAGATATTTCCATGTTTATAGAGAAAGCGGTGTTGGTATTTCCATGTTTATAGAGATAGCGGTGTAGATATTTCCAAATTTCTACAGATAGCGGTGTAGTTATTTCCATCTTTATACAGATGGCGGTGTAGATATTTCCATGTTTCTACAGATGGCAGTGTAGATATTTCCTTGTTTATACAGATAGCGGTGTTGATATTTCCATGTTTATACAGATGGCGGTGTAGGTATTTCCTTGTTTATACAGATAGCGGTGTAGATATTTCCACGTTTTACAGATAGTGGTGGAGATATTTCCATCTTTATACAGTTAGCGGTGCAGATATTTCCATGTTTACACAAATAGCCGTGTAGATATTTCTATGTTTACACAGATAGAGTTGCAGATATTTCCATGTTTATAAAGATAGCGGTGCAGACATTTCCATGTTTATACAGATAGCGGTGTGGCTATTTCCATGTTTATACAGATAGCGGTGTGGGTATTTCCATGTTTATACAGATAGCGTTATAGATATTTCCATTTTTATAGAGATGACTGTCTAGATATTTCCATGTTTATACAGATGGTGGTGTAGATATTTCCATGTTTATACAGATGACTGTGAAGTTATTTCCATGTTTATACATATGTCAGTGTAGATATTTTCATGTTTATAGAGATAACGATGTAGATATTTCCATGTTTATACAGATAGCGGTGTAGACATTTCCATGTTTAGAGAGACAGCGTTGTAGATATTTCCATATTTATACAGATAGCTGTGTAGATCTTTCCAGGTTTCTACAGATAGCGGTGTAGATATTTCCATGTTTATACAGATAGCGGTGTAGATATTTCCATGTTTATAAAGATGGCGTTGTAGGAATTTCCATGTTTATAGAGATAGCAGTGTAGATATTTCCATGATTATACAACTCGCAGTGCAGATATTTCCATCTTTATACAGATGGCAGAGAAGATTTTTCCACGTTTTTACAGATAGTGGTGTAGACATTTCCATGTTTATACAGATGGCGGTGTAGATACAGCCATGTTTCTGAAGATGGCGGTGTAGATATTTTCATTTTTATAGAGATGGCAGTGTAGATAATTCCATGTTTATAGAGATTGCGATGTAGATATTTCCATGTTTATAGAGAAAGCGGTGTTGGTATTTCCATGTTTATAGAGATAGCGGTGTAGATATTTCCAAATTTCTACAGATACCGGTGTAGTTATTTCCATCTTTATACAGATGGCGGTGTAGATATTTCCATGTTTCTACAGATGGCAGTGTAGATATTTCCTTGTTTATACAGATAGCGGTGTTGATATTTCCATGTTTATACAGATGGCGGTGTAGGTATTTCCTTGTTTATACAGATAGCGGTGTAGATATTTCCATGTTTATACAGATAGCGGTGCAGATATTTCCATGTTTGTACAGATGGCGGTGTTGATATTTCCATCTATACACAGATGACCGTGTAGATATTTCCATGTTTATACAGATTGCGGTTTAGATATTTCCCTGTTTATACAGACCACGGTGTAGATATTTCCATCTTTATACAGATAGCGGTGTGGGTATTTCCATGTTTATACAGATAGCGGTATAGATATTTCCATGTTTATAGAGATGACTGTCTAGATATTTCCATGTTTATACAGATGGTGGTGTAGATATTTCCATGTTTATACAGATGACTGTGAAGTTATTTCCATGTTTATACATATGTCAGTGTAGATATTTTCATGTTTATAGAGATAACGATGTAGATATTTCCATGTTTATACAGATAGCGGTGTAGACATTTCCATGTTTAGAGAGACAGCGTTGTAGATATTTCCATATTTATACAGATAGCTGTGTAGATCTTTCCAGGTTTCTACAGATAGCGGTGTAGATATTTCCATGTTTATACAGATAGCGGTGTAGATATTTCCATGTTTATAAAGATGGCGTTGTAGGTATTTCCATGTTTATAGAGATAGCAGTGTAGATATTTCCATGATTATACAACTCGCAGTGCAGATATTTCCATCTTTATACAGATGGCAGAGAAGATTTTTCCACGTTTTTACAGATAGTGGTGTAGATATTTCCATGTTTATACAGATGGCGGTGTAGATACAGCCATGTTTCTGAAGATGGCGGTGTAGATATTTTCATTTTTATAGAGATGGCAGTGTAGATAATTCCATGTTTATAGAGATTGCGATGTAGATATTTCCATGTTTATAGAGAAAGCGGTGTTGGTATTTCCATGTTTATAGAGATAGCGGTGTAGATATTTCCAAATTTCTACAGATAGCGGTGTAGTTATTTCCATCTTTATACAGATGGCGGTGTAGATATTTCCATGTTTCTACAGATGGCAGTGTAGATATTTCCTTGTTTATACAGATAGCGGTGTTGATATTTCCATGTTTATACAGATGGCGGTGTAGGTATTTCCTTGTTTATACAGATAGCGGTGTAGATATTTCCACGTTTTACAGATAGTGGTGGAGATATTTCCATCTTTATACAGTTAGCGGTGCAGATATTTCCATGTTTACACAAATAGCCGTGTAGATATTTCTATGTTTACACAGATAGAGTTGCAGATATTTCCATGTTTATAAAGATAGCGGTGCAGACATTTCCATGTTTATACAGATAGCGGTGTGGCTATTTCCATGTTTATACAGATAGCGGTGTGGGTATTTCCATGTTTATACAGATAGCGGTGTAGATATTTCCATGTTTATAAAGATGGCGTTGTAGGTATTTCCATGTTTATAGAGATAGCAGTGTAGATATTTCCATGATTATACAACTCGCAGTGCAGATATTTCCATCTTTATACAGATGGCAGAGAAGATTTTTCCACGTTTTTACAGATAGTGGTGTAGATATTTCCATGTTTATACAGATGGCGGTGTAGATACAGCCATGTTTCTGAAGATGGCGGTGTAGATATTTTCATTTTTATAGAGATGGCAGTGTAGATAATTCCATGTTTATAGAGATTGCGATGTAGATATTTCCATGTTTATAGAGAAAGCGGTGTTGGTATTTCCATGTTTATAGAGATAGCGGTGTAGATATTTCCAAATTTCTACAGATAGCGGTGTAGTTATTTCCATCTTTATACAGATGGCGGTGTAGATATTTCCATGTTTCTACAGATGGCAGTGTAGATATTTCCTTGTTTATACAGATAGCGGTGTTGATATTTCCATGTTTATACAGATGGCGGTGTAGGTATTTCCTTGTTTATACAGATAGCGGTGTAGATATTTCCAAATTTCTACAGATAGCGGTGTAGTTATTTCCATCTTTATACAGATGGCGGTGTAGATATTTCCATGTTTCTACAGATGGCAGTGTAGATATTTCCTTGTTTATACAGATAGCGGTGTTGATATTTCCATGTTTATACAGATGGCGGTGTAGGTATTTCCTTGTTTATACAGATAGCGGTGTAGATATTTCCACGTTTTAATGATAGTGGTGGAGATATTTCCATCTTTATACAGTTAGCGGTGCAGATATTTCCATGTTTACACAAATAGCCGTGTAGATATTTCTATGTTTACACAGATAGAGTTGCAGATATTTCCATGTTTATAAAGATAGCGGTGCAGACATTTCCATGTTTATACAGATAGCGGTGTGGCTATTTCCATGTTTATACAGATAGCGGTGTGGGTATTTCCATGTTTATACAGATAGCGTTATAGATATTTCCATGTTTATAGAGATGACTGTCTAGATATTTCCATGTTTATACAGATGGTGGTGTAGATATTTCCATGTTTATACAGATGACTGTGAAGTTATTTCCATGTTTATACATATGTCAGTGTAGATATTTTCATGTTTATAGAGATAACGATGTAGATATTTCCATGTTTATACAGATAGCGGTGTAGACATTTCCATGTTTAGAGAGACAGCGTTGTAGATATTTCCATATTTATACAGATACCTGTGTAGATCTTTCCAGGTTTCTACAGATAGCGGTGTAGATATTTCCATGTTTATACAGATAGCGGTGTAGATATTTCCATGTTTATAAAGATGGCGTTGTAGGAATTTCCATGTTTATAGAGATAGCAGTGTAGATATTTCCATGATTATACAACTCGCAGTGCAGATATTTCCATCTTTATACAGATGGCAGAGAAGATTTTTCCACGTTTTTACAGATAGTGGTGTAGATATTTCCATGTTTATACAGATGGCGGTGTAGATACAGCCATGTTTCTGAAGATGGCGGTGTAGATATTTTCATTTTTATAGAGATGGCAGTGTAGATAATTCCATGTTTATAGAGATTGCGATGTAGATATTTCCATGTTTATAGAGAAAGCGGTGTTGGTATTTCCATGTTTATAGAGATAGCGGTGTAGATATTTCCAAATTTCTACAGATAGCGGTGTAGTTATTTCCATCTTTATACAGATGGCGGTGTAGATATTTCCATGTTTCTACAGATGGCAGTGTAGATATTTCCTTGTTTATACAGATAGCGGTGTTGATATTTCCATGTTTATACAGATGGCGGTGTAGGTATTTCCTTGTTTATACAGATAGCGGTGTAGATATTTCCATGTTTATACAGATAGCGGTGCAGATATTTCCATGTTTGTATAGATGGCGGTGTTGATATTTCCATCTATACACAGATGACCGTGTAGATATTTCCATGTTTATACAGATTGCGGTTTAGATATTTCCCTGTTTATACAGACCACGGTGTAGATATTTCCATCTTTATACAGATAGCGGTGTGGGTATTTCCATGTTTATACAGATAGCGGTATAGATATTTCCATGTTTACAGAGATGACTGTCTAGATATTTCCATGTTTATACAGATGGTGGTGTAGATATTTCCATGTTTATACAGATGACTGTGAAGTTATTTCCATGTTTATACATATGTCAGTGTAGATATTTTCATGTTTATAGAGATAACGATGTAGATATTTCCATGTTTATACAGATAGCGGTGTAGACATTTCCATGTTTAGAGAGACAGCGTTGTAGATATTTCCATATTTATACAGATAGCTGTGTAGATCTTTCCAGGTTTCTACAGATAGCGGTGTAGATATTTCCATGTTTATACAGATAGCGGTGTAGATATTTCCATGTTTATAAAGATGGCGTTGTAGGTATTTCCATGTTTATAGAGATAGCAGTGTAGATATTTCCATGATTATACAACTCGCAGTGCAGATATTTCCATCTTTATACAGATGGCAGAGAAGATTTTTCCACGTTTTTACAGATAGTGGTGTAGATATTTCCATGTTTATACAGATGGCGGTGTAGATACAGCCATGTTTCTGAAGATGGCGGTGTAGATATTTTCATTTTTATAGAGATGGCAGTGTAGATAATTCCATGTTTATAGAGATTGCGATGTAGATATTTCCATGTTTATAGAGAAAGCGGTGTTGGTATTTCCATGTTTATAGAGATAGCGGTGTAGATATTTCCAAATTTCTACAGATAGCGGTGTAGTTATTTCCATCTTTATACAGATGGCGGTGTAGATATTTCCATGTTTCTACAGATGGCAGTGTAGATATTTCCTTGTTTATACAGATAGCGGTGTTGATATTTCCATGTTTATACAGATGGCGGTGTAGGTATTTCCTTGTTTATACAGATAGCGGTGTAGATATTTCCATGTTTATACAGATAGCGGTGCAGATATTTCCATGTTTGTACAGATGGCGCTGTTGATATTTCCATCTATACACAGATGACCGTGTAGATATTTCCATGTTTATACAGATTGCGGTTTAGATATTTCCCTGTTTATACAGACCACGGTGTAGATATTTCCATCTTTATACAGATAGCGGTGTGGGTATTTCCATGTTTATACAGATAGCGGTATAGATATTTCCATGTTTATAGAGATGACTGTCTAGATATTTCCACGTTTATACAGATGGTGGTGTAGATATTTCCATGTTTATACAGATGACTGTGAAGTTATTTCCATGTTTATACATATGTCAGTGTAGATATTTTCATGTTTATAGAGATAACGATGTAGATATTTCCATGTTTATACAGATAGCGGTGTAGACATTTCCATGTTTAGAGAGACAGCGTTGTAGATATTTCCATATTTATACAGATAGCTGTGTAGATCTTTCCAGGTTTCTACAGATAGCGGTGTAGATATTTCCATGTTTATACAGATAGCGGTGTAGATATTTCCATGTTTATAAAGATGGCGTTGTAGGTATTTCCATGTTTATAGAGATAGCAGTGTAGATATTTCCATGATTATACAACTCGCAGTGCAGATATTTCCATCTTTATACAGATGGCAGAGAAGATTTTTCCACGTTTTTACAGATAGTGGTGTAGATATTTCCATGTTTATACAGATGGCGGTGTAGATACAGCCATGTTTCTGAAGATGGCGGTGTAGATATTTTCATTTTTATAGAGATGGCAGTGTAGATAATTCCATGTTTATAGAGATTGCGATGTAGATATTTCCATGTTTATAGAGAAAGCGGTGTTGGTATTTCCATGTTTATAGAGATAGCGGTGTAGATATTTCCAAATTTCTACAGATAGCGGTGTAGTTATTTCCATCTTTATACAGATGGCGGTGTAGATATTTCCATGTTTCTACAGATGGCAGTGTAGATATTTCCTTGTTTATACAGATAGCGGTGTTGATATTTCCATGTTTATACAGATGGCGGTGTAGGTATTTCCTTGTTTATACAGATAGCGGTGTAGATATTTCCACGTTTTACAGATAGTGGTGGAGATATTTCCATCTTTATACAGTTAGCGGTGCAGATATTTCCATGTTTACACAAATAGCCGTGTAGATATTTCTATGTTTACACAGATAGAGTTGCAGATATTTCCATGTTTATAAAGATAGCGGTGCAGACATTTCCATGTTTATACAGATAGCGGTGTGGCTATTTCCATGTTTATACAGATAGCGGTGTGGGTATTTCCATGTTTATACAGATAGCGGTGTAGATATTTCCATGTTTATAAAGATGGCGTTGTAGGTATTTCCATGTTTATAGAGATAGCAGTGTAGATATTTCCATGATTATACAACTCGCAGTGCAGATATTTCCATCTTTATACAGATGGCAGAGAAGATTTTTCCACGTTTTTACAGATAGTGGTGTAGATATTTCCATGTTTATACAGATGGCGGTGTAGATACAGCCATGTTTCTGAAGATGGCGGTGTAGATATTTTCATTTTTATAGAGATGGCAGTGTAGATAATTCCATGTTTATAGAGATTGCGATGTAGATATTTCCATGTTTATAGAGAAAGCGGTGTTGGTATTTCCATGTTTATAGAGATAGCGGTGTAGATATTTCCAAATTTCTACAGATAGCGGTGTAGTTATTTCCATCTTTATACAGATGGCGGTGTAGATATTTCCATGTTTCTACAGATGGCAGTGTAGATATTTCCTTGTTTATACAGATAGCGGTGTTGATATTTCCATGTTTATACAGATGGCGGTGTAGGTATTTCCTTGTTTATACAGATAGCGGTGTAGATATTTCCACGTTTTACAGATAGTGGTGGAGATATTTCCATCTTTATACAGTTAGCGGTGCAGATATTTCCATGTTTACACAAATAGCCGTGTAGATATTTCTATGTTTACACAGATAGAGTTGCAGATATTTCCATGTTTATAAAGATAGCGGTGCAGACATTTCCATGTTTATACAGATAGCGGTGTGGCTATTTCCATGTTTATACAGATAGCGGTGTGGGTATTTCCATGTTTATACAGATAGCGTTATAGATATTTCCATGTTTATAGAGATGACTGTCTAGATATTTCCATGTTTATACAGATGGTGGTGTAGATATTTCCATGTTTATACAGATGACTGTGAAGTTATTTCCATGTTTATACATATGTCAGTGTAGATATTTTCATGTTTATAGAGATAACGATGTAGATATTTCCATGTTTATACAGATAGCGGTGTAGACATTTCCATGTTTAGAGAGACAGCGTTGTAGATATTTCCATATTTATACAGATAGCTGTGTAGATCTTTCCAGGTTTCTACAGATAGCGGTGTAGATATTTCCATGTTTATACAGATAGCGGTGTAGATATTTCCATGTTTATAAAGATGGCGTTGTAGGTATTTCCATGTTTATAGAGATAGCAGTGTAGATATTTCCATGATTATACAACTCGCAGTGCAGATATTTCCATCTTTATACAGATGGCAGAGAAGATTTTTCCACGTTTTTACAGATAGTGGTGTAGATATTTCCATGTTTATACAGATGGCGGTGTAGATACAGCCATGTTTCTGAAGATGGCGGTGTAGATATTTTCATTTTTATAGAGATGGCAGTGTAGATAATTCCATGTTTATAGAGATTGCGATGTAGATATTTCCATGTTTATAGAGAAAGCGGTGTTGGTATTTCCATGTTTATAGAGATAGCGGTGTAGATATTTCCAAATTTCTACAGATAGCGGTGTAGTTATTTCCATCTTTATACAGATGGCGGTGTAGATATTTCCATGTTTCTACAGATGGCAGTGTAGATATTTCCTTGTTTATACAGATAGCGGTGTTGATATTTCCATGTTTATACAGATGGCGGTGTAGGTATTTCCTTGTTTATACAGATAGCGGTGTAGATATTTCCATGTTTATACAGATAGCGGTGCAGATATTTCCATGTTTGTACAGATGGCGCTGTTGATATTTCCATCTATACACAGATGACCGTGTAGATATTTCCATGTTTATACAGATTGCGGTTTAGATATTTCCCTGTTTATACAGACCACGGTGTAGATATTTCCATCTTTATACAGATAGCGGTGTGGGTATTTCCATGTTTATACAGATAGCGGTATAGATATTTCCATGTTTATAGAGATGACTGTCTAGATATTTCCACGTTTATACAGATGGTGGTGTAGATATTTCCATGTTTATACAGATGACTGTGAAGTTATTTCCATGTTTATACATATGTCAGTGTAGATATTTTCATGTTTATAGAGATAACGATGTAGATATTTCCATGTTTATACAGATAGCGGTGTAGACATTTCCATGTTTAGAGAGACAGCGTTGTAGATATTTCCATATTTATACAGATAGCTGTGTAGATCTTTCCAGGTTTCTACAGATAGCGGTGTAGATATTTCCATGTTTATACAGATAGCGGTGTAGATATTTCCATGTTTATAAAGATGGCGTTGTAGGTATTTCCATGTTTATAGAGATAGCAGTGTAGATATTTCCATGATTATACAACTCGCAGTGCAGATATTTCCATCTTTATACAGATGGCAGAGAAGATTTTTCCACGTTTTTACAGATAGTGGTGTAGATATTTCCATGTTTATACAGATGGCGGTGTAGATACAGCCATGTTTCTGAAGATGGCGGTGTAGATATTTTCATTTTTATAGAGATGGCAGTGTAGATAATTCCATGTTTATAGAGATTGCGATGTAGATATTTCCATGTTTATAGAGAAAGCGGTGTTGGTATTTCCATGTTTATAGAGATAGCGGTGTAGATATTTCCAAATTTCTACAGATAGCGGTGTAGTTATTTCCATCTTTATACAGATGGCGGTGTAGATATTTCCATGTTTCTACAGATGGCAGTGTAGATATTTCCTTGTTTATACAGATAGCGGTGTTGATATTTCCATGTTTATACAGATGGCGGTGTAGGTATTTCCTTGTTTATACAGATAGCGGTGTAGATATTTCCACGTTTTACAGATAGTGGTGGAGATATTTCCATCTTTATACAGTTAGCGGTGCAGATATTTCCATGTTTACACAAATAGCCGTGTAGATATTTCTATGTTTACACAGATAGAGTTGCAGATATTTCCATGTTTATAAAGATAGCGGTGCAGACATTTCCATGTTTATACAGATAGCGGTGTGGCTATTTCCATGTTTATACAGATAGCGGTGTGGGTATTTCCATGTTTATACAGATAGCGGTGTAGATATTTCCATGTTTATAAAGATGGCGTTGTAGGTATTTCCATGTTTATAGAGATAGCAGTGTAGATATTTCCATGATTATACAACTCGCAGTGCAGATATTTCCATCTTTATACAGATGGCAGAGAAGATTTTTCCACGTTTTTACAGATAGTGGTGTAGATATTTCCATGTTTATACAGATGGCGGTGTAGATACAGCCATGTTTCTGAAGATGGCGGTGTAGATATTTTCATTTTTATAGAGATGGCAGTGTAGATAATTCCATGTTTATAGAGATTGCGATGTAGATATTTCCATGTTTATAGAGAAAGCGGTGTTGGTATTTCCATGTTTATAGAGATAGCGGTGTAGATATTTCCAAATTTCTACAGATAGCGGTGTAGTTATTTCCATCTTTATACAGATGGCGGTGTAGATATTTCCATGTTTCTACAGATGGCAGTGTAGATATTTCCTTGTTTATACAGATAGCGGTGTTGATATTTCCATGTTTATACAGATGGCGGTGTAGGTATTTCCTTGTTTATACAGATAGCGGTGTAGATATTTCCACGTTTTACAGATAGTGGTGGAGATATTTCCATCTTTATACAGTTAGCGGTGCAGATATTTCCATGTTTACACAAATAGCCGTGTAGATATTTCTATGTTTACACAGATAGAGTTGCAGATATTTCCATGTTTATAAAGATAGCGGTGCAGACATTTCCATGTTTATACAGATAGCGGTGTGGCTATTTCCATGTTTATACAGATAGCGGTGTGGGTATTTCCATGTTTATACAGATAGCGTTATAGATATTTCCATGTTTATAGAGATGACTGTCTAGATATTTCCATGTTTATACAGATGGTGGTGTAGATATTTCCATGTTTATACAGATGACTGTGAAGTTATTTCCATGTTTATACATATGTCAGTGTAGATATTTTCATGTTTATAGAGATAACGATGTAGATATTTCCATGTTTATACAGATAGCGGTGTAGACATTTCCATGTTTAGAGAGACAGCGTTGTAGATATTTCCATATTTATACAGATACCTGTGTAGATCTTTCCAGGTTTCTACAGATAGCGGTGTAGATATTTCCATGTTTATACAGATAGCGGTGTAGATATTTCCATGTTTATAAAGATGGCGTTGTAGGAATTTCCATGTTTATAGAGATAGCAGTGTAGATATTTCCATGATTATACAACTCGCAGTGCAGATATTTCCATCTTTATACAGATGGCAGAGAAGATTTTTCCACGTTTTTACAGATAGTGGTGTAGATATTTCCATGTTTATACAGATGGCGGTGTAGATACAGCCATGTTTCTGAAGATGGCGGTGTAGATATTTTCATTTTTATAGAGATGGCAGTGTAGATAATTCCATGTTTATAGAGATTGCGATGTAGATATTTCCATGTTTATAGAGAAAGCGGTGTTGGTATTTCCATGTTTATAGAGATAGCGGTGTAGATATTTCCAAATTTCTACAGATAGCGGTGTAGTTATTTCCATCTTTATACAGATGGCGGTGTAGATATTTCCATGTTTCTACAGATGGCAGTGTAGATATTTCCTTGTTTATACAGATAGCGGTGTTGATATTTCCATGTTTATACAGATGGCGGTGTAGGTATTTCCTTGTTTATACAGATAGCGGTGTAGATATTTCCATGTTTATACAGATAGCGGTGCAGATATTTCCATGTTTGTATAGATGGCGGTGTTGATATTTCCATCTATACACAGATGACCGTGTAGATATTTCCATGTTTATACAGATTGCGGTTTAGATATTTCCCTGTTTATACAGACCACGGTGTAGATATTTCCATCTTTATACAGATAGCGGTGTGGGTATTTCCATGTTTATACAGATAGCGGTATAGATATTTCCATGTTTATAGAGATGACTGTCTAGATATTTCCATGTTTATACAGATGGTGGTGTAGATATTTCCATGTTTATACAGATGACTGTGAAGTTATTTCCATGTTTATACATATGTCAGTGTAGATATTTTCATGTTTATAGAGATAACGATGTAGATATTTCCATGTTTATACAGATAGCGGTGTAGACATTTCCATGTTTAGAGAGACAGCGTTGTAGATATTTCCATATTTATACAGATAGCTGTGTAGATCTTTCCAGGTTTCTACAGATAGCGGTGTAGATATTTCCATGTTTATACAGATAGCGGTGTAGATATTTCCATGTTTATAAAGATGGCGTTGTAGGTATTTCCATGTTTATAGAGATAGCAGTGTAGATATTTCCATGATTATACAACTCGCAGTGCAGATATTTCCATCTTTATACAGATGGCAGAGAAGATTTTTCCACGTTTTTACAGATAGTGGTGTAGATATTTCCATGTTTATACAGATGGCGGTGTAGATACAGCCATGTTTCTGAAGATGGCGGTGTAGATATTTTCATTTTTATAGAGATGGCAGTGTAGATAATTCCATGTTTATAGAGATTGCGATGTAGATATTTCCATGTTTATAGAGAAAGCGGTGTTGGTATTTCCAAGTTTATAGAGATAGCGGTGTAGATATTTCCAAATTTCTACAGATAGCGGTGTAGTTATTTCCATCTTTATACAGATGGCGGTGTAGATATTTCCATGTTTCTACAGATGGCAGTGTAGATATTTCCTTGTTTATACAGATAGCGGTGTTGATATTTCCATGTTTATACAGATGGCGGTGTAGGTATTTCCTTGTTTATACAGATAGCGGTGTAGATATTTCCACGTTTTACAGATAGTGGTGGAGATATTTCCATCTTTATACAGTTAGCGGTGCAGATATTTCCATGTTTACACAAATAGCCGTGTAGATATTTCTATGTTTACACAGATAGAGTTGCAGATATTTCCATGTTTATAAAAATAGCGGTGCAGACATTTCCATGTTTATACAGATAGCGGTGTGGCTATTTCCATGTTTATACAGATAGCGGTGTGGGTATTTCCATGTTTATACAGATAGCGTTATAGATATTTCCATGTTTATAGAGATGACTGTCTAGATATTTCCATGTTTATACAGATGGTGGTGTAGATATTTCCATGTTTATACAGATGACTGTGAAGTTATTTCCATGTTTATACATATGTCAGTGTAGATATTTTCATGTTTATAGAGATAACGATGTAGATATTTCCATGTTTATACAGATAGCGGTGTAGACATTTCCATGTTTAGAGAGACAGCGTTGTAGATATTTCCATATTTATACAGATACCTGTGTAGATCTTTCCAGGTTTCTACAGATAGCGGTGTAGATATTTCCATGTTTATACAGATAGCGGTGTAGATATTTCCATGTTTATAAAGATGGCGTTGTAGGAATTTCCATGTTTATAGAGATAGCAGTGTAGATATTTCCATGATTATACAACTCGCAGTGCAGATATTTCCATCTTTATACAGATGGCAGAGAAGATTTTTCCACGTTTTTACAGATAGTGGTGTAGATATTTCCATGTTTATACAGATGGCGGTGTAGATACAGCCATGTTTCTGAAGATGGCGTTGTAGATATTTTCATTTTTATAGAGATGGCAGTGTAGATAATTCCATGTTTATAGAGATTGCGATGTAGATATTTCCATGTTTATAGAGAAAGCGGTGTTGGTATTTCCATGTTTATAGAGATAGCGGTGTAGATATTTCCAAATTTCTACAGATAGCGGTGTAGTTATTTCCATCTTTATACAGATGGCGGTGTAGATATTTCCATGTTTCTACAGATGGCAGTGTAGATATTTCCTTGTTTATACAGATAGCGGTGTTGATATTTCCATGTTTATACAGATGGCGGTGTAGGTATTTCCTTGTTTATACAGATAGCGGTGTAGATATTTCCATGTTTATACAGATAGCGGTGCAGATATTTCCATGTTTGTATAGATGGCGGTGTTGATATTTCCATCTATACACAGATGACCGTGTAGATATTTCCATGTTTATACAGATTGCGGTTTAGATATTTCCCTGTTTATACAGACCGTGGTGTAGATATTTCCATGTTTATACAGATAGCGGTGCAGTTATTTCCAAGTTTGTACAGATGGCGGTGTTGATATTTCCATCTATACACAGATGACCGTGTAGATATTTCCATGTTTATACAGATGGTGGCGCAGATATTTCCATGGATAAGTAGATGGCGGTGTAGATATTTCCATGTTTATACAGATAGCGGTGTAGTTATTTCCATGTTTATATAGATAGCGGTTTACATATTTCCATGTATATACACATGGCTGTGTAGATATTTCCATGTTTATACAGATGGCAGTGTAGATATTTCCATGTTTATACAGATAACTTTGTAAGTTTTTCCATGTTTATACAGATGGCGGTATAGATATTTCGATGTTTATAGAGATAGCAGTGGAGATATTTCCATGCTTATACAGATAGCGGTGAAGATATTTCCATGTTTATACTGATCGCGGTGTAGATATTTCCATGTTTATACAGATGGCGGTGTAGGTATTTCCATGTTCATACAGATAGTGGTGTTGGTATTTACATGCTTATACAACTAGCGTTGTAGATATTTCCATGTTTATACAGCTCGCGGTGTAGATATTTCCATTTATATAGAGATGGCAGTGTAGATATTTCCTTGTTAATACAGACGGCGGTGTAGATATTTTCATGTTTGCACAGATAGCGGTGAAGATATTTCCATGTTTATACAGATAGCGGTGTAGGTATTTCCATGTTTATACAGATCGTGGTGTAGATATTTACATGTTTATACAGATAGTGGTGTAGATATTAACATGTTTATACAGACCGCGGTGTAGATATTTCCATGTTTACACACATAGCATGATAGATATTTCCATGTTTATACAGATTGCGGTGTAGATATGTCCATGATTATACAGATAGCGGTGTATATATTTTCATGTTTATACAGATAGCGGTGGAGATACTTCCATGTTTATAGAGACTGCGGTATAGATATTTCCATGTTTATACAGATAGCGGTGTAGATATTTCCATGTTTACGGACATAGCGGTGTAGATATTTCCATCTTTGCACCGATTGCTCTGTAGTTATTTCCATTTTTACACAGATAGCTGGGTAGATATTTCCAAGTTTTCGCAGATAGCTTTGTAGATATTTCCATGTTTACACAGATAGCATTGTATATATTTCCATGTTTATACTGATAGCGGTGTAGATATTTCCATGTTCATACAGATAGCGGTGTAGATATTTCCATGTTTATACAGATAGCGGTGGAGATATTTCCCTGTTTACACAGATAGCGATGTAGATATTTCCGTGTGTATACACATAGCGGTGTAGATATTTCCATGTTTATAGAGATAGTGGTGTAGATATTTCCATGTTTATACAGATGGCTGTGTAGATATTTCCATGTGTGTACTGATGGCAGTGTAGATATTTCCATGTTTATACAGATGGCCCTGTAGGTATTTCCATGTTTATACAGATGGCAGTGTAGATATTTCCATGTTTATACAGATGGCGGTGTAGGTATTTCCTTGTTTATACAGATAGCGGTGTAGATATTTCCATGTTTATACATATAGCGGTGCAGATATTTCCATGTTTGTACAGATGGCGGTGTTGATATTTCCATCTATACACAGATGACCGTGTAGATATTTCCATGTTTATACAGATTGCGGTTTAGATATTTCCATGTTTATACAGATGGCAGTGAAGATATTTCCATGTTTATACAGATAGTGGTGTAGATATTTCCATGTTTATACAGATGGCGGTGTAGATACATCCATGTTTCTGAAGATGGCGGTGTAGACATTTTCATGTTTATAGAGATGGCGTTGTAGATATTTTCATGTATATAGAGATTGCAGTGTAGATATTTCCATGTATATAGAGAAATCGGTGTAGGTATTTCCATGTTTATAGAGATAGCGGTGTGGATATTTCCATATTTATTCAGATAGCGGTGTAGGTATTTCCATGTTTATACAGATGGCGGTGTAGATATTTCCTTGTTTATGCAGATATCGGTGTAGATATTTCCAGGTTTATACAGAGAGCGGTGTAGATATTTCCACGTTTTACAGATACTGGTGTAGATATTTCCATCTTTATACAGTTAGCGGTGCAGATATTTCCATGTTTACACAAATAGCCGTGTAGATATTTCTATGTTTACACAGATAGAGTTGCAGATATTCCCATGTTTATAAAGATAGCGGTGCAGACATTTCCATGTTTATACAGATAGCGGTGTGGCTATTTCCATGTTTATACAGATAGCGGTGTGGGTATTTCCATGTTTATACAGATAGCGTTATAGATATTTCCATGTTTATAGAGATGACTGTCTAGATATTTCCATGTTTATACAGATGGTGGTGTAGATATTTCCATGTTTATACAGATGACTGTGAAGTTATTTCCATGTTTATACATATGTCAGTGTAGATATTTTCATGTTTATAGAGATAACGATGTAGATATTTCCATGTTTATACAGATAGCGGTGTAGACATTTCCATGTTTAGAGAGACAGCGTTGTAGATATTTCCATATTTATACAGATAGCTGTGTAGATCTTTCCAGGTTTCTACAGATAGCGGTGTAGATATTTCCATGTTTATACAGATAGCGGTGTAGATATTTCCATGTTTATAAAGATGGCGTTGTAGGTATTTCCATGTTTATAGAGATAGCAGTGTAGATATTTCCATGATTATACAACTCGCAGTGCAGATATTTCCATCTTTATACAGATGGCAGAGAAGATTTTTCCACGTTTTTACAGATAGTGGTGTAGACATTTCCATGTTTATACAGATGGCGGTGTAGATACAGCCATGTTTCTGAAGATGGCGGTGTAGATATTTTCATTTTTATAGAGATGGCAGTGTAGATAATTCCATGTTTATAGAGATTGCGATGTAGATATTTCCATGTTTATAGAGAAAGCGGTGTTGGTATTTCCATGTTTATAGAGATAGCGGTGTAGATATTTCCAAATTTCTACAGATAGCGGTGTAGTTATTTCCATCTTTATACAGATGGCGGTGTAGATATTTCCATGTTTCTACAGATGGCAGTGTAGATATTTCCTTGTTTATACAGATAGCGGTGTTGATATTTCCATGTTTATACAGATGGCGGTGTAGGTATTTCCTTGTTTATACAGATAGCGGTGTAGATATTTCCATGTTTATACAGATAGCGGTGCAGATATTTCCATGTTTGTACAGATGGCGGTGTTGATATTTCCATCTATACACAGATGACCGTGTAGATATTTCCATGTTTATACAGATTGCGGTTTAGATATTTCCCTGTTTATACAGACCACGGTGTAGATATTTCCATCTTTATACAGATAGCGGTGTGGGTATTTCCATGTTTATACAGATAGCGGTATAGATATTTCCATGTTTATAGAGATGACTGTCTAGATATTTCCATGTTTATACAGATGGTGGTGTAGATATTTCCATGTTTATACAGATGACTGTGAAGTTATTTCCATGTTTATACATATGTCAGTGTAGATATTTTCATGTTTATAGAGATAACGATGTAGATATTTCCATGTTTATACAGATAGCGGTGTAGACATTTCCATGTTTAGAGAGACAGCGTTGTAGATATTTCCATATTTATACAGATAGCTGTGTAGATCTTTCCAGGTTTCTACAGATAGCGGTGTAGATATTTCCATGTTTATACAGATAGCGGTGTAGATATTTCCATGTTTATAAAGATGGCGTTGTAGGTATTTCCATGTTTATAGAGATAGCAGTGTAGATATTTCCATGATTATACAACTCGCAGTGCAGATATTTCCATCTTTATACAGATGGCAGAGAAGATTTTTCCACGTTTTTACAGATAGTGGTGTAGATATTTCCATGTTTATACAGATGGCGGTGTAGATACAGCCATGTTTCTGAAGATGGCGGTGTAGATATTTTCATTTTTATAGAGATGGCAGTGTAGATAATTCCATGTTTATAGAGATTGCGATGTAGATATTTCCATGTTTATAGAGAAAGCGGTGTTGGTATTTCCATGTTTATAGAGATAGCGGTGTAGATATTTCCAAATTTCTACAGATAGCGGTGTAGTTATTTCCATCTTTATACAGATGGCGGTGTAGATATTTCCATGTTTCTACAGATGGCAGTGTAGATATTTCCTTGTTTATACAGATAGCGGTGTTGATATTTCCATGTTTATACAGATGGCGGTGTAGGTATTTCCTTGTTTATACAGATAGCGGTGTAGATATTTCCACGTTTTACAGATAGTGGTGGAGATATTTCCATCTTTATACAGTTAGCGGTGCAGATATTTCCATGTTTACACAAATAGCCGTGTAGATATTTCTATGTTTACACAGATAGAGTTGCAGATATTTCCATGTTTATAAAGATAGCGGTGCAGACATTTCCATGTTTATACAGATAGCGGTGTGGCTATTTCCATGTTTATACAGATAGCGGTGTGGGTATTTCCATGTTTATACAGATAGCGGTGTAGATATTTCCATGTTTATAAAGATGGCGTTGTAGGTATTTCCATGTTTATAGAGATAGCAGTGTAGATATTTCCATGATTATACAACTCGCAGTGCAGATATTTCCATCTTTATACAGATGGCAGAGAAGATTTTTCCACGTTTTTACAGATAGTGGTGTAGATATTTCCATGTTTATACAGATGGCGGTGTAGATACAGCCATGTTTCTGAAGATGGCGGTGTAGATATTTTCATTTTTATAGAGATGGCAGTGTAGATAATTCCATGTTTATAGAGATTGCGATGTAGATATTTCCATGTTTATAGAGAAAGCGGTGTTGGTATTTCCATGTTTATAGAGATAGCGGTGTAGATATTTCCAAATTTCTACAGATAGCGGTGTAGTTATTTCCATCTTTATACAGATGGCGGTGTAGATATTTCCATGTTTCTACAGATGGCAGTGTAGATATTTCCTTGTTTATACAGATAGCGGTGTTGACATTTCCATGTTTATACAGATGGCGGTGTAGGTATTTCCTTGTTTATACAGATAGCGGTGTAGATATTTCCATGTTTATACAGATAGCGGTGCAGATATTTCCATGTTTGTACAGATGGCGGTGTTGATATTTCCATCTATACACAGATGACCGTGTAGATATTTCCATGTTTATACAGATTGCGGTTTAGATATTTCCCTGTTTATACAGACCACGGTGTAGATATTTCCATGTTTATACAGATAGCGGTGTGGGTATTTCCATGTTTATACAGATAGCGGTATAGATATTTCCATGTTTATAGAGATGACTGTCTAGATATTTCCATGTTTATAAAGATGGTGGTGTAGATATTTCCATGTTTATACAGATGACTGTGAAGTTGTTTCCATGTTTATACATATGTCAGTGTAGATATTTTCATGTTTATAGAGATAACGATGTAGATATTTCCATGTTTATACAGATAGCGGTGTAGACATTTCCATGTTTAGAGAGACAGCGTTGTAGATATTTCCATATTTATACAGATAGCTGTGTAGATCTTTCCAGGTTTCTACAGATAGCGGTGTAGATATTTCCATGTTTATACAGATAGCGGTGTAGATATTTCCATGTTTATAAAGATGGCGTTGTAGGTATTTCCATGTTTATAGAGATAGCAGTGTAGATATTTCCATGATTATACAACTCGCAGTGCAGATATTTCCATCTTTATACAGATGGCAGAGAAGATTTTTCCACGTTTTTACAGATAGTGGTGTAGATATTTCCATGTTTATACAGATGGCGGTGTAGATACAGCCATGTTTCTGAAGATGGCGGTGTAGATATTTTCATTTTTATAGAGATGGCAGTGTAGATAATTCCATGTTTATAGAGATTGCGATGTAGATATTTCCATGTTTATAGAGAAAGCGGTGTTGGTATTTCCATGTTTATAGAGATAGCGGTGTAGATATTTCCAAATTTCTACAGATAGCGGTGTAGTTATTTCCATCTTTATACAGATGGCGGTGTAGATATTTCCATGTTTCTACAGATGGCAGTGTAGATATTTCCTTGTTTATACAGATAGCGGTGTTGATATTTCCATGTTTATACAGATGGCGGTGTAGGTATTTCCTTGTTTATACAGATAGCGGTGTAGATATTTCCATGTTTATACAGATAGCGGTGCAGATATTTCCATGTTTGTACAGATGGCGGTGTTGATATTTCCATCTATACACAGATGACCGTGTAGATATTTCCATGTTTATTCAGATTGCGGTTTAGATATTTCCCTGTTTATACAGACCACGGTGTAGATATTTCCATGTTTATACAGATAGCGGTGTGGGTATTTCCATGTTTATACAGATAGCGGTATAGATATTTCCATGTTTATAGAGATGACTGTCTAGATATTTCCATGTTTATACAGATGGTGGTGTAGATATTTCCATGTTTATACAGATGACTGTGAAGTTATTTCCATGTTTATACATATGTCAGTGTAGATATTTTCATGTTTATAGAGATAACGATGTAGATATTTCCATGTTTATACAGATAGCGGTGTAGACATTTCCATGTTTAGAGAGACAGCGTTGTAGATATTTCCATATTTATACAGATAGCTGTGTAGATCTTTCCAGGTTTCTACAGATAGCGGTGTAGATATTTCCATGTTTATACAGATAGCGGTGTAGATATTTCCATGTTTATAAAGATGGCGTTGTAGGTATTTCCATGTTTATAGAGATAGCAGTGTAGATATTTCCATGATTATACAACTCGCAGTGCAGATATTTCCATCTTTATACAGATGGCAGAGAAGATTTTTCCACGTTTTTACAGATAGTGGTGTAGATATTTCCATGTTTATACAGATGGCGGTGTAGATACAGCCATGTTTCTGAAGATGGCGGTGTAGATATTTTCATTTTTATAGAGATGGCAGTGTAGATAATTCCATGTTTATAGAGATTGCGATGTAGATATTTCCATGTTTATAGAGAAAGCGGTGTTGGTATTTCCATGTTTATAGAGATAGCGGTGTAGATATTTCCAAATTTCTACAGATAGCGGTGTAGTTATTTCCATCTTTATACAGATGGCGGTGTAGATATTTCCATGTTTCTACAGATGGCAGTGTAGATATTTCCTTGTTTATACAGATAGCGGTGTTGATATTTCCATGTTTATACAGATGGCGGTGTAGGTATTTCCTTGTTTATACAGATAGCGGTGTAGATATTTCCACGTTTTACAGATAGTGGTGGAGATATTTCCATCTTTATACAGTTAGCGGTGCAGATATTTCCATGTTTACACAAATAGCCGTGTAGATATTTCTATGTTTACACAGATAGAGTTGCAGATATTTCCATGTTTATAAAGATAGCGGTGCAGACATTTCCATGTTTATACAGATAGCGGTGTGGCTATTTCCATGTTTATACAGATAGCGGTGTGGGTATTTCCATGTTTATACAGATAGCGGTGTAGATATTTCCATGTTTATAAAGATGGCGTTGTAGGTATTTCCATGTTTATAGAGATAGCAGTGTAGATATTTCCATGATTATACAACTCGCAGTGCAGATATTTCCATCTTTATACAGATGGCAGAGAAGATTTTTCCACGTTTTTACAGATAGTGGTGTAGATATTTCCATGTTTATACAGATGGCGGTGTAGATACAGCCATGTTTCTGAAGATGGCGGTGTAGATATTTTCATTTTTATAGAGATGGCAGTGTAGATAATTCCATGTTTATAGAGATAGCGGTGTAGATATTTCCAAATTTCTACAGATAGCGGTGTAGTTATTTCCATCTTTATACAGATGGCGGTGTAGATATTTCCATGTTTCTACAGATGGCAGTGTAGATATTTCCTTGTTTATACAGATAGCGGTGTTGATATTTCCATGTTTATACAGATGGCGGTGTAGGTATTTCCTTGTTTATACAGATAGCGGTGTAGATATTTCCACGTTTTACAGATAGTGGTGGAGATATTTCCATCTTTATACAGTTAGCGGTGCAGATATTTCCATGTTTACACAAATAGCCGTGTAGATATTTCTATGTTTACACAGATAGAGTTGCAGATATTTCCATGTTTATAAAGATAGCGGTGCAGACATTTCCATGTTTATACAGATAGCGGTGTGGCTATTTCCATGTTTATACAGATAGCGGTGTGGGTATTTCCATGTTTATACAGATAGCGGTGTAGATATTTCCATGTTTATAAAGATGGCGTTGTAGGTATTTCCATGTTTATAGAGATAGCAGTGTAGATATTTCCATGATTATACAACTCGCAGTGCAGATATTTCCATCTTTATACAGATGGCAGAGAAGATTTTTCCACGTTTTTACAGATAGTGGTGTAGATATTTCCATGTTTATACAGATGGCGGTGTAGATACAGCCATGTTTCTGAAGATGGCGGTGTAGATATTTTCATTTTTATAGAGATGGCAGTGTAGAAAATTCCATGTTTATAGAGATTGCGATGTAGATATTTCCATGTTTATAGAGAAAGCGGTGTTGGTATTTCCATGTTTATAGAGATAGCGGTGTAGATATTTCCAAATTTCTACAGATAGCGGTGTAGTTATTTCCATCTTTATACAGATGGCGGTGTAGATATTTCCATGTTTCTACAGATGGCAGTGTAGATATTTCCTTGTTTATACAGATAGCGGTGTTGATATTTCCATGTTTATACAGATGGCGGTGTAGGTATTTCCTTGTTTATACAGATAGCGGTGTAGATATTTCCATGTTTATACAGATAGCGGTGCAGATATTTCCATGTTTGTACAGATGGCGGTGTTCATATTTCCATCTATACACAGATGACCGTGTAGATATTTCCATCTTTATACAGATTGCGGTTTAGATATTTCCCTGTTTATACAGACCGCGGTGTAGATATTTCCATGTTTATACAGATAGCGGTGCAGTTATTTCCAAGTTTGTACAGATTTCGGTGTTGATATTTCCATCTATACACAGATGACCGTGTAGATATTTCCATGTTTATACAGATGGTGGCGCAGATATTTCCATGGATAAGTAGATGGCGGTGTAGATATTTCCATGTTTATACAGATAGCGGTGTAGTTATTTCCATGTTTATATAGATAGCGGTTTAGATATTTCCATGTATATACACATGGCTGTGTAGATATTTCCATGTTTATACAGATGGCAGTGTAGATATTTCCATGTTTATACAGATAACTTTGTAAGTTTTTCCATGTTTATACAGATGGCGGTATAGATATTTCGATGTTTATAGAGATAGCAGTGGAGATATTTCCATGCTTATACAGATAGCGGTGAAGATATTTCCATGTTTATACTGATCACGGTGTAGATATTTCCATGTTTATACAGATGGCGGTGTAGGTATTTCCATGTTTATACAGATAGCGGTGTGGGTATTTCCATGTTTATACAGATAGCGGTGTAGATATTTCCATGTTTATAAAGATGGCGTTGTAGGTATTTCCATGTTTATAGAGATAGCAGTGTAGATATTTCCATGATTATACAACTCGCAGTGCAGATATTTCCATCTTTATACAGATGGCAGAGAAGATTTTTCCACGTTTTTACAGATAGTGGTGTAGATATTTCCATGTTTATACAGATGGCGGTGTAGATACAGCCATGTTTCTGAAGATGGCGGTGTAGATATTTTCATTTTTATAGAGATGGCAGTGTAGATATTTCCATGTTTATAGAGAAAGCGGTGTTGGTATTTCCATGTTTATAGAGATAGCGGTGTAGATATTTCCAAATTTCTACAGATAGCGGTGTAGTTATTTCCATCTTTATACAGATGGCGGTGTAGATATTTCCATGTTTCTACAGATGGCAGTGTAGATATTTCCTTGTTTATACAGATAGCGGTGTTGATATTTCCATGTTTATACAGATGGCGGTGTAGGTATTTCCTTGTTTATACAGATAGCGGTGTAGATATTTCCATGTTTATACAGATAGCGGTGCAGATATTTCCATGTTTGTACAGATGGCGGTGTTGATATTTCCATCTATACACAGATGACCGTGTAGATATTTCCATGTTTATACAGATTGCGGTTTAGATATTTCCCTGTTTATACAGACCGCGGTGCAGATATTTCCATGTTTATACAGATAGCGGTGCAGTTATTTCCAAGTTTGTACAGATGGCGGTGTTGATATTTCCATCTATACACAGATGACCGTGTAGATATTTCCATGTTTATACAGATGGTGGCGCAGATATTTCCATGGATAAGTAGATGGCGGTGTAGATATTTCCATGTTTATACAGATAGCGGTGTTGTTATTTCCATGTTTATATAGATAGCGGTTTAGATATTTCCATGTATATACACATGGCTGTGTAGATATTTCCATGTTTATACAGATGGCAGTGTAGATATTTCCATGTTTATACAGATAACTTTGTAAGTTTTTCCATGTTTATACAGATGGCGGTATAGATATTTCGATGTTTATAGAGATAGCAGTGGAGATATTTCCATGCTTATACAGATAGCGGTGAAGATATTCCCATGTTTATACTGATCGCGGTGTAGATATTTCCATGTTTATACAGATGGCGGTGTAGGTATTTCCATGTTCATACAGATAGTGGTGTTGGTATTTACATGCTTATAGAACTAGCGTTGTAGATATTTCCATGTTTATACAGCTCGCGGTGTAGATATTTCCATTTATATAGAGATGGCAGTGTAGATATTTCCTTGTTAATACAGACGGCGGTGTAGATATTTTCATGTTTGCACAGATAGCGGTGAAGATATTTCCATGTTTATACAGATAGCGGTGTAGGTATTTCCATGTTTATACAGATCGTGGTGTAGATATTTACATGTTTATACAGATAGTGGTGTAGATATTAACATGTTTATACAGACCACGGTGTAGATATTTCCATGTTTACACACATAGCATGATAGATATTTCCATGTTTATACAGATTGCGGTGTAGATATGTCCATGATTATACAGATAGCGGTGTATATATTTTCATGTTTATACAGATAGCGGTGGAGATACTTCCATGTTTATAGAGACTGCGGTATAGATATTTCCATGTTTATACAGATAGCGGTGTAGATATTTCCATGTTTACGGACATAGCGGTGTAGATATTTCCATCTTTGCACCGATTGCTCTGTAGTTATTTCCATTTTTACACAGATAGCTGGGTAGATATTTCCAAGTTTTCGCAGATAGCTTTGTAGATATTTCCATGTTTACACAGATAGCATTGTATATATTTCCATGTTTATACTGATAGCGGTGTAGATATTTCCATGTTCATACAGATAGCGGTGTAGATATTTCCATGTTTATACAGATAGCGGTGGAGATATTTCCCTGTTTACACAGATAGCGATGTAGATATTTCCGTGTGTATACACATAGCGGTGTAGATATTTCCATGTTTATAGAGATAGTGGTGTAGATATTTCCATGTTTATACAGATGGCTGTGTAGATATTTCCATGTGTGTACTGATGGCAGTGTAGATATTTCCATGTTTATACAGATGGCCCTGTAGGTATTTCCATGTTTATACAGATGGCAGTGTAGATATTTCCATGTTTATACAGATGGCGGTGTAGGTATTTCCTTGTTTATACAGATAGCGGTGTAGATATTTCCATGTTTATACATATAGCGGTGCAGATATTTCCATGTTTGTACAGATGGCGGTGTTGATATTTCCATCTATACACAGATGACCGTGTAGATATTTCCATGTTTATACAGATTGCGGTTTAGATATTTCCATGTTTATACAGATGGCAGTGAAGATATTTCCATGTTTATACAGATAGTGGTGTAGATATTTCCATGTTTATACAGATGGCGGTGTAGATACATCCATGTTTCTGAAGATGGCGGTGTAGACATTTTCATGTTTATAGAGATGGCGTTGTAGATATTTTCATGTATATAGAGATTGCAGTGTAGATATTTCCATGTATATAGAGAAATCGGTGTAGGTATTTCCATGTTTATAGAGATAGCGGTGTGGATATTTCCATATTTATTCAGATAGCGGTGTAGGTATTTCCATGTTTATACAGATGGCGGTGTAGATATTTCCTTGTTTATGCAGATATCGGTGTAGATATTTCCAGGTTTATACAGAGAGCGGTGTAGATATTTCCACGTTTTACAGATACTGGTGTAGATATTTCCATCTTTATACAGTTAGCGGTGCAGATATTTCCATGTTTACACAAATAGCCGTGTAGATATTTCTATGTTTACACAGATAGAGTTGCAGATATTCCCATGTTTATAAAGATAGCGGTGCAGACATTTCCATGTTTATACAGATAGCGGTGTGGCTATTTCCATGTTTATACAGATAGCGGTGTGGGTATTTCCATGTTTATACAGATAGCGTTATAGATATTTCCATGTTTATAGAGATGACTGTCTAGATATTTCCATGTTTATACAGATGGTGGTGTAGATATTTCCATGTTTATACAGATGACTGTGAAGTTATTTCCATGTTTATACATATGTCAGTGTAGATATTTTCATGTTTATAGAGATAACGATGTAGATATTTCCATGTTTATACAGATAGCGGTGTAGACATTTCCATGTTTAGAGAGACAGCGTTGTAGATATTTCCATATTTATACAGATAGCTGTGTAGATCTTTCCAGGTTTCTACAGATAGCGGTGTAGATATTTCCATGTTTATACAGATAGCGGTGTAGATATTTCCATGTTTATAAAGATGGCGTTGTAGGTATTTCCATGTTTATAGAGATAGCAGTGTAGATATTTCCATGATTATACAACTCGCAGTGCAGATATTTCCATCTTTATACAGATGGCAGAGAAGATTTTTCCACGTTTTTACAGATAGTGGTGTAGACATTTCCATGTTTATACAGATGGCGGTGTAGATACAGCCATGTTTCTGAAGATGGCGGTGTAGATATTTTCATTTTTATAGAGATGGCAGTGTAGATAATTCCATGTTTATAGAGATTGCGATGTAGATATTTCCATGTTTATAGAGAAAGCGGTGTTGGTATTTCCATGTTTATAGAGATAGCGGTGTAGATATTTCCAAATTTCTACAGATAGCGGTGTAGTTATTTCCATCTTTATACAGATGGCGGTGTAGATATTTCCATGTTTCTACAGATGGCAGTGTAGATATTTCCTTGTTTATACAGATAGCGGTGTTGATATTTCCATGTTTATACAGATGGCGGTGTAGGTATTTCCTTGTTTATACAGATAGCGGTGTAGATATTTCCATGTTTATACAGATAGCGGTGCAGATATTTCCATGTTTGTACAGATGGCGGTGTTGATATTTCCATCTATACACAGATGACCGTGTAGATATTTCCATGTTTATACAGATTGCGGTTTAGATATTTCCCTGTTTATACAGACCACGGTGTAGATATTTCCATCTTTATACAGATAGCGGTGTGGGTATTTCCATGTTTATACAGATAGCGGTATAGATATTTCCATGTTTATAGAGATGACTGTCTAGATATTTCCATGTTTATACAGATGGTGGTGTAGATATTTCCATGTTTATACAGATGACTGTGAAGTTATTTCCATGTTTATACATATGTCAGTGTAGATATTTTCATGTTTATAGAGATAACGATGTAGATATTTCCATGTTTATACAGATAGCGGTGTAGACATTTCCATGTTTAGAGAGACAGCGTTGTAGATATTTCCATATTTATACAGATAGCTGTGTAGATCTTTCCAGGTTTCTACAGATAGCGGTGTAGATATTTCCATGTTTATACAGATAGCGGTGTAGATATTTCCATGTTTATAAAGATGGCGTTGTAGGTATTTCCATGTTTATAGAGATAGCAGTGTAGATATTTCCATGATTATACAACTCGCAGTGCAGATATTTCCATCTTTATACAGATGGCAGAGAAGATTTTTCCACGTTTTTACAGATAGTGGTGTAGATATTTCCATGTTTATACAGATGGCGGTGTAGATACAGCCATGTTTCTGAAGATGGCGGTGTAGATATTTTCATTTTTATAGAGATGGCAGTGTAGATAATTCCATGTTTATAGAGATTGCGATGTAGATATTTCCATGTTTATAGAGAAAGCGGTGTTGGTATTTCCATGTTTATAGAGATAGCGGTGTAGATATTTCCAAATTTCTACAGATAGCGGTATAGTTATTTCCATCTTTATACAGATGGCGGTGTAGATATTTCCATGTTTCTACAGATGGCAGTGTAGATATTTCCTTGTTTATACAGATAGCGGTGTTGATATTTCCATGTTTATACAGATGGCGGTGTAGGTATTTCCTTGTTTATACAGATAGCGGTGTAGATATTTCCACGTTTTACAGATAGTGGTGGAGATATTTCCATCTTTATACAGTTAGCGGTGCAGATATTTCCATGTTTACACAAATAGCCGTGTAGATATTTCTATGTTTACACAGATAGAGTTGCAGATATTTCCATGTTTATAAAGATAGCGGTGCAGACATTTCCATGTTTATACAGATAGCGGTGTGGCTATTTCCATGTTTATACAGATAGCGGTGTGGGTATTTCCATGTTTATACAGATAGCGGTGTAGATATTTCCATGTTTATAAAGATGGCGTTGTAGGTATTTCCATGTTTATAGAGATAGCAGTGTAGATATTTCCATGATTATACAACTCGCAGTGCAGATATTTCCATCTTTATACAGATGGCAGAGAAGATTTTTCCACGTTTTTACAGATAGTGGTGTAGATATTTCCATGTTTATACAGATGGCGGTGTAGATACAGCCATGTTTCTGAAGATGGCGGTGTAGATATTTTCATTTTTATAGAGATGGCAGTGTAGATAATTCCATGTTTATAGAGATTGCGATGTAGATATTTCCATGTTTATAGAGAAAGCGGTGTTGGTATTTCCATGTTTATAGAGATAGCGGTGTAGATATTTCCAAATTTCTACAGATAGCGGTGTAGTTATTTCCATCTTTATACAGATGGCGGTGTAGATATTTCCATGTTTCTACAGATGGCAGTGTAGATATTTCCTTGTTTATACAGATAGCGGTGTTGACATTTCCATGTTTATACAGATGGCGGTGTAGGTATTTCCTTGTTTATACAGATAGCGGTGTAGATATTTCCATGTTTATACAGATAGCGGTGCAGATATTTCCATGTTTGTACAGATGGCGGTGTTGATATTTCCATCTATACACAGATGACCGTGTAGATATTTCCATGTTTATACAGATTGCGGTTTAGATATTTCCCTGTTTATACAGACCACGGTGTAGATATTTCCATGTTTATACAGATAGCGGTGTGGGTATTTCCATGTTTATACAGATAGCGGTATAGATATTTCCATGTTTATAGAGATGACTGTCTAGATATTTCCATGTTTATACAGATGGTGGTGTAGATATTTCCATGTTTATACAGATGACTGTGAAGTTGTTTCCATGTTTATACATATGTCAGTGTAGATATTTTCATGTTTATAGAGATAACGATGTAGATATTTCCATGTTTATACAGATAGCGGTGTAGACATTTCCATGTTTAGAGAGACAGCGTTGTAGATATTTCCATATTTATACAGATAGCTGTGTAGATCTTTCCAGGTTTCTACAGATAGCGGTGTAGATATTTCCATGTTTATACAGATAGCGGTGTAGATATTTCCATGTTTATAAAGATGGCGTTGTAGGTATTTCCAAGTTTATAGAGATAGCAGTGTAGATATTTCCATGATTATACAACTCGCAGTGCAGATATTTCCATCTTTATACAGATGGCAGAGAAGATTTTTCCACGTTTTTACAGATAGTGGTGTAGATATTTCCATGTTTATACAGATGGCGGTGTAGATACAGCCATGTTTCTGAAGATGGCGGTGTAGATATTTTCATTTTTATAGAGATGGCAGTGTAGATAATTCCATGTTTATAGAGATTGCGATGTAGATATTTCCATGTTTATATAGAAAGCGGTGTTGGTATTTCCATGTTTATAGAGATAGCGGTGTAGATATTTCCAAATTTCTACAGATAGCGGTGTAGTTATTTCCATCTTTATACAGATGGCGGTGTAGATATTTCCATGTTTCTACAGATGGCAGTGTAGATATTTCCTTGTTTATACAGATAGCGGTGTTGATATTTCCATGTTTATACAGATGGCGGTGTAGGTATTTCCTTGTTTATACAGATAGCGGTGTAGATATTTCCATGTTTATACAGATAGCGGTGCAGATATTTCCATGTTTGTACAGATGGCGGTGTTGATATTTCCATCTATACACAGATGACCGTGTAGATATTTCCATGTTTATTCAGATTGCGGTTTAGATATTTCCCTGTTTATACAGACCACGGTGTAGATATTTCCATGTTTATACAGATAGCGGTGTGGGTATTTCCATGTTTATACAGATAGCGGTATAGATATTTCCATGTTTATAGAGATGACTGTCTAGATATTTCCATGTTTATACAGATGGTGGTGTAGATATTTCCATGTTTATACAGATGACTGTGAAGTTATTTCCATGTTTCTACATATGTCAGTGTAGATATTTTCATGTTTATAGAGATAACGATGTAGATATTTCCATGTTTATACAGATAGCGGTGTAGACATTTCCATGTTTAGAGAGACAGCGTTGTAGATATTTCCATATTTATACAGATAGCTGTGTAGATCTATCCAGGTTTCTACAGATAGCGGTGTAGATATTTCCATGTTTATACAGATAGCGGTGTAGATATTTCCATGTTTATAAAGATGGCGTTGTAGGTATTTCCATGTTTATAGAGATAGCAGTGTAGATATTTCCATGATTATACAACTCGCAGTGCAGATATTTCCATCTTTATACAGATGGCAGAGAAGATTTTTCCACGTTTTTACAGATAGTGGTGTAGATATTTCCATGTTTATACAGATGGCGGTGTAGATACAGCCATGTTTCTGAAGATGGCGGTGTAGATATTTTCATTTTTATAGAGATGGCAGTGTAGATAATTCCATGTTTATAGAGATTGCGATGTAGATATTTCCATGTTTATAGAGAAAGCGGTGTTGGTATTTCCATGTTTATAGAGATAGCGGTGTAGATATTTCCAAATTTCTACAGATAGCGGTGTAGTTATTTCCATCTTTATACAGATGGCGGTGTAGATATTTCCATGTTTCTACAGATGGCAGTGTAGATATTTCCTTGTTTATACAGATAGCGGTGTTGATATTTCCATGTTTATACAGATGGCGGTGTAGGTATTTCCTTGTTTATACAGATAGCGGTGTAGATATTTCCATGTTTATACAGATAGCGGTGCAGATATTTCCATGTTTGTACAGATGGCGGTGTTGATATTTCCATCTATACACAGATGACCGTGTAGATATTTCCATGTTTATACAGATTGCGGTTTAGATATTTCCCTGTTTATACAGACCACGGTGTAGATATTTCCATCTTTATACAGATAGCGGTGTGGGTATTTCCATGTTTATACAGATAGCGGTATAGATATTTCCATGTTTATGGAGATGACTGTCTAGATATTTCCATGTTTATACAGATGGTGGTGTAGATATTTCCATGTTTATACAGATGACTGTGAAGTTATTTCCATGTTTATACATATGTCAGTGTAGATATTTTCATGTTTATAGAGATAACGATGTAGATATTTCCATGTTTATACAGATAGCGGTGTAGACATTTCCATGTTTAGAGAGACAGCGTTGTAGATATTTCCATATTTATACAGATAGCTGTGTAGATCTTTCCAGGTTTCTACAGATAGCGGTGTAGATATTTCCATGTTTATACAGATAGCGGTGTAGATATTTCCATGTTTATAAAGATGGCGTTGTAGGTATTTCCATGTTTATAGAGATAGCAGTGTAGATATTTCCATGATTATACAACTCGCAGTGCAGATATTTCCATCTTTATACAGATGGCAGAGAAGATTTTTCCACGTTTTTACAGATAGTGGTGTAGATATTTCCATGTTTATACAGATGGCGGTGTAGATACAGCCATGTTTCTGAAGATGGCGGTGTAGATATTTTCATTTTTATAGAGATGGCAGTGTAGATAATTCCATGTTTATAGAGATTGCGATGTAGATATTTCCATGTTTATAGAGAAAGCGGTGTTGGTATTTCCATGTTTATAGAGATAGCGGTGTAGATATTTCCAAATTTCTACAGATAGCGGTGTAGTTATTTCCATCTTTATACAGATGGCGGTGTAGATATTTCCATGTTTCTACAGATGGCAGTGTAGATATTTCCTTGTTTATACAGATAGCAGTGTTGATATTTCCATGTTTATACAGATGGCGGTGTAGGTATTTCCTTGTTTATACAGATAGCGGTGTAGATATTTCCACGTTTTACAGATAGTGGTGGAGATATTTCCATCTTTATACAGTTAGCGGTGCAGATATTTCCATGTTTACACAAATAGCCGTGTAGATATTTCTATGTTTACACAGATAGAGTTGCAGATATTTCCATGTTTATAAAGATAGCGGTGCAGACATTTCCATGTTTATACAGATAGCAGTGTGGCTATTTCCATGTTTATACAGATAGCGGTGTGGGTATTTCCATGTTTATACAGATAGCGGTGTAGATATTTCCATGTTTATAAAGATGGCGTTGTAGGTATTTCCATGTTTATAGAGATAGCAGTGTAGATATTTCCATGATTATACAACTCGCAGTGCAGATATTTCCATCTTTATACAGATGGCAGAGAAGATTTTTCCACGTTTTTACAGATAGTGGTGTAGATATTTCCATGTTTATACAGATGGCGGTGTAGATACAGCCATGTTTCTGAAGATGGCGGTGTAGATATTTTCATTTTTATAGAGATGGCAGTGTAGATAATTCCATGTTTATAGAGATTGCGATGTAGATATTTCCATGTTTATAGAGAAAGCGGTGTTGGTATTTCCATGTTTATAGAGATAGCGGTGTAGATATTTCCAAATTTCTACAGATAGCGGTGTAGTTATTTCCATCTTTATACAGATGGCGGTGTAGATATTTCCATGTTTCTACAGATGGCAGTGTAGATATTTCCTTGTTTATACAGATAGCGGTGTTGATATTTCCATGTTTATACAGATGGCGGTGTAGGTATTTCCTTGTTTATACAGATAGCGGTGTAGATATTTCCACGTTTTACAGATAGTGGTGGAGATATTTCCATCTTTATACAGTTAGCGGTGCAGATATTTCCATGTTTACACAAATAGCCGTGTAGATATTTCTATGTTTACACAGATAGAGTTGCAGATATTTCCATGTTTATAAAGATAGCGGTGCAGACATTTCCATGTTTATACAGATAGCGGTGTGGCTATTTCCATGTTTATACAGATAGCGGTGTGGGTATTTCCATGTTTATACAGATAGCGTTATAGATATTTCCATGTTTATAGAGATGACTGTCTAGATATTTCCATGTTTATACAGATGGTGGTGTAGATATTTCCATGTTTATACAGATGACTGTGAATTTATTTCCATGTTTATACATATGTCAGTGTAGATATTTTCATGTATATAGAGATAACGATGTAGATATTTCCATGTTTATACAGATAGCGGTGTAGACATTTCCATGTTTAGAGAGACAGCGTTGTAGATATTTCCATATTTATACAGATAGCTGTGTAGATCTTTCCAGGTTTCTACAGATAGCGGTGTAGATATTTCCATGTTTATACAGATAGCGGTGTAGATATTTCCATGTTTATAAAGATGGCGTTGTAGGTATTTCCATGTTTATAGAGATAGCAGTGTAGATATTTCCATGATTATACAACTCGCAGTGCAGATATTTCCATCTTTATACAGATGGCAGAGAAGATTTTTCCACGTTTTTACAGATAGTGGTGTAGATATTTCCATGTTTATACAGATGGCGGTGTAGATACAGCCATGTTTCTGAAGATGGCGGTGTAGATATTTTCATTTTTATAGAGATGGCAGTGTAGATAATTCCATGTTTATAGAGATTGCGATGTAGATATTTCCATGTTTATAGAGAAAGCGGTGTTGGTATTTCCATGTTTATAGAGATAGCGGTGTAGATATTTCCAAATTTCTACAGATAGCGGTGTAGTTATTTCCATCTTTATACAGATGGCGGTGTAGATATTTCCATGTTTCTACAGATGGCAGTGTAGATATTTCCTTGTTTATACAGATAGCGGTGTTGATATTTCCATGTTTATACAGATGGCGGTGTAGGTATTTCCTTGTTTATACAGATAGCGGTGTAGATATTTCCATGTTTATACAGATAGCGGTGCAGATATTTCCATGTTTGTACAGATGGCGGTGTTCATATTTCCATCTATACACAGATGACCGTGTAGATATTTCCATCTTTATACAGATTGCGGTTTAGATATTTCCCTGTTTATACAGACCGCGGTGTAGATATTTCCATGTTTATACAGATAGCGGTGCAGTTATTTCCAAGTTTGTACAGATGGCGGTGTTGATATTTCCATCTATACACAGATGACCGTGTAGATATTTCCATGTTTATACAGATGGTGGCGCAGATATTTCCATGGATAAGTAGATGGCGGTGTAGATATTTCCATGTTTATACAGATAGCGGTGTAGTTATTTCCATGTTTATATAGATAGCGGTTTAGATATTTCCATGTATATACACATGGCTGTGTAGATATTTCCATGTTTATACAGATGGCAGTGTAGATATTTCCATGTTTATACAGATAACTTTGTAAGTTTTTCCATGTTTATACAGATGGCGGTATAGATATTTCGATGTTTATAGAGGTAGCAGTGGAGATATTTCCATGCTTATACAGATAGCGGTGAAGATATTTCCATGTTTATACTGATCGCGGTGTAGATATTTCCATGTTTATACAGATGGCGGTGTAGGTATTTCCATGTTCATACAGATAGTGGTGTTGGTATTTACATGCTTATACAACTAGCGTTGTAGATATTTCCATGTTTATACAGCTCGCGGTGTAGATATTTCCATTTATATAGAGATGGCAGTGTAGATATTTCCTTGTTAATACAGACGGCGGTGTAGATATTTTCATGTTTGCACAGATAGCGGTGAAGATATTTCCATGTTTATACAGATAGCGGTGTAGGTATTTCCATGTTTATACAGATCGTGGTGTAGATATTTACATGTTTATACAGATAGTGGTGTAGATATTAACATGTTTATACAGACCGCGGTGTAGATATTTCCATGTTTACACACATAGCATGATAGATATTTCCATGTTTATACAGATTGCGGTGTAGATATGTCCATGATTATACAGATAGCGGTGTATATATTTTCATGTTTATACAGATAGCGGTGGAGATACTACCATGTTTATAGAGACTGCGGTATAGATATTTCCATGTTTATACAGATAGCGGTGTAGATATTTCCATGTTTACGGACATAGCGGTGTAGATATTTCCATCTTTGCACCGATTGCTCTGTAGTTATTTCCATTTTTACACAGATAGCTGGGTAGATATTTCCAAGTTTTCGCAGATAGCTTTGTAGATATTTCCACGTTTACACAGATAGCATTGTATATATTTCCATGTTTATACTGATAGCGGTGTAGATATTTCCATGTTCATACAGATAGCGGTGTAGATATTTCCATGTTTATACAGATAGCGGTGGAGATATTTCCCTGTTTACACAGATAGCGATGTAGATATTTCCGTGTGTATACACATAGCGGTGTAGATATTTCCATGTTTATAGAGATAGTGGTGTAGATATTTCCATGTTTATACAGATGGCTGTGTAGATATTTCCATGTGTGTACTGATGGCAGTGTAGATATTTCCATGTTTATACAGATGGCCCTGTAGGTATTTCCATGTTTATACAGATGGCAGTGTAGATATTTCCATGTTTATACAGATGGCGGTGTAGGTATTTCCTTGTTTATACAGATAGCGGTGTAGATATTTCCATGTTTATACATATAGCGGTGCAGATATTTCCATGTTTGTACAGATGGCGGTGGTGATATTTCCATCTATACACAGATGACCGTGTAGATATTTCCATGTTTATACAGATTGCAGTTTAGATATTTCCATGTTTATACAGATGGCAGTGAAGATATTTCCATGTTTATACAGATAGTGGTGTAGATATTTCCATGTTTATACAGATGGCGGTGTAGATACATCCATGTTTCTGAAGATGGCGGTGTAGACATTTTCATGTTTATAGAGATGGCGTTGTAGATATTTTCATGTATATAGAGATTGCAGTGTAGATATTTCCATGTATATAGAGAAATCGGTGTAGGTATTTCCATGTTTATAGAGATAGCGGTGTGGATATTTCCATATTTATTCAGATAGCGGTGTAGGTATTTCCATGTTTATACAGATGGCGGTGTAGATATTTCCTTGTTTATGCAGATATCGGTGTAGATATTTCCAGGTTTATACAGAGAGCGGTGTAGATATTTCCACGTTTTACAGATACTGGTGTAGATATTTCCATCTTTATACAGTTAGCGGTGCAGATATTTCCATGTTTACACAAATAGCCGTGTAGATATTTCTATGTTTACACAGATAGAGTTGCAGATATTTCCATGTTTATAAAGATAGCGGTGCAGACATTTCCATGTTTATACAGATAGCGGTGTGGCTATTTCCATGTTTATACAGATAGCGGTGTGGGTATTTCCATGTTTATACAGATAGCGTTACAGATATTTCCATGTTTATAGAGATGACTGTCTAGATATTTCCATGTTTATACAGATGGTGGTGTAGATATTTCCATGTTTATACAGATGACTGTGAAGTTATTTCCATGTTTATACATATGTCAGTGTAGATATTTTCATGTTTATAGAGATAACGATGTAGATATTTCCATGTTTATACAGATAGCGGTGTAGACATTTCCATGTTTAGAGAGACAGCGTTGTAGATATTTCCATATTTATACAGATAGCTGTGTAGATCTTTCCAGGTTTCTACAGATAGCGGTGTAGATATTTCCATGTTTATACAGATAGCGGTGTAGATATTTCCATGTTTATAAAGATGGCGTTGTAGGTATTTCCATGTTTATAGAGATAGCTGTGTAGATATTTCCATGATTATACAACTCGCAGTGCAGATATTTCCATCTTTATACAGATGGCAGAGAAGATTTTTCCACGTTTTTACAGATAGTGGTGTAGATATTTCCATGTTTATACAGATGGCGGTGTAGATACAGCCATGTTTCTGAAGATGGCGGTGTAGATATTTTCATTTTTATAGAGATGGCAGTGTAGATAATTCCATGTTTATAGAGATTGCGATGTAGATATTTCCATGTTTATAGAGAAAGCGGTGTTGGTATTTCCATGTTTATAGAGATAGCGGTGTAGATATTTCCAAATTTCTACAGATAGCGGTGTAGTTATTTCCATCTTTATACAGATGGCGGTGTAGATATTTCCATGTTTCTACAGATGGCAGTGTAGATATTTCCTTGTTTATACAGATAGCGGTGTTGATATTTCCATGTTTATACAGATGGCGGTGTAGGTATTTCCTTGTTTATACAGATAGCGGTGTAGATATTTCCATGTTTATACAGATAGCGGTGCAGATATTTCCATGTTTGTACAGATGGCGGTGTTGATATTTCCATCTATACACAGATGACCGTGTAGATATTTCCATGTTTATACAGATTGCGGTTTAGATATTTCCCTGTTTATACAGACCGCGGTGTAGATATTTCCATGTTTATACAGATAGCGGTGCAGTTATTTCCAAGTTTGTACAGATGGCGGTGTTGATATTTCCATGTATACACAGATGACCGTGTAGATATTTCCATGTTTATACAGATGGTGGCGCAGATATTTCCATGGATAAGTAGATGGCGGTGTAGATATTTCCATGTTTATACAGATAGCGGTGTAGTTATTTCCATGTTTATATAGATAGCGGTTTAGATATTTCCATGTATATACACATGGCTGTGTAGATATTTCCATGTTTATACAGATGGCAGTGTAGATATTTCCATGTTTATACAGATAACTTTGTAAGTTTTTCCATGTTTATACAGATGGCGGTATAGATATTTCGATGTTTATAGAGGTAGCAGTGGAGATATTTCCATGCTTATACAGATAGCGGTGAAGATATTTCCATGTTTATACTGATCGCGGTGTAGATATTTCCATGTTTATACAGATGGCGGTGTAGGTATTTCCATGTTCATACAGATAGTGGTGTTGGTATTTACATGCTTATAGAACTAGCGTTGTAGATATTTCCATGTTTATACAGCTCGCGGTGTAGATATTTCCATTTATATAGAGATGGCAGTGTAGATATTTCCTTGTTTATACAGACGGCGGTGTAGATATTTTCATGTTTGCACAGATAGCGGTGAAGATATTTCCATGTTTATACAGATAGCGGTGTAGGTATTTCCATGTTTATACAGATCGTGGTGTAGATATTTACATGTTTATACAGATAGTGGTGTAGATATTACCATGTTTATACAGACCGCGGTGTAGATATTTCCATGTTTACACACATAGCATGATAGATATTTCCATGTTTATACAGATTGCGGTGTAGATATGTCCATGATTATACAGATAGCGGTGTATATATTTTCATGTTTATACAGATAGCGGTGGAGATACTACCATGTTTATAGAGACTGCGGTATAGATATTTCCATGTTTATACAGATAGCGGTGTAGATATTTCCATGTTTACGGACATAGCGGTGTAGATATTTCCATCTTTGCACCGATTGCTCTGTAGTTATTTCCATTTTTACACAGATAGCTGGGTAGATATTTCCAAGTTTTCGCAGATAGCTTTGTAGATATTTCCACGTTTACACAGATAGCATTGTATATATTTCCATGTTTATACTGATAGCGGTGTAGATATTTCCATGTTCATACAGATAGCGGTGTAGATATTTCCATGTTTATACAGATAGCGGTGGAGATATTTCCCTGTTTACACAGATAGCGATGTAGATATTTCCGTGTGTATACACATAGCGGTGTAGATATTTCCATGTTTATAGGGATAGTGGTGTAGATATTTCCATGTTTATACAGATGGCTGTGTAGATATTTCCATGTGTGTACTGATGGCAGTGTAGATATTTCCATGTTTATACAGATGGCCCTGTAGGTATTTCCATGTTTATACAGATGGCAGTGTAGATATTTCCATGTTTATACAGATGGCGGTGTAGGTATTTCCTTGTTTATACAGATAGCGGTGTAGATATTTCCATGTTTATACATATAGCGGTGCAGATATTTCCATGTTTGTACAGATGGCGGTGTTGATATTTCCATCTATACACAGATGACCTTGTAGATATTTCCATGTTTATACAGATTGCGGTTTAGATATTTCCATGTTTATACAGATGGCAGTGAAGATATTTCCATGTTTATACAGATAGTGGTGTAGATATTTCCATGTTTATACAGATGGCGGTGTAGATACATCCATGTTTCTGAAGATGGCGGTGTAGACATTTTCATGTTTATAGAGATGGCGTTGTAGATATTTTCATGTATATAGAGATTGCAGTGTAGATATTTCCATGTATATAGAGAAATCGGTGTAGGTATTTCCATGTTTATAGAGATAGCGGTGTGGATATTTCCATATTTATTCAGATAGCGGTGTAGGTATTTCCATGTTTATACAGATGGCGGTGTAGATATTTCCTTGTTTATGCAGATATCGGTGTAGATATTTCCAGGTTTATACAGAGAGCGGTGTAGATATTTCCACGTTTTACAGATACTGGTGTAGATATTTCCATCTTTATACAGTTAGCGGTGCAGATATTTCCATGTTTACACAAATAGCCGTGTAGATATTTCTATGTTTACACAGATAGAGTTGCAGATATTTCCATGTTTATAAAGATAGCGGTGCAGACATTTCCATGTTTATACAGATAGCGGTGTGGCTATTTCCATGTTTATACAGATAGCGGTGTGGGTATTTCCATGTTTATACAGATAGCGTTATAGATATTTCCATGTTTATAGAGATGACTGTCTAGATATTTCCATGTTTATACAGATGGTGGTGTAGATATTTCCATGTTTATACAGATGACTGTGAAGTTATTTCCATGTTTATACATATGTCAGTGTAGATATTTTCATGTTTATAGAGATAACGATGTAGATATTTCCATGTTTATACAGATAGCGGTGTAGACATTTCCATGTTTAGAGAGACAGCGTTGTAGATATTTCCATATTTATACAGATAGCTGTGTAGATCTTTCCAGGTTTCTACAGATAGCGGTGTAGATATTTCCATGTTTATACAGATAGCGGTGTAGATATTTCCATGTTTATAAAGATGGCGTTGTAGGTATTTCCATGTTTATAGAGATAGCAGTGTAGATATTTCCATGATTATACAACTCGCAGTGCAGATATTTCCATCTTTATACAGATGGCAGAGAAGATTTTTCCACGTTTTTACAGATAGTGGTGTAGATATTTCCATGTTTATACAGATGGCGGTGTAGATACAGCCATGTTTCTGAAGATGGCGGTGTAGATATTTTCATTTTTATAGAGATGGCAGTGTAGATAATTCCATGTTTATAGAGATTGCGATGTAGATATTTCCATGTTTATAGAGAAAGCGGTGTTGGTATTTCCATGTTTATAGAGATAGCGGTGTAGATATTTCCAAATTTCTACAGATAGCGGTGTAGTTATTTCCATCTTTATACAGATGGCGGTGTAGATATTTCCATGTTTCTACAGATGGCAGTGTAGATATTTCCTTGTTTATACAGATAGCGGTGTTGATATTTCCATGTTTATACAGATGGCGGTGTAGGTATTTCCTTGTTTATACAGATAGCGGTGTAGATATTTCCATGTTTATACAGATAGCGGTGCAGATATTTCCATGTTTGTACAGATGGTGGTGTTGATATTTCCATCTATACACAGATGACCGTGTAGATATTTCCATGTTTATACAGATTGCGGTTTAGATATTTCCCTGTTTATACAGACCGCGGTGTAGATATTTCCATGTTTATACAGATAGCGGTGCAGTTATTTCCAAGTTTGTACAGATGGCGGTGTTGATATTTCCATCTATACACAGATGACCGTGTAGATATTTCCATGTTTATACAGATGGTGGCGCAGATATTTCCATGGATAAGTAGATGGCGGTGTAGATATTTCCATGTTTATACAGATAGCGGTGTAGTTATTTCCATGTTTATATAGATAGCGGTTTAGATATTTCCATGTATATACACATGGCTGTGTAGATATTTCCATGTTTATACAGATGGCAGTGTAGATATTTCCATGTTTATACAGATAACTTTGTAAGTTTTTCCATGTTTATACAGATGGCGGTATAGATATTTCGATGTTTATAGAGGTAGCAGTGGAGATATTTCCATGCTTATACAGATAGCGGTGAAGATATTTCCATGTTTATACTGATCGCGGTGTAGATATTTCCATGTTTATACAGATGGCGGTGTAGGTATTTCCATGTTCATACAGATAGTGGTGTTGGTATTTACATGCTTATAGAACTAGCGTTGTAGATATTTCCATGTTTATACAGCTCGCGGTGTAGATATTTCCATTTATATAGAGATGGCAGTGTAGATATTTCCTTGTTTATACAGACGGCGGTGTAGATATTTTCATGTTTGCACAGATAGCGGTGAAGATATTTCCATGTTTATACAGATAGCGGTGTAGGTATTTCCATGTTTATACAGATCGTGGTGTAGATATTTACATGTTTATACAGATAGTGGTGTAGATATTACCATGTTTATACAGACCGCGGTGTAGATATTTCCATGTTTACACACATAGCATGATAGATATTTCCATGTTTATACAGATTGCGGTGTAGATATGTCCATGATTATACAGATAGCGGTGTATATATTTTCATGTTTATACAGATAGCGGTGGAGATACTACCATGTTTATAGAGACTGCGGTATAGATATTTCCATGTTTATACAGATAGCGGTGTAGATATTTCCATGTTTACGGACATAGCGGTGTAGATATTTCCATCTTTGCACCGATTGCTCTGTAGTTATTTCCATTTTTACACAGATAGCTGGGTAGATATTTCCAAGTTTTCGCAGATAGCTTTGTAGATATTTCCATGTTTACACAGATAGCATTGTATATATTTCCATGTTTATACTGATAGCGGTGTAGATATTTCCATGTTCATACAGATAGCGGTGTAGATATTTCCATGTTTATACAGATAGCGGTGGAGATATTTCCCTGTTTACACAGATAGCGATGTAGATATTTCCGTGTGTATACACATAGCGGTGTAGATATTTCCATGTTTATAGAGATAGTGGTGTAGATATTTCCATGTTTATACAGATGGCTGTGTAGATATTTCCATGTGTGTACTGATGACAGTGTAGATATTTCCATGTTTATACAGATGGCCCTGTAGGTATTTCCATGTTTATACAGATGGCAGTGTAGATATTTCCATGTTTATACAGATGGCGGTGTAGGTATTTCCTTGTTTATACAGATAGCGGTGTAGATATTTCCATGTTTATACATATAGCGGTGCAGATATTTCCATGTTTGTACAGATGGCGGTGTTGATATTTCCATCTATACACAGATGACCGTGTAGATATTTCCATGTTTATACAGATTGCGGTTTAGATATTTCCATGTTTATACAGATGGCAGTGAAGATATTTCCATGTTTATACAGATAGTGGTGTAGATATTTCCATGTTTATACAGATGGCGGTGTAGATACATCCATGTTTCTGAAGATGGCGGTGTAGACATTTTCATGTTTATAGAGATGGCGTTGTAGATATTTTCATGTATATAGAGATTGCAGTGTAGATATTTCCATGTATATAGAGAAATCGGTGTAGGTATTTCCATGTTTATAGAGATAGCGGTGTGGATATTTCCATATTTATTCAGATAGCGGTGTAGGTATTTCCATGTTTATACAGATGGCGGTGTAGATATTTCCTTGTTTATGCAGATATCGGTGTAGATATTTCCAGGTTTATACAGAGAGCGGTGTAGATATTTCCACGTTTTACAGATACTGGTGTAGATATTTCCATCTTTATACAGTTAGCGGTGCAGATATTTCCATGTTTACACAAATAGCCGTGTAGATATTTGTATGTTTACACAGATAGAGTTGCAGATATTTCCATGTTTATACAGATAGCGGTGTGGCTATTTCCATGTTTATACAGATAGCGGTGTGGGTATTTCCATGTTTATACAGATAGCGTTATAGATATTTCCATGTTTATAGAGATGACTGTCTAGATATTTCCATGTTTATACAGATGGTGGTGTAGATATTTCCATGTTTATACAGATGACTGTGAAGTTATTTCCATGTTTCTACATATGTCAGTGTAGATATTTTCATGTTTATAGAGATAACGATGTAGATATTTCCATGTTTATACAGATAGCGGTGTAGACATTTCCATGTTTAGAGAGACAGCGTTGTAGATATTTCCATATTTATACAGATAGCTGTGTAGATCTTTCCAGGTTTCTACAGATAGCGGTGTAGATATTTCCATGTTTATACAGATAGCGGTGTAGATATTTCCATGTTTATAAAGATGGCGTTGTAGGTATTTCCATGTTTATAGAGATAGCAGTGTAGATATTTCCATGATTATACAACTCGCAGTGCAGATATTTCCATCTTTATACAGATGGCAGAGAAGATTTTTCCACGTTTTTACAGATAGTGGTGTAGATATTTCCATGTTTATACAGATGGCGGTGTAGATACAGCCATGTTTCTGAAGATGGCGGTGTAGATATTTTCATTTTTATAGAGATGGCAGTGTAGATAATTCCATGTTTATAGAGATTGCGATGTAGATATTTCCATGTTTATAGAGAAAGCGGTGTTGGTATTTCCATGTTTATAGAGATAGCGGTGTAGATATTTCCAAATTTCTACAGATAGCGGTGTAGTTATTTCCATCTTTATACAGATGGCGGTGTAGATATTTCCATGTTTCTACAGATGGCAGTGTAGATATTTCCTTGTTTATACAGATAGCGGTGTTGATATTTCCATGTTTATACAGATGGCGGTGTAGGTATTTCCTTGTTTATACAGATAGCGGTGTAGATATTTCCATGTTTATACAGATAGCGGTGCAGATATTTCCATGTTTGTACAGATGGCGGTGTTGATATTTCCATCTATACACAGATGACCGTGTAGATATTTCCATGTTTATACAGATTGCGGTTTAGATATTTCCCTGTTTATACAGACCACGGTGTAGATATTTCCATCTTTATACAGATAGCGGTGTGGGTATTTCCATGTTTATACAGATAGCGGTATAGATATTTCCATGTTTATAGAGATGACTGTCTAGATATTTCCATGTTTATACAGATGGTGGTGTAGATATTTCCATGTTTATACAGATGACTGTGAAGTTATTTCCATGTTTATACATATGTCAGTGTAGATATTTTCATGTTTATAGAGATAACGATGTAGATATTTCCATGTTTATACAGATAGCGGTGTAGACATTTCCATGTTTAGAGAGACAGCGTTGTAGATATTTCCATATTTATACAGATAGCTGTGTAGATCTTTCCAGGTTTCTACAGATAGCGGTGTAGATATTTCCATGTTTATACAGATAGCGGTGTAGATATTTCCATGTTTATAAAGATGGCGTTGTAGGTATTTCCATGTTTATAGAGATAGCAGTGTAGATATTTCCATGATTATACAACTCGCAGTGCAGATATTTCCATCTTTATACAGATGGCAGAGAAGATTTTTCCACGTTTTTACAGATAGTGGTGTAGATATTTCCATGTTTATACAGATGGCGGTGTAGATACAGCCATGTTTCTGAAGATGGCGGTGTAGATATTTTCATTTTTATAGAGATGGCAGTGTAGAAAATTCCATGTTTATAGAGATTGCGATGTAGATATTTCCATGTTTATAGAGAAAGCGGTGTTGGTATTTCCATGTTTATAGAGATAGCGGTGTAGATATTTCCAAATTTCTACAGATAGCGGTGTAGTTATTTCCATCTTTATACAGATGGCGGTGTAGATATTTCCATGTTTCTACAGATGGCAGTGTAGATATTTCCTTGTTTATACAGATAGCGGTGTTGATATTTCCATGTTTATACAGATGGCGGTGTAGGTATTTCCTTGTTTATACAGATAGCGGTGTAGATATTTCCACGTTTTACAGATAGTGGTGGAGATATTTCCATCTTTATACAGTTAGCGGTGCAGATATTTCCATGTTTACACAAATAGCCGTGTAGATATTTCTATGTTTACACAGATAGAGTTGCAGATATTTCCATGTTTATAAAGATAGCGGTGCAGACATTTCCATGTTTATACAGATAGCGGTGTGGCTATTTCCATGTTTATACAGATAGCGGTGAGGGTATTTCCATGTTTATACAGATAGCGGTGTAGATATTTCCATGTTTATAAAGATGGCGTTGTAGGTATTTCCATGTTTATAGAGATAGCAGTGTAGATATTTCCATGATTATACAACTCGCAGTGCAGATATTTCCATCTTTATACAGATGGCAGAGAAGATTTTTCCACGTTTTTACAGATAGTGGTGTAGATATTTCCATGTTTATACAGATGGCGGTGTAGATACAGCCATGTTTCTGAAGATGGCGGTGTAGATATTTTCATTTTTATAGAGATGGCAGTGTAGATAATTCCATGTTTATAGAGATAGCGGTGTAGATATTTCCAAATTTCTACAGATAGCGGTGTAGTTATTTCCATCTTTATACAGATGGCGGTGTAGATATTTCCATGTTTCTACAGATGGCAGTGTAGATATTTCCTTGTTTACACAGATAGCGGTGTTGATATTTCCATGTTTATACAGATGGCGGTGTAGGTATTTCCTTGTTTATACAGATAGCGGTGTAGATATTTCCACGTTTTACAGATAGTGGTGGAGATATTTCCATCTTTATACAGTTAGCGGTGCAGATATTTCCATGTTTACACAAATAGCCGTGTAGATATTTCTATGTTTACACAGATAGAGTTGCAGATATTTCCATGTTTATAAAGATAGCGGTGCAGACATTTCCATGTTTATACAGATAGCGGTGTGGCTATTTCCATGTTTATACAGATAGCGGTGTGGGTATTTCCATGTTTATACAGATAGCGGTGTAGATATTTCCATGTTTATAAAGATGGCGTTGTAGGTATTTCCATGTTTATAGAGATAGCAGTGTAGATATTTCCATGATTATACAACTCGCAGTGCAGATATTTCCATCTTTATACAGATGGCAGAGAAGATTTTTCCACGTTTTTACAGATAGTGGTGTAGATATTTCCATGTTTATACAGATGGCGGTGTAGATACAGCCATGTTTCTGAAGATGGCGGTGTAGATATTTTCATTTTTATAGAGATGGCAGTGTAGATAATTCCATGTTTATAGAGATTGCGATGTAGATATTTCCATGTTTATAGAGAAAGCGGTGTTGGTATTTCCATGTTTATAGAGATAGCGGTGTAGATATTTCCAAATTTCTACAGATAGCGGTGTAGTTATTTCCATCTTTATACAGATGGCGGTGTAGATATTTCCATGTTTCTACAGATGGCAGTGTAGATATTTCCTTGTTTATACAGATAGCGGTGTTGATATTTCCATGTTTATACAGATGGCGGTGTAGGTATTTCCTTGTTTATACAGATAGCGGTGTAGATATTTCCACGTTTTACAGATAGTGGTGGAGATATTTCCATCTTTATACAGTTAGCGGTGCAGATATTTCCATGTTTACACAAATAGCCGTGTAGATATTTCTATGTTTACACAGATAGAGTTGCAGATATTTCCATGTTTATAAAGATAGCGGTGCAGACATTTCCATGTTTATACAGATAGCGGTGTGGCTATTTCCATGTTTATACAGATAGCGGTGTGGGTATTTCCATGTTTATACAGATAGCGTTATAGATATTTCCATGTTTATAGAGATGACTGTCTAGATATTTCCATGTTTATACAGATGGTGGTGTAGATATTTCCATGTTTATACAGATGACTGTGAAGTTATTTCCATGTTTATACATATGTCAGTGTAGATATTTTCATGTTTATAGAGATAACGATGTAGATATTTCCATGTTTATACAGATAGCGGTGTAGACATTTCCATGTTTAGAGAGACAGCGTTGTAGATATTTCCATATTTATACAGATAGCTGTGTAGATCTTTCCAGGTTTCTACAGATAGCGGTGTAGATATTTCCATGTTTATACAGATAGCGGTGTAGATATTTCCATGTTTATAAAGATGGCGTTGTAGGTATTTCCATGTTTATAGAGATAGCAGTGTAGATATTTCCATGATTATACAACTCGCAGTGCAGATATTTCCATCTTTATACAGATGGCAGAGAAGATTTTTCCACGTTTTTACAGATAGTGGTGTAGATATTTCCATGTTTATACAGATGGCGGTGTAGATACAGCCATGTTTCTGAAGATGTCGGTGTAGATATTTTCATTTTTATAGAGATGGCAGTGTAGATAATTCCATGTTTATAGAGATTGCGATGTAGATATTTCCATGTTTATAGAGAAAGCGGTGTTGGTATTTCCATGTTTATAGAGATAGCGGTGTAGATATTTCCAAATTTCTACAGATAGCGGTGTAGTTATTTCCATCTTTATACAGATGGCGGTGTAGATATTTCCATGTTTCTACAGATGGCAGTGTAGATATTTCCTTGTTTATACAGATAGCGGTGTTGATATTTCCATGTTTATACAGATGGCGGTGTAGGTATTTCCTTGTTTATACAGATAGCGGTGTAGATATTTCCATGTTTATACAGATAGCGGTGCAGATATTTCCATGTTTGTACAGATGGTGGTGTTGATATTTCCATCTATACACAGATGACCGTGTAGATATTTCCATGTTTATACAGATTGCGGTTTAGATATTTCCCTGTTTATACAGACCGCGGTGTAGATATTTCCATGTTTATACAGATAGCGGTGCAGTTATTTCCAAGTTTGTACAGATGGCGGTGTTGATATTTCCATCTATACACAGATGACCGTGTAGATATTTCCATGTTTATACAGATGGTGGCGCAGATATTTCCATGGATAAGTAGATGGCGGTGTAGATATTTCCATGTTTATACAGATAGCGGTGTAGTTATTTCCATGTTTATATAGATAGCGGTTTAGATATTTCCATGTATATACACATGGCTGTGTAGATATTTCCATGTTTATACAGATGGCAGTGTAGATATTTCCATGTTTATACAGATAACTTTGTAAGTTTTTCCATGTTTATACAGATGGCGGTATAGATATTTCGATGTTTATAGAGGTAGCAGTGGAGATATTTCCATGCTTATACAGATAGCGGTGAAGATATTTCCATGTTTATACTGATCGCGGTGTAGATATTTCCATGTTTATACAGATGGCGGTGTAGTTATTTCCATGTTCATACAGATAGTGGTGTTGGTATTTACATGCTTATAGAACTAGCGTTGTAGATATTTCCATGTTTATACAGCTCGCGGTGTAGATATTTCCATTTATATAGAGATGGCAGTGTAGATATTTCCTTGTTTATACAGACGGCGGTGTAGATATTTTCATGTTTGCACAGATAGCGGTGAAGATATTTCCATGTTTATACAGATAGCGGTGTAGGTATTTCCATGTTTATACAGATCGTGGTGTAGATATTTACATGTTTATACAGATAGTGGTGTAGATATTACCATGTTTATACAGACCGCGGTGTAGATATTTCCATGTTTACACACATAGCATGATAGATATTTCCATGTTTATACAGATTGCGGTGTAGATATGTCCATGATTATACAGATAGCGGTGTATATATTTTCATGTTTATACAGATAGCGGTGGAGATACTACCATGTTTATAGAGACTGCGGTATAGATATTTCCATGTTTATACAGATAGCGGTGTAGATATTTCCATGTTTACGGACATAGCGGTGTAGATATTTCCATCTTTGCACCGATTGCTCTGTAGTTATTTCCATTTTTACACAGATAGCTGGGTAGATATTTCCAAGTTTTCGCAGATAGCTTTGTAGATATTTCCATGTTTACACAGATAGCATTGTATATATTTCCATGTTTATACTGATAGCGGTGTAGATATTTCCATGTTCATACAGATAGCGGTGTAGATATTTCCATGTTTATACAGATAGCGGTGGAGATATTTCCCTGTTTACACAGATAGCGATGTAGATATTTCCGTGTGTATACACATAGCGGTGTAGATATTTCCATGTTTATAGAGATAGTGGTGTAGATATTTCCATGTTTATACAGATGGCTGTGTAGATATTTCCATGTGTGTACTGATGGCAGTGTAGATATTTCCATGTTTATACAGATGGCCCTGTAGGTATTTCCATGTTTATACAGATGGCAGTGTAGATATTTCCATGTTTATACAGATGGCGGTGTAGGTATTTCCTTGTTTATACAGATAGCGGTGTAGATATTTCCATGTTTATACAGATGGCGGTGTTGATATTTCCATCTATACACAGATGACCGTGTAGATATTTCCATGTTTATACAGATTGCGGTTTAGATATTTCCATGTTTATACAGATGGCAGTGAAGATATTTCCATGTTTATACCGATACTGGTGTAGATATTTCCATGTTTATACAGATGGCGGTGTAGATACATCCATGTTTCTGAAGATGGCGGTGTAGACATTTTCATGTTTATAGAGATGGCGTTGTAGATATTTTCATGTATATAGAGATTGCAGTGTAGATATTTCCATGTATATAGAGAAATCGGTGTAGGTATTTCCATGTTTATAGAGATAGCGGTGTGGATATTTCCATATTTATTCAGATAGCGGTGTAGGTATTTCCATGTTTATACAGATGGCGGTGTAGATATTTCCTTGTTTATGCAGATATCGGTGTAGATATTTCCAGGTTTATACAGAGAGCGGTGTAGATATTTCCACGTTTTACAGATACTGGTGTAGATATTTCCATCTTTATACAGTTAGCGGTGCAGATATTTCCATGTTTACACAAATAGCCGTGTAGATATTTCTATGTTTACACAGATAGAGTTGCAGATATTTCCATGTTTATAAAGATAGCGGTGCAGACATTTCCATGTTTATACAGATAGCGGTGTGGCTATTTCCATGTTTATACAGATAGCGGTGTGGGTATTTCCATGTTTATACAGATAGCGTTATAGATATTTCCATGTTTATAGAGATGACTGTCTAGATATTTCCATGTTTATACAGATGGTGGTGTAGATATTTCCATGTTTATACAGATGACTGTGAAGTTATTTCCATGTTTATACATATGTCAGTGTAGATATTTTCATGTTTATAGAGATAACGATGTAGATATTTCCATGTTTATACAGATAGCGGTGTAGACATTTCCATGTTTAGAGAGACAGCGTTGTAGATATTTCCATATTTATACAGATAGCTGTGTAGATCTTTCCAGGTTTCTACAGATAGCGGTGTAGATATTTCCATGTTTATACAGATAGCGGTGTAGATATTTCCATGTTTATAAAGATGGCGTTGTAGGTATTTCCATGTTTATAGAGATAGCAGTGTAGATATTTCCATGATTATACAACTCGCAGTGCAGATATTTCCATCTTTATACAGATGGCAGAGAAGATTTTTCCACGTTTTTACAGATAGTGGTGTAGACATTTCCATGTTTATACAGATGGCGGTGTAGATACAGCCATGTTTCTGAAGATGGCGGTGTAGATATTTTCATTTTTATAGAGATGGCAGTGTAGATAATTCCATGTTTATAGAGATTGCGATGTAGATATTTCCATGTTTATAGAGAAAGCGGTGTTGGTATTTCCATGTTTATAGAGATAGCGGTGTAGATATTTCCAAATTTCTACAGATAGCGGTGTAGTTATTTCCATCTTTATACAGATGGCGGTGTAGATATTTCCATGTTTCTACAGATGGCAGTGTAGATATTTCCTTGTTTATACAGATAGCGGTGTTGATATTTCCATGTTTATACAGATGGCGGTGTAGGTATTTCCTTGTTTATACAGATAGCGGTGTAGATATTTCCATGTTTATACAGATAGCGGTGCAGATATTTCCATGTTTGTACAGATGGTGGTGTTGATATTTCCATCTATACACAGATGACCGTGTAGATATTTCCATGTTTATACAGATTGCGGTTTAGATATTTCCCTGTTTATACAGACCGCGGTGTAGATATTTCCATGTTTATACAGATAGCGGTGCAGTTATTTCCAAGTTTGTACAGATGGCGGTGTTGATATTTCCATCTATACACAGATGACCGTGTAGATATTTCCATGTTTATACAGATGGTGGCGCAGATATTTCCATGGATAAGTAGATGGCGGTGTAGATATTTCCATGTTTATACAGATAGCGGTGTAGTTATTTCCATGTTTATATAGATAGCGGTTTAGATATTTCCATGTATATACACATGGCTGTGTAGATATTTCCATGTTTATACAGATGGCAGTGTAGATATTTCCATGTTTATACAGATAACTTTGTAAGTTTTTCCATGTTTATACAGATGGCGGTATAGATATTTCGATGTTTATAGAGGTAGCAGTGGAGATATTTCCATGCTTATACAGATAGCGGTGAAGATATTTCCATGTTTATACTGATCGCGGTGTAGATATTTCCATGTTTATACAGATGGCGGTGTAGTTATTTCCATGTTCATACAGATAGTGGTGTTGGTATTTACATGCTTATAGAACTAGCGTTGTAGATATTTCCATGTTTATACAGCTCGCGGTGTAGATATTTCCATTTATATAGAGATGGCAGTGTAGATATTTCCTTGTTTATACAGACGGCGGTGTAGATATTTTCATGTTTGCACAGATAGCGGTGAAGATATTTCCATGTTTATACAGATAGCGGTGTAGGTATTTCCATGTTTATACAGATCGTGGTGTAGATATTTACATGTTTATACAGATAGTGGTGTAGATATTACCATGTTTATACAGACCGCGGTGTAGATATTTCCATGTTTACACACATAGCATGATAGATATTTCCATGTTTATACAGATTGCGGTGTAGATATGTCCATGATTATACAGATAGCGGTGTATATATTTTCATGTTTATACAGATAGCGGTGGAGATACTACCATGTTTATAGAGACTGCGGTATAGATATTTCCATGTTTATACAGATAGCGGTGTAGATATTTCCATGTTTACGGACATAGCGGTGTAGATATTTCCATCTTTGCACCGATTGCTCTGTAGTTATTTCCATTTTTACACAGATAGCTGGGTAGATATTTCCAAGTTTTCGCAGATAGCTTTGTAGATATTTCCATGTTTACACAGATAGCATTGTATATATTTCCATGTTTATACTGATAGCGGTGTAGATATTTCCATGTTCATACAGATAGCGGTGTAGATATTTCCATGTTTATACAGATAGCGGTGGAGATATTTCCCTGTTTACACAGATAGCGATGTAGATATTTCCGTGTGTATACACATAGCGGTGTAGATATTTCCATGTTTATAGAGATAGTGGTGTAGATATTTCCATGTTTATACAGATGGCTGTGTAGATATTTCCATGTGTGTACTGATGGCAGTGTAGATATTTCCATGTTTATACAGATGGCCCTGTAGGTATTTCCATGTTTATACAGATGGCAGTGTAGATATTTCCATGTTTATACAGATGGCGGTGTAGGTATTTCCTTGTTTATACAGATAGCGGTGTAGATATTTCCATGTTTATACATATAGCGGTGCAGATATTTCCATGTTTGTACAGATGGCGGTGTTGATATTTCCATCTATACACAGATGACCGTGTAGATATTTCCATGTTTATACAGATTGCGGTTTAGATATTTCCATGTTTATACAGATGGCAGTGAAGATATTTCCATGTTTATACAGATAGTGGTGTAGATATTTCCATGTTTATACAGATGGCGGTGTAGATACATCCATGTTTCTGAAGATGGCGGTGTAGACATTTTCATGTTTATAGAGATGGCGTTGTAGATATTTTCATGTATATAGAGATTGCAGTGTAGATATTTCCATGTATATAGAGAAATCGGTGTAGGTATTTCCATGTTTATAGAGATAGCGGTGTGGATATTTCCATATTTATTCAGATAGCGGTGTAGGTATTTCCATGTTTATACAGATGGCGGTGTAGATATTTCCTTGTTTATGCAGATATCGGTGTAGATATTTCCAGGTTTATACAGAGAGCGGTGTAGATATTTCCACGTTTTACAGATACTGGTGTAGATATTTCCATCTTTATACAGTTAGCGGTGCAGATATTTCCATGTTTACACAAATAGCCGTGTAGATATTTGTATGTTTACACAGATAGAGTTGCAGATATTTCCATGTTTATACAGATAGCGGTGTGGCTATTTCCATGTTTATACAGATAGCGGTGTGGGTATTTCCATGTTTATACAGATAGCGTTATAGATATTTCCATGTTTATAGAGATGACTGTCTAGATATTTCCATGTTTATACAGATGGTGGTGTAGATATTTCCATGTTTATACAGATGACTGTGAAGTTATTTCCATGTTTCTACATATGTCAGTGTAGATATTTTCATGTTTATAGAGATAACGATGTAGATATTTCCATGTTTATACAGATAGCGGTGTAGACATTTCCATGTTTAGAGAGACAGCGTTGTAGATATTTCCATATTTATACAGATAGCTGTGTAGATCTTTCCAGGTTTCTACAGATAGCGGTGTAGATATTTCCATGTTTATACAGATAGCGGTGTAGATATTTCCATGTTTATAAAGATGGCGTTGTAGGTATTTCCATGTTTATAGAGATAGCAGTGTAGATATTTCCATGATTATACAACTCGCAGTGCAGATATTTCCATCTTTATACAGATGGCAGAGAAGATTTTTCCACGTTTTTACAGATAGTGGTGTAGATATTTCCATGTTTATACAGATGGCGGTGTAGATACAGCCATGTTTCTGAAGATGGCGGTGTAGATATTTTCATTTTTATAGAGATGGCAGTGTAGATAATTCCATGTTTATAGAGATTGCGATGTAGATATTTCCATGTTTATAGAGAAAGCGGTGTTGGTATTTCCATGTTTATAGAGATAGCGGTGTAGATATTTCCAAATTTCTACAGATAGCGGTGTAGTTATTTCCATCTTTATACAGATGGCGGTGTAGATATTTCCATGTTTCTACAGATGGCAGTGTAGATATTTCCTTGTTTATACAGATAGCGGTGTTGATATTTCCATGTTTATACAGATGGCGGTGTAGGTATTTCCTTGTTTATACAGATAGCGGTGTAGATATTTCCATGTTTATACAGATAGCGGTGCAGATATTTCCATGTTTGTACAGATGGCGGTGTTGATATTTCCATCTATACACAGATGACCGTGTAGATATTTCCATGTTTATACAGATTGCGGTTTAGATATTTCCCTGTTTATACAGACCGCGGTGCAGATATTTCCATGTTTATACAGATAGCGGTGCAGTTATTTCCAAGTTTGTACAGATGGCGGTGTTGATATTTCCATCTATACACAGATGACCGTGTAGATATTTCCATGTTTATACAGATGGTGGCGCAGATATTTCCATGGATAAGTAGATGGCGGTGTAGATATTTCCATGTTTATACAGATAGCGGTGTAGTTATTTCCATGTTTATATAGATAGCGGTTTAGATATTTCCATGTATATACACATGGCTGTGTAGATATTTCCATGTTTATACAGATGGCAGTGTAGATATTTCCATGTTTATACAGATAACTTTGTAAGTTTTTCCATGTTTATACAGATGGCGGTATAGATATTTCGATGTTTATAGAGATAGCAGTGGAGATATTTCCATGCTTATACAGATAGCGGTGAAGATATTCCCATGTTTATACTGATCGCGGTGTAGATATTTCCATGTTTATACAGATGGCGGTGTAGGTATTTCCATGTTCATACAGATAGTGGTGTTGGTATTTACATGCTTATAGAACTAGCGTTGTAGATATTTCCATGTTTATACAGCTCGCGGTGTAGATATTTCCATTTATATAGAGATGGCAGTGTAGATATTTCCTTGTTAATACAGACGGCGGTGTAGATATTTTCATGTTTGCACAGATAGCGGTGAAGATATTTCCATGTTTATACAGATAGCGGTGTAGGTATTTCCATGTTTATACAGATCGTGGTGTAGATATTTACATGTTTATACAGATAGTGGTGTAGATATTAACATGTTTATACAGACCACGGTGTAGATATTTCCATGTTTACACACATAGCATGATAGATATTTCCATGTTTATACAGATTGCGGTGTAGATATCTCCATGATTATACAGATAGCGGTGTATATATTTTCATGTTTATACAGATAGCGGTGGAGATACTTCCATGTTTATAGAGACTGCGGTATAGATATTTCCATGTTTATACAGATAGCGGTGTAGATATTTCCATGTTTACGGACATAGCGGTGTAGATATTTCCATCTTTGCACCGATTGCTCTGTAGTTATTTCCATTTTTACACAGATAGCTGGGTAGATATTTCCAAGTTTTCGCAGATAGCTTTGTAGATATTTCCATGTTTACACAGATAGCATTGTATATATTTCCATGTTTATACTGATAGCGGTGTAGATATTTCCATGTTCATACAGATAGCGGTGTAGATATTTCCATGTTTATACAGATAGCGGTGGAGATATTTCCCTGTTTACACAGATAGCGATGTAGATATTTCCGTGTGTATACACATAGCGGTGTAGATATTTCCATGTTTATAGAGATAGTGGTGTAGATATTTCCATGTTTATACAGATGGCTGTGTAGATATTTCCATGTGTGTACTGATGGCAGTGTAGATATTTCCATGTTTATACAGATGGCCCTGTAGGTATTTCCATGTTTATACAGATGGCAGTGTAGATATTTCCATGTTTATACAGATGGCGGTGTAGGTATTTCCTTGTTTATACAGATAGCGGTGTAGATATTTCCATGTTTATACATATAGCGGTGCAGATATTTCCATGTTTGTACAGATGGCGGTGTTGATATTTCCATCTATACACAGATGACCGTGTAGATATTTCCATGTTTATACAGATTGCGGTTTAGATATTTCCATGTTTATACAGATGGCAGTGAAGATATTTCCATGTTTATACAGATAGTGGTGTAGATATTTCCATGTTTATACAGATGGCGGTGTAGATACATCCATGTTTCTGAAGATGGCGGTGTAGACATTTTCATGTTTATAGAGATGGCGTTGTAGATATTTTCATGTATATAGAGATTGCAGTGTAGATATTTCCATGTATATAGAGAAATCGGTGTAGGTATTTCCATGTTTATAGAGATAGCGGTGTGGATATTTCCATATTTATTCAGATAGCGGTGTAGGTATTTCCATGTTTATACAGATGGCGGTGTAGATATTTCCTTGTTTATGCAGATATCGGTGTAGATATTTCCAGGTTTATACAGAGAGCGGTGTAGATATTTCCACGTTTTACAGATACTGGTGTAGATATTTCCATCTTTATACAGTTAGCGGTGCAGATATTTCCATGTTTACACAAATAGCCGTGTAGATATTTCTATGTTTACACAGATAGAGTTGCAGATATTTCCATGTTTATAAAGATAGCGGTGCAGACATTTCCATGTTTATACAGATAGCGGTGTGGCTATTTCCATGTTTATACAGATAGCGGTGTGGGTATTTCCATGTTTATACAGATAGCGTTATAGATATTTCCATGTTTATAGAGATGACTGTCTAGATATTTCCATGTTTATACAGATGGTGGTGTAGATATTTCCATGTTTATACAGATGACTGTGAAGTTATTTCCATGTTTCTACATATGTCAGTGTAGATATTTTCATGTTTATAGAGATAACGATGTAGATATTTCCATGTTTATACAGATAGCGGTGTAGACATTTCCATGTTTAGAGAGACAGCGTTGTAGATATTTCCATATTTATACAGATAGCTGTGTAGATCTTTCCAGGTTTCTACAGATAGCGGTGTAGATATTTCCATGTTTATACAGATAGCGGTGTAGATATTTCCATGTTTATAAAGATGGCGTTGTAGGTATTTCCATGTTTATAGAGATAGCAGTGTAGATATTTCCATGATTATACAACTCGCAGTGCAGATATTTCCATCTTTATACAGATGGCAGAGAAGATTTTTCCACGTTTTTACAGATAGTGGTGTAGACATTTCCATGTTTATACAGATGGCGGTGTAGATACAGCCATGTTTCTGAAGATGGCGGTGTAGATATTTTCATTTTTATAGAGATGGCAGTGTAGATAATTCCATGTTTATAGAGATTGCGATGTAGATATTTCCATGTTTATAGAGAAAGCGGTGTTGGTATTTCCATGTTTATAGAGATAGCGGTGTAGATATTTCCAAATTTCTACAGATAGCGGTGTAGTTATTTCCATCTTTATACAGATGGCGGTGTAGATATTTCCATGTTTCTACAGATGGCAGTGTAGATATTTCCTTGTTTATACAGATAGCGGTGTTGATATTTCCATGTTTATACAGATGGCGGTGTAGGTATTTCCTTGTTTATACAGATAGCGGTGTAGATATTTCCATGTTTATACAGATAGCGGTGCAGATATTTCCATGTTTGTACAGATGGTGGTGTTGATATTTCCATCTATACACAGATGACCGTGTAGATATTTCCATGTTTATACAGATTGCGGTTTAGATATTTCCCTGTTTATACAGACCGCGGTGTAGATATTTCCATGTTTATACAGATAGCGGTGCAGTTATTTCCAAGTTTGTACAGATGGCGGTGTTGATATTTCCATCTATACACAGATGACCGTGTAGATATTTCCATGTTTATACAGATGGTGGCGCAGATATTTCCATGGATAAGTAGATGGCGGTGTAGATATTTCCATGTTTATACAGATAGCGGTGTAGTTATTTCCATGTTTATATAGATAGCGGTTTAGATATTTCCATGTATATACACATGGCTGTGTAGATATTTCCATGTTTATACAGATGGCAGTGTAGATATTTCCATGTTTATACAGATAACTTTGTAAGTTTTTCCATGTTTATACAGATGGCGGTATAGATATTTCGATGTTTATAGAGGTAGCAGTGGAGATATTTCCATGCTTATACAGATAGCGGTGAAGATATTTCCATGTTTATACTGATCGCGGTGTAGATATTTCCATGTTTATACAGATGGCGGTGTAGTTATTTCCATGTTCATACAGATAGTGGTGTTGGTATTTACATGCTTATAGAACTAGCGTTGTAGATATTTCCATGTTTATACAGCTCGCGGTGTAGATATTTCCATTTATATAGAGATGGCAGTGTAGATATTTCCTTGTTTATACAGACGGCGGTGTAGATATTTTCATGTTTGCACAGATAGCGGTGAAGATATTTCCATGTTTATACAGATAGCGGTGTAGGTATTTCCATGTTTATACAGATCGTGGTGTAGATATTTACATGTTTATACAGATAGTGGTGTAGATATTACCATGTTTATACAGACCGCGGTGTAGATATTTCCATGTTTACACACATAGCATGATAGATATTTCCATGTTTATACAGATTGCGGTGTAGATATGTCCATGATTATACAGATAGCGGTGTATATATTTTCATGTTTATACAGATAGCGGTGGAGATACTACCATGTTTATAGAGACTGCGGTATAGATATTTCCATGTTTATACAGATAGCGGTGTAGATATTTCCATGTTTACGGACATAGCGGTGTAGATATTTCCATCTTTGCACCGATTGCTCTGTAGTTATTTCCATTTTTACACAGATAGCTGGGTAGATATTTCCAAGTTTTCGCAGATAGCTTTGTAGATATTTCCATGTTTACACAGATAGCATTGTATATATTTCCATGTTTATACTGATAGCGGTGTAGATATTTCCATGTTCATACAGATAGCGGTGTAGATATTTCCATGTTTATACAGATAGCGGTGGAGATATTTCCCTGTTTACACAGATAGCGATGTAGATATTTCCGTGTGTATACACATAGCGGTGTAGATATTTCCATGTTTATAGAGATAGTGGTGTAGATATTTCCATGTTTATACAGATGGCTGTGTAGATATTTCCATGTGTGTACTGATGGCAGTGTAGATATTTCCATGTTTATACAGATGGCCCTGTAGGTATTTCCATGTTTATACAGATGGCAGTGTAGATATTTCCATGTTTATACAGATGGCGGTGTAGGTATTTCCTTGTTTATACAGATAGCGGTGTAGATATTTCCATGTTTATACATATAGCGGTGCAGATATTTCCATGTTTGTACAGATGGCGGTGTTGATATTTCCATCTATACACAGATGACCGTGTAGATATTTCCATGTTTATACAGATTGCGGTTTAGATATTTCCATGTTTATACAGATGGCAGTGAAGATATTTCCATGTTTATACAGATAGTGGTGTAGATATTTCCATGTTTATACAGATGGCGGTGTAGATACATCCATGTTTCTGAAGATGGCGGTGTAGACATTTTCATGTTTATAGAGATGGCGTTGTAGATATTTTCATGTATATAGAGATTGCAGTGTAGATATTTCCATGTATATAGAGAAATCGGTGTAGGTATTTCCATGTTTATAGAGATAGCGGTGTGGATATTTCCATATTTATTCAGATAGCGGTGTAGGTATTTCCATGTTTATACAGATGGCGGTGTAGATATTTCCTTGTTTATGCAGATATCGGTGTAGATATTTCCAGGTTTATACAGAGAGCGGTGTAGATATTTCCACGTTTTACAGATACTGGTGTAGATATTTCCATCTTTATACAGTTAGCGGTGCAGATATTTCCATGTTTACACAAATAGCCGTGTAGATATTTGTATGTTTACACAGATAGAGTTGCAGATATTTCCATGTTTATACAGATAGCGGTGTGGCTATTTCCATGTTTATACAGATAGCGGTGTGGGTATTTCCATGTTTATACAGATAGCGTTATAGATATTTCCATGTTTATAGAGATGACTGTCTAGATATTTCCATGTTTATACAGATGGTGGTGTAGATATTTCCATGTTTATACAGATGACTGTGAAGTTATTTCCATGTTTCTACATATGTCAGTGTAGATATTTTCATGTTTATAGAGATAACGATGTAGATATTTCCATGTTTATACAGATAGCGGTGTAGACATTTCCATGTTTAGAGAGACAGCGTTGTAGATATTTCCATATTTATACAGATAGCTGTGTAGATCTTTCCAGGTTTCTACAGATAGCGGTGTAGATATTTCCATGTTTATACAGATAGCGGTGTAGATATTTCCATGTTTATAAAGATGGCGTTGTAGGTATTTCCATGTTTATAGAGATAGCAGTGTAGATATTTCCATGATTATACAACTCGCAGTGCAGATATTTCCATCTTTATACAGATGGCAGAGAAGATTTTTCCACGTTTTTACAGATAGTGGTGTAGATATTTCCATGTTTATACAGATGGCGGTGTAGATACAGCCATGTTTCTGAAGATGGCGGTGTAGATATTTTCATTTTTATAGAGATGGCAGTGTAGATAATTCCATGTTTATAGAGATTGCGATGTAGATATTTCCATGTTTATAGAGAAAGCGGTGTTGGTATTTCCATGTTTATAGAGATAGCGGTGTAGATATTTCCAAATTTCTACAGATAGCGGTGTAGTTATTTCCATCTTTATACAGATGGCGGTGTAGATATTTCCATGTTTCTACAGATGGCAGTGTAGATATTTCCTTGTTTATACAGATAGCGGTGTTGATATTTCCATGTTTATACAGATGGCGGTGTAGGTATTTCCTTGTTTATACAGATAGCGGTGTAGATATTTCCATGTTTATACAGATAGCGGTGCAGATATTTCCATGTTTGTACAGATGGCGGTGTTGATATTTCCATCTATACACAGATGACCGTGTAGATATTTCCATGTTTATACAGATTGCGGTTTAGATATTTCCCTGTTTATACAGACCGCGGTGCAGATATTTCCATGTTTATACAGATAGCGGTGCAGTTATTTCCAAGTTTGTACAGATGGCGGTGTTGATATTTCCATCTATACACAGATGACCGTGTAGATATTTCCATGTTTATACAGATGGTGGCGCAGATATTTCCATGGATAAGTAGATGGCGGTGTAGATATTTCCATGTTTATACAGATAGCGGTGTAGTTATTTCCATGTTTATATAGATAGCGGTTTAGATATTTCCATGTATATACACATGGCTGTGTAGATATTTCCATGTTTATACAGATGGCAGTGTAGATATTTCCATGTTTATACAGATAACTTTGTAAGTTTTTCCATGTTTATACAGATGGCGGTATAGATATTTCGATGTTTATAGAGATAGCAGTGGAGATATTTCCATGCTTATACAGATAGCGGTGAAGATATTCCCATGTTTATACTGATCGCGGTGTAGATATTTCCATGTTTATACAGATGGCGGTGTAGGTATTTCCATGTTCATACAGATAGTGGTGTTGGTATTTACATGCTTATAGAACTAGCGTTGTAGATATTTCCATGTTTATACAGCTCGCGGTGTAGATATTTCCATTTATATAGAGATGGCAGTGTAGATATTTCCTTGTTAATACAGACGGCGGTGTAGATATTTTCATGTTTGCACAGATAGCGGTGAAGATATTTCCATGTTTATACAGATAGCGGTGTAGGTATTTCCATGTTTATACAGATCGTGGTGTAGATATTTACATGTTTATACAGATAGTGGTGTAGATATTAACATGTTTATACAGACCACGGTGTAGATATTTCCATGTTTACACACATAGCATGATAGATATTTCCATGTTTATACAGATTGCGGTGTAGATATCTCCATGATTATACAGATAGCGGTGTATATATTTTCATGTTTATACAGATAGCGGTGGAGATACTTCCATGTTTATAGAGACTGCGGTATAGATATTTCCATGTTTATACAGATAGCGGTGTAGATATTTCCATGTTTACGGACATAGCGGTGTAGATATTTCCATCTTTGCACCGATTGCTCTGTAGTTATTTCCATTTTTACACAGATAGCTGGGTAGATATTTCCAAGTTTTCGCAGATAGCTTTGTAGATATTTCCATGTTTACACAGATAGCATTGTATATATTTCCATGTTTATACTGATAGCGGTGTAGATATTTCCATGTTCATACAGATAGCGGTGTAGATATTTCCATGTTTATACAGATAGCGGTGGAGATATTTCCCTGTTTACACAGATAGCGATGTAGATATTTCCGTGTGTATACACATAGCGGTGTAGATATTTCCATGTTTATAGAGATAGTGGTGTAGATATTTCCATGTTTATACAGATGGCTGTGTAGATATTTCCATGTGTGTACTGATGGCAGTGTAGATATTTCCATGTTTATACAGATGGCCCTGTAGGTATTTCCATGTTTATACAGATGGCAGTGTAGATATTTCCATGTTTATACAGATGGCGGTGTAGGTATTTCCTTGTTTATACAGATAGCGGTGTAGATATTTCCATGTTTATACATATAGCGGTGCAGATATTTCCATGTTTGTACAGATGGCGGTGTTGATATTTCCATCTATACACAGATGACCGTGTAGATATTTCCATGTTTATACAGATTGCGGTTTAGATATTTCCATGTTTATACAGATGGCAGTGAAGATATTTCCATGTTTATACAGATAGTGGTGTAGATATTTCCATGTTTATACAGATGGCGGTGTAGATACATCCATGTTTCTGAAGATGGCGGTGTAGACATTTTCATGTTTATAGAGATGGCGTTGTAGATATTTTCATGTATATAGAGATTGCAGTGTAGATATTTCCATGTATATAGAGAAATCGGTGTAGGTATTTCCATGTTTATAGAGATAGCGGTGTGGATATTTCCATATTTATTCAGATAGCGGTGTAGGTATTTCCATGTTTATACAGATGGCGGTGTAGATATTTCCTTGTTTATGCAGATATCGGTGTAGATATTTCCAGGTTTATACAGAGAGCGGTGTAGATATTTCCACGTTTTACAGATACTGGTGTAGATATTTCCATCTTTATACAGTTAGCGGTGCAGATATTTCCATGTTTACACAAATAGCCGTGTAGATATTTCTATGTTTACACAGATAGAGTTGCAGATATTTCCATGTTTATAAAGATAGCGGTGCAGACATTTCCATGTTTATACAGATAGCGGTGTGGCTATTTCCATGTTTATACAGATAGCGGTGTGGGTATTTCCATGTTTATACAGATAGCGTTATAGATATTTCCATGTTTATAGAGATGACTGTCTAGATATTTCCATGTTTATACAGATGGTGGTGTAGATATTTCCATGTTTATACAGATGACTGTGAAGTTATTTCCATGTTTCTACATATGTCAGTGTAGATATTTTCATGTTTATAGAGATAACGATGTAGATATTTCCATGTTTATACAGATAGCGGTGTAGACATTTCCATGTTTAGAGAGACAGCGTTGTAGATATTTCCATATTTATACAGATAGCTGTGTAGATCTTTCCAGGTTTCTACAGATAGCGGTGTAGATATTTCCATGTTTATACAGATAGCGGTGTAGATATTTCCATGTTTATAAAGATGGCGTTGTAGGTATTTCCATGTTTATAGAGATAGCAGTGTAGATATTTCCATGATTATACAACTCGCAGTGCAGATATTTCCATCTTTATACAGATGGCAGAGAAGATTTTTCCACGTTTTTACAGATAGTGGTGTAGACATTTCCATGTTTATACAGATGGCGGTGTAGATACAGCCATGTTTCTGAAGATGGCGGTGTAGATATTTTCATTTTTATAGAGATGGCAGTGTAGATAATTCCATGTTTATAGAGATTGCGATGTAGATATTTCCATGTTTATAGAGAAAGCGGTGTTGGTATTTCCATGTTTATAGAGATAGCGGTGTAGATATTTCCAAATTTCTACAGATAGCGGTGTAGTTATTTCCATCTTTATACAGATGGCGGTGTAGATATTTCCATGTTTCTACAGATGGCAGTGTAGATATTTCCTTGTTTATACAGATAGCGGTGTTGATATTTCCATGTTTATACAGATGGCGGTGTAGGTATTTCCTTGTTTATACAGATAGCGGTGTAGATATTTCCATGTTTATACAGATAGCGGTGCAGATATTTCCATGTTTGTACAGATGGTGGTGTTGATATTTCCATCTATACACAGATGACCGTGTAGATATTTCCATGTTTATACAGATTGCGGTTTAGATATTTCCCTGTTTATACAGACCGCGGTGTAGATATTTCCATGTTTATACAGATAGCGGTGCAGTTATTTCCAAGTTTGTACAGATGGCGGTGTTGATATTTCCATCTATACACAGATGACCGTGTAGATATTTCCATGTTTATACAGATGGTGGCGCAGATATTTCCATGGATAAGTAGATGGCGGTGTAGATATTTCCATGTTTATACAGATAGCGGTGTAGTTATTTCCATGTTTATATAGATAGCGGTTTAGATATTTCCATGTATATACACATGGCTGTGTAGATATTTCCATGTTTATACAGATGGCAGTGTAGATATTTCCATGTTTATACAGATAACTTTGTAAGTTTTTCCATGTTTATACAGATGGCGGTATAGATATTTCGATGTTTATAGAGGTAGCAGTGGAGATATTTCCATGCTTATACAGATAGCGGTGAAGATATTTCCATGTTTATACTGATCGCGGTGTAGATATTTCCATGTTTATACAGATGGCGGTGTAGTTATTTCCATGTTCATACAGATAGTGGTGTTGGTATTTACATGCTTATAGAACTAGCGTTGTAGATATTTCCATGTTTATACAGCTCGCGGTGTAGATATTTCCATTTATATAGAGATGGCAGTGTAGATATTTCCTTGTTTATACAGACGGCGGTGTAGATATTTTCATGTTTGCACAGATAGCGGTGAAGATATTTCCATGTTTATACAGATAGCGGTGTAGGTATTTCCATGTTTATACAGATCGTGGTGTAGATATTTACATGTTTATACAGATAGTGGTGTAGATATTACCATGTTTATACAGACCGCGGTGTAGATATTTCCATGTTTACACACATAGCATGATAGATATTTCCATGTTTATACAGATTGCGGTGTAGATATGTCCATGATTATACAGATAGCGGTGTATATATTTTCATGTTTATACAGATAGCGGTGGAGATACTACCATGTTTATAGAGACTGCGGTATAGATATTTCCATGTTTATACAGATAGCGGTGTAGATATTTCCATGTTTACGGACATAGCGGTGTAGATATTTCCATCTTTGCACCGATTGCTCTGTAGTTATTTCCATTTTTACACAGATAGCTGGGTAGATATTTCCAAGTTTTCGCAGATAGCTTTGTAGATATTTCCATGTTTACACAGATAGCATTGTATATATTTCCATGTTTATACTGATAGCGGTGTAGATATTTCCATGTTCATACAGATAGCGGTGTAGATATTTCCATGTTTATACAGATAGCGGTGGAGATATTTCCCTGTTTACACAGATAGCGATGTAGATATTTCCGTGTGTATACACATAGCGGTGTAGATATTTCCATGTTTATAGAGATAGTGGTGTAGATATTTCCATGTTTATACAGATGGCTGTGTAGATATTTCCATGTGTGTACTGATGGCAGTGTAGATATTTCCATGTTTATACAGATGGCCCTGTAGGTATTTCCATGTTTATACAGATGGCAGTGTAGATATTTCCATGTTTATACAGATGGCGGTGTAGGTATTTCCTTGTTTATACAGATAGCGGTGTAGATATTTCCATGTTTATACATATAGCGGTGCAGATATTTCCATGTTTGTACAGATGGCGGTGTTGATATTTCCATCTATACACAGATGACCGTGTAGATATTTCCATGTTTATACAGATTGCGGTTTAGATATTTCCATGTTTATACAGATGGCAGTGAAGATATTTCCATGTTTATACAGATAGTGGTGTAGATATTTCCATGTTTATACAGATGGCGGTGTAGATACATCCATGTTTCTGAAGATGGCGGTGTAGACATTTTCATGTTTATAGAGATGGCGTTGTAGATATTTTCATGTATATAGAGATTGCAGTGTAGATATTTCCATGTATATAGAGAAATCGGTGTAGGTATTTCCATGTTTATAGAGATAGCGGTGTGGATATTTCCATATTTATTCAGATAGCGGTGTAGGTATTTCCATGTTTATACAGATGGCGGTGTAGATATTTCCTTGTTTATGCAGATATCGGTGTAGATATTTCCAGGTTTATACAGAGAGCGGTGTAGATATTTCCACGTTTTACAGATACTGGTGTAGATATTTCCATCTTTATACAGTTAGCGGTGCAGATATTTCCATGTTTACACAAATAGCCGTGTAGATATTTCTATGTTTACACAGATAGAGTTGCAGATATTTCCATGTTTATAAAGATAGCGGTGCAGACATTTCCATGTTTATACAGATAGCGGTGTGGCTATTTCCATGTTTATACAGATAGCGGTGTGGGTATTTCCATGTTTATACAGATAGCGTTATAGATATTTCCATGTTTATAGAGATGACTGTCTAGATATTTCCATGTTTATACAGATGGTGGTGTAGATATTTCCATGTTTATACAGATGACTGTGAAGTTATTTCCATGTTTATACATATGTCAGTGTAGATATTTTCATGTTTATAGAGATAACGATGTAGATATTTCCATGTTTATACAGATAGCGGTGTAGACATTTCCATGTTTAGAGAGACAGCGTTGTAGATATTTCCATATTTATACAGATAGCTGTGTAGATCTTTCCAGGTTTCTACAGATAGCGGTGTAGATATTTCCATGTTTATACAGATAGCGGTGTAGATATTTCCATGTTTATAAAGATGGCGTTGTAGGTATTTCCATGTTTATAGAGATAGCAGTGTAGATATTTCCATGATTATACAACTCGCAGTGCAGATATTTCCATCTTTATACAGATGGCAGAGAAGATTTTTCCACGTTTTTACAGATAGTGGTGTAGATATTTCCATGTTTATACAGATGGCGGTGTAGATACAGCCATGTTTCTGAAGATGGCGGTGTAGATATTTTCATTTTTATAGAGATGGCAGTGTAGATAATTCCATGTTTATAGAGATTGCGATGTAGATATTTCCATGTTTATAGAGAAAGCAGTGTTGGTATTTCCATGTTTATAGAGATAGCGGTGTAGATATTTCCAAATTTCTACAGATAGCGGTGTAGTTATTTCCATCTTTATACAGATGGCGGTGTAGATATTTCCATGTTTCTACAGATGGCAGTGTAGATATTTCCTTGTTTATACAGATAGCGGTGTTGATATTTCCATGTTTATACAGATGGCGGTGTAGGTATTTCCTTGTTTATACAGATAGCGGTGTAGATATTTCCATGTTTATACAGATAGCGGTGCAGATATTTCCATGTTTGTACAGATGGCGGTGTTGATATTTCCATCTATACACAGATGACCGTGTAGATATTTCCATGTTTATACAGATTGCGGTTTAGATATTTCCCTGTTTATACAGACCACAGTGTAGATATTTCCATCTTTATACAGATAGCGGTGTGGGTATTTCCATGTTTATACAGATAGCGGTATAGATATTTCCATGTTTATAGAGATGACTGTCTAGATATTTCCATGTTTATACAGATGGTGGTGTAGATATTTCCATGTTTATACAGATGACTGTGAAGTTATTTCCATGTTTATACATATGTCAGTGTAGATATTTTCATGTTTATAGAGATAACGATGTAGATATTTCCATGTTTATACAGATAGCGGTGTAGACATTTCCATGTTTAGAGAGACAGCGTTGTAGTTATTTCCATATTTATACAGATAGCTGTGTAGATCTTTCCAGGTTTCTACAGATAGCGGTGTAGATATTTCCATGTTTATACAGATAGCGGTGTAGATATTTCCATGTTTATAAAGATGGCGTTGTAGGTATTTCCATGTTTATAGAGATAGCAGTGTAGATATTTCCAGGATTATACAACTCGCAGTGCAGATATTTCCATCTTTATACAGATGGCAGAGAAGATTTTTCCACGTTTTTACAGATAGTGGTGTAGATATTTCCATGTTTATACAGATGGCGGTGTAGATACAGCCATGTTTCTGAAGATGGCGGTGTAGATATTTTCATTTTTATAGAGATGGCAGTGTAGATAATTCCATGTTTATAGAGATTGCGATGTAGATATTTCCATGTTTATAGAGAAAGCGGTGTTGGTATTTCCATGTTTATAGAGATATCGGTGTAGATATTTCCAAATTTCTACAGATAGCGGTGTAGTTATTTCCATCTTTATACAGATGGCGGTGTAGATATTTCCATGTTTCTACAGATGGCAGTGTAGATATTTCCTTGTTTATACAGATAGTGGTGTTGATATTTCCATGTTTATACAGATGGCGGTGTAGGTATTTCCTTGTTTATACAGATAGCGGTGTAGATATTTCCATGTTTATACAGATAGCGGTGCAGATATTTCCATGTTTGTACAGATGGCGGTGTTGATATTTCCATCTATACACAGATGACCGTGTAGATATTTCCATGTTTATACAGATTGCGGTTTAGATATTTCCCTGTTTATACAGACCGCGGTGTAGATATTTCCATGTTTATACAGATAGCGGTGCAGTTATTTCCAAGTTTGTACAGATGGCGGTGTTGATATTTCCATCTATACACAGATGACCGTGTAGATATTTCCATGTTTATACAGATGGTGGCGCAGATATTTCCATGGATAAGTAGATGGCGGTGTAGATATTTCCATGTTTATACAGATAGCGGTGTAGTTATTTCCATGTTTATATAGATAGCGGTTTAGATATTTCCATGTATATACACATGGCTGTGTAGATATTTCCATGTTTATACAGATGGCAGTGTAGATATTTCCATGTTTATACAGATAACTTTGTAAGTTTTTCCATGTTTATACAGATGGCGGTATAGATATTTCGATGTTTATAGAGATAGCAGTGGAGATATTTCCATGCTTATACAGATAGCGGTGAAGATATTTCCATGTTTATACTGATCGCGGTGTAGATATTTCCATGTTTATACAGATGGCGGTGTAGGTATTTCCATGTTCATACAGATAGTGGTGTTGGTATTTACATGCTTATAGAACTAGCGTTGTAGATATTTCCATGTTTATACAGCTCGCGGTGTAGATATTTCCATTTATATAGAGATGGCAGTGTAGATATTTCCTTGTTAATACAGACGGCGGTGTAGATATTTTCATGTTTGCACAGATAGCGGTGAAGTTATTTCCATGTTTATACAGATAGCGGTGTAGGTATTTCCATGTTTATACAGATCGTGGTGTAGATATTTACATGTTTATACAGATAGTGGTGTAGATATTAACATGTTTATACAGACCGCGGTGTAGATATTTCCATGTTTACACACATAGCATGATAGTTATTTCCATGTTTATACAGATTGCGGTGTAGATATGTCCATGATTATACAGATAGCGGTGTATATATTTTCATGTTTATACAGATAGCGGTGGAGATACTTCCATGTTTATAGAGACTGCGGTATAGATATTTCCATGTTTATACAGATAGCGGTGTAGATATTTCCATGTTTACGGACATAGCGGTGTAGATATTTCCATCTTTGCACCGATTGCTCTGTAGTTATTTCCATTTTTACACAGATAGCTGGGTAGATATTTCCAAGTTTTCGCAGATAGCTTTGTAGATATTTCCATGTTTACACAGATAGCATTGTATATATTTCCATGTTTATACTGATAGCGGTGTAGATATTTCCATGTTCATACAGATAGCGGTGTAGATATTTCCATGTTTATACAGATAGCGGTGGAGATATTTCCCTGTTTACACAGATAGCGATGTAGATATTTCCGTGTGTATACACATAGCGGTGTAGATATTTCCATGTTTATACAGATAGCGGTGGAGATATTTCCCTGTTTACACAGATAGCGATGTAGATATTTCCGTGTGTATACACATAGCGGTGTAGATATTTCCATGTTTATAGAGATAGTGGTGTAGATATTTCCATGTTTATACAGATGGCTGTGTAGATATTTCCATGTGTGTACTGATGGCAGTGTAGATATTTCCATGTTTATACAGATGGCCCTGTAGGTATTTCCATGTTTATACAGATGGCAGTGTAGATATTTCCATGTTTATACAGATGGCGGTGTAGGTATTTCCTTGTTTATACAGATAGCGGTGTAGATATTTCCATGTTTATACATATAGCGGTGCAGATATTTCCATGTTTGTACAGATGGCGGTGTTGATATTTCCATCTATACACAGATGACCGTGTAGATATTTCCATGTTTATACAGATTGCGGTTTAGATATTTCCATGTTTATACAGATGGCAGTGAAGATATTTCCATGTTTATACAGATAGTGGTGTAGATATTTCCATGTTTATACAGATGGCGGTGTAGATACATCCATGTTTCTGAAGATGGCGGTGTAGACATTTTCATGTTTATAGAGATGGCGTTGTAGATATTTTCATGTATATAGAGATTGCAGTGTAGATATTTCCATGTATATAGAGAAATCGGTGTAGGTATTTCCATGTTTATAGAGATAGCGGTGTGGATATTTCCATATTTATTCAGATAGCGGTGTAGGTATTTCCATGTTTATACAGATGGCGGTGTAGATATTTCCTTGTTTATGCAGATATCGGTGTAGATATTTCCAGGTTTATACAGAGAGCGGTGTAGATATTTCCACGTTTTACAAATACTGGTGTAGATATTTCCATCTTTATACAGTTAGCGGTGCAGATATTTCCATGTTTACACAAATAGCCGTGTAGATATTTCTATGTTTACACAGATAGAGTTGCAGATATTTCCATGTTTATAAAGATAGCGGTGCAGACATTTCCATGTTTATACAGATAGCGGTGTGGCTATTTCCATGTTTATACAGATAGCGGTGTGGGTATTTCCATGTTTATACAGATAGCATTATAGATATTTCCATGTTTATAGAGATGACTGTCTAGATATTTCCATGTTTATACAGATGGTGGTGTAGATATTTCCATGTTTATACAGATGACTGTGAAGTTATTTCCATGTTTATACATATGTCAGTGTAGATATTTTCATATTTATAGAGATAACGATGTAGATATTTCCATGTTTATACAGATAGCGGTGTAGACATTTCCATGTTTAGAGAGACAGCGTTGTAGATATTTCCATATTTATACAGATAGCTGTGTAGATCTTTCCAGGTTTCTACAGATAGCGGTGTAGATATTTCCATGTTTATACAGATAGCGGTGTAGATATTTCCATGTTTATAAAGATGGCGTTGTAGGTATTTCCATGTTTATAGAGATAGCAGTGTAGATATTTCCATGATTATACAACTCGCAGTGCAGATATTTCCATCTTTATACAGATGGCAGAGAAGATTTTTCCACGTTTTTACAGATAGTGGTGTAGATATTTCCATGTTTATACAGATGGCGGTGTAGATACAGCCATGTTTCTGAAGATGGCGGTGTAGATATTTTCATTTTTATAGAGATGGCAGTGTAGATAATTCCATGTTTATAGAGATTGCGATGTAGATATTTCCATGTTTATAGAGAAAGCAGTGTTGGTATTTCCATGTTTATAGAGATAGCGGTGTAGATATTTCCAAATTTCTACAGATAGCGGTGTAGTTATTTCCATCTTTATACAGATGGCGGTGTAGATATTTCCATGTTTCTACAGATGGCAGTGTAGATATTTCCTTGTTTATACAGATAGCGGTGTTGATATTTCCATGTTTATACAGATGGCGGTGTAGGTATTTCCTTGTTTATACAGATAGCGGTGTAGATATTTCCATGTTTATACAGATAGCGGTGCAGATATTTCCATGTTTGTACAGATGGCGGTGTTGATATTTCCATCTATACACAGATGACCGTGTAGATATTTCCATGTTTATACAGATTGCGGTTTAGATATTTCCCTGTTTATACAGACCACAGTGTAGATATTTCCATCTTTATACAGATAGCGGTGTGGGTATTTCCATGTTTATACAGATAGCGGTATAGATATTTCCATGTTTATAGAGATGACTGTCTAGATATTTCCATGTTTATACAGATGGTGGTGTAGATATTTCCATGTTTATACAGATGACTGTGAAGTTATTTCCATGTTTATACATATGTCAGTGTAGATATTTTCATGTTTATAGAGATAACGATGTAGATATTTCCATGTTTATACAGATAGCGGTGTAGACATTTCCATGTTTAGAGAGACAGCGTTGTAGTTATTTCCATATTTATACAGATAGCTGTGTAGATCTTTCCAGGTTTCTACAGATAGCGGTGTAGATATTTCCATGTTTATACAGATAGCGGTGTAGATATTTCCATGTTTATAAAGATGGCGTTGTAGGTATTTCCATGTTTATAGAGATAGCAGTGTAGATATTTCCAGGATTATACAACTCGCAGTGCAGATATTTCCATCTTTATACAGATGGCAGAGAAGATTTTTCCACGTTTTTACAGATAGTGGTGTAGATATTTCCATGTTTATACAGATGGCGGTGTAGATACAGCCATGTTTCTGAAGATGGCGGTGTAGATATTTTCATTTTTATAGAGATGGCAGTGTAGATAATTCCATGTTTATAGAGATTGCGATGTAGATATTTCCATGTTTATAGAGAAAGCGGTGTTGGTATTTCCATGTTTATAGAGATAGCGGTGTAGATATTTCCAAATTTCTACAGATAGCGGTGTAGTTATTTCCATCTTTATACAGATGGCGGTGTAGATATTTCCATGTTTCTACAGATGGCAGTGTAGATATTTCCTTGTTTATACTGATAGTGGTGTTGATATTTCCATGTTTATACAGATGGCGGTGTAGGTATTTCCTTGTTTATACAGATAGCGGTGTAGATATTTCCATGTTTATACAGATAGCGGTGCAGATATTTCCATGTTTGTACAGATGGCGGTGTTGATATTTCCATCTATACACAGATGACCGTGTAGATATTTCCATGTTTATACAGATTGCGGTTTAGATATTTCCCTGTTTATACAGACCGCGGTGTAGATATTTCCATGTTTATACAGATAGCGGTGCAGTTATTTCCAAGTTTGTACAGATGGCGGTGTTGATATTTCCATCTATACACAGATGACCGTGTAGATATTTCCATGTTTATACAGATGGTGGCGCAGATATTTCCATGGATAAGTAGATGGCGGTGTAGATATTTCCATGTTTATACAGATAGCGGTGTAGTTATTTCCATGTTTATATAGATAGCGGTTTAGATATTTCCATGTATATACACATGGCTGTGTAGATATTTCCATGTTTATACAGATGGCAGTGTAGATATTTCCATGTTTATACAGATAACTTTGTAAGTTTTTCCATGTTTATACAGATGGCGGTATAGATATTTCGATGTTTATAGAGATAGCAGTGGAGATATTTCCATGCTTATACAGATAGCGGTGAAGATATTTCCATGTTTATACTGATCGCGGTGTAGATATTTCCATGTTTATACAGATGGCGGTGTAGGTATTTCCATGTTCATACAGATAGTGGTGTTGGTATTTACATGCTTATACAACTAGCGTTGTAGATATTTCCATGTTTATACAGCTCGCGGTGTAGATATTTCCATTTATATAGAGATGGCAGTGTAGATATTTCCTTGTTAATACAGACGGCGGTGTAGATATTTTCATGTTTGCACAGATAGCGGTGAAGATATTTCCATGTTTATACAGATAGCGGTGTAGGTATTTCCATGTTTATACAGATCGTGGTGTAGATATTTACATGTTTATACAGATAGTGGTGTAGATATTAACATGTTTATACAGACCGCGGTGTAGATATTTCCATGTTTACACACATAGCATGATAGATATTTCCATGTTTATACAGATTGCGGTGTAGATATGTCCATGATTATACAGATAGCGGTGTATATATTTTCATGTTTATACAGATAGCGGTGGAGATACTACCATGTTTATAGAGACTGCGGTATAGATATTTCCATGTTTATACAGATAGCGGTGTAGATATTTCCATGTTTACGGACATAGCGGTGTAGATATTTCCATCTTTGCACCGATTGCTCTGTAGTTATTTCCATTTTTACACAGATAGCTGGGTAGATATTTCCAAGTTTTCGCAGATAGCTTTGTAGATATTTCCATGTTTACACAGATAGCATTGTATATATTTCCATGTTTATACTGATAGCGGTGTAGATATTTACATGTTCATACAGATAGCGGTGTAGATATTTCCATGTTTATACAGATAGCGGTGGAGATATTTCCCTGTTTACACAGATAGCGATGTAGATATTTCCGTGTGTATACACATAGCGGTGTAGATATTTCCATGTTTATAGAGATAGTGGTGTAGATATTTCCATGTTTATACAGATGGCTGTGTAGATATTTCCATGTGTGTACTGATGGCAGTGTAGATATTTCCATGTTTATACAGATGGCCCTGTAGGTATTTCCATGTTTATACAGATGGCAGTGTAGATATTTCCATGTTTATACAGATGGCGGTGTAGGAATTTCCTTGTTTATACAGATAGCGGTGTAGATATTTCCATGTTTATACATATAGCGGTGCAGATATTTCCATGTTTGTACAGATGGCGGTGTTGATATTTCCATCTATACACAGATGACCGTGTAGATATTTCCATGTTTATACAGATTGCGGTTTAGATATTTCCATGTTTATACAGATGGCAGTGAAGATATTTCCATGTTTATACAGATAGTGGTGTAGATATTTTCATGTTTATACAGATGGCGGTGTAGATACATCCATGTTTCTGAAGATGGCGGTGTAGACATTTTCATGTTTATAGAGATGGCGTTGTAGATATTTTCATGTATATAGAGATTGCAGTGTAGATATTTCCATGTATATAGAGAAATCGGTGTAGGTATTTCCATGTTTATAGAGATAGCGGTGTGGATATTTCCATATTTATTCAGATAGCGGTGTAGGTATTTCCATGTTTATACAGATGGCGGTGTAGATATTTCCTTGTTTATGCAGATATCGGTGTAGATATTTCCAGGTTTATACAGAGAGCGGTGTAGATATTTCCACGTTTTACAGATACTGGTGTAGATATTTCCATCTTTATACAGTTAGCGGTGCAGATATTTCCATGTTTACACAAATAGCCGTGTAGATATTTCTATGTTTACACAGATAGAGTTGCAGATATTTCCATGTTTATAAAGATAGCGGTGCAGACATTTCCATGTTTATACAGATAGCGGTGTGGCTATTTCCATGTTTATACAGATAGCGGTGTGGGTATTTCCATGTTTATACAGATAGCGTTATAGATATTTCCATGTTTATAGAGATGACTGTCTAGATATTTCCATGTTTATACAGATGGTGGTGTAGATATTTCCATGTTTATACAGATGACTGTGAAGTTATTTCCATGTTTCTACATATGTCAGTGTAGATATTTTCATGTTTATAGAGATAACGATGTAGATATTTCCATGTTTATACAGATAGCGGTGTAGACATTTCCATGTTTAGAGAGACAGCGTTGTAGATATTTCCATATTTATACAGATAGCTGTGTAGATCTTTCCAGGTTTCTACAGATAGCGGTGTAGATATTTCCATGTTTATACAGATAGCGGTGTAGATATTTCCATGTTTATAAAGATGGCGTTGTAGGTATTTCCATGTTTATAGAGATAGCAGTGTAGATATTTCCAGGATTATACAACTCGCAGTGCAGATATTTCCAACTTTATACAGATGGCAGAGAAGATTTTTCCACGTTTTTACAGATAGTGGTGTAGATATTTCCATGTTTATACAGATGGCGGTGTAGATACAGCCATGTTTCTGAAGATGGCGGTGTAGATATTTTCATTTTTATAGAGATGGCAGTGTAGATAATTCCATGTTTATAGAGATTGCGATGTAGATATTTCCATGTATATAGAGAAAGCGGTGTTGGTATTTCCATGTTTATAGAGATAGCGGTGTAGATATTTCCAAATTTCTACAGATAGCGGTGTAGTTATTTCCATCTTTATACAGATGGCGGTGTAGATATTTCCATGTTTCTACAGATGGCAGTGTAGATATTTCCTTGTTTATACAGATAGCGGTGTTGATATTTCCATGTTTATACAGATGGCGGTGTAGGTATTTCCTTGTTTATACAGATAGCGGTGTAGATATTTCCATGTTTATACAGATAGCGGTGCAGATATTTCCATGTTTGTACAGATGGCGGTGTTGATATTTCCATCTATACACAGATGACCGTGTAGATATTTCCATGTTTATACAGATTGCGGTTTAGATATTTCCCTGTTTATACAGACCGCGGTGTAGATATTTCCATCTTTATACAGATAGCGGTGTGGGTATTTCCATGTTTATACAGATGGCGGTATAGATATTTCCATGTTTATAGAGATGACTGTCTAGATATTTCCATGTTTATACAGATGGTGGTGTAGATATTTCCATGTTTATACAGATGACTGTGAAGTTATTTCCATGTTTATACATATGTCAGTGTAGATATTTTCATGTTTATAGAGATAACGATGTAGATATTTCCATGTTTATACAGATAGCGGTGTAGACATTTCCATGTTTAGAGAGACAGCGTTGTAGTTATTTCCATATTTATACAGATAGCTGTGTAGATCTTTCCAGGTTTCTACAGATAGCGGTGTAGATATTTCCATGTTTATACAGATAGCGGTGTAGATATTTCCATGTTTATAAAGATGGCGTTGTAGGTATTTCCATGTTTATAGAGATAGCAGTGTAGATATTTCCAGGATTATACAACTCGCAGTGCAGATATTTCCATCTTTATACAGATGGCAGAGAAGATTTTTCCACGTTTTTACAGATAGTGGTGTAGATATTTCCATGTTTATACAGATGGCGGTGTAGATACAGCCATGTTTCTGAAGATGGCGGTGTAGATATTTTCATTTTTATAGAGATGGCAGTGTAGATAATTCCATGTTTATAGAGATTGCGATGTAGATATTTCCATGTTTATAGAGAAAGCGGTGTTGGTATTTCCATGTTTATAGAGATAGCGGTGTAGATATTTCCAAATTTCTACAGATAGCGGTGTAGTTATTTCCATCTTTATACAGATGGCGGTGTAGATATTTCCATGTTTCTACAGATGGCAGTGTAGATATTTCCTTGTTTATACAGATAGTGGTGTTGATATTTCCATGTTTATACAGATGGCGGTGTAGGTATTTCCTTGTTTATACAGATAGCGGTGTAGATATTTCCATGTTTATACAGATAGCGGTGCAGATATTTCCATGTTTGTACAGATGGCGGTGTTGATATTTCCATCTATACACAGATGACCGTGTAGATATTTCCATGTTTATACAGATTGCGGTTTAGATATTTCCCTGTTTATACAGACCGCGGTGTAGATATTTCCATGTTTATACAGATAGCGGTGCAGTTATTTCCAAGTTTGTACAGATGGCGGTGTTGATATTTCCATCTATACACAGATGACCGTGTAGATATTTCCATGTTTATACAGATGGTGGCGCAGATATTTCCATGGATAAGTAGATGGCGGTGTAGATATTTCCACGTTTATACAGATAGCGGTGTAGTTATTTCCATGTTTATATAGATAGCGGTTTAGATATTTCCATGTATATACACATGGCTGTGTAGATATTTCCATGTTTATACAGATGGCAGTGTAGATATTTCCATGTTTATACAGATAACTTTGTAAGTTTTTCCATGTTTATACAGATGGCGGTATAGATATTTCGATGTTTATAGAGATAGCAGTGGAGATATTTCCATGCTTATACAGATAGCGGTGAAGATATTTCCATGTTTATACTGATCGCGGTGTAGATATTTCCATGTTTATACAGATGGCGGTGTAGGTATTTCCATGTTCATACAGATAGTGGTGTTGGTATTTACATGCTTATACAACTAGCGTTGTAGATATTTCCATGTTTATACAGCTCGCGGTGTAGATATTTCCATTTATATAGAGATGGCAGTGTAGATATTTCCTTGTTAATACAGACGGCGGTGTAGATATTTTCATGTTTGCACAGATAGCGGTGAAGATATTTCCATGTTTATACAGATAGCGGTGTAGGTATTTCCATGTTTATACAGATCGTGGTGTAGATATTTACATGTTTATACAGATAGTGGTGTAGATATTAACATGTTTATACAGACCGCGGTGTAGATATTTCCATGTTTACACACATAGCATGATAGATATTTCCATGTTTATACAGATTGCGGTGTAGATATGTCCATGATTATACAGATAGCGGTGTATATATTTTCATGTTTATACAGATAGCGGTGGAGATACTTCCATGTTTATAGAGACTGCGGTATAGATATTTCCATGTTTATACAGATAGCGGTGTAGATATTTCCATGTTTACGGACATAGCGGTGTAGATATTTCCATCTTTGCACCGATTGCTCTGTAGTTATTTCCATTTTTACACAGATAGCTGGGTAGATATTTCCAAGTTTTCGCAGATAGCTTTGTAGATATTTCCATGTTTACACAGATAGCATTGTATATATTTCCATGTTTATACTGATAGCGGTGTAGATATTTCCATGTTCATACAGATAGCGGTGTAGATATTTCCATGTTTATACAGATAGCGGTGGAGATATTTCCCTGTTTACACAGATAGCGATGTAGATATTTCCGTGTGTATACACATAGCGGTGTAGATATTTCCATGTTTATAGAGATAGTGGTGTAGATATTTCCATGTTTATACAGATGGCTGTGTAGATATTTCCATGTGTGTACTGATGGCAGTGTAGATATTTCCATGTTTATACAGATGGCCCTGTAGGTATTTCCATGTTTATACAGATGGCAGTGTAGATATTTCCATGTTTATACAGATGGCGGTGTAGGTATTTCCTTGTTTATACAGATAGCGGTGTAGATATTTCCATGTTTATACATATAGCGGTGCAGATATTTCCATGTTTGTACAGATGGCGGTGTTGATATTTCCATCTATACACAGATGACCGTGTAGATATTTCCATGTTTATACAGATTGCGGTTTAGATATTTCCATGTTTATACAGATGGCAGTGAAGATATTTCCATGTTTATACAGATAGTGGTGTAGATATTTCCATGTTTATACAGATGGCGGTGTAGATACATCCATGTTTCTGAAGATGGCGGTGTAGACATTTTCATGTTTATAGAGATGGCGTTGTAGATATTTTCATGTATATAGAGATTGCAGTGTAGATATTTCCATGTATATAGAGAAATCGGTGTAGGTATTTCCATGTTTATAGAGATAGCGGTGTGGATATTTCCATATTTATTCAGATAGCGGTGTAGGTATTTCCATGTTTATACAGATGGCGGTGTAGATATTTCCTTGTTTATGCAGATATCGGTGTAGATATTTCCAGGTTTATACAGAGAGCGGTGTAGATATTTCCACGTTTTACAGATACTGGTGTAGATATTTCCATCTTTATACAGTTAGCGGTGCAGATATTTCCATGTTTACACAAATAGCCGTGTAGATATTTCTATGTTTACACAGATAGAGTTGCAGATATTTCCATGTTTATAAAGATAGCGGTGCAGACATTTCCATGTTTATACAGATAGCGGTGTGGCTATTTCCATGTTTATACAGATAGCGGTGTGGGTATTTCCATGTTTATACAGATAGCGTTATAGATATTTCCATGTTTATAGAGATGACTGTCTAGATATTTCCATGTTTATACAGATGGTGGTGTAGATATTTCCATGTTTATACAGATGACTGTGAAGTTATTTCCATGTTTCTACATATGTCAGTGTAGATATTTTCATGTTTATAGAGATAACGATGTAGATATTTCCATGTTTATACAGATAGCGGTGTAGACATTTCCATGTTTAGAGAGACAGCGTTGTAGATATTTCCATATTTATACAGATAGCTGTGTAGATCTTTCCAGGTTTCTACAGATAGCGGTGTAGATATTTCCATGTTTATACAGATAGCGGTGTAGATATTTCCATGTTTATAAAGATGGCGTTGTAGGTATTTCCATGTTTATAGAGATAGCAGTGTAGATATTTCCAGGATTATACAACTCGCAGTGCAGATATTTCCATCTTTATACAGATGGCAGAGAAGATTTTTCCACGTTTTTACAGATAGTGGTGTAGATATTTCCATGTTTATACAGATGGCGGTGTAGATACAGCCATGTTTCTGAAGATGGCGGTGTAGATATTTTCATTTTTATAGAGATGGCAGTGTAGATAATTCCATGTTTATAGAGATTGCGATGTAGATATTTCCATGTTTATAGAGAAAGTGGTGTTGGTATTTCCATGTTTATAGAGATAGCGGTGTAGATATTTCCAAATTTCTACAGATAGCGGTGTAGTTATTTCCATCTTTATACAGATGGCGGTGTAGATATTTCCATGTTTCTACAGATGGCAGTGTAGATATTTCCTTGTTTATACAGATAGCGGTGTTGATATTTCCATGTTTATACAGATGGCGGTGTAGGTATTTCCTTGTTTATACAGATAGCGGTGTAGATATTTCCATGTTTATACAGATAGCGGTGCAGATATTTCCATGTTTGTACAGATGGCGGTGTTGATATTTCCATCTATACACAGATGACCGTGTAGATATTTCCATGTTTATACAGATTGCGGTTTAGATATTTCCCTGTTTATACAGACCGCGGTGCAGATATTTCCATGTTTATACAGATAGCGGTGCAGTTATTTCCAAGTTTGTACAGATGGCGGTGTTGATATTTCCATCTATACACAGATGACCGTGTAGATATTTCCATGTTTATACAGATGGTGGCGCAGATATTTCCATGGATAAGTAGATGGCGGTGTAGATATTTCCATGTTTATACAGATAGCGGTGTAGTTATTTCCATGTTTATATAGATAGCGGTTTAGATATTTCCATGTATATACACATGGCTGTGTAGATATTTCCATGTTTATACAGATGGCAGTGTAGATATTTCCATGTTTATACAGATAACTTTGTAAGTTTTTCCATGTTTATACAGATGGCGGTATAGATATTTCGATGTTTATAGAGATAGCAGTGGAGATATTTCCATGCTTATACAGATAGCGGTGAAGATATTCCCATGTTTATACTGATCGCGGTGTAGATATTTCCATGTTTATACAGATGGCGGTGTAGGTATTTCCATGTTCATACAGATAGTGGTGTTGGTATTTACATGCTTATAGAACTAGCGTTGTAGATATTTCCATGTTTATACAGCTCGCGGTGTAGATATTTCCATTTATATAGAGATGGCAGTGTAGATATTTCCTTGTTAATACAGACGGCGGTGTAGATATTTTCATGTTTGCACAGATAGCGGTGAAGATATTTCCATGTTTATACAGATAGCGGTGTAGGTATTTCCATGTTTATACAGATCGTGGTGTAGATATTTACATGTTTATACAGATAGTGGTGTAGATATTAACATGTTTATACAGACCGCGGTGTAGATATTTCCATGTTTACACACATAGCATGATAGATATTTCCATGTTTATACAGATTGCGGTGTAGATATGTCCATGATTATACAGATAGCGGTGTATATATTTTCATGTTTATACAGATAGCGGTGGAGATACTACCATGTTTATAGAGACTGCGGTATAGATATTTCCATGTTTATACAGATAACGGTGTAGATATTTCCATGTTTACGGACATAGCGGTGTAGATATTTCCATCTTTGCACCGATTGCTCTGTAGTTATTTCCATTTTTACACAAATAGCTGGGTAGATATTTCCAAGTTTTCGCAGATAGCTTTGTAGATATTTCCATGTTTACACAGATAGCATTGTATATATTTCCATGTTTATACTGATAGCGGTGTAGATATTTCCATGTTCATACAGATAGCGGTGTAGATATTTCCATGTTTATACAGATAGCGGTGGAGATATTTCCCTGTTTACACAGATAGCGATGTAGATATTTCCGTGTGTATACACATAGCGGTGTAGATATTTCCATGTTTATAGAGATAGTGGTGTAGATATTTCCATGTTTATACAGATGGCTGTGTAGATATTTCCATGTGTGTACTGATGGCAGTGTAGATATTTCCATGTTTATACAGATGGCCCTGTAGGTATTTCCATGTTTATACAGATGGCAGTGTAGATATTTCCATGTTTATACAGATGGCGGTGTAGGTATTTCCTTGTTTATACAGATAGCGGTGTAGATATTTCCATGTTTATACATATAGCGGTGCAGATATTTCCATGTTTGTACAGATGGCGGTGTTGATATTTCCATCTACACACAGATGACCGTGTAGATATTTCCATGTTTATACAGATTGCGGTTTAGATATTTCCATGTTTATACAGATGGCAGTGAAGATATTTCCATGTTTATACAGATAGTGGTGTAGATATTTCCATGTTTATACAGATGGCGGTGTAGATACATCCATGTTTCTGAAGATGGCGGTGTAGACATTTTCATGTTTATAGAGATGGCGTTGTAGATATTTTCATGTATATAGAGATTGCAGTGTAGATATTTCCATGTATATAGAGAAATCGGTGTAGGTATTTCCATGTTTATAGAGATAGCGGTGTGGATATTTCCATATTTATTCAGATAGCGGTGTAGGTATTTCCATGTTTATACAGATGGCGGTGTAGATATTTCCTTGTTTATGCAGATATCGGTGTAGATATTTCCAGGTTTATACAGAGAGCGGTGTAGATATTTCCACGTTTTACAGATACTGGTGTAGATATTTCCATCTTTATACAGTTAGCGGTGCAGATATTTCCATGTTTACACAAATAGCCGTGTAGATATTTCTATGTTTACACAGATAGAGTTGCAGATATTTCCATGTTTATAAAGATAGCGGTGCAGACATTTCCATGTTTATACAGATAGCGGTGTGGCTATTTCCATGTTTATACAGATAGCGGTGTGGGTATTTCCATGTTTATACAGATAGCGTTATAGATATTTCCATGTTTATAGAGATGACTGTCTAGATATTTCCATGTTTATACAGATGGTGGTGTAGATATTTCCACGTTTATACAGATGACTGTGAAGTTATTTCCATGTTTATACATATGTCAGTGTAGATATTTTCATGTTTATAGAGATAACGATGTAGATATTTCCATGTTTATACAGATAGCGGTGTAGACATTTCCATGTTTAGAGAGACAGCGTTGTAGATATTTCCATATTTATACAGATAGCTGTGTAGATCTTTCCAGGTTTCTACAGATAGCGGTGTAGATATTTCCATGTTTATACAGATAGCGGTGTAGATATTTCCATGTTTATAAAGATGGCGTTGTAGGTATTTCCATGTTTATAGAGATAGCAGTGTAGATATTTCCATGATTATACAACTCGCAGTGCAGATATTTCCATCTTTATACAGATGGCAGAGAAGATTTTTCCACGTTTTTACAGATAGTGGGGTAGATATTTCCATGTTTATACAGATGGCGGTGTAGATACAGCCATGTTTCTGAAGATGGCGGTGTAGATATTTTCATTTTTATAGAGATGGCAGTGTAGATAATTCCATGTTTATAGAGATTGCGATGTAGATATTTCCATGTTTATAGAGAAAGCGGTGTTGGTATTTCCATGTTTATAGAGATAGCGGTGTAGATATTTCCATCTTTGCACCGATTGCTCTGTAGTTATTTCCATTTTTACACAGATAGCTGGGTAGATATTTCCAAGTTTTCGCAGATAGCTTTGTAGATATTTCCATGTTTACACAGATAGCATTGTATATATTTCCATGTTTATACTGATAGCGGTGTAGATATTTCCATGTTCATACAGATAGCGGTGTAGATATTTCCATGTTTATACAGATAGCGGTGGAGATATTTCCCTGTTTACACAGATAGCGATGTAGATATTTCCGTGTGTATACACATAGCGGTGTAGATATTTCCATGTTTATAGAGATAGTGGTGTAGATATTTCCATGTTTATACAGATGGCTGTGTAGATATTTCCATGTGTGTACTGATGGCAGTGTAGATATTTCCATGTTTATACAGATGGCCCTGTAGGTATTTCCATGTTTATACAGATGGCAGTGTAGATATTTCCATGTTTATACAGATGGCGGTGTAGGTATTTCCTTGTTTATACAGATAGCGGTGTAGATATTTCCATGTTTATACATATAGCGGTGCAGATATTTCCATGTTTGTACAGATGGCGGTGTTGATATTTCCATCTATACACAGATGACCGTGTAGATATTTCCATGATTATACAGATTGCGGTTTAGATATTTCCATGTTTATACAGATGGCAGTGAAGATATTTCCATGTTTATACAGATAGTGGTGTAGATATTTCCATGTTTATACAGATGGCGGTGTAGATACATCCATGTTTCTGAAGATGGCGGTGTAGACATTTTCATGTTTATAGAGATGGCGTTGTAGATATTTTCATGTATATAGAGATTGCAGTGTAGATATTTCCATGTATATAGAGAAATCGGTGTAGGTATTTCCATGTTTATAGAGATAGCGGTGTGGATATTTCCATATTTATTCAGATAGCGGTGTAGGTATTTCCATGTTTATACAGATGGCGGTGTAGATATTTCCTTGTTTATGCAGATATCGGTGTAGATATTTCCAGGTTTATACAGAGAGCGGTGTAGATATTTCCACGTTTTACAGATACTGGTGTAGATATTTCCATCTTTATACAGTTAGCGGTGCAGATATTTCCATGTTTACACAAATAGCCGTGTAGATATTTCTATGTTTACACAGATAGAGTTGCAGATATTTCCATGTTTATAAAGATAGCAGTGCAGACATTTCCATGTTTATACAGATAGCGGTGTGGCTATTTCCATGTTTATACAGATAGCGGTGTGGGTATTTCCATGTATATACAGATAGCGTTATAGATATTTCCATGTTTATAGAGATGACTGTCTAGATATTTCCATGTTTATACAGATGGTGGTGTAGATATTTCCATGTTTATACAGATGACTGTGAAGTTATTTCCATGTTTCTACATATGTCAGTGTAGATATTTTCATGTTTATAGAGATAACGATGTAGATATTTCCATGTTTATACAGATAGCGGTGTAGACATTTCCATGTTTAGAGAGACAGCGTTGTAGATATTTCCATATTTATACAGATAGCTGTGTAGATCTTTCCAGGTTTCTACAGATAGCGGTGTAGATATTTCCATGTTTATACAGATAGCGGTGTAGATATTTCCATGTTTATAAAGATGGCGTTGTAGGTATTTCCATGTTTATAGAGATAGCAGTGTAGATATTTCCATGATTATACAACTCGCAGTGCAGATATTTCCATCTTTATACAGATGGCAGAGAAGATTTTTCCACGTTTTTACAGATAGTGGTGTAGATATTTCCATGTTTATACAGATGACTGTGAAGTTATTTCCATGTTTCTACATATGTCAGTGTAGATATTTTCATGTTTATAGAGATAACGATGTAGATATTTCCATGTTTATACAGATAGCGGTGTAGACATTTCCATGTTTAGAGAGACAGCGTTGTAGATATTTCCATATTTATACAGATAGCTGTGTAGATCTTTCCAGGTTTCTACAGATAGCGGTGTAGATATTTCCATGTTTATACAGATAGCGGTGTAGATATTTCCATGTTTATAAAGATGGCGTTGTAGGTATTTCCATGTTTATAGAGATAGCAGTGTAGATATTTCCATGATTATACAACTCGCAGTGCAGATATTTCCATCTTTATACAGATGGCAGAGAAGATTTTTCCACGTTTTTACAGATAGTGGTGTAGATATTTCCATGTTTATACAGATGGCGGTGTAGATACAGCCATGTTTCTGAAGATGGCGGTGTAGATATTTTCATTTTATAGAGATGGCAGTGTAGATAATTCCATGTTTATAGAGATTGCGATGTAGATATTTCCATGTTTATAGAGAAAGCAGTGTTGGTATTTCCATGTTTATAGAGATAGCGGTGTAGATATTTCCAAATTTCTACAGATAGCGGTGAAGTTATTTCCATCTTTATACAGATGGCGGTGTAGATATTTCCATGTTTCTACAGATGGCAGTGTAGATATTTCCTTGTTTATACAGATAGCGGTGTTGATATTTCCATGTTTATACAGATGGCGGTGTAGGTATTTCCTTGTTTATACAGATAGCGGTGTAGATATTTCCATGTTTATACAGATAGCGGTGCAGATATTTCCATGTTTGTACAGATGGCGGTGTTGATATTTCCATCTATACACAGATGACCGTGTAGATATTTCCATGTTTATACAGATTGCGGTTTAGATATTTCCCTGTTTATACAGACCACAGTGTAGATATTTCCATCTTTATACAGATAGCGGTGTGGGTATTTCCATGTTTATACAGATAGCGGTATAGATATTTCCATGTTTATAGAGATGACTGTCTAGATATTTCCATGTTTATACAGATGGTGGTGTAGATATTTCCATGTTTATACAGATGACTGTGAAGTTATTTCCATGTTTATACATATGTCAGTGTAGATATTTTCATGTTTATAGAGATAACGATGTAGATATTTCCATGTTTATACAGATAGCGGTGTAGACATTTCCATGTTTAGAGAGACAGCGTTGTAGTTATTTCCATATTTATACAGATAGCTGTGTAGATCTTTCCAGGTTTCTACAGATAGCGGTGTAGATATTTCCATGTTTATACAGATAGCGGTGTAGATATTTCCATGTTTATAAAGATGGCGTTGTAGGTATTTCCATGTTTATAGAGATAGCAGTGTAGATATTTCCAGGATTATACAACTCGCAGTGCAGATATTTCCATCTTTATACAGATGGCAGAGAAGATTTTTCCACGTTTTTACAGATAGTGGTGTAGATATTTCCATGTTTATACAGATGGCGGTGTAGATACAGCCATGTTTCTGAAGATGGCGGTGTAGATATTTCCATTTTTATAGAGATGGCAGTGTAGATAATTCCATGTTTATAGAGATTGCGATGTAGATATTTCCATGTTTATAGAGAAGGCGGTGTTGGTATTTCCATGTTTATAGAGATAGCGGTGTAGATATTTCCAAATTTCTACAGATAGCGGTGTAGTTATTTCCATCTTTATACAGATGGCGGTGTAGATATTTCCATGTTTCTACAGATGGCAGTGTAGATATTTCCTTGTTTATACTGATAGTGGTGTTGATATTTCCATGTTTATACAGATGGCGGTGTAGGTATTTCCTTGTTTATACAGATAGCGGTGTAGATATTTCCATGTTTATACAGATAGCGGTGCAGATATTTCCATGTTTGTACAGATGGCGGTGTTGATATTTCCATCTATACACAGATGACCGTGTAGATATTTCCATGTTTATACAGATTGCGGTTTAGATATTTCCCTGTTTATACAGACCGCGGTGTAGATATTTCCATGTTTATACAGATAGCGGTGAAGTTATTTCCAAGTTTGTACAGATGGCGGTGTTGATATTTCCATGTATACACAGATGACCGTGTAGATATTTCCATGTTTATACAGATGGTGGCGCAGATATTTCCATGGATAAGTAGATGGCGGTGTAGATATTTCCATGTTTATACAGATAGCGGTGTAGTTATTTCCATGTTTATATAGATAGCGGTTTAGATATTTCCATGTATATACACATGGCTGTGTAGATATTTCCATGTTTATACAGATGGCAGTGTAGATATTTCCATGTTTATACAGATAACTTTGTAAGTTTTTCCATGTTTATACAGATGACGGTATAGATATTTCGATGTTTATAGAGATAGCAGTGGAGATATTTCCATGCTTATACAGATAGCGATGAAGATATTTCCATGTTTATACTGATCGCGGTGTAGATATTTCCATGTTTATACAGATGGCGGTGTAGGTATTTCCATGTTCATACAGATAGTGGTGTTGGTATTTACATGCTTATACAACTAGCGTTGTAGATATTTCCATGTTTATACAGCTCGCGGTGTAGATATTTCCATTTATATAGAGATGGCAGTGTAGATATTTCCTTGTTTATACAGACGGCGGTGTAGATATTTTCATGTTTGCACAGATAGCGGTGAAGATATTTCCATGTTTATACAGATAGCGGTGTAGGTATTTCCATGTTTATACAGATCGTGGTGTAGATATTTACATGTTTATACAGATAGTGGTGTAGATATTAACATGTTTATACAGACCGCGGTGTAGATATTTCCATGTTTACACACATAGCATGATAGATATTTCCATGTTTATACAGATTGCGGTGTAGATATGTCCATGATTATACAGATAGCGGTGTATATATTTTCATGTTTATACAGATAGCGGTGGAGATACTACCATGTTTATAGAGACTGCGGTATAGATATTTCCATGTTTATACAGATAGCGGTGTAGATATTTCCATGTTTACGGACATAGCGGTGTAGATATTTCCATCTTTGCACCGATTGCTCTGTAGTTATTTCCATTTTTACACAGATAGCTGGGTAGATATTTCCAAGTTTTCGCAGATAGCTTTGTAGATATTTCCACGTTTACACAGATAGCATTGAATATATTTCCATGTTTATACTGATAGCGGTGTAGATATTTCCATGTTCATACAGATAGCGGTGTAGATATTTCCATGTTTATACAGATAGCGGTGGAGATATTTCCCTGTTTACACAGATAGCGATGTAGATATTTCCGTGTGTATACACATAGCGGTGTAGATATTTCCATGTTTATAGAGATAGTGGTGTAGATATTTCCAAGTTTATACAGATGGCTGTGTAGATATTTCCATGTGTGTACTGATGGCAGTGTAGATATTTCCATGTTTATACAGATGGCCCTGTAGGTATTTCCATGTTTATACAGATGGCAGTGTAGATATTTCCATGTTTATACAGATGGCGGTGTAGGTATTTCCTTGTTTATACAGATAGCGGTGTAGATATTTCCATGTTTATACATACAGCGGTGCAGATATTTCCATGTTTGTACAGATGGCGGTGTTGATATTTCCATCTATACACAGATGACCGTGTAGATATTTCCATGTTTATACAGATTGCGGTTTAGATATTTCCATGTTTATACAGATGGCAGTGAAGATATTTCCATGTTTATACAGATAGTGGTGTAGATATTTCCATGTTTATACAGATGGCGGTGTAGATACATCCATGTTTCTGAAGATGGCGGTGTAGACATTTTCATGTTTATAGAGATGGCGTTGTAGATATTTTCATGTATATAGAGATTGCAGTGTAGATATTTCCATGTATATAGAGAAATCGGTGTAGGTATTTCCATGTTTATAGAGATAGCGGTGTGGATATTTCCATATTTATTCAGATAGCGGTGTAGGTATTTCCATGTTTATACAGATGGCGGTGTAGATATTTCCTTGTTTATGCAGATATCGGTGTAGATATTTCCAGGTTTATACAGAGAGCGGTGTAGATATTTCCACGTTTTACAGATACTGGTGTAGATATTTCCATCTTTATACAGTTAGCGGTGCAGATATTTCCATGTTTACACAAATAGCCGTGTAGATATTTCTATGTTTACACAGATAGAGTTGCAGATATTTCCATGTTTATAAAGATAGCGGTGCAGACATTTCCATGTTTATACAGATAGCGGTGTGGCTATTTCCATGTTTATACAGATAGCGGTGTGGGTATTTCCATGTTTATACAGATAGCGTTATAGATATTTCCATGTTTATAGAGATGACTGTCTAGATATTTCCATGTTTATACAGATGGTGGTGTAGATATTTCCATGTTTATACAGATGACTGTGAAGTTATTTCCATGTTTCTACATATGTCAGTGTAGATATTTTCATGTTTATAGAGATAACGATGTAGATATTTCCATGTTTATACAGATAGCGGTGTAGACATTTCCATGTTTAGAGAGACAGCGTTGTAGATATTTCCATATTTATACAGATAGCTGTGTAGATCTTTCCAGGTTTCTACAGATAGCGGTGTAGATATTTCCATGTTTATACAGATAGCGGTGTAGATATTTCCATGTTTATAAAGATGGCGTTGTAGGTATTTCCATGTTTATAGAGATAGCAGTGTAGATATTTCCATGATTATACAACTCGCAGTGCAGATATTTCCATCTTTATACAGATGGCAGAGAAGATTTTTCCACGTTTTTACAGATAGTGGTGTAGATATTTCCATGTTTATACAGATGGCGGTGTAGATACAGCCATGTTTCTGAAGATGGCGGTGTAGATATTTTCATTTTTATAGAGATGGCAGTGTAGATAATTCCATGTTTATAGAGATTGCGATGTAGATATTTCCATGTATATAGAGAAAGCGGTGTTGGTATTTCCATGTTTATAGAGATAGCGGTGTAGATATTTCCAAATTTCTACAGATAGCGGTGTAGTTATTTCCATCTTTATACAGATGGCGGTGTAGATATTTCCATGTTTCTACAGATGGCAGTGTAGATATTTCCTTGTTTATACAGATAGCGGTGTTGATATTTCCATGTTTATACAGATAGCGGTGCAGATATTTCCATGTTTGTACAGATGGCGGTGTTGATATTTCCATCTATACACAGATGACCGTGTAGATATTTCCATGTTTATACAGATTGCGGTTTAGATATTTCCCTGTTTATACAGACCGCGGTGTAGATATTTCCATGTTTATACAGATAGCGGTGCAGTTATTTCCAAGTTTGTACAGATGGCGGTGTTGATATTTCCATCTATACACAGATGACCATGTAGATATTTCCATGTTTATACAGATGGTGGCGCAGATATTTCCATGGATAAGTAGATGGCGGTGTAGATATTTCCATGTTTATACAGATAGCGGTGTAGTTATTTCCATGTTTATATAGATAGCGGTTTAGATATTTCCATGTATATACACATGGCTGTGTAGATATTTCCATGTTTATACAGATGGCAGTGTAGATATTTCCATGTTTATACAGATAACTTTGTAAGTTTTTCCATGTTTATACAGATGGCGGTATAGATATTTCGATGTTTATAGAGATAGCAGTGGAGATATTTCCATGCTTATACAGATAGCGGTGAAGATATTTCCATGTTTATACTGATCGCGGTGTAGATATTTCCATGTTTATACAGATGGCGGTGTAGGTATTTCCATGTTCATACAGATAGTGGTGTTGGTATTTACATGCTTATACAACTAGCGTTGTAGATATTTCCATGTTTATACAGCTCACGGTGTAGATATTTCCATTTATATAGAGATGGCAGTGTAGATATTTCCTTGTTTATACAGACGGCGGTGTAGATATTTTCATGTTTGCACAGATAGCGGTGAAGATATTTCCATGTTTATACAGATAGCGGTGTAGGTATTTCCATGTTTATACAGATCGTGGTGTAGATATTTACATGTTTATACAGATAGTGGTGTAGATATTAACATGTTTATACAGACCGCGGTGTAGATATTTCCATGTTTACACACATAGCATGATAGATATTTCCATGTTTATACAGATTGCGGTGTAGATATGTCCATGATTATACAGATAGCGGTGTATATATTTTCATGTTTATACAGATAGCGGTGGAGATACTACCATGTTTATAGAGACTGCGGTATAGATATTTCCATGTTTATACAGATAGCGGTGTAGTTATTTCCATGTTTACGGACATAGCGGTGTAGATATTTCCATCTTTGCACCGATTGCTCTGTAGTTATTTCCATTTTTACACAAATAGCTGGGTAGATATTTCCAAGTTTTCGCAGATAGCTTTGTAGATATTTCCATGTTTACACAGATAGCATTGTATATATTTCCATGTTTATACTGATAGCGGTGTAGATATTTCCATGTTCATACAGATAGCGGTGTAGATATTTCCATGTTTATACAGATAGCGGTGGAGATATTTCCCTGTTTACACAGATAGCGATGTAGATATTTCCGTGTGTATACACATAGCGGTGTAGATATTTCCATGTTTATAGAGATAGTGGTGTAGATATTTCCATGTTTATACAGATGGCTGTGTAGATATTTCCATGTGTGTACTGATGGCAGTGTAGATATTTCCATGTTTATACAGATGGCCCTGTAGGTATTTCCATGTTTATACAGATGGCAGTGTAGATATTTCCATGTTTATACAGATGGCGGTGTAGGTATTTCCTTGTTTATACAGATAGCGGTGTAGATATTTCCATGTTTATACATATAGCGGTGCAGATATTTCCATGTTTGTACAGATGGCGGTGTTGATATTTCCATCTACACACAGATGACCGTGTAGATATTTCCATGTTTATACAGATTGCGGTTTAGATATTTCCATGTTTATACAGATGGCAGTGAAGATATTTCCATGTTTATACAGATAGTGGTGTAGATATTTCCATGTTTATACAGATGGCGGTGTAGATACATCCATGTTTCTGAAGATGGCGGTGTAGACATTTTCATGTTTATAGAGATGGCGTTGTAGATATTTTCATGTATATAGAGATTGCAGTGTAGATATTTCCATGTATATAGAGAAATCGGTGTAGGTATTTCCATGTTTATAGAGATAGCGGTGTGGATATTTCCATATTTATTCAGATAGCGGTGTAGGTATTTCCATGTTTATACAGATGGCGGTGTAGATATTTCCTTGTTTATGCAGATATCGGTGTAGATATTTCCAGGTTTATACAGAGAGCGGTGTAGATATTTCCACGTTTTACAGATACTGGTGTAGATATTTCCATCTTTATACAGTTAGCGGTGCAGATATTTCCATGTTTACACAAATAGCCGTGTAGATATTTCTATGTTTACACAGATAGAGTTGCAGATATTTCCATGTTTATAAAGATAGCGGTGCAGACATTTCCATGTTTATACAGATAGCGGTGTGGCTATTTCCATGTTTATACAGATAGCGGTGTGGGTATTTCCATGTTTATACAGATAGCGTTATAGATATTTCCATGTTTATAGAGATGACTGTCTAGATATTTCCATGTTTATACAGATGGTAGTGTAGATATTTCCACGTTTATACAGATGACTGTGAAGTTATTTCCATGTTTATACATATGTCAGTGTAGATATTTTCATGTTTATAGAGATAACGATGTAGATATTTCCATGTTTATACAGATAGCGGTGTAGACATTTCCATGTTTAGAGAGACAGCGTTGTAGATATTTCCATATTTATACAGATAGCTGTGTAGATCTTTCCAGGTTTCTACAGATAGCGGTGTAGATATTTCCATGTTTATACAGATAGCGGTGTAGATATTTCCATGTTTATAAAGATGGCGTTGTAGGTATTTCCATGTTTATAGAGATAGCAGTGTAGATATTTCCATGATTATACAACTCGCAGTGCAGATATTTCCATCTTTATACAGATGGCAGAGAAGATTTTTCCACGTTTTTACAGATAGTGGGGTAGATATTTCCATGTTTATACAGATGGCGGTGTAGATACAGCCATGTTTCTGAAGATGGCGGTGTAGATATTTTCATTTTTATAGAGATGGCAGTGTAGATAATTCCATGTTTATAGAGATTGCGATGTAGATATTTCCATGTTTATAGAGAAAGCGGTGTTGGTATTTCCATGTTTATAGAGATAGCGGTGTAGATATTTCCATCTTTGCACCGATTGCTCTGTAGTTATTTCCATTTTTACACAGATAGCTGGGTAGATATTTCCAAGTTTTCGCAGATAGCTTTGTAGATATTTCCATGTTTACACAGATAGCATTGTATATATTTCCATGTTTATACTGATAGCGGTGTAGATATTTCCATGTTCATACAGATAGCGGTGTAGATATTTCCATGTTTATACAGATAGCGGTGGAGATATTTCCCTGTTTACACAGATAGCGATGTAGATATTTCCGTGTGTATACACATAGCGGTGTAGATATTTCCATGTTTATAGAGATAGTGGTGTAGATATTTCCATGTTTATACAGATGGCTGTGTAGATATTTCCATGTGTGTACTGATGGCAGTGTAGATATTTCCATGTTTATACAGATGGCCCTGTAGGTATTTCCATGTTTATACAGATGGCAGTGTAGATATTTCCATGTTTATACAGATGGCGGTGTAGGTATTTCCTTGTTTATACAGATAGCGGTGTAGATATTTCCATGTTTATACATATAGCGGTGCAGATATTTCCATGTTTGTACAGATGGCGGTGTTGATATTTCCATCTACACACAGATGACCGTGTAGATATTTCCATGTTTATACAGATTGCGGTTTAGATATTTCCATGTTTATACAGATGGCAGTGAAGATATTTCCATGTTTATACAGATAGTGGTGTAGATATTTCCATGTTTATACAGATGGCGGTGTAGATACATCCATGTTTCTGAAGATGGCGGTGTAGACATTTTCATGTTTATAGAGATGGCGTTGTAGATATTTTCATGTATATAGAGATTGCAGTGTAGATATTTCCATGTATATAGAGAAATCGGTGTAGGTATTTCCATGTTTATAGAGATAGCGGTGTGGATATTTCCATATTTATTCAGATAGCGGTGTAGGTATTTCCATGTTTATACAGATGGCGGTGTAGATATTTCCTTGTTTATGCAGATATCGGTGTAGATATTTCCAGGTTTATACAGAGAGCGGTGTAGATATTTCCACGTTTTACAGATACTGGTGTAGATATTTCCATCTTTATACAGTTAGCGGTGCAGATATTTCCATGTTTACACAAATAGCCGTGTAGATATTTCTATGTTTACACAGATAGAGTTGCAGATATTTCCATGTTTATAAAGATAGCGGTGCAGACATTTCCATGTTTATACAGATAGCGGTGTGGCTATTTCCATGTTTATACAGATAGCGGTGTGGGTATTTCCATGTTTATACAGATAGCGTTATAGATATTTCCATGTTTATAGAGATGACTGTCTAGATATTTCCATGTTTATACAGATGGTAGTGTAGATATTTCCACGTTTATACAGATGACTGTGAAGTTATTTCCATGTTTATACATATGTCAGTGTAGATATTTTCATGTTTATAGAGATAACGATGTAGATATTTCCATGTTTATACAGATAGCGGTGTAGACATTTCCATGTTTAGAGAGACAGCGTTGTAGATATTTCCATATTTATACAGATAGCTGTGTAGATCTTTCCAGGTTTCTACAGATAGCGGTGTAGATATTTCCATGTTTATACAGATAGCGGTGTAGATATTTCCATGTTTATAAAGATGGCGTTGTAGGTATTTCCATGTTTATAGAGATAGCAGTGTAGATATTTCCATGATTATACAACTCGCAGTGCAGATATTTCCATCTTTATACAGATGGCAGAGAAGATTTTTCCACGTTTTTACAGATAGTGGGGTAGATATTTCCATGTTTATACAGATGGCGGTGTAGATACAGCCATGTTTCTGAAGATGGCGGTGTAGATATTTTCATTTTTATAGAGATGGCAGTGTAGATAATTCCATGTTTATAGAGATTGCGATGTAGATATTTCCATGTTTATAGAGAAAGCGGTGTTGGTATTTCCATGTTTATAGAGATAGCGGTGTAGATATTTCCATCTTTGCACCGATTGCTCTGTAGTTATTTCCATTTTTACACAGATAGCTGGGTAGATATTTCCAAGTTTTCGCAGATAGCTTTGTAGATATTTCCATGTTTACACAGATAGCATTGTATATATTTCCATGTTTATACTGATAGCGGTGTAGATATTTCCATGTTCATACAGATAGCGGTGTAGATATTTCCATGTTTATACAGATAGCGGTGGAGATATTTCCCTGTTTACACAGATAGCGATGTAGATATTTCCGTGTGTATACACATAGCGGTGTAGATATTTCCATGTTTATAGAGATAGTGGTGTAGATATTTCCATGTTTATACAGATGGCTGTGTAGATATTTCCATGTGTGTACTGATGGCAGTGTAGATATTTCCATGTTTATACAGATGGCCCTGTAGGTATTTCCATGTTTATACAGATGGCAGTGTAGATATTTCCATGTTTATGCAGATGGCGGTGTAGGTATTTCCTTGTTTATACAGATAGCGGTGTAGATATTTCCATGTTTATACATATAGCGGTGCAGATATTTCCATGTTTGTACAGATGGCGGTGTTGATATTTCCATCTATACACAGATGACCGTGTAGATATTTCCATGATTATACAGATTGCGGTTTAGATATTTCCATGTTTATACAGATGGCAGTGAAGATATTTCCATGTTTATACAGATAGTGGTGTAGATATTTCCATGTTTATACAGATGGCGGTGTAGATACATCCATGTTTCTGAAGATGGCGGTGTAGACATTTTCATGTTTATAGAGATGGCGTTGTAGATATTTTCATGTATATAGAGATTGCAGTGTAGATATTTCCATGTATATAGAGAAATCGGTGTAGGTATTTCCATGTTTATAGAGATAGCGGTGTGGATATTTCCATATTTATTCAGATAGCGGTGTAGGTATTTCCATGTTTATACAGATGGCGGTGTAGATATTTCCTTGTTTATGCAGATATCGGTGTAGATATTTCCAGGTTTATACAGAGAGCGGTGTAGATATTTCCACGTTTTACAGATACTGGTGTAGATATTTCCATCTTTATACAGTTAGCGGTGCAGATATTTCCATGTTTACACAAATAGCCGTGTAGATATTTCTATGTTTACACAGATAGAGTTGCAGATATTTCCATGTTTATAAAGATAGCGGTGCAGACATTTCCATGTTTATACAGATAGCGGTGTGGCTATTTCCATGTTTATACAGATAGCGGTGTGGGTATTTCCATGTTTATACAGATAGCGTTATAGATATTTCCATGTTTATAGAGATGACTGTCTAGATATTTCCATGTTTATACAGATGGTGGTGTAGATATTTCCATGTTTATACAGATGACTGTGAAGTTATTTCCATGTTTCTACATATGTCAGTGTAGATATTTTCATGTTTATAGAGATAACGATGTAGATATTTCCATGTTTATACAGATAGCGGTGTAGACATTTCCATGTTTAGAGAGACAGCGTTGTAGATATTTCCATATTTATACAGATAGCTGTGTAGATCTTTCCAGGTTTCTACAGATAGCGGTGTAGATATTTCCATGTTTATACAGATAGCGGTGTAGATATTTCCATGTTTATAAAGATGGCGTTGTAGGTATTTCCATGTTTATAGAGATAGCAGTGTAGATATTTCCATGATTATACAACTCGCAGTGCAGATATTTCCATCTTTATACAGATGGCAGAGAAGATTTTTCCACGTTTTTACAGATAGTGGTGTAGATATTTCCATGTTTATACAGATGGCGGTGTAGATACAGCCATGTTTCTGAAGATGGCGGTGTAGATATTTTCATTTTTATAGAGATGGCAGTGTAGATAATTCCATGTTTATAGAGATTGCGATGTAGATATTTCCATGTTTATAGAGAAAGCAGTGTTGGTATTTCCATGTTTATAGAGATAGCGGTGTAGATATTTCCAAATTTCTACAGATAGCGGTGAAGTTATTTCCATCTTTATACAGATGGCGGTGTAGATATTTCCATGTTTCTACAGATGGCAGTGTAGATATTTCCTTGTTTATACAGATAGCGGTGTTGATATTTCCATGTTTATACAGATGGCGGTGTAGGTATTTCCTTGTTTATACAGATAGCGGTGTAGATATTTCCATGTTTATACAGATAGCGGTGCAGATATTTCCATGTTTGTACAGATGGCGGTGTTGATATTTCCATCTATACACAGATGACCGTGTAGATATTTCCATGTTTATACAGATTGCGGTTTAGATATTTCCCTGTTTATACAGACCACAGTGTAGATATTTCCATCTTTATACAGATAGCGGTGTGGGTATTTCCATGTTTATACAGATAGCGGTATAGATATTTCCATGTTTATAGAGATGACTGTCTAGATATTTCCATGTTTATACAGATGGTGGTGTAGATATTTCCATGTTTATACAGATGACTGTGAAGTTATTTCCATGTTTATACATATGTCAGTGTAGATATTTTCATGTTTATAGAGATAACGATGTAGATATTTCCATGTTTATACAGATAGCGGTGTAGACATTTCCATGTTTAGAGAGACAGCGTTGTAGTTATTTCCATATTTATACAGATAGCTGTGTAGATCTTTCCAGGTTTCTACAGATAGCGGTGTAGATATTTCCATGTTTATACAGATAGCGGTGTAGATATTTCCATGTTTATAAAGATGGCGTTGTAGGTATTTCCATGTTTATAGAGATAGCAGTGTAGATATTTCCAGGATTATACAACTCGCAGTGCAGATATTTCCATCTTTATACAGATGGCAGAGAAGATTTTTCCACGTTTTTACAGATAGTGGTGTAGATATTTCCATGTTTATACAGATGGCGGTGTAGATACAGCCATGTTTCTGAAGATGGCGGTGTAGATATTTTCATTTTTATAGAGATGGCAGTGTAGATAATTCCATGTTTATAGAGATTGCGATGTAGATATTTCCATGTTTATAGAGAAAGCGGTGTTGGTATTTCCATGTTTATAGAGATAGCGGTGTAGATATTTCCAAATTTCTACAGATAGCGGTGTAGTTATTTCCATCTTTATACAGATGGCGGTGTAGATATTTCCATGTTTCTACAGATGGCAGTGTAGATATTTCCTTGTTTATACTGATAGTGGTGTTGATATTTCCATGTTTATACAGATGGCGGTGTAGGTATTTCCTTGTTTATACAGATAGCGGTGTAGATATTTCCATGTTTATACAGATAGCGGTGCAGATATTTCCATGTTTGTACAGATGGCGGTGTTGATATTTCCATCTATACACAGATGACCGTGTAGATATTTCCATGTTTATACAGATTGCGGTTTAGATATTTCCCTGTTTATACAGACCGCGGTGTAGATATTTCCATGTTTATACAGATAGCGGTGAAGTTATTTCCAAGTTTGTACAGATGGCGGTGTTGATATTTCCATCTATACACAGATGACCGTGTAGATATTTCCATGTTTATACAGATGGTGGCGCAGATATTTCCATGGATAAGTAGATGGCGGTGTAGATATTTCCATGTTTATACAGATAGCGGTGTAGTTATTTCCATGTTTATATAGATAGCGGTTTAGATATTTCCATGTATATACACATGGCTGTGTAGATATTTCCATGTTTATACAGATGGCAGTGTAGATATTTCCATGTTTATACAGATAACTTTGTAAGTTTTTCCATGTTTATACAGATGACGGTATAGATATTTCGATGTTTATAGAGATAGCAGTGGAGATATTTCCATGCTTATACAGATAGCGATGAAGATATTTCCATGTTTATACTGATCGCGGTGTAGATATTTCCATGTTTATACAGATGGCGGTGTAGGTATTTCCATGTTCATACAGATAGTGGTGTTGGTATTTACATGCTTATACAACTAGCGTTGTAGATATTTCCATGTTTATACAGCTCGCGGTGTAGATATTTCCATTTATATAGAGATGGCAGTGTAGATATTTCCTTGTTTATACAGACGGCGGTGTAGATATTTTCATGTTTGCACAGATAGCGGTGAAGATATTTCCATGTTTATACAGATAGCGGTGTAGGTATTTCCATGTTTATACAGATCGTGGTGTAGATATTTACATGTTTATACAGATAGTGGTGTAGATATTAACATGTTTATACAGACCGCGGTGTAGATATTTCCATGTTTACACACATAGCATGATAGATATTTCCATGTTTATACAGATTGCGGTGTAGATATGTCCATGATTATACAGATAGCGGTGTATATATTTTCATGTTTATACAGATAGCGGTGGAGATACTACCATGTTTATAGAGACTGCGGTATAGATATTTCCATGTTTATACAGATAGCGGTGTAGATATTTCCATGTTTACGGACATAGCGGTGTACATATTTCCATCTTTGCACCGATTGCTCTGTAGTTATTTCCATTTTTACACAGATAGCTGGGTAGATATTTCCAAGTTTTCGCAGATAGCTTTGTAGATATTTCCATGTTTACACAGATAGCATTGTATATATTTCCATGTTTATACTGATAGCGGTGTAGATATTTCCATGTTCATACAGATAGCGGTGTAGATATTTCCATGTTTATACAGATAGCGGTGGAGATATTTCCCTGTTTACACAGATAGCGATGTAGATATTTCCGTGTGTATACACATAGCGGTGTAGATATTTCCATGTTTATAGAGATAGTGGTGTAGATATTTCCATGTTTATACAGATGGCTGTGTAGATATTTCCATGTGTGTACTGATGGCAGTGTAGATATTTCCATGTTTATACAGATGGCCCTGTAGGTATTTCCATGTTTATACAGATGGCAGTGTAGATATTTCCATGTTTATACAGATGGCGGTGTAGGTATTTCCTTGTTTATACAGATAGCGGTGTAGATATTTCCATGTTTATACATACAGCGGTGCAGATATTTCCATGTTTGTACAGATGGCGGTGTTGATATTTCCATCTATACACAGATGACCGTGTAGATATTTCCATGTTTATACAGATTGCGGTTTAGATATTTCCATGTTTATACAGATGGCAGTGAAGATATTTCCATGTTTATACAGATAGTGGTGTAGATATTTCCATGTTTATACAGATGGCGGTGTAGATACATCCATGTTTCTGAAGATGGCGGTGTAGACATTTTCATGTTTATAGAGATGGCGTTGTAGATATTTTCATGTATATAGAGATTGCAGTGTAGATATTTCCATGTATATAGAGAAATCGGTGTAGGTATTTCCATGTTTATAGAGATAGCGGTGTGGATATTTCCATATTTATTCAGATAGCGGTGTAGGTATTTCCATGTTTATACAGATGGCGGTGTAGATATTTCCTTGTTTATGCAGATATCGGTGTAGATATTTCCAGGTTTATACAGAGAGCGGTGTAGATATTTCCACGTTTTACAGATACTGGTGTAGATATTTCCATCTTTATACAGTTAGCGGTGCAGATATTTCCATGTTTACACAAATAGCCGTGTAGATATTTCTATGTTTACACAGATAGAGTTGCAGATATTTCCATGTTTATAAAGATAGCGGTGCAGACATTTCCATGTTTATACAGATAGCGGTGTGGCTATTTCCATGTTTATACAGATAGCGGTGTGGGTATTTCCATGTTTATACAGATAGCGTTATAGATATTTCCATGTTTATAGAGATGACTGTCTAGATATTTCCATGTTTATACAGATGGTGGTGTAGATATTTCCATGTTTATACAGATGACTGTGAAGTTATTTCCATGTTTCTACATATGTCAGTGTAGATATTTTCATGTTTATAGAGATAACGATGTAGATATTTCCATGTTTATACAGATAGCGGTGTAGACATTTCCATGTTTAGAGAGACAGCGTTGTAGATATTTCCATATTTATACAGATAGCTGTGTAGATCTTTCCAGGTTTCTACAGATAGCGGTGTAGATATTTCCATGTTTATACAGATAGCGGTGTAGATATTTCCATGTTTATAAAGATGGCGTTGTAGGTATTTCCATGTTTATAGAGATAGCAGTGTAGATATTTCCATGATTATACAACTCGCAGTGCAGATATTTCCATCTTTATACAGATGGCAGAGAAGATTTTTCCACGTTTTTACAGATAGTGGTGTAGATATTTCCATGTTTATACAGATGGCGGTGTAGATACAGCCATGTTTCTGAAGATGGCGGTGTAGATATTTTCATTTTTATAGAGATGGCAGTGTAGATAATTCCATGTTTATAGAGATTGCGATGTAGATATTTCCATGTATATAGAGAAAGCGGTGTTGGTATTTCCATGTTTATAGAGATAGCGGTGTAGATATTTCCAAATTTCTACAGATAGCGGTGTAGTTATTTCCATCTTTATACAGATGGCGGTGTAGATATTTCCATGTTTCTACAGATGGCAGTGTAGATATTTCCTTGTTTATACAGATAGCGGTGTTGATATTTCCATGTTTATACAGATGGCGGTGTAGGTATTTCCTTGTTTATACAGATAGCGGTGTAGATATTTCCATGTTTATACAGATAGCGGTGCAGATATTTCCATGTTTGTACAGATGGCGGTGTTGATATTTCCATCTATACACAGATGACCGTGTAGATATTTCCATGTTTATACAGATTGCGGTTTAGATATTTCCCTGTTTATACAGACCGCGGTGTAGATATTTCCATGTTTATACAGATAGCGGTGCAGTTATTTCCAAGTTTGTACAGATGGCGGTGTTGATATTTCCATCTATACACAGATGACCATGTAGATATTTCCATGTTTATACAGATGGTGGCGCAGATATTTCCATGGATAAGTAGATGGCGGTGTAGATATTTCCATGTTTATACAGATAGCGGTGTAGTTATTTCCATGTTTATATAGATAGCGGTTTAGATATTTCCATGTATATACACATGGCTGTGTAGATATTTCCATGTTTATACAGATGGCAGTGTAGATATTTCCATGTTTATACAGATAACTTTGTAAGTTTTTCCATGTTTATACAGATGGCGGTATAGATATTTCGATGTTTATAGAGATAGCAGTGGAGATATTTCCATGCTTATACAGATAGCGGTGAAGATATTTCCATGTTTATACTGATCGCGGTGTAGATATTTCCATGTTTATACAGATGGCGGTGTAGGTATTTCCATGTTCATACAGATAGTGGTGTTGGTATTTACATGCTTATACAACTAGCGTTGTAGATATTTCCATGTTTATACAGCTCACGGTGTAGATATTTCCATTTATATAGAGATGGCAGTGTAGATATTTCCTTGTTTATACAGACGGCGGTGTAGATATTTTCATGTTTGCACAGATAGCGGTGAAGATATTTCCATGTTTATACAGATAGCGGTGTAGGTATTTCCATGTTTATACAGATCGTGGTGTAGATATTTACATGTTTATACAGATAGTGGTGTAGATATTAACATGTTTATACAGACCGCGGTGTAGATATTTCCATGTTTACACACATAGCATGATAGATATTTCCATGTTTATACAGATTGCGGTGTAGATATGTCCATGATTATACAGATAGCGGTGTATATATTTTCATGTTTATACAGATAGCGGTGGAGATACTACCATGTTTATAGAGACTGCGGTATAGATATTTCCATGTTTATACAGATAGCGGTGTAGTTATTTCCATGTTTACGGACATAGCGGTGTAGATATTTCCATCTTTGCACCGATTGCTCTGTAGTTATTTCCATTTTTACACAAATAGCTGGGTAGATATTTCCAAGTTTTCGCAGATAGCTTTGTAGATATTTCCATGTTTACACAGATAGCATTGTATATATTTCCATGTTTATACTGATAGCGGTGTAGATATTTCCATGTTCATACAGATAGCGGTGTAGATATTTCCATGTTTATACAGATAGCGGTGGAGATATTTCCCTGTTTACACAGATAGCGATGTAGATATTTCCGTGTGTATACACATAGCGGTGTAGATATTTCCATGTTTATAGAGATAGTGGTGTAGATATTTCCATGTTTATACAGATGGCTGTGTAGATATTTCCATGTGTGTACTGATGGCAGTGTAGATATTTCCATGTTTATACAGATGGCCCTGTAGGTATTTCCATGTTTATACAGATGGCAGTGTAGATATTTCCATGTTTATACAGATGGCGGTGTAGGTATTTCCTTGTTTATACAGATAGCGGTGTAGATATTTCCATGTTTATACATATAGCGGTGCAGATATTTCCATGTTTGTACAGATGGCGGTGTTGATATTTCCATCTACACACAGATGACCGTGTAGATATTTCCATGTTTATACAGATTGCGGTTTAGATATTTCCATGTTTATACAGATGGCAGTGAAGATATTTCCATGTTTATACAGATAGTGGTGTAGATATTTCCATGTTTATACAGATGGCGGTGTAGATACATCCATGTTTCTGAAGATGGCGGTGTAGACATTTTAATGTTTATAGAGATGGCGTTGTAGATATTTTCATGTATATAGAGATTGCAGTGTAGATATTTCCATGTATATAGAGAAATCGGTGTAGGTATTTCCATGTTTATAGAGATAGCGGTGTGGATATTTCCATATTTATTCAGATAGCGGTGTAGGTATTTCCATGTTTATACAGATGGCGGTGTAGATATTTCCTTGTTTATGCAGATATCGGTGTAGATATTTCCAGGTTTATACAGAGAGCGGTGTAGATATTTCCACGTTTTACAGATACTGGTGTAGATATTTCCATCTTTATACAGTTAGCGGTGCAGATATTTCCATGTTTACACAAATAGCCGTGTAGATATTTCTATGTTTACACAGATAGAGTTGCAGATATTTCCATGTTTATAAAGATAGCGGTGCAGACATTTCCATGTTTATACAGATAGCGGTGTGGCTATTTCCATGTTTATACAGATAGCGGTGTGGGTATTTCCATGTTTATACAGATAGCGTTATAGATATTTCCATGTTTATAGAGATGACTGTCTAGATATTTCCATGTTTATACAGATGGTAGTGTAGATATTTCCATGTTTATACAGATGACTGTGAAGTTATTTCCATGTTTATACATATGTCAGTGTAGATATTTTCATGTTTATAGAGATAACGATGTAGATATTTCCATGTTTATACAGATAGCGCTGTAGACATTTCCATGTTTAGAGAGACAGCGTTGTAGATATTTCCATATTTATACAGATAGCTGTGTAGATCTTTCCAGGTTTCTACAGATAGCGGTGTAGATATTTCCATGTTTATACAGATAGCGGTGTAGATATTTCCATGTTTATAAAGATGGCGTTGTAGGTATTTCCATGTTTATAGAGATAGCAGTGTAGATATTTCCATGATTATACAACTCGCAGTGCAGATATTTCCATCTTAATACAGATGGCAGAGAAGATTTTTCCACATTTTTACAGATAGTGGTGTAGATATTTCCATGTTTATACAGATGGCGGTGTAGATACAGCCATGTTTCTGAAGATGGCGGTGTAGATATTTTCATTTTTATAGAGATGGCAGTGTAGATAATTCCATGTTTATAGAGATTGCGATGTAGATATTTCCATGTTTATAGAGAAAGCGGTGTTGGTATTTCCATGTTTATAGAGATAGCGGTGTAGATATTTCCAAATTTCTACAGATAGCGGTGTAGTTATTTCCATCTTTATACAGATGGCGGTGTAGATATTTCCATGTTTCTACAGATGTCAGTGTAGATATTTCCTTGTTTATACAGATAGCGGTGTTGATATTTCCATGTTTATACAGATGGCGGTGTAGGTATTTCCTTGTTTATACAGATAGCGGTGTAGATATTTCCATGTTTAAACAGATAGCGGTGCAGATATTTCCATGTTTGTACAGATGGCGGTGTTGATATTTCCATCTATACACAGATGACCGTGTAGATATTTCCATGTTTATACAGATTGCGGTTTAGATATTTCCCTGTTTATACAGACCACGGTGTTGATATTTCCATGTTTATACAAATAGCGGTGTGGGTATTTCCATGTTTATACAGATAGCGGTATAGATATTTCCATGTTTATAGAGATGACTGTCTAGATATTTCCATGTTTATACAGATGGTGGTGTAGATATTTCCATGTTTATACAGATGACTGTGAAGTTATTTCCATGTTTATACATATGTCAGTGTAGATATTTTCATGTTTATAGAGATAACGATGTAGATATTTCCATGTTTATACAGATAGCGGTGTAGACATTTCCATGTTTAGAGAGACAGCGTTGTAGATATTTCCATATTTATACAGATAGCTGTGTAGATCTTTCCAGGTTTCTACAGATAGCGGTGTAGATATTTCCATGTTTATACAGATAGCGGTGTAGATATTTCCATGTTTATAAAGATGGCGTTGTAGGTATTTCCATGTTTATAGAGATAGCAGTGTAGATATTTCCATGATTATACAACTCGCAGTGCAGATATTTCCATCTTTATACAGATGGCAGAGAAGATTTTTCCACGTTTTTACAGATAGTGGTGTAGATATTTCCATGTTTATACAGATGGCGGTGTAGATACAGCCATGTTTCTGAAGATGGCGGTGTAGATATTTTCATTTTTATAGAGATGGCAGTGTAGATAATTCCATGTTTATAGAGATTGCGATGTAGATATTTCCATGTATATAGAGAAAGCGGTGTTGGTATTTCCATGTTTATAGAGATAGCGGTGTAGATATTTCCAAATTTCTACAGATAGCGGTGTAGTTATTTCCATCTTTATACAGATGGCGGTGTAGATATTTCCATGTTTCTACAGATGGCAGTGTAGATATTTCCTTGTTTATACAGATAGCGGTGTTGATATTTCCATGTTTATACAGATGGCGGTGTAGGTATTTCCTTGTTTATACAGATAGCGGTGTAGATATTTCCATGTTTATACAGATAGCGGTGCAGATATTTCCATGTTTGTACAGATGGCGGTGTTGGTATTTCCATCTATACACAGATGACCGTGTAGATATTTCCATGTTTATACAGATTGCGGTTTAGATATTTCCCTGTTTATACAGACCGCGGTGTAGATATTTCCATGTTTATACAGATAGCGGTGCAGTTATTTCCAAGTTTGTACAGATGGCGGTGTTGATATTTCCATCTATACACAGATGACCATGTAGATATTTCCATGTTTATACAGATGGTGGCGCAGATATTTCCATGGATAAGTAGATGGCGGTGTAGATATTTCCATGTTTATACAGATAGCGGTGTAGTTATTTCCATGTTTATATAGATAGCGGTTTAGATATTTCCATGTATATACACATGGCTGTGTAGATATTTCCATGTTTATACAGATGGCAGTGTAGATATTTCCATGTTTATACAGATAACTTTGTAAGTTTTTCCATGTTTATACAGATGGCGGTATAGATATTTCGATGTTTATAGAGATAGCAGTGGAGATATTTCCATGCTTATACAGATAGCGGTGAAGATATTTCCATGTTTATACTGATCGCGGTGTAGATATTTCCATGTTTATACAGATGGCGGTGTAGGTATTTCCATGTTCATACAGATAGTGGTGTTGGTATTTACATGCTTATACAACTAGCGTTGTAGATATTTCCATGTTTATACAGCTCACGGTGTAGATATTTCCATTTATATAGAGATGGCAGTGTAGATATTTCCTTGTTTATACAGACGGCGGTGTAGATATTTTCATGTTTGCACAGATAGCGGTGAAGATATTTCCATGTTTATACAGATAGCGGTGTAGGTATTTCCATGTTTATACAGATCGTGGTGTAGATATTTACATGTTTATACAGATAGTGGTGTAGATATTAACATGTTTATACAGACCGCGGTGTAGATATTTCCATGTTTACACACATAGCATGATAGATATTTCCATGTTTATACAGATTGCGGTGTAGATATGTCCATGATTATACAGATAGCGGTGTATATATTTTCATGTTTATACAGATAGCGGTGGAGATACTACCATGTTTATAGAGACTGCGGTATAGATATTTCCATGTTTATACAGATAGCGGTGTAGTTATTTCCATGTTTACGGACATAGCGGTGTAGATATTTCCATCTTTGCACCGATTGCTCTGTAGTTATTTCCATTTTTACACAAATAGCTGGGTAGATATTTCCAAGTTTTCGCAGATAGCTTTGTAGATATTTCCATGTTTACACAGATAGCATTGTATATATTTCCATGTTTATACTGATAGCGGTGTAGATATTTCCATGTTCATACAGATAGCGGTGTAGATATTTCCATGTTTATACAGATAGCGGTGGAGATATTTCCCTGTTTACACAGATAGCGATGTAGATATTTCCGTGTGTATACACATAGCGGTGTAGATATTTCCATGTTTATAGAGATAGTGGTGTAGATATTTCCATGTTTATACAGATGGCTGTGTAGATATTTCCATGTGTGTACTGATGGCAGTGTAGATATTTCCATGTTTATACAGATGGCCCTGTAGGTATTTCCATGTTTATACAGATGGCAGTGTAGATATTTCCATGTTTATACAGATGGCGGTGTAGGTATTTCCTTGTTTATACAGATAGCGGTGTAGATATTTCCATGTTTATACATATAGCGGTGCAGATATTTCCATGTTTGTACAGATGGCGGTGTTGATATTTCCATCTACACACAGATGACCGTGTAGATATTTCCATGTTTATACAGATTGCGGTTTAGATATTTCCATGTTTATACAGATGGCAGTGAAGATATTTCCATGTTTATACAGATAGTGGTGTAGATATTTCCATGTTTATACAGATGGCGGTGTAGATACATCCATGTTTCTGAAGATGGCGGTGTAGACATTTTAATGTTTATAGAGATGGCGTTGTAGATATTTTCATGTATATAGAGATTGCAGTGTAGATATTTCCATGTATATAGAGAAATCGGTGTAGGTATTTCCATGTTTATAGAGATAGCGGTGTGGATATTTCCATATTTATTCAGATAGCGGTGTAGGTATTTCCATGTTTATACAGATGGCGGTGTAGATATTTCCTTGTTTATGCAGATATCGGTGTAGATATTTCCAGGTTTATACAGAGAGCGGTGTAGATATTTCCACGTTTTACAGATACTGGTGTAGATATTTCCATCTTTATACAGTTAGCGGTGCAGATATTTCCATGTTTACACAAATAGCCGTGTAGATATTTCTATGTTTACACAGATAGAGTTGCAGATATTTCCATGTTTATAAAGATAGCGGTGCAGACATTTCCATGTTTATACAGATAGCGGTGTGGCTATTTCCATGTTTATACAGATAGCGGTGTGGGTATTTCCATGTTTATACAGATAGCGTTATAGATATTTCCATGTTTATAGAGATGACTGTCTAGATATTTCCATGTTTATACAGATGGTAGTGTAGATATTTCCATGTTTATACAGATGACTGTGAAGTTATTTCCATGTTTCTACATATGTCAGTGTAGATATTTTCATGTTTATAGAGATAACGATGTAGATATTTCCATGTTTATACAGATAGCGCTGTAGACATTTCCATGTTTAGAGAGACAGCGTTGTAGATATTTCCATATTTATACAGATAGCTGTGTAGATCTTTCCAGGTTTCTACAGATAGCGGTGTAGATATTTCCATGTTTATACAGATAGCGGTGTAGATATTTCCATGTTTATAAAGATGGCGTTGTAGGTATTTCCATGTTTATAGAGATAGCAGTGTAGATATTTCCATGATTATACAACTCGCAGTGCAGATATTTCCATCTTTATACAGATGGCAGAGAAGATTTTTCCACATTTTTACAGATAGTGGTGTAGATATTTCCATGTTTATACAGATGGCGGTGTAGATACAGCCATGTTTCTGAAGATGGCGGTGTAGATATTTTCATTTTTATAGAGATGGCAGTGTAGATAATTCCATGTTTATAGAGATTGCGATGTAGATATTTCCATGTTTATAGAGAAAGCGGTGTTGGTATTTCCATGTTTATAGAGATAGCGGTGTAGATATTTCCAAATTTCTACAGATAGCGGTGTAGTTATTTCCATCTTTATACAGATGGCGGTGTAGATATTTCCATGTTTCTACAGATGTCAGTGTAGATATTTCCTTGTTTATACAGATAGCGGTGTTGATATTTCCATGTTTATACAGATGGCGGTGTAGGTATTTCCTTGTTTATACAGATAGCGGTGTAGATATTTCCATGTTTAAACAGATAGCGGTGCAGATATTTCCATGTTTGTACACATGGCGGTGTTGATATTTCCATCTATACACAGATGACCGTGTAGATATTTCCATGTTTATACAGATTGCGGTTTAGATATTTCCCTGTTTATACAGACCACGGTGTTGATATTTCCATGTTTATACAAATAGCGGTGTGGGTATTTCCATGTTTATACAGATAGCGGTATAGATATTTCCATGTTTATAGAGATGACTGTCTAGATATTTCCATGTTTATACAGATGGTGGTGTAGATATTTCCATGTTTATACAGATGACTGTGAAGTTATTTCCATGTTTATACATATGTCAGTGTAGATATTTTCATGTTTATAGAGATAACGATGTAGATATTTCTATGTTTATACAGATAGCGGTGTAGACATTTCCATGTTTAGAGAGACAGCGTTGTAGATATTTCCATATTTATACAGATAGCTGTGTAGATCTTTCCAGGTTTCTACAGATAGCGGTGTAGATATTTCCATGTTTATACAGATAGCGGTGTAGATATTTCCATGTTTATAAAGATGGCGTTGTAGGTATTTCCATGTTTATAGAGATAGCAGTGTAGATATTTCCATGATTATACAACTCGCAGTGCAGATACTTCCATCTTTATACAGATGGCAGAGAAGATTTTTCCACGTTTTTACAGATAGTGGTGTAGATATTTCCATGTTTATACAGATGGCGGTGTAGATACAGCCATGTTTCTGAAGATGGCGGTGTAGATATTTTCATTTTTATAGAGATGGCAGTGTAGATAATTCCATGTTTATAGAGATTGCGATGTAGATATTTCCATGTATATAGAGAAAGCGGTGTTGGTATTTCCATGTTTATAGAGATAGCGGTGTAGATATTTCCAAATTTCTACAGATAGCGGTGTAGTTATTTCCATCTTTATACAGATGGCGGTGTAGATATTTCCATGTTTCTACAGATGGCAGTGTAGATATTTCCTTGTTTATACAGATAGCGGTGTTGATATTTCCATGTTTATACAGATGGCGGTGTAGGTATTTCCTTGTTTATACAGATAGCGGTGTAGATATTTCCACGTTTTACAGATAGTGGTGGAGATATTTCCATCTTTATACAGTTAGCGGTGCAGATATTTCCATGTTTACACAAATAGCCGTGTAGATATTTCTATGTTTACACAGATAGAGTTGCAGATATTTCCATGTTTATAAAGATAGCGGTGCAGACATTTCCATGTTTATACAGATAGCGTTGTGGCTATTTCCATGTTTATACAGATAGCGGTGTGGGTATTTCCATGTTTATACAGATAGCGTTATAGATATTTCCATGTTTATAGAGATGACTGTCTAGATATTTCCATGTTTATACAGATGGTGGTGTAGATATTTCCATGTTTATACAGATGACTGTGAAGTTATTTCCATGTTTATACATATGTCAGTGTAGATGTTTTCATGTTTATAGAGATAACGATGTAGATATTTCCATGTTTATACAGATAGCGGTGTAGACATTTCCATGTTTAGAGAGACAGCGTTGTAGATATTTCCATATTTATACAGATAGCTGTGTAGATCTTTCCAGGTTTCTACAGATAGCGGTGTAGATATTTCCATGTTTATACAGATAGCGGTGTAGATATTTCCATGTTTATAAAGATGGCGTTGTAGGTATTTCCATGTTTATAGAGATAGCAGTGTAGATATTTCCATGATTATACAACTCGCAGTGCAGATATTTCCATCTTTATACAGATGGCAGAGAAGATTTTTCCACGTTTTTACAGATAGTGGTGTAGATGTTTCCATGTTTATACAGATGGCGGTGTAGATACAGCCATGTTTCTGAAGATGGCGGTGTAGATATTTTCATTTTTATAGAGATGGCAGTGTAGATAATTCCATGTTTATAGAGATTGCGATGTAGATATTTCCATGTTTATAGAGAAAGCGGTGTTGGTATTTCCATGTTTATAGAGATAGCGGTGTAGATATTTCCAAATTTCTACAGATAGCGGTGTAGTTATTTCCATCTTTATACAGATGGCGGTGTAGATATTTCCATGTTTCTACAGATGGCAGTGTAGATATTTCCTTGTTTATACAGATAGCGGTGTTGATATTTCCATGTTTATACAGATGGCGGTGTAGGTATTTCCTTGTTTATACAGATAGCGGTGTAGATATTTCCATGTTTATACAGATAGCGGTGCAGATATTTCCATGTTTGTACAGATGGCGGTGTTGATATTTCCATCTATACACAGATGACTGTGTAGATATTTCCATGTTTATACAGATTGCGGTTTAGATATTTCCCTGTTTATACAGACCGCGGTGTAGATATTTCCATGTTTATACAGATAGCGGTGCAGTTATTTCCAAGTTTGTACCGATGGCGGTGTTGATATTTCCATCTATACACAGATGACCGTGTAGATATTTCCATGTTTATACAGATGGTGGCGCAGATATTTCCATGGATAAGTAGATGGCGGTGTAGATATTTCCATGTTTATACAGATAGCGGTGTAGTTATTTCCATGTTTATATAGATAGCGGTTTAGATATTTCCATGTATATACACATGGCTGTGTAGATATTTCCATGTTTATACAGATGGCAGTGTAGATATTTCCATGTTTATACAGATAACTTTGTAAGTTTTTCCATGTTTATACAGATGGCGGTATAGATATTTCGATGTTTATAGAGATAGCAGTGGAGATATTTCCATGCTTATACAGATAGCGGTGAAGATATTTCCATGTTTATACTGATCGCGGTGTAGATATTTCCATGTTTATACAGATGGCGGTGTAGGTATTTCCATGTTCATACAGATAGTGGTGTTGGTATTTACATGCTTATACAACTAGCGTTGTAGATATTTCCATGTTTATACAGCTCGCGGTGTAGATATTTCCATTTATATAGAGATGGCAGTGTAGATATTTCCTTGTTTATACAGACGGCGGTGTAGATATTTTCATTTTTGCACAGATAGCGGTGAAGATATTTCCATGTTTATACAGATAGCGGTGTAGGTATTTCCATGTTTATACAGATCGTGGTGTAGATATTTACATGTTTATACAGATAGTGGTGTAGATATTAACATGTTTATACAGACCGCGGTGTAGATATTTCCATGTTTACACACATAGCATGATAGATATTTCCATGTTTATACAGATTGCGGTATAGATATGTCCATGATTATACAGATAGCGGTGTATATATTTTCATGTTTATACAGATAGCGGTGGAGATACTTCCATGTTTATAGAGACTGCGGTATAGATATTTCCATGTTTATACAGATAGCGGTGTAGATATTTCCATGTTTACGGACATAGCGGTGTAGATATTTCCATCTTTGCACCGATTGCTCTGTAGTTATTTCCATTTTTACACAGATAGCTGGGTAGATATTTCCAAGTTTTCGCAGATAGCTTTGTAGATATTTCCATGTTTACAGAGATAGCATTGTATATATTTCCATGTTTATACTGATAGCGGTGTAGATATTTCCATGTTCATACAGATAGCGGTGTAGATATTTCCATGTTTATACAGATAGCGGTGGAGATATTTCCCTGTTTACACAGATAGCGATGTAGATATTTCCGTGTGTATACGCATAGCGGTGTAGATATTTCCATGTTTATAGAGATAGTGGTGTAGATATTTCCATGTTTATACAGATGGCTGTGTAGATATTTCCATGTGTGTACTGATGGCAGTGTAGATATTTCCATGTTTATACAGATGGCCCTGTAGGTATTTCCATGTTTATACAGATGGCAGTGTAGATATTTCCATGTTTATACAGATGGCGGTGTAGGTATTTCCTTGTTTATACAGATAGCGGTGTAGATATTTCCATGTTTATACATATAGCGGTGCAGATATTTCCATGTTTGTACAGATGGCGGTGTTGATATTTCCATCTATACACAGATGACCGTGTAGATATTTCCATGTTTATACAGATTGCGGTTTAGATATGTCCATGTTTATACAGATGGCAGTGAAGATATTTCCATGTTTATACAGATAGTGGTGTAGATATTTCCATGTTTATACAGATGGCGGTGTAGATACATCCATGTTTCTGAAGATGGCGGTGTAGACATTTTCATGTTTATAGAGATGGCGTTGTAGATATTTTCATGTATATAGAGATTGCAGTGTAGATATTTCCATGTATATAGAGAAATCGGTGTAGGTATTTCCATGTTTATAGAGATAGCGGTGTGGATATTTCCATATTTATTCAGATAGCGGTGTAGGTATTTCCATGTTTATACAGATGGCGGTGTAGATATTTCCTTGTTTATGCAGATATCGGTGTAGATATTTCCAGGTTTATACAGAGAGCGGTGTAGATATTTCCACGTTTTACAGATACTGGTGTAGATATTTCCATCTTTATACAGTTAGCGGTGCAGATATTTCCATGTTTACACAAATAGCCGTGTAGATATTTCTATGTTTACACAGATAGAGTTGCAGATATTTCCATGTTTATAAAGATAGCGGTGCAGACATTTCCATGTTTATACAGATAGCGGTGTGGCTATTTCCATGTTTATACAGATAGCGGTGTGGGTATTTCCATGTTTATACAGATAGCGTTATAGATATTTCCATGTTTATAGAGATGACTGTCTAGATATTTCCATGTTTATACAGATGGTGGTGTAGATATTTCCATGTTTATACAGATGACTGTGAAGTTATTTCCATGTTTCTACATATGTCAGTGTAGATATTTTCATGTTTATAGAGATAACGATGTAGATATTTCCATGTTTATACAGATAGCGGTGTAGACATTTCCATGTTTAGAGAGACAGCGTTGTAGATATTTCCATATTTATACAGATAGCTGTGTAGATCTTTCCAGGTTTCTACAGATAGCGGTGTAGATATTTCCATGTTTATACAGATAGCGGTGTAGATATTTCCATGTTTATAAAGATGGCGTTGTAGGTATTTCCATGTTTATAGAGATAGCAGTGTAGATATTTCCATGATTATACAACTCGCAGTGCAGATATTTCCATCTTTATACAGATGGCAGAGAAGATTTTTCCACGTTTTTACAGATAGTGGTGTAGATATTTCCATGTTTATACAGATGGCGGTGTAGATACAGCCATGTTTCTGAAGATGGCGGTGTAGATATTTTCATTTTTATAGAGATGGCAGTGTAGATAATTCCATGTTTATAGAGATTGCGATGTAGATATTTCCATGTTTATAGAGAAAGCGGTGTTGGTATTTCCATGTTTATAGAGATAGCGGTGTAGATATTTCCAAATTTCTACAGATAGCGGTGTAGTTATTTCCATCTTTATACAGATGGCGGTGTAGATATTTCCATGTTTCTACAGATGGCAGTGTAGATATTTCCTTGTTTATACAGATAGCGGTGTTGATATTTCCATGTTTATACAGATGGCGGTGTACGTATTTCCTTGTTTATACAGATAGCGGTGTAGATATTTCCATGTTTAAACAGATAGCGGTGCAGATATTTCCATGTTTGTACAGATGGCGGTGTTGATATTTCCATCTATACACAGATGACCGTGTAGATATTTCCATGTTTATACAGATTGCGGTTTAGATATTTCCCTGTTTATACAGACCACGGTGTGGATATTTCCATGTTTATACAAATAGCGGTGTGAGTATTTCCATGTTTATACAGATAGCGGTATAGATATTTCCATGTTTATAGAGATGACTGTCTAGATATTTCCATGTTTATACAGATGGTTGTGTAGATATTTCCATGTTTATACAGATGACTGTGAAGTTATTTCCATGTTTATACATATGTCAGTGTAGATATTTTCATGTTTATAGAGATAACGATGTAGATATTTCTATGTTTATACAGATAGCGGTGTAGACATTTCCATGTTTAGAGAGACAGCGTTGTAGATATTTCCATATTTATACAGATAGCTGTGTAGATCTTTCCAGGTTTCTACAGATAGCGGTGTAGATATTTCCATGTTTATACAGATAGCGGTGTAGATATTTCCATGTTTATAAAGATGGCGTTGTAGGTATTTCCATGTTTATAGAGATAGCAGTGTAGATATTTCCATGATTATACAACTCGCAGTGCAGATATTTCCATCTTTATACAGAAGGCAGAGAAGATTTTTCCACGTTTTTACAGATAGTGGTGTAGATATTTCCATGTTTATACAGATGGCGGTGTAGATACAGCCATGTTTCTGAAGATGGCGGTGTAGATATTTTCATTTTTATAGAGATGGCAGTGTAGATAATTCCATGTTTATAGAGATTGCGATGTAGATATTTCCATGTATATAGAGAAAGCGGTGTTGGTATTTCCATGTTTATAGAGATAGCGGTGTAGATATTTCCAAATTTCTACAGATAGCGGTGTAGTTATTTCCATCTTTATACAGATGGCGGTGTAGATATTTCCATGTTTCTACAGATGGCAGTGTAGATATTTCCTTGTTTATACAGATAGCGGTGTTGATATTTCCATGTTTATACAGATGGCGGTGTAGGTATTTCCTTGTTTATACAGATAGCGGTGTAGATATTTCCACGTTTTACAGATAGTGGTGGAGATATTTCCATCTTTATACAGTTAGCGGTGCAGATATTTCCATGTTTACACAAATAGCCGTGTAGATATTTCTATGTTTACACAGATAGAGTTGCAGATATTTCCATGTTTATAAAGATAGCGGTGCAGACATTTCCATGTTTATACAGATAGCGGTGTGGCTATTTCCATGTTTATACAGATAGCGGTGTGGGTATTTCCATGTTTATACAGATAGCGTTATAGATATTTCCATGTTTATAGAGATGACTGTCTAGATATTTCCATGTTTATACAGATGGTGGTGTAGATATTTCCATGTTTATACAGATGACTGTGAAGTTATTTCCATGTTTATACATATGTCAGTGTAGATATTTTCATGTTTATAGAGATAACGATGTAGATATTTCCATGTTTATACAGATAGCGGTGTAGACATTTCCATGTTTAGAGAGACAGCGTTGTAGATATTTCCATATTTATACAAATAGCTGTGTAGATCTTTCCAGGTTTCTACAGATAGCGGTGTAGATATTTCCATGTTTATACAGATAGCGGTGTAGATATTTCCATGTTTATAAAGATGGCGTTGTAGGTATTTCCATGTTTATAGAGATAGCAGTGTAGATATTTCCATGATTATACAACTCGCAGTGCAGATATTTCCATCTTTATACAGATGGCAGAGAAGATTTTTCCACGTTTTTACAGATAGTGGTGTAGATATTTCCATGTTTATACAGATGGCGGTGTAGATACAGCCATGTTTCTGAAGATGGCGGTGTAGATATTTTCATTTTTATAGAGATGGCAGTGTAGATAATTCCATGTTTATAGAGATTGCGATGTAGATATTTCCATGTTTATAGAGAAAGCGGTGTTGGTATTTCCATGTTTATAGAGATAGCGGTGTAGATATTTCCAAATTTCTACAGATAGCGGTGTAGTTATTTCCATCTTTATACAGATGGCGGTGTAGATATTTCCATGTTTCTACAGATGGCAGTGTAGATATTTCCTTGTTTATACAGATAGCGGTGTTGATATTTCCATGTTTATACAGATGGCGGTGTAGGTATTTCCTTGTTTATACAGATAGCGGTGTAGATATTTCCATGTTTATACAGATAGCGGTGCAGATATTTCCATGTTTGTACAGATGGCGGTGTTGATATTTCCATCTATACACAGATGACTGTGTAGATATTTCCATGTTTATACAGATTGCGGTTTAGATATTTCCCTGTTTATACAGACCGCGGTGTAGATATTTCCATGTTTATACAGATAGCGGTGCAGTTATTTCCAAGTTTGTACAGATGGCGGTGTTGATATTTCCATCTATACACAGATGACCGTGTAGATATTTCCATGTTTATACAGATGGTGGCGCAGATATTTCCATGGATAAGTAGATGGCGGTGTAGATATTTCCATGTTTATACAGATAGCGGTGTAGTTATTTCCATGTTTATATAGATAGCGGTTTAGATATTTCCATGTATATACACATGGCTGTGTAGATATTTCCATGTTTATACAGATGGCAGTGTAGATATTTCCATGTTTATACAGATAACTTTGTAAGTTTTTCCATGTTTATACAGATGGCGGTATAGATATTTCGATGTTTATAGAGATAGCAGTGGAGATATTTCCATGCTTATACAGATAGCGGTGAAGATATTTCCATGTTTATACTGATCGCGGTGTAGATATTTCCATGTTTATACAGATGGCGGTGTAGGTATTTCCATGTTCATACAGATAGTGGTGTTGGTATTTACATGCTTATACAACTAGCGTTGTAGATATTTCCATGTTTATACAGCTCGCGGTGTAGATATTTCCATTTATATAGAGATGGCAGTGTAGATATTTCCTTGTTTATACAGACGGCGGTGTAGATATTTTCATGTTTGCACAGATAGCGGTGAAGATATTTCCATGTTTATACAGATAGCGGTGTAGGTATTTCCATGTTTATACAGATCGTGGTGTAGATATTTACATGTTTATACAGATAGTGGTGTAGATATTAACATGTTTATACAGACCGCGGTGTAGATATTTCCATGTTTACACACATAGCATGATAGATATTTCCATGTTTATACAGATTGCGGTATAGATATGTCCATGATTATACAGATAGCGGTGTATATATTTTCATGTTTATACAGATAGCGGTGGAGATACTTCCATGTTTATAGAGACTGCGGTATAGATATTTCCATGTTTATACAGATAGCGGTGTAGATATTTCCATGTTTACGGACATAGCGGTGTAGATATTTCCATCTTTGCACCGATTGCTCTGTAGTTATTTCCATTTTTACACAGATAGCTGGGTAGATATTTCCAAGTTTTCGCAGATAGCTTTGTAGATATTTCCATGTTTACACAGATAGCATTGTATATATTTCCATGTTTATACTGATAGCGGTGTAGATATTTCCATGTTCATACAGATAGCGGTGTAGATATTTCCATGTTTATACAGATAGCGGTGGAGATATTTCCCTGTTTACACAGATAGCGATGTAGATATTTCCGTGTGTATACGCATAGCGGTGTAGATATTTCCATGTTTATAGAGATAGTGGTGTAGATATTTCCATGTTTATACAGATGGCTGTGTAGATATTTCCATGTGTGTACTGATGGCAGTGTAGATATTTCCATGTTTATACAGATGGCCCTGTAGGTATTTCCATGTTTATACAGATGGCAGTGTAGATATTTCCATGTTTATACAGATGGCGGTGTAGGAATTTCCTTGTTTATACAGATAGCGGTGTAGATATTTCCATGTTTATACATATAGCGGTGCAGATATTTCCATGTTTGTACAGATGGCGGTGTTGATATTTCCATCTATACACAGATGACCGTGTAGATATTTCCATGTTTATACAGATTGCGGTTTAGATATTTCCATGTTTATACAGATGGCAGTGAAGATATTTCCATGTTTATACAGATAGTGGTGTAGATATTTCCATGTTTATACAGATGGCGGTGTAGATACATCCATGTTTCTGAAGATGGCGGTGTAGACATTTTCATGTTTATAGAGATGGCGTTGTAGATATTTTCATGTATATAGAGATTGCAGTGTAGATATTTCCATGTATATAGAGAAATCGGTGTAGGTATTTCCATGTTTATAGAGACAGCGGTGTGGATATTTCCATATTTATTCAGATAGCGGTGTAGGTATTTCCATGTTTATACAGATGGCGGTGTAGATATTTCCTTGTTTATGCAGATATCGGTGTAGATATTTCCAGGTTTATACAGAGAGCGGTGTAGATATTTCCACGTTTTACAGATACTGGTGTAGATATTTCCATCTTTATAGAGTTAGCGGTGCAGATATTTCCATGTTTACACAAATAGCCGTGTAGATATTTCTATGTTTACACAGATAGAGTTGCAGATATTTCCATGTTTATAAAGATAGCGGTGCAGACATTTCCATGTTTATACAGATAGCGGTGTGGCTATTTCCATGTTTATACAGATAGCGGTGTGGGTATTTCCATGTTTATACAGATAGCGTTATAGATATTTCCATGTTTATAGAGATGACTGTCTAGATATTTCCATGTTTATACAGATGGTGGTGTAGATATTTCCATGTTTATACAGATGACTGTGAAGTTATTTCCATGTTTCTACATATGTCAGTGTAGATATTTTCATGTTTATAGAGATAACGATGTAGATATTTCCATGTTTATACAGATAGCGGTGTAGACATTTCCATGTTTAGAGAGACAGCGTTGTAGATATTTCCATATTTATACAGATAGCTGTGTAGATCTTTCCAGGTTTCTACAGATAGCGGTGTAGATATTTCCATGTTTATACAGATAGCGGTGTAGATATTTCCATGTTTATAAAGATGGCGTTGTAGGTATTTCCATGTTTATAGAGATAGCAGTGTAGATATTTCCATGATTATACAACTCGCAGTGCAGATATTTCCATCTTTATACAGATGGCAGAGAAGATTTTTCCACGTTTTTACAGATAGTGGTGTAGATATTTCCATGTTTATACAGATGGCGGTGTAGATACAGCCATGTTTCTGAAGATGGCGGTGTAGATATTTTCATTTTTATAGAGATGGCAGTGTAGATAATTCCATGTTTATAGAGATTGCGATGTAGATATTTCCATGTTTATAGAGAAAGCGGTGTTGTTATTTCCATGTTTATAGAGATAGCGGTGTAGATATTTCCAAATTTCTACAGATAGCGGTGTAGTTATTTCCATCTTTATACAGATGGCGGTGTAGATATTTCCATGTTTCTACAGATGGCAGTGTAGATATTTCCTTGTTTATACAGATAGCGGTGTTGATATTTCCATGTTTATACAGATGGCGGTGTAGGTATTTCCTTGTTTATACAGATAGCGGTGTAGATATTTCCATGTTTATACAGATAGCGGTGCAGATATTTCCATGTTTGTACAGATGGCGGTGTTGATATTTCAATCTATACACAGATGACCGTGTAGATATTTCCATGTTAATACAGATTGCGGTTTAGATATTTCCCTGTTTATACAGACCACGGTGTAGATATTTCCATCTTTATACAGATAGCGGTGTGGGTATTTCCATGTTTATACAGATAGCGGTATAGATATTTCCATGTTTATAGAGATGACTGTCTAGATATTTCCATGTTTATACAGATGGTGGTGTAGATATTTCCATGTTTATACAGATGACTGTGAAGTTATTTCCATGTTTATACATATGTCAGTGTAGATATTTTCATGTTTATAGAGATAACGATGTAGATATTTCCATGTTTATACAGATAGCGGTGTAGACATTTCCATGTTTAGAGAGACAGCGTTGTAGTTATTTCCATATTTATACAGATAGCTGTGTAGATCTTTCCAGGTTTCTACAGATAGCGGTGTAGATATTTCCATGTTTATACAGATAGCGGTGTAGATATTTCCATGTTTATAAAGATGGCGTTGTAGGAATTTCCATGTTTATAGAGATAGCAGTGTAGATATTTCCATGATTATACAACTCGCAGTGCAGATATTTCCATCTTTATACAGATGGCAGAGAAGATTTTTCCACGTTTTTACAGATAGTGGTGTAGATATTTCCATGTTTATACAGCTCGCGGTGTAGATATTTCCATTTATATAGAGATGGCAGTGTAGATATTTCCTTGTTTATACAGACGGCGGTGTAGATATTTTCATGTTTGCACAGATAGCGGTGAAGATATTTCCATGTTTATACAGATAGCGGTGTAGGTATTTCCATGTTTATACAGATCGTGGTGTAGATATTTACATGTTTATACAGATAGTGGTGTAGATATTAACATGTTTATACAGACCGCGGTGTAGATATTTCCATGTTTACACACATAGCATGATAGATATTTCCATGTTTATACAGATTGCGGTGTAGATATGTCCATGATTATACAGATAGCGGTGTATATATTTTCATGTTTATACAGATAGCGGTGGAGATACTACCATGTTTATAGAGACTGCGGTATAGATATTTCCATGTTTATACAGATAGCGGTGTAGATATTTCCATGTTTACGGACATAGCGGTGTAGATATTTCCATCTTTGCACCGATTGCTCTGTAGTTATTTCCATTTTTACACAGATAGCTGGGTAGATATTTCCAAGTTTTCGCAGATAGCTTTGTAGATATTTCCATGTTTACACAGATAGCATTGTATATATTTCCATGTTTATACTGATAGCGGTGTAGATATTTCCATGTTCATACAGATAGCGGTGTAGATATTTCCATGTTTATACAGATAGCGGTGGAGATATTTCCCTGTTTACACAGATAGCGATGTAGATATTTCCGTGTGTATACACATAGCGGTGTAGATATTTCCATGTTTATAGAGATAGTGGTGTAGATATTTCCATGTTTATACAGATGGCTGTGTAGATATTTCCATGTGTGTACTGATGGCAGTGTAGATATTTCCATGTTTATACAGATGGCCCTGTAGGTATTTCCATGTTTATACAGATGGCAGTGTAGATATTTCCATGTTTATACAGATGGCGGTGTAGGTATTTCCTTGTTTATACAGATAGCGGTGTAGATATTTCCATGTTTATACATATAGCGGTGCAGATATTTCCATGTTTGTACAGATGGCGGTGTTGATATTTCCATCTATACACAGATGACCGTGTAGATATTTCCATGTTTATACAGATTGCGGTTTAGATATGTCCATGTTTATACAGATGGCAGTGAAGATATTTCCATGTTTATACAGATAGTGGTGTAGATATTTCCATGTTTATACAGATGGCGGTGTAGATACATCCATGTTTCTGAAGATGGCGGTGTAGACATTTTCATGTTTATAGAGATGGCGTTGTAGATATTTTCATGTATATAGAGATTGCAGTGTAGATATTTCCATGTATATAGAGAAATCAGTGTAGGTATTTCCATGTTTATAGAGATAGCGGTGTGGATATTTCCATATTTATTCAGATAGCGGTGTAGGTATTTCCATGTTTATACAGATGGCGGTGTAGATATTTCCTTGTTTATGCAGATATCGGTGTAGATATTTCCAGGTTTATACAGAGAGCGGTGTAGATATTTCCACGTTTTACAGATGCTGGTGTAGATATTTCCATCTTTATACAGTTAGCGGTGCAGATATTTCCATGTTTACACAAATAGCCGTGTAGATATTTCTATGTTTACACAGATAGAGTTGCAGATATTTCCATGTTTATAAAGATAGCGGTGCAGACATTTCCATGTTTATACAGATAGCGGTGTGGCTATTTCCATGTTTATACAGATAGCGGTGTGGGTATTTCCATGTTTATACAGATAGCGTTATAGATATTTCCATGTTTATAGAGATGACTGTCTAGATATTTCCATGTTTATACAGATGGTGGTGTAGATATTTCCATGTTTATACAGATGACTGTGAAGTTATTTCCATGTTTATACATATGTCAGTGTAGATATTTTCATGTTTATAGAGATAACGATGTAGATATTTCCATGTTTATACAGATAGCGGTGTAGACATTTCCATGTTTAGAGAGACAGCGTTGTAGATATTTCCATATTTATACAGATAGCTGTGTAGATCTTTCCAGGTTTCTACAGATAGCGGTGTAGATATTTCCATGTTTATACAGATAGCGGTGTAGATATTTCCATGTTTATAAAGATGGCGTTGTAGGTATTTCCATGTTTATAGAGATAGCAGTGTAGATATTTCCATGATTATACAACTCGCAGTGCAGATATTTCCATCTTTATACAGATGGCAGAGAAGATTTTTCCACGTTTTTACAGATAGTGGTGTAGATATTTCCATGTTTATACAGATGGCGGTGTAGATACAGCCATGTTTCTGAAGATGGCGGTGTAGATATTTTCATTTTTATAGAGATGGCAGTGTAGATAATTCCATGTTTATAGAGATTGCGATGTAGATATTTCCATGTTTATAGAGAAAGCGGTGTTGGTATTTCCATGTTTATAGAGATAGCGGTGTAGATATTTCCAAATTTCTACAGATAGCGGTGTAGTTATTTCCATCTTTATACAGATGGCGGTGTAGATATTTCCATGTTTCTACAGATGGCAGTGTAGATATTTCCTTGTTTATACAGATAGCGGTGTTGATATTTCCATGTTTATACAGATGGCGGTGTAGGTATTTCCTTGTTTATACAGATAGCGGTGTAGATATTTCCATGTTTATACAGATAGCGGTGCAGATATTTCCATGTTTGTACAGATGGCGGTGTTGATATTTCCATCTATACACAGATGACTGTGTAGATATTTCCATGTTTATACAGATTGCGGTTTAGATATTTCCCTGTTTATACAGACCGCGGTGTAGATATTTCCATGTTTATACAGATAGCGGTGCAGTTATTTCCAAGTTTGTACAGATGGCGGTGTTGATATTTCCATCTATACACAGATGACCGTGTAGATATTTCCATGTTTATACAGATGGTGGCGCAGATATTTCCATGGATAAGTAGATGGCGGTGTAGATATTTCCATGTTTATACAGATAGCGGTGTAGTTATTTCCATGTTTATATAGATAGCGGTTTAGATATTTCCATGTATATACACATGGCTGTGTAGATATTTCCATGTTTATACAGATGGCAGTGTAGATATTTCCATGTTTATACAGATAACTTTGTAAGTTTTTCCATGTTTATACAGATGGCGGTATAGATATTTCGATGTTTATAGAGATAGCAGTGGAGATATTTCCATGCTTATACAGATAGCGGTGAAGATATTTCCATGTTTATACTGATCGCGGTGTAGATATTTCCATGTTTATACAGATGGCGGTGTAGGTATTTCCATGTTCATACAGATAGTGGTGTTGGTATTTACATGCTTATACAACTAGCGTTGTAGATATTTCCATGTTTATACAGCTCGCGGTGTAGATATTTCCATTTATATAGAGATGGCAGTGTAGATATTTCCTTGTTTATACAGACGGCGGTGTAGATATTTTCATGTTTGCACAGATAGCGGTGAAGATATTTCCATGTTTATACAGATAGCGGTGTAGGTATTTCCATGTTTATACAGATCGTGGTGTAGATATTTACATGTTTATACAGATAGTGGTGTAGATATTAACATGTTTATACAGACCGCGGTGTAGATATTTCCATGTTTACACACATAGCATGATAGATATTTCCATGTTTATACAGATTGCGGTATAGATATGTCCATGATTATACAGATAGTGGTGTATATATTTTCATGTTTATACAGATAGCGGTGGAGATACTTCCATGTTTATAGAGACTGCGGTATAGATATTTCCATGTTTATACAGATAGCGGTGTAGATATTTCCATGTTTACGGACATAGCGGTGTAGATATTTCCATCTTTGCACCGATTGCTCTGTAGTTATTTCCATTTTTACACAGATAGCTGGGTAGATATTTCCAAGTTTTCGCAGATAGCTTTGTAGATATTTCCATGTTTACACAGATAGCATTGTATATATTTCCATGTTTATACTGATAGCGGTGTAGATATTTCCATGTTCATACAGATAGCGGTGTAGATATTTCCATGTTTATACAGATAGCGGTGGAGATATTTCCCTGTTTACACAGATAGCGATGTAGATATTTCCGTGTGTATACGCATAGCGGTGTAGATATTTCCATGTTTATAGAGATAGTGGTGTAGATATTTCCATGTTTATACAGATGGCTGTGTAGATATTTCCATGTGTGTACTGATGGCAGTGTAGATATTTCCATGTTTATACAGATGGCCCTGTAGGTATTTCCATGTTTATACAGATGGCAGTGTAGATATTTCCATGTTTATACAGATGGCGGTGTAGGAATTTCCTTGTTTATACAGATAGCGGTGTAGATATTTCCATGTTTATACATATAGCGGTGCAGATATTTCCATGTTTGTACAGATGGCGGTGTTGATATTTCCATCTATACACAGATGACCGTGTAGATATTTCCATGTTTATACAGATTGCGGTTTAGATATTTCCATGTTTATACAGATGGCAGTGAAGATATTTCCATGTTTATACAGATAGTGGTGTAGATATTTCCATGTTTATACAGATGGCGGTGTAGATACATCCATGTTTCTGAAGATGGCGGTGTAGACATTTTCATGTTTATAGAGATGGCGTTGTAGATATTTTCATGTATATAGAGATTGCAGTGTAGATATTTCCATGTATATAGAGAAATCGGTGTAGGTATTTCCATGTTTATAGAGACAGCGGTGTGGATATTTCCATATTTATTCAGATAGCGGTGTAGGTATTTCCATGTTTATACAGATGGCGGTGTAGATATTTCCTTGTTTATGCAGATATCGGTGTAGATATTTCCAGGTTTATACAGAGAGCGGTGTAGATATTTCCACGTTTTACAGATACTGGTGTAGATATTTCCATCTTTATAGAGTTAGCGGTGCAGATATTTCCATGTTTACACAAATAGCCGTGTAGATATTTCTATGTTTACACAGATAGAGTTGCAGATATTTCCATGTTTATAAAGATAGCGGTGCAGACATTTCCATGTTTATACAGATAGCGGTGTGGCTATTTCCATGTTTATACAGATAGCGGTGTGGGTATTTCCATGTTTATACAGATAGCGTTATAGATATTTCCATGTTTATAGAGATGACTGTCTAGATATTTCCATGTTTATACAGATGGTGGTGTAGATATTTCCATGTTTATACAGATGACTGTGAAGTTATTTCCATGTTTCTACATATGTCAGTGTAGATATTTTCATGTTTATAGAGATAACGATGTAGATATTTCCATGTTTATACAGATAGCGGTGTAGACATTTCCATGTTTAGAGAGACAGCGTTGTAGATATTTCCATATTTATACAGATAGCTGTGTAGATCTTTCCAGGTTTCTACAGATAGCGGTGTAGATATTTCCATGTTTATACAGATAGCGGTGTAGATATTTCCATGTTTATAAAGATGGCGTTGTAGGTATTTCCATGTTTATAGAGATAGCAGTGTAGATATTTCCATGATTATACAACTCGCAGTGCAGATATTTCCATCTTTATACAGATGGCAGAGAAGATTTTTCCACGTTTTTACAGATAGTGGTGTAGATATTTCCATGTTTATACAGATGGCGGTGTAGATACAGCCATGTTTCTGAAGATGGCGGTGTAGATATTTTCATTTTTATAGAGATGGCAGTGTAGATAATTCCATGTTTATAGAGATTGCGATGTAGATATTTCCATGTTTATAGAGAAAGCGGTGTTGTTATTTCCATGTTTATAGAGATAGCGGTGTAGATATTTCCAAATTTCTACAGATAGCGGTGTAGTTATTTCCATCTTTATACAGATGGCGGTGTAGATATTTCCATGTTTCTACAGATGGCAGTGTAGATATTTCCTTGTTTATACAGATAGCGGTGTTGATATTTCCATGTTTATACAGATGGCGGTGTAGGTATTTCCTTGTTTATACAGATAGCGGTGTAGATATTTCCATGTTTATACAGATAGCGGTGCAGATATTTCCATGTTTGTACAGATGGCGGTGTTGATATTTCCATCTATACACAGATGACCGTGTAGATATTTCCATGTTTATACAGATTGCGGTTTAGATATTTCCCTGTTTATACAGACCACGGTGTAGATATTTCCATCTTTATACAGATAGCGGTGTGGGTATTTCCATGTTTATACAGATAGCGGTATAGATATTTCCATGTTTATAGAGATGACTGTCTAGATATTTCCATGTTTATACAGATGGTGGTGTAGATATTTCCATGTTTATACAGATGACTGTGAAGTTATTTCCATGTTTATACATATGTCAGTGTAGATATTTTCATGTTTATAGAGATAACGATGTAGATATTTCCATGTTTATACAGATAGCGGTGTAGACATTTCCATGTTTAGAGAGACAGCGTTGTAGTTATTTCCATATTTATACAGATAGCTGTGTAGATCTTTCCAGGTTTCTACAGATAGCGGTGTAGATATTTCCATGTTTATACAGATAGCGGTGTAGATATTTCCATGTTTATAAAGATGGCGTTGTAGGAATTTCCATGTTTATAGAGATAGCAGTGTAGATATTTCCATGATTATACAACTCGCAGTGCAGATATTTCCATCTTTATACAGATGGCAGAGAAGATTTTTCCACGTTTTCACAGATAGTGGTGTAGATATTTCCATGTTTATACAGCTCGCGGTGTAGATATTTCCATTTATATAGAGATGGCAGTGTAGATATTTCCTTGTTTATACAGACGGCGGTGTAGATATTTTCATGTTTGCACAGATAGCGGTGAAGATATTTCCATGTTTATACAGATAGCGGTGTAGGTATTTCCATGTTTATACAGATCGTGGTGTAGATATTTACATGTTTATACAGATAGTGGTGTAGATATTAACATGTTTATACAGACCGCGGTGTAGATATTTCCATGTTTACACACATAGCATGATAGATATTTCCATGTTTATACAGATTGCGGTATAGATATGTCCATGATTATACAGATAGTGGTGTATATATTTTCATGTTTATACAGATAGCGGTGGAGATACTTCCATGTTTATAGAGACTGCGGTATAGATATTTCCATGTTTATACAGATAGCGGTGTAGATATTTCCATGTTTACGGACATAGCGGTGTAGATATTTCCATCTTTGCACCGATTGCTCTGTAGTTATTTCCATTTTTACACAGATAGCTGGGTAGATATTTCCAAGTTTTCGCAGATAGCTTTGTAGATATTTCCATGTTTACACAGATAGCATTGTATATATTTCCATGTTTATACTGATAGCGGTGTAGATATTTCCATGTTCATACAGATAGCGGTGTAGATATTTCCATGTTTATACAGATAGCGGTGGAGATATTTCCCTGTTTACACAGATAGCGATGTAGATATTTCCGTGTGTATACGCATAGCGGTGTAGATATTTCCATGTTTATAGAGATAGTGGTGTAGATATTTCCATGTTTATACAGATGGCTGTGTAGATATTTCCATGTGTGTACTGATGGCAGTGTAGATATTTCCATGTTTATACAGATGGCCCTGTAGGTATTTCCATGTTTATACAGATGGCAGTGTAGATATTTCCATGTTTATACAGATGGCGGTGTAGGAATTTCCTTGTTTATACAGATAGCGGTGTAGATATTTCCATGTTTATACATATAGCGGTGCAGATATTTCCATGTTTGTACAGATGGCGGTGTTGATATTTCCATCTATACACAGATGACCGTGTAGATATTTCCATGTTTATACAGATTGCGGTTTAGATATTTCCATGTTTATACAGATGGCAGTGAAGATATTTCCATGTTTATACAGATAGTGGTGTAGATATTTCCATGTTTATACAGATGGCGGTGTAGATACATCCATGTTTCTGAAGATGGCGGTGTAGACATTTTCATGTTTATAGAGATGGCGTTGTAGATATTTTCATGTATATAGAGATTGCAGTGTAGATATTTCCATGTATATAGAGAAATCGGTGTAGGTATTTCCATGTTTATAGAGACAGCGGTGTGGATATTTCCATATTTATTCAGATAGCGGTGTAGGTATTTCCATGTTTATACAGATGGCGGTGTAGATATTTCCTTGTTTATGCAGATATCGGTGTAGATATTTCCAGGTTTATACAGAGAGCGGTGTAGATATTTCCACGTTTTACAGATACTGGTGTAGATATTTCCATCTTTATAGAGTTAGCGGTGCAGATATTTCCATGTTTACACAAATAGCCGTGTAGATATTTCTATGTTTACACAGATAGAGTTGCAGATATTTCCATGTTTATAAAGATAGCGGTGCAGACATTTCCATGTTTATACAGATAGCGGTGTGGCTATTTCCATGTTTATACAGATAGCGGTGTGGGTATTTCCATGTTTATACAGATAGCGTTATAGATATTTCCATGTTTATAGAGATGACTGTCTAGATATTTCCATGTTTATACAGATGGTGGTGTAGATATTTCCATGTTTATACAGATGACTGTGAAGTTATTTCCATGTTTCTACATATGTCAGTGTAGATATTTTCATGTTTATAGAGATAACGATGTAGATATTTCCATGTTTATACAGATAGCGGTGTAGACATTTCCATGTTTAGAGAGACAGCGTTGTAGATATTTCCATATTTATACAGATAGCTGTGTAGATCTTTCCAGGTTTCTACAGATAGCGGTGTAGATATTTCCATGTTTATACAGATAGCGGTGTAGATATTTCCATGTTTATAAAGATGGCGTTGTAGGTATTTCCATGTTTATAGAGATAGCAGTGTAGATATTTCCATGATTATACAACTCGCAGTGCAGATATTTCCATCTTTATACAGATGGCAGAGAAGATTTTTCCACGTTTTTACAGATAGTGGTGTAGATATTTCCATGTTTATACAGATGGCGGTGTAGATACAGCCATGTTTCTGAAGATGTCGGTGTAGATATTTTCATTTTTATAGAGATGGCAGTGTAGATAATTCCATGTTTATAGAGATTGCGATGTAGATATTTCCATGTTTATAGAGAAAGCGGTGTTGTTATTTCCATGTTTATAGAGATAGCGGTGTAGATATTTCCAAATTTCTACAGATAGCGGTGTAGTTATTTCCATCTTTATACAGATGGCGGTGTAGATATTTCCATGTTTCTACAGATGGCAGTGTAGATATTTCCTTGTTTATACAGATAGCGGTGTTGATATTTCCATGTTTATACAGATGGCGGTGTAGGTATTTCCTTGTTTATACAGATAGCGGTGTAGATATTTCCATGTTTATACAGATAGCGGTGCAGATATTTCCATGTTTGTACAGATGGCGGTGTTGATATTTCCATCTATACACAGATGACCGTGTAGATATTTCCATGTTTATACAGATTGCGGTTTAGATATTTCCCTGTTTATACAGACCACGGTGTAGATATTTCCATCTTTATACAGATAGCGGTGTGGGTATTTCCATGTTTATACAGATAGCGGTATAGATATTTCCATGTTTATAGAGATGACTGTCTAGATATTTCCATGTTTATACAGATGGTGGTGTAGATATTTCCATGTTTATACAGATGACTGTGAAGTTATTTCCATGTTTATACATATGTCAGTGTAGATATTTTCATGTTTATAGAGATAACGATGTAGATATTTCCATGTTTATACAGATAGCGGTGTAGACATTTCCATGTTTAGAGAGACAGCGTTGTAGTTATTTCCATATTTATACAGATAGCTGTGTAGATCTTTCCAGGTTTCTACAGATAGCGGTGTAGATATTTCCATGTTTATACAGATAGCGGTGTAGATATTTCCATGTTTATAAAGATGGCGTTGTAGGAATTTCCATGTTTATAGAGATAGCAGTGTAGATATTTCCATGATTATACAACTCGCAGTGCAGATATTTCCATCTTTATACAGATGGCAGAGAAGATTTTTCCACGTTTTTACAGATAGTGGTGTAGATATTTCCATGTTTATACAGATGGCGGTGTAGATACAGCCATGTTTCTGAAGATGGCGGTGTAGATATTTTCATTTTTATAGAGATGGCAGTGTAGATAATTCCATGTTTATAGAGATTGCGATGTAGATATTTCCATGTTTATAGAGAAAGCGGTGTTGGTATTTCCATGTTTATAGAGATAGCGGTGTAGATATTTCCAAATTTCTACAGATAGCGGTGTAGTTATTTCCATCTTTATACAGATGGCGGTGTAGATATTTCCATGTTTCTACAGATGGCAGTGTAGATATTTCCTTGTTTATACAGATAGCGGTGTTGATATTTCCATGTTTATACAGATGGCGGTGTAGGTATTTCCTTGTTTATACAGATAGTGGTGTAGATATTTCCATGTTTATACAGATAGCGGTGCAGATATTTCCATGTTTGTACAGATGGCGGTGTTGATATTTCCATCTATACACAGATGACCGTGTAGATATTTCCATGTTTATACAGATTGCGGTTTAGATATTTCCCTGTTTATACAGACCGCGGTGTAGATATTTCCATGTTTATACAGATAGCGGTGCAGTTATTTCCAAGTTTGTACAGATGGCGGTGTTGATATTTCCATCTATACACAGATGACCGTGTAGATATTTCCATGTTTATACAGATGGTGGCGCAGATATTTCCATGGATAAGTAGATGGCGGTGTAGATATTTCCATGTTTATACAGATAGCGGTGTAGTTATTTCCATGTTTATATAGATAGCGGTTTAGATATTTCCATGTATATACACATGGCTGTGTAGATATTTCCATGTTTATACAGATGGCAGTGTAGATATTTCCATGTTTATACAGATAACTTTGTAAGTTTTTCCATGTTTATACAGATGGCGGTATAGATATTTCGATGTTTATAGAGATAGCAGTGGAGATATTTCCATGCTTATACAGATAGCGGTGAAGATATTTCCATGTTTATACTGATCGCGGTGTAGATATTTCCATGTTTATACAGATGGCGGTGTAGGTATTTCCATGTTCATACAGATAGTGGTGTTGGTATTTACATGCTTATACAACTAGCGTTGTAGATATTTCCATGTTTATACAGCTCGCGGTGTAGATATTTCCATTTATATAGAGATGGCAGTGTAGATATTTCCTTGTTTATACAGACGGCGGTGTAGATATTTTCATGTTTGCACAGATAGCGGTGAAGATATTTCCATGTTTATACAGATAGCGGTGTAGGTATTTCCATGTTTATACAGATCGTGGTGTAGATATTTACATGTTTATACAGATAGTGGTGTAGATATTAACATGTTTATACAGACCGCGGTGTAGATATTTCCATGTTTACACACATAGCATGATAGATATTTCCATGTTTATACAGATTGCGGTGTAGATATGTCCATGATTATACAGATAGCGGTGTATATATTTTCATGTTTATACAGATAGCGGTGGAGATACTACCATGTTTATAGAGACTGCGGTATAGATATTTCCATGTTTATACAGATAGCGGTGTAGATATTTCCATGTTTACGGACATAGCGGTGTAGATATTTCCATCTTTGCACCGATTGCTCTGTAGTTATTTCCATTTTTACACAGATAGCTGGGTAGATATTTCCAAGTTTTCGCAGATAGCTTTGTAGATATTTCCATGTTTACACAGATAGCATTGTATATATTTCCATGTTTATACTGATAGCGGTGTAGATATTTCCATGTTCATACAGATAGCGGTGTAGATATTTCCATGTTTATACAGATAGCGGTGGAGATATTTCCCTGTTTACACAGATAGCGATGTAGATATTTCCGTGTGTATACACATAGCGGTGTAGATATTTCCATGTTTATAGAGATAGTGGTGTAGATATTTCCATGTTTATACAGATGGCTGTGTAGATATTTCCATGTGTGTACTGATGGCAGTGTAGATATTTCCATGTTTATACAGATGGCCCTGTAGGTATTTCCATGTTTATACAGATGGCAGTGTAGATATTTCCATGTTTATACAGATGGCGGTGTAGGTATTTCCTTGTTTATACAGATAGCGGTGTAGATATTTCCATGTTTATACATATAGCGGTGCAGATATTTCCATGTTTGTACAGATGGCGGTGTTGATATTTCCATCTATACACAGATGACCGTGTAGATATTTCCATGTTTATACAGATTGCGGTTTAGATATGTCCATGTTTATACAGATGGCAGTGAAGATATTTCCATGTTTATACAGATAGTGGTGTAGATATTTCCATGTTTATACAGATGGCGGTGTAGATACATCCATGTTTCTGAAGATGGCGGTGTAGACATTTTCATGTTTATAGAGATGGCGTTGTAGATATTTTCATGTATATAGAGATTGCAGTGTAGATATTTCCATGTATATAGAGAAATCAGTGTAGGTATTTCCATGTTTATAGAGATAGCGGTGTGGATATTTCCATATTTATTCAGATAGCGGTGTAGGTATTTCCATGTTTATACAGATGGCGGTGTAGATATTTCCTTGTTTATGCAGATATCGGTGTAGATATTTCCAGGTTTATACAGAGAGCGGTGTAGATATTTCCACGTTTTACAGATGCTGGTGTAGATATTTCCATCTTTATACAGTTAGCGGTGCAGATATTTCCATGTTTACACAAATAGCCGTGTAGATATTTCTATGTTTACACAGATAGAGTTGCAGATATTTCCATGTTTATAAAGATAGCGGTGCAGACATTTCCATGTTTATACAGATAGCGGTGTGGCTATTTCCATGTTTATACAGATAGCGGTGTGGGTATTTCCATGTTTATACAGATAGCGTTATAGATATTTCCATGTTTATAGAGATGACTGTCTAGATATTTCCATGTTTATACAGATGGTGGTGTAGATATTTCCATGTTTATACAGATGACTGTGAAGTTATTTCCATGTTTATACATATGTCAGTGTAGATATTTTCATGTTTATAGAGATAACGATGTAGATATTTCCATGTTTATACAGATAGCGGTGTAGACATTTCCATGTTTAGAGAGACAGCGTTGTAGATATTTCCATATTTATACAGATAGCTGTGTAGATCTTTCCAGGTTTCTACAGATAGCGGTGTAGATATTTCCATGTTTATACAGATAGCGGTGTAGATATTTCCATGTTTATAAAGATGGCGTTGTAGGTATTTCCATGTTTATAGAGATAGCAGTGTAGATATTTCCATGATTATACAACTCGCAGTGCAGATATTTCCATCTTTATACAGATGGCAGAGAAGATTTTTCCACGTTTTTACAGATAGTGGTGTAGATATTTCCATGTTTATACAGATGGCGGTGTAGATACAGCCATGTTTCTGAAGATGGCGGTGTAGATATTTTCATTTTTATAGAGATGGCAGTGTAGATAATTCCATGTTTATAGAGATTGCGATGTAGATATTTCCATGTTTATAGAGAAAGCGGTGTTGGTATTTCCATGTTTATAGAGATAGCGGTGTAGATATTTCCAAATTTCTACAGATAGCGGTGTAGTTATTTCCATCTTTATACAGATGGCGGTGTAGATATTTCCATGTTTCTACAGATGGCAGTGTAGATATTTCCTTGTTTATACAGATAGCGGTGTTGATATTTCCATGTTTATACAGATGGCGGTGTAGGTATTTCCTTGTTTATACAGATAGCGGTGTAGATATTTCCATGTTTATACAGATAGCGGTGCAGATATTTCCATGTTTGTACAGATGGCGGTGTTGATATTTCCATCTATACACAGATGACCGTGTAGATATTTCCATGTTTATACAGATTGCGGTTTAGATATTTCCCTGTTTATACAGACCACAGTGTAGATATTTCCATCTTTATACAGATAGCGGTGTGGGTATTTCCATGTTTATACAGATAGCGGTATAGATATTTCCATGTTTATAGAGATGACTGTCTAGATATTTCCATGTTTATACAGATGGTGGTGTAGATATTTCCATGTTTATACAGATGACTGTGAAGTTATTTCCATGTTTATACATATGTCAGTGTAGATATTTTCATGTTTATAGAGATAACGATGTAGATATTTCCATGTTTATACAGATAGCGGTGTAGACATTTCCATGTTTAGAGAGACAGCGTTGTAGTTATTTCCATATTTATACAGATAGCTGTGTAGATCTTTCCAGGTTTCTACAGATAGCGGTGTAGATATTTCCATGTTTATACAGATAGCGGTGTAGATATTTCCATGTTTATAAAGATGGCGTTGTAGGAATTTCCATGTTTATAGAGATAGCAGTGTAGATATTTCCATGATTATACAACTCGCAGTGCAGATATTTCCATCTTTATACAGATGGCAGAGAAGATTTTTCCACGTTTTTACAGATAGTGGTGTAGATATTTCCATGTTTATACAGATGGCGGTGTAGATACAGCCATGTTTCTGAAGATGGCGGTGTAGATATTTTCATTTTTATAGAGATGGCAGTGTAGATAATTCCATGTTTATAGAGATTGCGATGTAGATATTTCCATGTTTATAGAGAAAGCGGTGTTGGTATTTCCATGTTTATAGAGATAGTGGTGTAGATATTTCCAAATTTCTACAGATACCGGTGTAGTTATTTCCATCTTTATACAGATGGCGGTGTAGATATTTCCATGTTTCTACAGATGGCAGTGTAGATATTTCCTTGTTTATACAGATAGCGGTGTTGATATTTCCATGTTTATACAGATGGCGGTGTAGGTATTTCCTTGTTTATACAGATAGCGGTGTAGATATTTCCATGTTTATACAGATAGCGGTGCAGATATTTCCATGTTTGTACAGATGGCGGTGTTGATATTTCCATCTATACACAGATGACTGTGTAGATATTTCCATGTTTATGCAGATTGCGGTTTAGATATTTCCCTGTTTATACAGACCGCGGTGTAGATATTTCCATGTTTATACAGATAGCGGTGCAGTTATTTCCAAGTTTGTACAGATGGCGGTGTTGATATTTCCATCTATACACAGATGACCGTGTAGATATTTCCATGTTTATACAGATGGTGGCGCAGATATTTCCATGGATAAGTAGATGGCGGTGTAGATATTTCCATGTTTATACAGATAGCGGTGTAGTTATTTCCATGTTTATATAGATAGCGGTTTAGATATTTCCATGTATATACACATGGCTGTGTAGATATTTCCATGTTTATACAGATGGCAGTGTAGATATTTCCATGTTTATACAGATAACTTTGTAAGTTTTTCCATGTTTATACAGATGGCGGTATAGATATTTCGATGTTTATAGAGATAGCAGTGGAGATATTTCCATGCTTATACAGATAGCGGTGAAGATATTTCCATGTTTATACTGATCGCGGTGTAGATATTTCCATGTTTATACAGATGGCGGTGTAGGTATTTCCATGTTCATACAGATAGTGGTGTTGGTATTTACATGCTTATACAACTAGCGTTGTAGATATTTCCATGTTTATACAGCTCGCGGTGTAGATATTTCCATTTATATAGAGATGGCAGTGTAGATATTTCCTTGTTTATACAGACGGCGGTGTAGATATTTTCATGTTTGCACAGATAGCGGTGAAGATATTTCCATGTTTATACAGATAGCGGTGTAGGTATTTCCATGTTTATACAGATCGTGGTGTAGATATTTACATGTTTATACAGATAGTGGTGTAGATATTAACATGTTTATACAGACCGCGGTGTAGATATTTCCATGTTTACACACATAGCATGATAGATATTTCCATGTTTATACAGATTGCGGTATAGATATGTCCATGATTATACAGATAGCGGTGTATATATTTTCATGTTTATACAGATAGCGGTGGAGATACTTCCATGTTTATAGAGACTGCGGTATAGATATTTCCATGTTTATACAGATAGCGGTGTAGATATTTCCATGTTTACGGACATAGCGGTGTAGATATTTCCATCTTTGCACCGATTGCTCTGTAGTTATTTCCATTTTTACACAGATAGCTGGGTAGATATTTCCAAGTTTTCGCAGATAGCTTTGTAGATATTTCCATGTTTACACAGATAGCATTGTATATATTTCCATGTTTATACTGATAGCGGTGTAGATATTTCCATGTTCATACAGATAGCGGTGTAGATATTTCCATGTTTATACAGATAGCGGTGGAGATATTTCCCTGTTTACACAGATAGCGATGTAGATATTTCCGTGTGTATACGCATAGCGGTGTAGATATTTCCATGTTTATAGAGATAGTGGTGTAGATATTTCCATGTTTATACAGATGGCTGTGTAGATATTTCCATGTGTGTACTGATGGCAGTGTAGATATTTCCATGTTTATACAGATGGCCCTGTAGGTATTTCCATGTTTATACAGATGGCAGTGTAGATATTTCCATGTTTATACAGATGGCGGTGTAGGTATTTCCTTGTTTATACAGATAGCGGTGTAGATATTTCCATGTTTATACATATAGCGGTGCAGATATTTCCATGTTTGTACAGATGGCGGTGTTGATATTTCCATCTATACACAGATGACCGTGTAGATATTTCCATGTTTATACAGATTGCGGTTTAGATATTTCCATGTTTATACAGATGGCAGTGAAGATATTTCCATGTTTATACAGATAGTGGTGTAGATATTTCCATGTTTATACAGATGGCGGTGTAGATACATCCATGTTTCTGAAGATGGCGGTGTAGACATTTTCATGTTTATAGAGATGGCGTTGTAGATATTTTCATGTATATAGAGATTGCAGTGTAGATATTTCCATGTATATAGAGAAATCGGTGTAGGTATTTCCATGTTTATAGAGATAGCGGTGTGGATATTTCCATATTTATTCAGATAGCGGTGTAGGTATTTCCATGTTTATACAGATGGCGGTGTAGATATTTCCTTGTTTATGCAGATATCGGTGTAGATATTTCCAGGTTTATACAGATAGCGGTGCAGATATTTCCATGTTTGTACAGATGGCGGTGTTGATATTTCCATCTATACACAGATGACCGTGTAGATATTTCCATGTTTATACAGATTGCGGTTTAGATATTTCCCTGTTTATACAGACCGCGGTGTAGATATTTCCATGTTTATACAGATAGCGGTGCAGTTATTTCCAAGTTTGTACAGATGGCGGTGTTGATATTTCCATCTATACACAGATGACCGTGTAGATATTTCCATGTTTATACAGATGGTGGCGCAGATATTTCCATGGATAAGTAGATGGCGGTGTAGATATTTCCATGTTTATACAGATAGCGGTGTAGTTATTTCCATGTTTATATAGATAGCGGTTTAGATATTTCCATGTATATACACATGGCTGTGTAGATATTTCCATGTTTATACAGATGGCAGTGTAGATATTTCCATGTTTATACAGATAACTTTGTAAGTTTTTCCATGTTTATAGAGATGGCGGTATAGATTTTTCGATGTTTATAGAGATAGCAGTGGAGATATTTCCATGCTTATACAGATAGCGGTGAAGATATTTCCATGTTTATACTGATCGCGGTGTAGATATTTCCATGTTTATACAGATGGCGGTGTAGGTATTTCCATGTTCATACAGATAGTGGTGTTGGTATTTACATGCTTATACAACTAGCGTTGTAGATATTTCCATGTTTATACAGCTCGCGGTGTAGATATTTCCATTTATATAGAGATGGCAGTGTAGATATTTCCTTGTTTATACAGACGGCGGTGTAGATATTTTCATGTTTGCACAGATAGCGGTGAAGATATTTCCATGTTTATACAGATAGCGGTGTAGGTATTTCCATGTTTATACAGATCGTGGTGTAGATATTTACATGTTTATACAGATAGTGGTGTAGATATTAACATGTTTATACAGACCGCGGTGTAGATATTTCCATGTTTACACACATAGCATGATAGATATTTCCATGTTTATACAGATTGCGGTATAGATATGTCCATGATTATACAGATAGCGGTGTATATATTTTCATGTTTATACAGATAGCGGTGGAGATACTTCCATGTTTATAGAGACTGCGGTATAGATATTTCCATGTTTATACAGATAGCGGTGTAGATATTTCCATGTTTACGGACATAGCGGTGTAGATATTTCCATCTTTGCACCGATTGCTCTGTAGTTATTTCCATTTTTACACAGATAGCTGGGTAGATATTTCCAAGTTTTCGCAGATAGCTTTGTAGATATTTCCATGTTTACACAGATAGCATTGTATATATTTCCATGTTTATACTGATAGCGGTGTAGATATTTCCATGTTCATACAGATAGCGGTGTAGATATTTCCATGTTTATACAGATAGCGGTGGAGATATTTCCCTGTTTACACAGATAGCGATGTAGATATTTCCGTGTGTATACGCATAGCGGTGTAGATATTTCCATGTTTATAGAGATAGTGGTGTAGATATTTCCATGTTTATACAGATGGCTGTGTAGATATTTCCATGTGTGTACTGATGGCAGTGTAGATATTTCCATGTTTATACAGATGGCCCTGTAGGTATTTCCATGTTTATACAGATGGCAGTGTAGATATTTCCATGTTTATACAGATGGCGGTGTAGGTATTTCCTTGTTTATACAGATAGCGGTGTAGATATTTCCATGTTTATACATATAGCGGTGCAGATATTTCCATGTTTGTACAGATGGCGGTGTTGATATTTCCATCTATACACAGATGACCGTGTAGATATTTCCATGTTTATACAGATTGCGGTTTAGATATTTCCATGTTTATACAGATGGCAGTGAAGATATTTCCATGTTTATACAGATAGTGGTGTAGATATTTCCATGTTTATACAGATGGCGGTGTAGATACATCCATGTTTCTGAAGATGGCGGTGTAGACATTTTCATGTTTATAGAGATGGCGTTGTAGATATTTTCATGTATATAGAGATTGCAGTGTAGATATTTCCATGTATATAGAGAAATCGGTGTAGGTATTTCCATGTTTATAGAGATAGCGGTGTGGATATTTCCATGTTTATTCAGATAGCGGTGTAGGTATTTCCATGTTTATACAGATGGCGGTGTAGATATTTCCTTGTTTATGCAGATATCGGTGTAGATATTTCCAGGTTTATACAGAGAGCGGTGTAGATATTTCCACGTTTTACAGATACTGGTGTAGATATTTCCATCTTTATACAGTTAGCGGTGCAGATATTTCCATGTTTACACAAATAGCCGTGTAGATATTTCTATGTTTACACAGATAGAGTTGCAGATATTTCCATGTTTATAAAGATAGCGGTGCAGACATTTCCATGTTTATACAGATAGCGGTGTGGCTATTTCCATGTTTATACAGATAGCGGTGTGGGTATTTCCATGTTTATACAGATAGCGTTATAGATATTTCCATGTTTATAGAGATGACTGTCTAGATATTTCCATGTTTATACAGATGGTCGTGTAGATATTTCCATGTTTATACAGATGACTGTGAAGTTATTTCCATGTTTATACATATGTCAGTGTAGATATTTTCATGTTTATAGAGATAACGATGTAGATATTTCCATGTTTATACAGATAGCGGTGTAGACATTTCCATGTTTAGAGAGACAGCGTTGTAGATATTTCCATATTTATACAGATAGCTGTGTAGATCTTTCCAGGTTTCTACAGATAGCGGTGTAGATATTTCCATGTTTATACAGATAGCGGTGTAGATATTTCCATGTTTATAAAGATGGCGTTGTAGGTATTTCCATGTTTATAGAGATAGCAGTGTAGATATTTCCAGGATTATACAACTCGCAGTGCAGATATTTCCATCTTTATACAGATGGCAGAGAAGATTTTTCCACGTTTTTACAGATAGTGGTGTAGATATTTCCATGTTTATACAGATGGCGGTGTAGATACAGCCATGTTTCTGAAGATGGCGGTGTAGATATTTTCATTTTTATAGAGATGGCAGTGTAGATAATTCCATGTTTATAGAGATTGCGATGTAGATATTTCCATGTTTATAGAGAAAGCGGTGTTGGTATTTCCATGTTTATAGAGATAGCGGTGTAGATATTTCCAAATTTCTACAGATAGCGGTGTAGTTATTTCCATCTATATACAGATGGCGGTGTAGATATTTCCATGTTTCTACAGATGGCAGTGTAGATATTTCCTTGTTTATACAGATAGCGGTGTTGATATTTCCATGTTTATACAGATGGCGGTGTACGTATTTCCTTGTTTATACAGATAGCGGTGTAGATATTTCCATGTTTAAACAGATAGCGGTGCAGATATTTCCATGTTTGTACAGATGGCGGTGTTGATATTTCCATCTATACACAGATGACCGTGTAGATATTTCCATGTTTATACAGATTGCGGTTTAGATATTTCCCTGTTTATACAGACCACGGTGTGGATATTTCCATGTTTATACAAATAGCGGTGTGGGTATTTCCATGTTTATACAGATAGCGGTATAGATATTTCCATGTTTATAGAGATGACTGTCTAGATATTTCCATGTTTATACAGATGGTGGTGTAGATATTTCCATGTTTATACAGATGACTGTGAAGTTATTTCCATGTTTATACATATGTCAGTGTAGATATTTTCATGTTTATAGAGATAACGATGTAGATATTTCCATGTTTATACAGATAGCGGTGTAGACATTTCCATGTTTAGAGAGACAGCGTTGTAGATATTTCCATATTTATACAAATAGCTGTGTAGATCTTTCCAGGTTTCTACAGATAGCGGTGTAGATATTTCCATGTTTATACAGATAGCGGTGTAGATATTTCCATGTTTATAAAGATGGCGTTGTAGGTATTTCCATGTTTATAGAGATAGCAGTGTAGATATTTCCATGATTATACAACTCGCAGTGCAGATATTTCCATCTTTATACAGATGGCAGAGAAGATTTTTCCACGTTTTTACAGATAGTGGTGTAGATATTTCCATGTTTATACAGATGGCGGTGTAGATACAGCCATGTTTCTGAAGATGGCGGTGTAGATATTTTCATTTTTATAGAGATGGCAGTGTAGATAATTCCATGTTTATAGAGATTGCGATGTAGATATTTCCATGTTTATAGAGAAAGCGGTGTTGGTATTTCCATGTTTATAGAGATAGCGGTGTAGATATTTCCAAATTTCTACAGATACCGGTGTAGTTATTTCCATCTTTATACAGATGGCGGTGTAGATATTTCCATGTTTCTACAGATGGCAGTGTAGATATTTCCTTGTTTATACAGATAGCGGTGTTGATATTTCCATGTTTATACAGATGGCGGTGTAGGTATTTCCTTGTTTATACAGATAGCGGTGTAGATATTTCCATGTTTATACAGATAGCGGTGCAGATATTTCCATGTTTGTACAGATGGCGGTGTTGATATTTCCATCTATACACAGATGACTGTGTAGATATTTCCATGTTTATAGAGATTGCGGTTTAGATATTTCCCTGTTTATACAGACCGCGGTGTAGATATTTCCATGTTTATACAGATAGCGGTGCAGTTATTTCCAAGTTTGTACAGATGGCGGTGTTGATATTTCCATCTATACACAGATGACCGTGTAGATATTTCCATGTTTATACAGATGGTGGCGCAGATATTTCCATGGATAAGTAGATGGCGGTGTAGATATTTCCATGTTTATACAGATAGCGGTGTAGTTATTTCCATGTTTATATAGATAGCGGTTTAGATATTTCCATGTATATACACATGGCTGTGTAGATATTTCCATGTTTATACAGATGGCAGTGTAGATATTTCCATGTTTATACAGATAACTTTGTAAGTTTTTCCATGTTTATACAGATGGCGGTATAGATATTTCGATGTTTATACAGATAGCAGTGGAGATATTTCCATGCTTATACAGATAGCGGTGAAGATATTTCCATGTTTATACTGATCGCGGTGTAGATATTTCCATGTTTATACAGATGGCGGTGTAGGTATTTCCATGTTCATACAGATAGTGGTGTTGGTATTTACATGCTTATACAACTAGCGTTGTAGATATTTCCATGTTTATACAGCTCGCGGTGTAGATATTTCCATTTATATAGAGATGGCAGTGTAGATATTTCCTTGTTTATACAGACGGCGGTGTAGATATTTTCATGTTTGCACAGATAGCGGTGAAGATATTTCCATGTTTATACAGATAGCGGTGTAGGTATTTCCATGTTTATACAGATCGTGGTGTAGATATTTACATGTTTATACAGATAGTGGTGTAGATATTAACATGTTTATACAGACCGCGGTGTAGATATTTCCATGTTTACACACATAGCATGATAGATATTTCCATGTTTATACAGATTGCGGTATAGATATGTCCATGATTATACAGATAGCGGTGTATATATTTTCATGTTTATACAGATAGCGGTGGAGATACTTCCATGTTTATAGAGACTGCGGTATAGATATTTCCATGTTTATACAGATAGCGGTGTAGATATTTCCATGTTTACGGACATAGCGGTGTAGATATTTCCATCTTTGCACCGATTGCTCTGTAGTTATTTCCATTTTTACACAGATAGCTGGGTAGATATTTCCAAGTTTTCGCAGATAGCTTTGTAGATATTTCCATGTTTACACAGATAGCATTGTATATATTTCCATGTTTATACTGATAGCGGTGTAGATATTTCCATGTTCATACAGATAGCGGTGTAGATATTTCCATGTTTATACAGATAGCGGTGGAGATATTTCCCTGTTTACACAGATAGCGATGTAGATATTTCCATGTGTATACGCATAGCGGTGTAGATATTTCCATATTTATAGAGATAGTGGTGTAGATATTTCCATGTTTATACAGATGGCTGTGTAGATATTTCCATGTGTGTACTGATGGCAGTGTAGATATTTCCATGTTTATACAGATGGCCCTGTAGGTATTTCCATGTTTATACAGATGGCAGTGTAGATATTTCCATGTTTATACAGATGGCGGTGTAGGTATTTCCTTGTTTATACAGATAGCGGTGTAGATATTTCCATGTTTATACATATAGCGGTGCAGATATTTCCATGTTTGTACAGATGGCGGTGTTGATATTTCCATCTATACACAGATGACCGTGTAGATATTTCCATGTTTATACAGATTGCGGTTTAGATATTTCCATGTTTATACAGATGGCAGTGAAGATATTTCCATGTTTATACAGATAGTGGTGTAGATATTTCCATGTTTATACAGATGGCGGTGTAGATACATCCATGTTTCTGAAGATGGCGGTGTAGACATTTTCATGTTTATAGAGATGGCGTTGTAGATATTTTCATGTATATAGAGATTGCAGTGTAGATATTTCCATGTATATAGAGAAATCGGTGTAGGTATTTCCATGTTTATAGAGATAGCGGTGTGGATATTTCCATATTTATTCAGATAGCGGTGTAGGTATTTCCATGTTTATACAGATGGCGGTGTAGATATTTCCTTGTTTATGCAGATATCGGTGTAGATATTTCCAGGTTTATACAGATAGCGGTGCAGATATTTCCATGTTTGTACAGATGGCGGTGTTGATATTTCCATCTATACACAGATGACTGTGTAGATATTTCCATGTTTATACAGATTGCGGTTTAGATATTTCCCTGTTTATACAGACCGCGGTGTAGATATTTCCATGTTTATACAGATAGCGGTGCAGTTATTTCCAAGTTTGTACAGATGGCGGTGTTGATATTTCCATCTATACACAGATGACCGTGTAGATATTTCCATGTTTATACAGATGGTGGCGCAGATATTTCCATGGATAAGTAGATGGCGGTGTAGATATTTCCATGTTTATACAGATAGCGGTGTAGTTATTTCCATGTTTATATAGATAGCGGTTTAGATATTTCCATGTATATACACATGGCTGTGTAGATATTTCCATGTTTATACAGATGGCAGTGTAGATATTTCCATGTTTATACAGATAACTTTGTAAGTTTTTCCATGTTTATACAGATGGCGGTATAGATTTTTCGATGTTTATAGAGATAGCAGTGGAGATATTTCCATGCTTATACAGAGAGCGGTGAAGATATTTCCATGTTTATACTGATCGCGGTGTAGATATTTCCATGTTTATACAGATGGCGGTGTAGGTATTTCCATGTTCATACAGATAGTGGTGTTGGTATTTACATGCTTATACAACTAGCGTTGTAGATATTTCCATGTTTATACAGCTCGCGGTGTAGATATTTCCATTTATATAGAGATGGCAGTGTAGATATTTCCTTGTTTATACAGACGGCGGTGTAGATATTTTCATGTTTGCACAGATAGCGGTGAAGATATTTCCATGTTTATACAGATAGCGGTGTAGGTATTTCCATGTTTATACAGATCGTGGTGTAGATATTTACATGTTTATACAGATAGTGGTGTAGATATTAACATGTTTATACAGACCGCGGTGTAGATATTTCCATGTTTACACACATAGCATGATAGATATTTCCATGTTTGTACAGATTGCGGTATAGATATGTCCATGATTATACAGATAGCGGTGTATATATTTTCATGTTTATACAGATAGCGGTGGAGATACTTCCATGTTTATAGAGACTGCGGTATAGATATTTCCATGTTTATACAGATAGCGGTGTAGATATTTCCATGTTTACGGACATAGCGGTGTAGATATTTCCATCTTTGCACCGATTGCTCTGTAGTTATTTCCATTTTTACACAGATAGCTGGGTAGATATTTCCAAGTTTTCGCAGATAGCTTTGTAGATATTTCCATGTTTACACAGATAGCATTGTATATATTTCCATGTTTATACTGATAGCGGTGTAGATATTTCCATGTTCATACAGATAGCGGTGTAGATATTTCCATGTTTATACAGATAGCGGTGGAGATATTTCCCTGTTTACACAGATAGCGATGTAGATATTTCCGTGTGTATACACATAGCGTTGTAGATATTTCCATGTTTATAGAGATAGTGGTGTAGATATTTCCATGTTTATACAGATGGCTGTGTAGATATTTCCATGTGTGTACTGATGGCAGTGTAGATATTTCCATGTTTATACAGATGGCCCTGTAGGTATTTCCATGTTTATACAGATGGCAGTGTAGATATTTCCATGTTTATACAGATGGCGGTGTAGGTATTTCCTTGTTTATACAGATAGCGGTGTAGATATTTACATGTTTATACATATAGCGGTGCAGATATTTCCATGTTTGTACAGATGGCGGTGTTGATATTTCCATCTATACACAGATGACCGTGTAGATATTTCCATGTTTATACAGATTGCGGTTTAGATATTTCCATGTTTATACAGATGGCAGTGAAGATATTTCCATGTTTATACAGATAGTGGTGTAGATATTTCCATGTTTATACAGATGGCGGTGTAGATACATCCATGTTTCTGAAGATGGCGGTGTAGACATTTTCATGTTTATAGAGATGGCGTTGTAGATATTTTCATGTATATAGAGATTGCAGTGTAGATATTTCCATGTATATAGAGAAATCGGTGTAGGTATTTCCATGTTTATAGAGATAGCGGTGTGGATATTTCCATATTTATTCAGATAGCGGTGTAGGTATTTCCATGTTTATACAGATGGCGGTGTAGATATTTCCTTGTTTATGCAGATATCGGTGTAGATATTTCCAGGTTTATACAGATAGCGGTGCAGATATTTCCATGTTTGTACAGATGGCGGTGTTGATATTTCCATCTATACACAGATGACTGTGTAGATATTTCCATGTTTATACAGATTGCGGTTTAGATATTTCCCTGTTTATACAGACCGCGGTGTAGATATTTCCATGTTTATACAGATAGCGGTGCAGTTATTTCCAAGTTTGTACAGATGGCGGTGTTGATATTTCCATCTATACACAGATGACCGTGTAGATATTTCCATGTTTATACAGATGGTGGCGCAGATATTTCCATGGATAAGTAGATGGCGGTGTAGATATTTCCATGTTTATACAGATAGCGGTGTAGTTATTTCCATGTTTATATAGATAGCGGTTTAGATATTTCCATGTATATACACATGGCTGTGTAGATATTTCCATGTTTATACAGATGGCAGTGTAGATATTTCCACGTTTATACAGATAACTTTGTAAGTTTTTCCATGTTTATACAGATGGCGGTATAGATTTTTCGATGTTTATAGAGATAGCAGTGGAGATATTTCCATGCTTATACAGAGAGCGGTGAAGATATTTCCATGTTTATACTGATCGCGGTGTAGATATTTCCATGTTTATACAGATGGCGGTGTAGGTATTTCCATGTTCATACAGATAGTGGTGTTGGTATTTACATGCTTATACAACTAGCGTTGTAGATATTTCCATGTTTATACAGCTCGCGGTGTAGATATTTCCATTTATATAGAGATGGCAGTGTAGATATTTCCTTGTTTATACAGACGGCGGTGTAGATATTTTCATGTTTGCACAGATAGCGGTGAAGATATTTCCATGTTTATACAGATAGCGGTGTAGGTATTTCCATGTTTATACAGATCGTGGTGTAGATATTTACATGTTTATACAGATAGTGGTGTAGATATTAACATGTTTATACAGACCGCGGTGTAGATATTTCCATGTTTACACACATAGCATGATAGATATTTCCATGTTTATACAGATTGCGGTATAGATATGTCCATGATTATACAGATAGCGGTGTATATATTTTCATGTTTATACAGATAGCGGTGGAGATACTTCCATGTTTATAGAGACTGCGGTATAGATATTTCCATGTTTATACAAATAGCGGTGTAGATATTTCCATGTTTACGGACATAGCGGTGTAGATATTTCCATCTTTGCACCGATTGCTCTGTAGTTATTTCCATTTTTACACAGATAGCTGGGTAGATATTTCCAAGTTTTCGCAGATAGCTTTGTAGATATTTCCATGTTTACACAGATAGCATTGTATATATTTCCATGTTTATACTGATAGCGGTGTAGATATTTCCATGTTCATACAGATAGCGGTGTAGATATTTCCATGTTTATACAGATAGCGGTGGAGATATTTCCCTGTTTACACAGATAGCGATGTAGATATTTCCGTGTGTATACGCATAGCGGTGTAGATATTTCCATGTTTATAGAGATAGTGGTGTAGATATTTCCATGTTTATACAGATGGCTGTGTAGATATTTCCATGTGTGTACTGATGGCAGTGTAGATATTTCCATGTTTATACAGATGGCCCTGTAGGTATTTCCATGTTTATACAGATGGCAGTGTAGATATTTCCATGTTTATACAGATGGCGGTGTAGGTATTTCCTTGTTTATACAGATAGCGGTGTAGATATTTCCATGTTTATACATATAGCGGTGCAGATATTTCCATGTTTGTACAGATGGCGGTGTTGATATTTCCATCTATACACAGATGACCGTGTAGATATTTCCATGTTTATACAGATTGCGGTTTAGATATTTCCATGTTTATACAGATGGCAGTGAAGATATTTCCATGTTTATACAGATAGTGGTGTAGATATTTCCATGTTTATACAGATGGCGGTGTAGATACATCCATGTTTCTGAAGATGGCGGTGTAGACATTTTCATGTTTATAGAGATGGCGTTGTAGATATTTTCATGTATATAGAGATTGCAGTGTAGATATTTCCATGTATATAGAGAAATCGGTGTAGGTATTTCCATGTTTATAGAGATAGCGGTGTGGATATTTCCATATTTATTCAGATAGCGGTGTAGGTATTTCCATGTTTATACAGATGGCGGTGTAGATATTTCCTTGTTTATGCAGATATCGGTGTAGATATTTCCAGGTTTATACAGAGAGCGGTGTAGATATTTCCACGTTTTACAGATACTGGTGTAGATATTTCCATCTTTATACAGTTAGCGGTGCAGATATTTCCATGTTTACACAAATAGCCGTGTAGATATTTCTATGTTTACACAGATAGAGTTGCAGATATTTCCATGTTTATAAAGATAGCGGTGCAGACATTTCCATGTTTATACAGATAGCGGTGTGGCTATTTCAATGTTTATACAGATAGCGGTGTGGGTATTTCCATGTTTATACAGATAGCGTTATAGATATTTCCATGTTTATAGAGATGACTGTCTAGATATTTCCATGTTTATACAGATGGTGGTGTAGATATTTCCATGTTTATACAGATGACTGTGAAGTTATTTCCATGTTTATACATATGTCAGTGTAGATATTTTCATGTTTATAGAGATAACGATGTAGATATTTCCATGTTTATACAGATAGCGGTGTAGACATTTCCATGTTTAGAGAGACAGCGTTGTAGATATTTCCATATTTATACAGATAGCTGTGTAGATCTTTCCAGGTTTCTACAGATAGCGGTGTAGATATTTCCATGTTTATACAGATAGCGGTGTAGATATTTCCATGTTTATAAAGATGGCGTTGTAGGTATTTCCATGTTTATAGAGATAGCAGTGTAGATATTTCCATGATTATACAACTCGCAGTGCAGATATTTCCATCTTTATACAGATGGCAGAGAAGATTTTTCCACGTTTTTACAGATAGTGGTGTAGATATTTCCATGTTTATACAGATGGCGGTGTAGATACAGCCATGTTTCTGAAGATGGCGGTGTAGATATTTTCATTTTTATAGAGATGGCAGTGTAGATAATTCCATGTTTATAGAGATTGCGATGTAGATATTTCCATGTTTATAGAGAAAGCGGTGTTGGTATTTCCATGTTTATAGAGATAGCGGTGTAGATATTTCCAAATTTCTACAGATAGCGGTGTAGTTATTTCCATCTTTATACAGATGGCGGTGTAGATATTTCCATGTTTCTACAGATGGCAGTGTAGATATTTCCTTGTTTATACAGATAGCGGTGTTGATATTTCCATGTTTATACAGATGGCGGTGTAGGTATTTCCTTGTTTATACAGATAGCGGTGTAGATATTTCCATGTTTATACAGATAGCGGTGCAGATATTTCCATGTTTGTACAGATGGCGGTGTTGATATTTCCATCTATACACAGATGACTGTGTAGATATTTCCATGTTTATACAGATTGCGGTTTAGATATTTCCCTGTTTATACAGACCGCGGTGTAGATATTTCCATGTTTATACAGATAGCGGTGCAGTTATTTCCAAGTTTGTACAGATGGCGGTGTTGATATTTCCATCTATACACAGATGACCGTGTAGATATTTCCATGTTTATACAGATGGTGGCGCAGATATTTCCATGGATAAGTAGATGGCGGTGTAGATATTTCCATGTTTATACAGATAGCGGTGTAGTTATTTCCATGTTTATATGGATAGCGGTTTAGATATTTCCATGTATATACACATGGCTGTGTAGATATTTCCATGTTTATACAGATGGCAGTGTAGATATTTCCATGTTTATACAGATAACTTTGTAAGTTTTTCCATGTTTATACAGATGGCGGTATAGATATTTCGATGTTTATAGAGATAGCAGTGGAGATATTTCCATGCTTATACAGAGAGCGGTGAAGATATTTCCATGTTTATACTGATCGCGGTGTAGATATTTCCATGTTTATACAGATGGCGGTGTAGGTATTTCCATGTTCATACAGATAGTGGTGTTGGTATTTACATGCTTATACAACTAGCGTTGTAGATATTTCCATGTTTATACAGCTCGCGGTGTAGATATTTCCATTTATATAGAGATGGCAGTGTAGATATTTCCTTGTTTATACAGACGGCGGTGTAGATATTTTCATGTTTGCACAGATAGCGGTGAAGATATTTCCATGTTTATACAGATAGCGGTGTAGGTATTTCCATGTTTATACAGATCGTGGTGTAGATATTTACATGTTTATACAGATAGTGGTGTAGATATTAACATGTTTATACAGACCGCGGTGTAGATATTTCCATGTTTACACACATAGCATGATAGATATTTCCATGTTTATACAGATTGCGGTATAGATATGTCCATGATTATACAGATAGCGGTGTATATATTTTCATGTTTATACAGATATCGGTGGAGATACTTCCATGTTTATAGAGACTGCGGTATGGATATTTCCATGTTTATACAGATAGCGGTGTAGATATTTCCATGTTTACGGACATAGCGGTGTAGATATTTCCATCTTTGCACCGATTGCTCTGTAGTTATTTCCATTTTTACACAGATAGCTGGGTAGATATTTCCAAGTTTTCGCAGAAAGCTTTGTAGATATTTCCATGTTTACACAGATAGCATTGTATATATTTCCATGTTTATACTGATAGCGGTGTAGATATTTCCATGTTCATACAGATAGCGGTGTAGATATTTCCATGTTTATACAGATAGCGGTGGAGATATTTCCCTGTTTACACAGATAGCGATGTAGATATTTCCGTGTGTATACGCATAGCGGTGTAGATATTTCCATGTTTATAGAGATAGTGGTGTAGATATTTCCATGTTTATACAGATGGCTGTGTAGATATTTCCACGTGTGTACTGATGGCAGTGTAGATATTTCCATGTTTATACAGATGGCCCTGTAGGTATTTCCATGTTTATACAGATGGCAGTGTAGATATTTCCATGTTTATACAGATGGCGGTGTAGGTATTTCCTTGTTTATACAGATAGCGGTGTAGATATTTCCATGTTTATACATATAGCGGTGCAGATATTTCCATGTTTGTACAGATGGCGGTGTTGATATTTCCATCTATACACAGATGACCGTGTAGATATTTCCATGTTTATACAGATTGCGGTTTAGATATTTCCATGTTTATACAGATGGCAGTGAAGATATTTCCATGTTTATACAGATAGTGGTGTAGATATTTCCATGTTTATACAGATGGCGGTGTAGACACATCCATGTTTCTGAAGATGGCGGTGTAGACATTTTCATGTTTATAGAGATGGCGTTGTAGATATTTTCATGTATATAGAGATTGCAGTGTAGATATTTCCATGTATATAGAGAAATCGGTGTAGGTATTTCCATGTTTATAGAGATAGCGGTGTGGATATTTCCATATTTATTCAGATAGCGGTGTAGGTATTTCCATGTTTATACAGATGGCGGTGTAGATATTTCCTTGTTTATGCAGATATCGGTGTAGATATTTCCAGGTTTATACAGAGAGCGGTGTAGATATTTCCACGTTTTACAGATACTGGTGTAGATATTTCCATGTTTACACAAATAGCCGTGTAGATATTTCTATGTTTACACAGATAGAGTTGCAGATATTTCCATGTTTATAAAGATAGCGGTGCAGACATTTCCATGTTTATACAGATAGCGGTGTGGCTATTTCCATGTTTATACAGATAGCGGTGTGGGTATTTCCATGTTTATACAGATAGCGTTATAGATATTTCCATGTTTATAGAGATGACTGTCTAGATATTTCCATGTTTATACAGATGGTGGTGTAGATATTTCCATGTTTATACAGATGACTGTGAAGTTATTTCCATGTTTATACATATGTCAGTGTAGATATTTTCATGTTTATAGAGATAACGATGTAGATATTTCCATGTTTATACAGATAGCGGTGTAGACATTTCCATGTTTAGAGAGACAGCGTTGTAGATATTTCCATATTTATACAGATAGCTGTGTAGATCTTTCCAGGTTTCTACAGATAGCGGTGTAGATATTTCCATGTTTATACAGATAGCGGTGTAGATATTTCCATGTTTATAAAGATGGCGTTGTAGGTATTTCCATGTTTATAGAGATAGCAGTGTAGATATTTCCAGGATTATACAACTCGCAGTGCAGATATTTCCATCTTTATACAGATGGCAGAGAAGATTTTTCCACGTTTTTACAGATAGTGGTGTAGATATTTCCATGTTTATACAGATGGCGGTGTAGATACAGCCATGTTTCTGAAGATGGCGGTGTAGATATTTTCATTTTTATAGAGATGGCAGTGTAGATAATTCCATGTTTATAGAGATTGCGATGTAGATATTTCCATGTTTATAGAGAAAGCGGTGTTGGTATTTCCATGTTTATAGAGATAGCGGTGTAGATATTTCCAAATTTCTACAGATAGCGGTGTAGTTATTTCCATCTTTATACAGATGGCGGTGTAGATATTTCCATGTTTCTACAGATGGCAGTGTAGATATTTCCTTGTTTATACAGATAGCGGTGTAGATATTTCCATGTTTATACAGATGGCGGTGTAGGTATTTCCTTGTTTATACAGATAGTGGTGTAGATATTTCCATGTTTATACAGATAGCGGTGCAGATATTTCCATGTTTGTACAGATGGCGGTGTTGATATTTCCATGTTCATACAGATAGTGGTGTTGGTATTTACATGCTTATACAACTAGCGTTGTAGATATTTCCATGTTTATACAGCTCGCGGTGTAGATATTTCCATTTTTATAGAGATGGCAGTGTAGATATTTCCTTGTTTATACAGACGGCGGTGTGGATATTTTCATGTTTGCACAGATAGCGGTGAAGATATTTCCATGTTTATACAGATAGCGGTGTAGGTATTTCCATGTATATACAGATCGTGGTGTAGATATTTACATGTTTATACAGATAGTGGTGTAGATATTAACATGTTTATACATACCGCGGTGTAGATATTTCCATGTTTACACACATAGCATCATAGATATTTCCATGTTTATACAGATTGCGGTGTAGATATGTCCATGATTATACAGATAACGGTGTATATATTTTCATGTTTATACAGATAGCGGTGGAGATACTTCCATGTTTATAGAGACTGCGGTATATATATTTCCATGTTTATACAGATAGCGGTATAGATATTTCCATGTTTACGGACATAGCGGTGTAGATATTTCCATCTTTGCACCGATTGCTCTGTAGTTATTTCCATTTTTACACAGATAGCTGTGTAGATATTTCCAAGTTTTCACAGATAGCTTTGTAGATATCTCCATGTTTACCCAGATAGCATTGTATATATTTCCATGTTTATACTGATAGCGGTGTAGATATTTCCATGTTCATACAGATAGCGGTGTAGATATTTCCATGTTTATACAGATAGCGGTGGAGATATTTCCCTGTTTACACAGATAGCGATGTAGATATTTCCGTGTGTATACGCATAGCGGTGTAGATATTTCCATGTTTATAGAGATAGTGGTGTAGATATTTCCATGTTTATACAGATGGCTGTGTAGATATTTCCATGTGTGTACTGATGGCAGTGTAGATATTTCCATGTTTATACAGATGGCCCTGTAGGTATTTCCATGTTTATACAGATGGCAGTGTAGATATTTCCATGTTTATACAGATGGCGGTGTAGGTATTTCCTTGTTTATACAGATAGCGGTGTAGATATTTCCATGTTTATACATATAGCGGTGCAGATATTTCCATGTTTGTACAGATGGCGGTGTTGATATTTCCATCTATACACAGATGACCGTGTAGATATTTCCATGTTTATACAGATTGCGGTTTAGATATTTCCATGTTTATACAGATGGCAGTGAAGATATTTCCATGTTTATACAGATAGTGGTGTAGATATTTCCATGTTTATACAGATGGCGGTGTAGATACATCCATGTTTCTGAAGATGGCGGTGTAGACATTTTCATGTTTATAGAGATGGCGTTGTAGATATTTTCATTTATATAGAGATTGCAGTGTAGATATTTCCATGTATATAGAGAAATCGGTGTAGGTATTTCCATGTTTATAGAGATAGCGGTGTGGATATTTCCATATTTATTCAGATAGCGGTGTAGGTATTTCCATGTTTATACAGATGGCGGTGTAGATATTTCCTTGTTTATGTAGATATCGGTGTAGATATTTCCAGGTTTATACAGAGAGCGGTGTAGATATTTCCACGTTTTACAGATACTGGTGTAGATATTTCCATCTTTATACAGTTAGCGGTGCAGATATTTCCATGTTTACACAAATAGCCGTGTAGATATTTCTATGTTTACACAGATAGAGTTGCAGATATTTCCATGTTTATAAAGATAGCGGTGCAGACATTTCCATGTTTATACAGATAGCGGTGTGGCTATTTCCATGTTTATACAGATAGCGGTGTGGGTATTTCCATGTTTATACAGATAGCGTTATAGATATTTCCATGTTTATAGAGATGACTGTCTAGATATTTCCATGTTTATACAGATGGTGGTGTAGATATTTCCATGTTTATACAGATGACTGTGAAGTTATTTCCATGTTTCTACATATGTCAGTGTAGATATTTTCATGTTTATAGAGATAACGATGTAGATATTTCCATGTTTATACAGATAGCGGTGTAGACATTTCCATGTTTAGAGAGACAGCGTTGTAGATATTTCCATATTTATACAGATAGCTGTGTAGATCTTTCCAGGTTTCTACAGATAGCGGTGTAGATATTTCCATGTTTATACAGATAGCGGTGTAGATATTTCCATGTTTATAAAGATGGCGTTGTAGGTATTTCCATGTTTATAGAGATAGCAGTGTAGATATTTCCATGATTATACAACTCGCAGTGCAGATATTTCCATCTTTATACAGATGGCAGAGAAGATTTTTCCACGTTTTTACAGATAGTGGTGTAGATATTTCCATGTTTATACAGATGGCGGTGTAGATACAGCCATGTTTCTGAAGATGGCGGTGTAGATATTTTCATTTTTATAGAGATGGCAGTGTAGATAATTCCATGTTTATAGAGATTGCGATGTAGATATTTCCATGTTTATAGAGAAAGCGGTGTTGGTATTTCCATGTTTATAGAGATAGCGGTGTAGATATTTCCAAATTTCTACAGATAGCGGTGTAGTTATTTCCATCTTTATACAGATGGCGGTGTAGATATTTCCATGTTTCTACAGATGGCAGTGTAGATATTTCCTTGTTTATACAGATAGCGGTGTTGATATTTCCATGTTTATACAGATGGCGGTGTAGGTATTTCCTTGTTTATACAGATAGCGGTGTAGATATTTCCACGTTTTACAGATAGTGGTGGAGATATTTCCATCTTTATACAGTTAGCGGTGCAGATATTTCCATGTTTACACAAATAGCCGTGTAGATATTTCTATGTTTACACAGATAGAGTTGCAGATATTTCCATGTTTATAAAGATAGCGGTGCAGACATTTCCATGTTTATACAGATAGCGGTGTGGCTATTTCCATGTTTATACAGATAGCGGTGTGGGTATTTCCATGTTTATACAGATAGCGGTGTAGATATTTCCATGTTTATAAAGATGGCGTTGTAGGTATTTCCATGTTTATAGAGATAGCAGTGTAGATATTTCCATGATTATACAACTCGCAGTGCAGATATTTCCATCTTTATACAGATGGCAGAGAAGATTTTTCCACGTTTTTACAGATAGTGGTGTAGATATTTCCATGTTTATACAGATGGCGGTGTAGATACAGCCATGTTTCTGAAGATGGCGGTGTAGATATTTTCATTTTTATAGAGATGGCAGTGTAGATAATTCCATGTTTATAGAGATTGCGATGTAGATATTTCCATGTTTATAGAGAAAGCGGTGTTGGTATTTCCATGTTTATAGAGATAGCGGTGTAGATATTTCCAAATTTCTACAGATAGCGGTGTAGTTATTTCCATCTTTATACAGATGGCGGTGTAGATATTTCCATGTTTCTACAGATGGCAGTGTAGATATTTCCTTGTTTATACAGATAGCGGTGTTGATATTTCCATGTTTATACAGATGGCGGTGTAGGTATTTCCTTGTTTATACAGATAGCGGTGTAGATATTTCCATGTTTATACAGATAGCGGTGCAGATATTTCCATGTTTGTACAGATGGCGGTGTTGATATTTCCATCTATACACAGATGACTGTGTAGATATTTCCATGTTTATACAGATTGCGGTTTAGATATTTCCCTGTTTATACAGACCGCGGTGTAGATATTTCCATGTTTATACAGATAGCGGTGCAGTTATTTCCAAGTTTGTACAGATGGCGGTGTTGATATTTCCATCTATACACAGATAACCGTGTAGATATTTCCATGTTTATACAGATGGTGGCGCAGATATTTCCATGGATAAGTAGATGGCGGTGTAGATATTTCCATGTTTATACAGATAGCGGTGTTGTTATTTCCATGTTTATATAGATAGCGGTTTAGATATTTCCATGTATATACACATGGCTGTGTAGATATTTCCATGTTTATACAGATGGCAGTGTAGATATTTCCATGTTTATACAGATAACTTTGTAAGTTTTTCCATGTTTATACAGATGGCGGTATAGATATTTCGATGTTTATAGAGATAGCAGTGGAGATATTTCCATGCTTATACAGAGAGCGGTGAAGATATTTCCATGTTTATACTGATCGCGGTGTAGATATTTCCATGTTTATACAGATGGCGGTGTAGGTATTTCCATGTTCATACAGATAGTGGTGTTGGTATTTACATGCTTATACAACTAGCGTTGTAGATATTTCCATGTTTATACAGCTCGCGGTGTAGATATTTCCATTTATATAGAGATGGCAGTGTAGATATTTCCTTGTTTATACAGACGGCGGTGTAGATATTTTCATGTTTGCACAGATAGCGGTGAAGATATTTCCATGTTTATACAGATAGCGGTGTAGGTATTTCCATGTTTATACAGATCGTGGTGTAGATATTTACATGTTTATACAGATAGTGGTGTAGATATTAACATGTTTATACAGACCGCGGTGTAGATATTTCCATGTTTACACACATAGCATGATAGATATTTCCATGTTTATACACATTGCGGTATAGATATGTCCATGATTATACAGATAGCGGTGTATATATTTTCATGTTTATACAGATAGCGGTGGAGATACTTCCATGTTTATAGAGACTGCGGTATGGATATTTCCATGTTTATACAGATAGCGGTGTAGATATTTCCATGTTTACGGACATAGCGGTGTAGATATTTCCATCTTTGCACCGATTGCTCTGTAGTTATTTCCATTTTTACACAGATAGCTGGGTAGATATTTCCAAGTTTTCGCAGAAAGCTTTGTAGATATTTCCATGTTTACACAGATAGCATTGTATATATTTCCATGTTTATACTGATAGCGGTGTAGATATTTCCATGTTCATACAGATAGCGGTGTAGATATTTCCATGTTTATACAGATAGCGGTGGAGATATTTCCCTGTTTACACAGATAGCGATGTAGATATTTCCGTGTGTATACGCATAGCGGTGTAGATATTTCCATGTTTATAGAGATAGTGGTGTAGATATTTCCATGTTTATACAGATGGCTGTGTAGATATTTCCATGTGTGTACTGATGGCAGTGTAGATATTTCCATGTTTATACAGATGGCCCTGTAGGTATTTCCATGTTTATACAGATGGCAGTGTAGATATTTCCATGTTTATACAGATGGCGGTGTAGGTATTTCCTTGTTTATACAGATAGCGGTGTAGATATTTCCATGTTTATACATATAGCGGTGCAGATATTTCCATGTTTGTACAGATGGCGGTGTTGATATTTCCATCTATACACAGATGACCGTGTAGATATTTCCATGTTTATACAGATTGCGGTTTAGATATTTCCATGTTTATACAGATGGCAGTGAAGATATTTCCATGTTTATACAGATAGTGGTGTAGATATTTCCATGTTTATACAGATGGCGGTGTAGATACATCCATGTTTCTGAAGATGGCGGTGTAGACATTTTCATGTTTATAGAGATGGCGTTGTAGATATTTTCATGTATATAGAGATTGCAGTGTAGATATTTCCATGTATATAGAGAAATCGGTGTAGGTATTTCCATGTTTATAGAGATAGCGGTGTGGATATTTCCATATTTATTCAGATAGCGGTGTAGGTATTTCCATGTTTATACAGATGGCGGTGTAGATATTTCCTTGTTTATGCAGATATCGGTGTAGATATTTCCAGGTTTATACAGAGAGCGGTGTAGATATTTCCACGTTTTACAGATACTGGTGTAGATATTTCCATCTTTATACAGTTAGCGGTGCAGATATTTCCATGTTTACACAAATAGCCGTGTAGATATTTCTATGTTTACACAGATAGAGTTGCAGATATTTCCATGTTTATAAAGATAGCGGTGCAGACATTTCCATGTTTATACAGATAGCGGTGTGGCTATTTCCATGTTTATACAGATAGCGGTGTGGGTATTTCCATGTTTATACAGATAGCGTTATAGATATTTCCATGTTTATAGAGATGACTGTCTAGATATTTCCATGTTTATACAGATGGTGGTGTAGATATTTCCATGTTTATACAGATGACTGTGAAGTTATTTCCATGTTTATACATATGTCAGTGTAGATATTTTCATGTTTATAGAGATAACGATGTAGATATTTCCATGTTTATACAGATAGCGGTGTAGACATTTCCATGTTTAGAGAGACAGCGTTGTAGATATTTCCATATTTATACAGATAGCTGTGTAGATCTTTCCAGGTTTCTACAGATAGCGGTGTAGATATTTCCATGTTTATACAGATAGCGGTGTAGATATTTCCATGTTTATAAAGATGGCGTTGTAGGTATTTCCATGTTTATAGAGATAGCAGTGTAGATATTTCCAGGATTATACAACTCGCAGTGCAGATATTTCCATCTTTATACAGATGGCAGAGAAGATTTTTCCACGTTTTTACAGATAGTGGTGTAGATATTTCCATGTTTATACAGATGGCGGTGTAGATACAGCCATGTTTCTGAAGATGGCGGTGTAGATATTTTCATTTTTATAGAGATGGCAGTGTAGATAATTCCATGTTTATAGAGATTGCGATGTAGATATTTCCATGTTTATAGAGAAAGCGGTGTTGGTATTTCCATGTTTATAGAGATAGCGGTGTAGATATTTCCAAATTTCTACAGATAGCGGTGTAGTTATTTCCATCTTTATACAGATGGCGGTGTAGATATTTCCATGTTTCTACAGATGGCAGTGTAGATATTTCCTTGTTTATACAGATAGCGGTGTAGATATTTCCATGTTTATACAGATGGCGGTGTAGGTATTTCCTTGTTTATACAGATAGCGGTGTAGATATTTCCATGTTTATACAGATAGCGGTGCAGATATTTCCATGTTTGTACAGATGGCGGTGTTGATATTTCCATGTTCATACAGATAGTGGTGTTGGTATTTACATGCTTATACAACTAGCGTTGTAGATATTTCCATGTTTATACAGCTCGCGGTGTAGATATTTCCATTTTTATAGAGATGGCAGTGTAGATATTTCCTTGTTTATACAGACGGCGGTGTGGATATTTTCATGTTTGCACAGATAGCGGTGAAGATATTTCCATGTTTATACAGATAGCGGTGTAGGTATTTCCATGTTTATACAGATCGTGGTGTAGATATTTACATGTTTATACAGATAGTGGTGTAGATATTAACATGTTTATACATACCGCGGTGTAGATATTTCCATGTTTACACACATAGCATCATAGATATTTCCATGTTTATACAGATTGCGGTGTAGATATGTCCATGATTATACAGATAACGGTGTATATATTTTCATGTTTATACAGATAGCGGTGGAGATACTTCCATGTTTATAGAGACTGCGGTATATATATTTCCATGTTTATACAGATAGCGGTATAGATATTTCCATGTTTACGGACATAGCGGTGTAGATATTTCCATCTTTGCACCGATTGCTCTGTAGTTATTTCCATTTTTACACAGATAGCTGTGTAGATATTTCCAAGTTTTCACAGATAGCTTTGTAGATATCTCCATGTTTACCCAGATAGCATTGTATATATTTCCATGTTTATACTGATAGCTGTGGAGATATTTCCATGTTTATACAGATAGCGGTGTAGATATTTCCATGTTTATACAGATAGCGGTGGAGATATTTCCCTGTTTACACAGATAGCGATGTAGATATTTCCGTGTGTATACACATAGCGGTGTAGTTATTTCCATGTTTATAGAGATAGCGGTGTAGATATTTCCATGTTTATACAGATGGCTGTGTAGATATTTCCATGTGTGTACTGATGGCAGTGTAGATATTTCCATGTTTATACAGATGGCCCTGTAGGTATTTCCATGTTTATACAGATGGCAGTGTAGATATTTCCATGTTTATACAGATGGCGGTGTAGTTATTTCCTTGTTTATACAGATAGCGGTGTAGATGTTTCCATTTTTATACAGATAGCGGTGCAGATATTTCCATGTTTGTACAGATGGCGGTGTTGATATTTCCATCTATACACAGATGACCGTGTAGATATTTCCATGTTTATACAGATGGTGGCGCAGATATTTCCATGGATAAGTAGATGGCGGTGTAGATATTTCCATGTTTATACAGATAGCGGTGTAGTTATTTCCATGTTTATATAGATAGCGGTGTAGATATTTCCATGTATATACACATGGCTGTGTAGATATTTCCATGTTTATACAGATGGCAGTGTAGATATTTCCATGTTTATACAGATAATTTTGTAAGTTTTTCCATGTTTATACAGATGGCGGTATAGGTATTTCGATGTTTATAGAGATAGCAGTGGAGATATTTCCATGCTTATACAGATAGCGGTGTAGATATTTCCATCTTTGCTCAGATTGTGGTGTAATTATTGCCAAAATTACACAGATAGCGGTGTAGATATTTCCAAGTTTACACAGATAGCTGTGTAGATATTTCCATGTTTACAGAGATAGCATTGTAGATATTTCCATGTTTATACAGATTGCAGTGTAGTTATTTCCATGTTGATACAGATAGCGGTGTAGATATTTCCATGTTTATACAGGTAGCGGTGTAGAAATTCCCATGTTTATACAGATCGCTTTGTAGACATTTCCATCTTTCTACAGATGTCAGTGTAGATATTTCCATGTTTATACAGATGTCTGTGTAGATAGTTCCATGTTTATGCAGATGGCGGTGTAGATATTTCCATGTTTATAGGGATGGCGGTGTAGTTATTTCTATGTTTATAGAGATAGCGTTGTAAATATTTCCATGCTTATAGAGATGGTTATGTAAGTATTTTCATGTTTAGAGATAACGGTGTAGATATTTCCATGTTTATACATATAACGGTGTTGGTATTTCCATGTTTATGCAGATAGCGGTGTAGATATTTACATGTCTATAGAGGTAGCGGTGTAGGTATTTCCATATTTATACAGATTGCGGTGTAGATATTTCCATCTTTATACAGATGGCGGTGTGGATATTTCCATGTTTATACAGATGGCAGTGAAGATATTTCCATGTTTATACAGATAGTGGTGTAGATATTTCCATGTTTATACAGATGGCGGTGTAGATACATCCATGTTTCTGAAGATGGCGGTGTAGACACTTTCATGTTTATAGAGATGGCGGTGTAGATATTTTGATGTATATAGAGATTGCAGTGTAGATATTTCCATGTATATAGAGAAATCGGTGTAGGTATTTCCATGTTTATAGAGATAGCGGTGTGTATATTTCCATATTTATACAGATAGCGGTGTAGGTATTTCCATGTTTATACAGATGGCGGTGTAGATATTTCCTTGTTTATACAGATATCGGTGTAGATATTTCCAGGTTTATACAGAGAGCGGTGTAGATATTTCCAAGTTTTACAGATAGTGGTGTGGATATTTCCATCTTTATACAGATAACGGTGCAGATATTTCCATGTTTACACAAATAGCCGTGTAGATATTTCTATGTTTACACAGATAGAGTTGCAGATATTTCCATGTTTATAAAGATAGCGGTGCAGACATTTCCATGTTTATACAGATAGCGGTGTGGCTATTTCCATGTTTATACAGATAGCGGTGTGGGTATTTCCATGTTTATACAGATAGCGTTATAGATATTTCCATGTTTATAGAGATGACTGTCTAGATATTTCCATGTTTATACAGATGGTGGTGTAGATATTTCCATGTTTATACAGATGACTGTGAAGTTATTTCCATGTTTATACATATGTCAGTGTAGATATTTTCATGTTTATAGAGATAACGATGTAGATATTTCCATGTTTATACAGATAGCGGTGTAGACATTTCCATGTTTAGAGAGACAGCGTTGTAGATATTTCCATATTTATACAGATAGCTGTGTAGATCTTTCCAGGTTTCTACAGATAGCGGTGTAGATATTTCCATGTTTATACAGATAGCGGTGTAGATATTTCCATGTTTATAAAGATGGCGTTGTAGGTATTTCCATGTTTATAGAGATAGCAGTGTAGATATTTCCAGGATTATACAACTCGCAGTGCAGATATTTCCATCTTTATACAGATGGCAGAGAAGATTTTTCCACGTTTTTACAGATAGTGGTGTAGATATTTCCATGTTTATACAGATGGCGGTGTAGATACAGCCATGTTTCTGAAGATGGCGGTGTAGATATTTTCATTTTTATAGAGATGGCAGTGTAGATAATTCCATGTTTATAGAGATTGCGATGTAGATATTTCCATGTTTATAGAGAAAGCGGTGTTGGTATTTCCATGTTTATAGAGATAGCGGTGTAGATATTTCCAAATTTCTACAGATAGCGGTGTAGTTATTTCCATCTTTATACAGATGGCGGTGTAGATATTTCCATGTTTCTACAGATGGCAGTGTAGATATTTCCTTGTTTATACAGATAGCGGTGTAGATATTTCCATGTTTATACAGATGGCGGTGTAGGTATTTCCTTGTTTATACAGATAGCGGTGTAGATATTTCCATGTTTATACAGATAGCGGTGCAGATATTTCCATGTTTGTACAGATGGCGGTGTTGATATTTCCATGTTCATACAGATAGTGGTGTTGGTATTTACATGCTTATACAACTAGCGTTGTAGATATTTCCATGTTTATACAGCTCGCGGTGTAGATATTTCCATTTTTATACAGATGGCAGTGTAGATATTTCCTTGTTTATACAGACGGCGGTGTGGATATTTTCATGTTTGCACAGATAGCGGTGAAGATATTTCCATGTTTATACAGATAGCGGTGTAGGTATTTCCATGTTTATACAGATCGTGGTGTAGATATTTACATGTTTATACAGATAGTGGTGTAGATATTAACATGTTTATACATACCGCGGTGTAGATATTTCCATGTTTACACACATAGCATCATAGATATTTCCATGTTTATACAGATTGCGGTGTAGATATGTCCATGATTATACAGATAACGGTGTATATATTTTCATGTTTATACAGATAGCGGTGGAGATACTTCCATGTTTATAGAGACTGCGGTATATATATTTCCATGTTTATACAGATAGCGGTATAGATATTTCCATGTTTACGGACATAGCGGTGTAGATATTTCCATCTTTGCACCGATTGCTCTGTAGTTATTTCCATTTTTACACAGATAGCTGTGTAGATATTTCCAAGTTTTCACAGATAGCTTTGTAGATATCTCCATGTTTACCCAGATAGCATTGTATATATTTCCATGTTTATACTGATAGCTGTGGAGATATTTCCATGTTTATACAGATAGCGGTGTAGATATTTCCATGTTTATACAGATAGCGGTGGAGATATTTCCCTGTTTACACAGATAGCGATGTAGATATTTCCGTGTGTATACACATAGCGGTGTAGTTATTTCCATGTTTATAGAGATAGCGGTGTAGATATTTCCATGTTTATACAGATGGCTGTGTAGATATTTCCATGTGTGTACTGATGGCAGTGTAGATATTTCCATGTTTATACAGATGGCCCTGTAGGTATTTCCATGTTTATACAGATGGCAGTGTAGATATTTCCATGTTTATACAGATGGCGGTGTAGTTATTTCCTTGTTTATACAGATAGCGGTGTAGATGTTTCCATTTTTATACAGATAGCGGTGCAGATATTTCCATGTTTGTACAGATGGCGGTGTTGATATTTCCATCTATACACAGATGACCGTGTAGATATTTCCATGTTTATACAGATGGTGGCGCAGATATTTCCATGGATAAGTAGATGGCGGTGTAGATATTTCCATGTTTATACAGATAGCGGTGTAGTTATTTCCATGTTTATATAGATAGCGGTGTAGATATTTCCATGTATATACACATGGCTGTGTAGATATTTCCATGTTTATACAGATGGCAGTGTAGATATTTCCATGTTTATACAGATAATTTTGTAAGTTTTTCCATGTTTATACAGATGGCGGTATAGGTATTTCGATGTTTATAGAGATAGCAGTGGAGATATTTCCATGCTTATACAGATAGCGGTGTAGATATTTCCATCTTTGCTCAGATTGTGGTGTAATTATTGCCAAAATTACACAGATAGCGGTGTAGATATTTCCAAGTTTACACAGATAGCTGTGTAGATATTTCCATGTTTACAGAGATAGCATTGTAGATATTTCCATGTTTATACAGATTGCAGTGTAGTTATTTCCATGTTGATACAGATAGCGGTGTAGATATTTCCATGTTTATACAGGTAGCGGTGTAGAAATTCCCATGTTTATACAGATCGCTTTGTAGACATTTCCATCTTTCTACAGATGTCAGTGTAGATATTTCCATGTTTATACAGATGTCTGTGTAGATAGTTCCATGTTTATGCAGATGGCGGTGTAGATATTTCCATGTTTATAGGGATGGCGGTGTAGTTATTTCTATGTTTATAGAGATAGCGTTGTAAATATTTCCATGCTTATAGAGATGGTTATGTAAGTATTTTCATGTTTAGAGATAACGGTGTAGATATTTCCATGTTTATACATATAACGGTGTTGGTATTTCCATGTTTATGCAGATAGCGGTGTAGATATTTACATGTCTATAGAGGTAGCGGTGTAGGTATTTCCATATTTATACAGATTGCGGTGTAGATATTTCCATCTTTATACAGATGGCGGTGTGGATATTTCCATGTTTATACAGATGGCAGTGAAGATATTTCCATGTTTATACAGATAGTGGTGTAGATATTTCCATGTTTATACAGATGGCGGTGTAGATACATCCATGTTTCTGAAGATGGCGGTGTAGACACTTTCATGTTTATAGAGATGGCGGTGTAGATATTTTGATGTATATAGAGATTGCAGTGTAGATATTTCCATGTATATAGAGAAATCGGTGTAGGTATTTCCATGTTTATAGAGATAGCGGTGTGTATATTTCCATATTTATACAGATAGCGGTGTAGGTATTTCCATGTTTATACAGATGGCGGTGTAGATATTTCCTTGTTTATACAGATATCGGTGTAGATATTTCCAGGTTTATACAGAGAGCGGTGTAGATATTTCCAAGTTTTACAGATAGTGGTGTGGATATTTCCATCTTTATACAGATAACGGTGCAGATATTTCCATGTTTACACAAATAGCCGTGTAGATATTTCTATGTTTACACAGATAGAGTTGCAGATATTTCCATGTTTATAAAGATAGCGGTGCAGACATTTCCATGTTTATACAGATAGCGGTGTGGGTATTTCCATGTTTATACAGATAGCGGTATAGATATTTCCATGTTTATAGAGATGACTGTCTAGATATTTCCATGTTTATACAGCTTTCCGTGTAGATATTTCCATGTTTATACAGATGGTGGTGTAGATATTTCCATGTTTATACAGATGACTGTGAAGTTACTTCCATGTTTATACATATGTCAATGTAGATATTTTCATGTTTATAGAGATAACGATGTAGATATTTCCATGTTTATACAGATAGCAGTGTAGACATTTCCATGTTTAGAGAGACAGCATTGTAGATATTTCCATATTTACACAGATAGCTTTGTAGATCTTTCCAGGTTTATACATATAGCGGCGTAGATATTTCCATGTTTATACAGATAGCGGTGTAGATATTTCCATGTTTATAAAGATGGCGTTGTAGTTATTTCCATGTTTATAGACATAGTGGTGTAGATATTTCCATGATTACACAACTCGCAGTGCAGATATTTCCATCTTTATACAGATGGCAGAGAAGATTTTTCCACGTTTATACAGATAGTGGTGTGGATATTTCCATGTTTATACAGATGGCGGTGTTCATACAGCCATGTTTCTGAAGATGGCGGTGTAGATATTTTCATTTTTATAGAGATGGCAGTGTAGATAATTCCATGTTTATAGAGATTGCGATGTAGATATTTCCATGTTTATAGAGAAAGCGGTGTTGTTATTTCCATGTTTATAGAGATAGCGGTGTAGATATTTCCATATTGCTACAGATAGCGGTGTAGGTATTTCCATGTTTATACAGATGGCGGTGTAGATATTTCCATGTTTATACAGATGGCGGTGTAGTTATTTCCTTGTTTATACAGATAGCGGTGTAGATATTTCCATGTTTATACAGATAGCGGTGTAGATATTTCAATGTATTCAGAGATAGCGGTGTAGATATTTCCCTGTTTGCACAGATTGACGTGTAGATATTTCCATTTTTACACAGGTACCTGTGTAGATATTTCCAAGTTTACACAGATAGCTGTGTAGATATTTCCATGTTTACACATATAGCATTGTAGATATTTCCATGTTTATTGAGATAGCGGTGTAAATATTTCCATATTTACACAGATAGTGGTGTAGATATTTCCATGTTTTTACAGATAGCGGTGTAGATATTTTCATCTTTATTCAGAGAGTGCTGTACATATTTCCATGTTTATACAGATCACTGTGAAGATATTTCCATGTTTATACAGATCGCGGTGTAGATATTTCCACGTTTATACAGATCGCGGTGTAGATATTTCCATGTTTATACAGATAGCGGTGTAGATATTTCCATGTTTATACAGATAGCGGTGTAGATATTTCCATCTTTATACAAACGGTGGTGTAGATATTTCCATGTTTCCACACATGACTGTGTAGTTATTTCCATGTTTATACAAATGGCGGTGTAGATATTTCCATATTTATAGAGATAGAAGTGTAGATATTTCGTGGTTTATACAGATAGCGGTGTATATATTTCCATGTTTATAGAGATCCTGGTGTAGATATTTCCATGTGTATACAGACACCGGTGTAGGTATTTCCATGTTTATACAGACTGCAGTGTAGGTATTTCTAAGTTTATACAGATAGCGGTGTAGATATTGCCATGTTTGTACAGATGGCGGTGTTGATAATTCCATCTGTACACAGATTGCCGTGTAGATATTTCCATGCTTATACAGATGGCGTTGTAGATATTTCCATGGATATGCAGATGGCGGTGTGGATATTTCCATGTTTATAGAGATAGCGGTGTAGGTATTTCCATGTTTATAGACATAGCGGTGTAGATATTTCCATGTTTATATAGATGGCGTTGTAGATATTTCCATGTTTATAACAATAGCGGTGTTGGTATTTCCACGTTTATACAGATAGCGATGTAGATATTTCCATGTTTATACAGCTCACGGTGCAGATATTTATATGTTTATACAGATGGCATTGTAGATATTTACTTATTCACACAGATGGCGGTGTAGATGTTTCCATGTTTATACAGATGGCGGAGTAGTTAGTTCCATGTTTATGGAGATGGCAGTGTAGATATTTTCATGTTTATAGAGATGGCGGTGTAGATATTTCCATGTTTATAGATATAGCAGTGTAGATATTTACATGTTTATAAAGATGGCTGTGTAGATATTTCCATGTGTATACAGATGGCATTGTAGATATTTCCATGTTTATACAGATGACTGTATAGGTATTTCCATGTTTTTACAGATGGCAGTGTAGATATTTCCATGTTTATAGAGATAGCGTTGTAGATATTTTCATGTTTATACAGATTGCGGTGGAAATATGTCCATGTTTATACAGATAGCAATGGAGATATTTCCATGTTAATAAACATAGCGGTGTAGATATTTCCATGTTTGTACAGTTGTCGGTGTTGATATTTCCATCTATACACAGATGGCCGTGTAGATATTTCCATGTTTATACAGATGGCGGCGTAGATATTTCCTTGGACATGCAGATGGCGGTGTAGTTATTTCCAGGTTTATACAGATAGCGGTTTAGATATTTCCATGTTTACACAGATGGTGGTGTAGATATTTCCGTGTTTATACACATGGTGGAGTAGATACTTCCATCTTTACGGAGATGGCAGTGTAGATATTTTCATGTTTATACAGATGGCAGTGTAGATATTTCCTTATGTATAGAGATATCGGTGAAGATATTTCCATCTTTCTACAGATGGCGGTTTAGATATTTCCATGTTTATACAGATGGCGGTTTAGATATTTCCATATTTATACAGATGTCTGTGTAGATATTTCCATGTGTATACAGATGGTATTGTAGGTATTTCCATGTTTATACAGATGGTGGTGTAGATATTTCAATGTTTATAGAGATGGTGCTGTAGATATTTCCATGTTTATACACATTGCGGTGTACATATTTCCATGTTTCTAGAGACAGCGGTGTATGTATTTCCATGTTTATACACATAGCGGTGTAGATATTTCCATGTTTATACAGATAGCGGTGTAGAGATTTCCATGTTTATACAGATAGCAGTGTTGATATTTCCATGTTTATACAGATAGCGGTGTAGACATTTCCATGTTTATAGAGATAGCGGTGTAGATATTTCCATGTTTATACAGATGGCTGTGTAGATATTTCAATGTGTGCACAGATGGCAGTGAAGATATTTCCATGTTTATACAGATGGCGCTGCAGATATTTCCATGTTTATACAGATGGCAGTGTAGATATTTCCATGTTTATACAGATAGGGGTGTAGATATTTCCATGTTTACAGAGATAGTGGTGTAGATATTTCCATGTTTATTCAGATGACTGTGTAGATATTTCCATGTTTTTACAGATGGCAATGTAGATATTTCAATGTTTATAGAGATGGCGCTGTAGATATTTCCATGTTTATACAGATAACGGTGGAGATATTTCCATGTTTATACAGACAGCAGTGGAGATATTTCCATGTTTATACACATTGCGGTGTACCTATTTCTATGTTTAAACAGACAGCGGTGTAGGTATTTCCATGTTTATACAGATAGCGGTGCAGATATTTCCATGTGTATACAGATGCCTATGCAGACAACTCTATATTTATACAGAGGGCTCTGTAGATATTTCTATGTTTATACAGATTGCGGTGTAGATATTTCCGTGTTCCTACACATGACTGTGTAGTTATATCCATGTTTATACAGATGGCTTTGTAGATATTTCCATGTCTATAGAGTTAGCGGTGCAGATATTTCCATGTTTATACAGATAGTGGTGTATATATTTCCATGTTTATACAGATCGTGGTGTAATTATTTCCATGTTTATACAGATAACGGTGTAGATATTTCCATGTTTATACAGACCGCAGTGTAGATATTTCCATGTTTATAGAGAGAACAGTGTAGATATTTCCATGTTTGTACAGATGGCGGTGTGGATGTTTCCATCTTTACACAGATTGTCGTGTAGGTATTTCCATGTTTATACAGATGGCATTGTAGATATTTCCATGTTTATACAGATGGTGGTGTAGATATTTCCATGTTTACACAGATGACTGTATGGGTATTTCCATGTTTATACAGATGGCGGTGTACATATTTCCAAGTTTATAGAGATAGCAGTGCAGATATTTCCATATTTATACAGATAACGGTGTGGATGTTTCCATGTTTATACAGATAGCGGTGTAAATATTTCCATGTTTATACAGATCACGGTGTAGATATTTCCATGTTTATAGAGATAACGGTGTAGATATTTCCATGTTTATACAGATAGCAGTGTAGATATTTCCATGTTTATACAGATAGCGGTGCAGATATTTCCATGTTTGTACAGATGGCGTTGTTGATATTTCCATCTATACACAGATGACCGTGTAGATATTTCCATGTTTATACAGATGGCGGCGCAGATATTTCCATGGATATGTAGATGGCGGTGTAGGTATTTCCATGTTTACACAGGTAGCGGTGTAGTTATTTCCATGTTTATATAGATAAGGGTGTAGATATTTCCATGTATGTACACATGACTGTGTAGATATTTCCATGTTTATACAGATGGCGGTGTAGATATTTCCATGTTTATACCGATAACTTTGTAAGTATTTCCATGTTATACAGATGGCGGTGTAGATATTTCGATGTTTATAGAGATAGCAGTGGAGATATTTCCATGTTTATACAGATAGCGGCGTAGATATTTCCACGTTTATGCTAACCGCAGTGTAGATATTTCCATGTTTATAGAGATGGCGATGTAGATATTTCCATATTTATACAGATAACGGTGTAGATGTTTCCATGTTTATATAGATAGCGGTGTAAATATTTCCATGTTTATACAGATCACGGTGTAGATATTTCCATGTTTATAGAGATAACGGTGTAGATATTTCCATGTTTATACAGATAGCGGTTTAGATATTTCCATGTTTATACAGACCGCGGTGTAGATATTTACAAGTTTATACAGATAGCGGTGCAGATATTTCCATGTTTGTACAGATGGCGTTGTTGATATTTCCATCTATACACAGATGACCGTGTAGATATTTCCATGTTTATAAACATGGCGGCACAGATATTTCCATGGATATGTAGATGGCGGTGTAGATATTTCCATGTTTACACAGATAGCGGTGTAGTTATTTCCATGTTTATATAGATAACGTTGTAGATATTTCCATGTATGTACACATGGCTGTGTAGATATTTCCATGTTTATACAGATGGCGGTGTAGATATTTCCATGTTTCTACCGATAACTTTGTAAGTATTTCCATGTTATACAGATGGCGGTGTAGATATTTCCACGTTTATACTGATCACGGTGTAGATATTTCCATGTTTATAGAGATGGCAGTGTAGATATTTCCATGTTCATAGAGATAGCGGTGTTGATTTTTCCATGTTTATAGAGATAGCGGTGTGGATATTTCCATGTTTATACAGATAGTGGTGTAGATATTTCCATGTTTATACAGACAGCGGTGTAGATATTTCCATGTTCATTCAGAAGGCGGTGTAGATATTTCCATGTTTACAGAGATGGCGGTGTAGATATTTCTATGTTTATAAAGATAGCGGTGTAGGTATTTCCATGTGTACAGAGTTAGTGGTGTAGGTATTTCCATGTTTATAGAGATAGTGGTGTAGATATTTCCATGTTTATTCAGATAGCGTAGAAGTTCTTTCCATGTTTATACAGATGGCGGTGTAGATAGTTTCATATTTATGGAGATGGCCGTGTAGATATTTTCACGTTTATAGAGATGGCGGTGTAGATATTTCCATGTTTATAGAGATAGCAGTGTAGACATTTCCATGTTTATACAGATGGCGCTGTAGATATTTCCATGCTTATACAGATGGCAGTGTAGATATATCCATGTTTATACAGATAGCGGTGGAGATATTTCCATGTTTATACAGATAGTGGTGTTGGTATTTCCATGTATATACAACTAGCATTGTAGATATTTCCATGTTTATACAGCTCGCGGTGTTGTTATTTCCATCTTTATAGAGATGGCAGTGTAGATAATTCCATGTTTTTACAGATACCGGTGTAGATACTTCCGTGTTTATACAGAAAGCGGTGTAGATATTACCATGTTTACACAGATAGCGGTGTAGATATTTCCATCTTTGTACAGATTGCGGTGTGGATATTTCCATGTTTATTCAGATAGCTGTGTAGATATATCTATGTTTATACAGATTGTGTTGTAGATATTTCCATGTTTATACAGATAGCTGTGTAGATATATCTATGTTTATACAGATTGTGTTGTAGATATTTCCATGTTTATACAGATTGCGGTGTAGATATTTCCATGTTTATACAGAGAGTGGTGTAGATATTTCCATGTTTACGGAGATAGAGTTGTAGATATTTCCATATTTGCAAAGATTGCCGTGTAGATATTTCCATCTTCACAGAGATTGCGGTGTACATATTTCCATGTTTAAACAGGCAGCTGTGTACATATTTCCATGTTTACACAGATAGTGTTGTAGATATTTCCATGTTTATACAGATTGCGGTGTAGATATTTCCATGTTTATACAAATTGTGGTGTGGATATTTCCATGTTTATACAGATAGCGGTGTAGATATTTTCATGTTTATACAGATAGTGGTGAAGATATTTCCATGTTCACAGATATAGAGGTGTAGATATTTCCATATTTGCAGAGATTGCGGTGTAGATATTTCCATCCTCACACAGATTGCGGTGTACATATTTCTATGTTTACACAGACAGCTGTGTAGATATTTCCATGTTTACACAGATAGTGTTGAAGATATTTCCATGTTTATAGTGATTGCGGTGTAGATATTTCCAACTTCACACAGATAACGGTGTACACATTTGCTTGTTTACACAGACAGCTGAGTAGACATTTCCATGTCTACACAGGTAGTGTTGTAGATATTTCCATGTTTATACAGATGGCAGTGTAGATATTTCCATGTTTATACAGATAGCGGTGTAGATATTTCCATGTTTATAGAGATAACTTTGTGGTATTTCCATGTTTATACAGATAGTGGTGTAGATATTTCCATGTTTATACAGATAGCGGTGTAGATATTTCCATGTTTATACAGATCACGGTGTGGATATTTCCAAGTTTCTACAGATGGCATTGTAGATATTTCCATGTTTATACAGATGGCGGTGTAGATATTTCCATTTTTTTATAGACGGTGGTGTAGATATTACCATGTATATACAGATAGCGGTGTAGATATTTCCATGTTTATACAGATCGTGGTGAAGATATTTCCATGTTTTTACAGATCACGGTGTAGATGTTTCCTTGTTTATACAGATCATGGTGTAGATATTTCCATGTTTATACAGGACGCGGTGTTGATATTACCATGTTTATAGGGATAGCGGTGCAAATATTTCCTCATTTATACAGATAGCGGTGTAGATATTTCCGTGTATAAAAAAAGTATGTGTATATATTTCCATGTTTAAACACATGGCGGTGTAGATATTTCCTTGTTTATACAAATAGCGTTGTAGTTATTTCCATGTTTATACAGAGAGCGGTGCAGATATTTCCATGTTTGTACAGATGGCGGTGTTGATATTTCCATCTATACACACATGATCTTGTAGATATTTTCATGTTTATACAGATGGCGGCTCAGATATTTCTATGGATATGTAGATGGCGGTGTAGATACTTCCATGCTTATATAGATAGCGGTTTAGTTATTTCCATGTTTATATAGATAGCGGTATAGACATTTCCATGTATATACACAAGGCTCTGTATATATTTCCATGTTTGTACAGATGACGGTGTATATATTTCCATGTTTATACAGATAACTTTGTAAGTATTTCAACGTTTATACAGATGGCGGTGTAGATATTTCGATGTTTATAGAGATACCAGTGTAGATATTTACATGTTTATACAGATGGCTGTGTAGATATTTCCATGTGTATACAGATGGCACTGTAGATATTTCCATGTTTACACATGACTGTATAGCTATTTCCATGTTTTTACAGATGTCAGTGCAGATATTTCCATGTTTATAGAGATAGCGGTGTAGATATTTCCATGTTTGTACAGATGGCGGTGTTGATATTTCCATCTATACACAGATGTCCCTGTAGATATATCCATGTTTATACAGATGGCGGCGTAGATATTTCCATGGACATGCAGATGGTGGTGTAGTTCTTTCCATGTTTATACAGATAGCGGTGTAGATATATCCATGTTTACACTGATGGTGGTGTAGATATTTCCGTGTTTATACACATGGTGGAGTAGATACTTCCATCTTTACGGAGATGGCAGTGTAGATATTTTCATGTTTATAGAGATGGCGGTGTAGATATTTCCATATTTATAGAGATAGCGGTGCAGGTATTTCCATCTTTCTACAGATGGCAGTGTAGATATTTACATGTTTATACAGATGGCGGTGTAGATATTTCCATGTTTATAGAGATAGCGGTGTAGATATTTCCATGTTTATACCGATAGCGATGTAGATATTTCCATGTTTATACAGACCGCGGTGTAAATATTTCCATGTTTATACAGAAAGCGGTGTAGTTATTTCCATGTTTAAATAGATAGCGGTATAGATATTTCCATGTATATAAACATGGCTGTGTAGATATTTCCATGTTTATACAGATGGCGGTGTAGATATTTCCATGTTTATACCAATAACTTTGTAAGTATTTCCATGTTTATACAGATGGCGGTGTAGATATTTCGATGTTTATAGAGATAGCAGTGGAGATATTTCCATGTTTATACAGATAGCGGTGTAGATATTTCCATGTTTATACTGATCGTGGTGTAGATATTTCCATGTTTATAGAGATGGCGGTGTAGATATTTCCATGTTCATAGAGATAGCGGTGTTGATTTTTCCATGTTTATACAGATAGCGGTGTGGATATTTCCATGTTTATACAGATAGGGGTGTAGATATTTCCATGTTTATAGAGATGGCGGTGTAGATATTTCCATGTTTATACAGATCACGGTGTAGAAGTTTCCATGTTTATACAGATAATGGTGTAGATATTTCCATGTTTATACAGACCGCGGTGTTGATATTACCTTGTTTATAGGGATAGCGGTGCAAATATTTCCACATTTATACAGATAGCGGTGTAGTTATCAGCATGTTTATACAGATAGCGGTGTAGATATTTCCGTGTATAAACAAATGTCTGTGTATATATTTCCATGTTTAAACAGATGGTGGTGTAGATATTTCCTTGTTTATACAAATAGCGTTGTAGTTATTTCCATGTTTATACAGAGAGCGGTGCAGATATTTCCATGTTTGTACAGATGGCGGTGTAGATATTTCGATGTTTATAGAGATAGCAGTGGAGATATTTCCATGTTTATACAGATAGCGGTGTAGATATTTCCATGTTTATACTGATTGCGGTGTAGATATTTCCATGTTTATACAGATGACAGGGTAGATATTTCCATATTTATACAGATGTCTGTGTAGATATTTCCATGTGTATACAGATGGTATTGTAGGTATTTCCATGTGTATACAGATGGTGGTGTAGATATTTCCATGTTTATTCGGATGACTGTGTGGATATTTCCATGTTTTTACAGATGGCAGTGTAGATATTTCAATGTTTACAGAGATGTCTCTGTAGATATTTCCATGTTTATACAGATGAAGGTGGAGATATTTAAATGTTTATACAGACAGCAGTGGAGATATTACCATGTTTATACACATAGCGGTCTACATATTTCCATGTTTATAGAGACAGCGGTGTAGGTATTTCCATGTTTTTACAGATAGCGGTGCGGATATTTCCATGATTATACAGATGCCTATGCAGATATTTCCATATTTATACAGAGGGCTGTGTAGATATTTCCATGTTTATACAGATGGCAGTGTAGGTAACTCCATGTTCCTACACATGACTGTGTAGTTATTTCCATGTTTATACAGATGGCTTTGCAGATATTTCCTTGTTTATAGAGATAGCGGTGTAGATATTTCAATGTTTATACAGATAGCGGTGTAAATATTTCCATGTTTTATACAGATCGTGGTGTAGATATTTCCATGTTTATACAGATACTGGTGTAGATATTTCCATGTTTATACAGACCGCAGTGTAGATATTTCTATGTCTGTACAGATGGCGGTGTTGATATGTCCATCTATACACACATTGCCGTGTAGGTATTTCCATGTGTATACAGATGGCATTGTAGATATTTCCATGTTTATACAGATGGTCGTGTAGATATTTCCATTTTTCTACATATGGCGTTGTAGGTATTTCCATGTTTATACAGATAACGGTGTAGATATTTCCATGTTTATACAGATAGTGTTGTAAATATTTCCATGTTTATACAGATCACGGTGTAGAAATTTCCATGTTTATAGAGATAGTGGTGTAGATATTTCCATGTTTATACAGATAGCGGTTTAGATATTTCCATGTTTATACAGACCGCGGTGTAGATATTTCCATCTTTATACAGATTGCGATGAAGATATTTCCATGTTTGTACAGATAACTTTGTAAGTATTTCCATGTTTATTAGGATGGCGGTGTAGATATTTCGATGTTTATAGAGATAGCAGTGGAGATATTTCCATGTTTATACAGATAGCGGTGTAGATATTTCCATGTTTATAGAGATAGCGGTGTAGGTATTTCCATATTTATAGACATAGTGGTGTAGATATTTCCATGTTTATATAGATGGCGCTGTAGATATTTCCATGTTTATACCGATAGCGGTGTTGGTATTTCCACGTATATACAGATAGCGATGTAGATATTTCCATGTTTATACAGATAGCGGTGCAGGTATTTACATCTTTATACAGATGGCATAGTAGATATTTCCTTATTCACACAGATAGCGGTGCAGGTATTTACATCTTTATACAGATGGCATAGTAGATATTTCCTTATTCACACAGATGGCGGTGTAGGTGTTTCCATGTTAATATGGATGGCGGAGTAGTTAGTTCCACGTTTATGGAGATATCAGTGTAGATAATTTCATGTTTATACAGATGGAGGTGCAGATATTTCCATGTTTATAGATATGGCAGTGTAGATATTTACATGTTTATACAGATGGCTGTGTAGATATTTCCATCTGTATACAGATGGCATTGTAGATATTTCCATGTTTATACAGATGACTGTATAGGTATTTCCATGTTTTTACAGATAGCAGTGCAGATATTTCCATGTTTGTAGAGATAGCGGTGTAGATATTTCCATGTTTGTACAGATGGCGGTGTAGATATTTCCATGTATACACAGTTGGCCGTGTAGATATTTCCATGTTTATACAGATGGCTGTGAAGATATTTCCATGTGTATACAGATGACTTTGTAGGTATTTCCATGTTTATACAGATGGCGGTGTAGATATTTCCCTGTTTATAGAGAGAGCTGTGTAGATATTTCCATGTTTATACAGATAGCGGTGTAGATATATCCATGTTTATACAGATCGCGGTGTAGATATTTCCATGTTTATTCAGATCGCGGTGTAGATATTTCCACGTTTATACAGATATCGGTGTAGATATTTCCATGTTTACACAGATTGCGGTGTAGATATTTCCATCTTTCTACAGATGGCATTGTAGATATTTCCACGATTATACAGATGGCGGTGTAGATATTTCCATGTTTACTCAGATGACTGTGTAGATATTTCCATGTTTTTACAGATGGCAGTGTAGATATTTCAATGTTTATAGAGATGGCGCTGTAGATATTTCCATGTTTATACAGATAACGGTGGAGATATTTCCATGTTTATACAGACAGCATTGGAGATATTTCCATGTTTATACACATAGCGGTGTACATATTTCCATGTTTGTACAGACAGCGGTGTAGGTATTTCCATGTTTATACAGATAGCGGTGCAGTTATTTCCATGTTTATACAGATGCCTATGCAGATAACTCCATATTTATACAGAGGGATGTTTAGATATTTCTATGTTTATACAGATGGCAGTGTGGATATTTCCATGTTCCTACACATGACTGTGTAGGTATTTCCATGTTTATACAGATGTCTGTGTAGATATTTCCATGTGTATACAGATGGTATTGTAGCTATTTCCATGTATATACAGATGGTGGTGTAGATATTTCCATGTTTATTCAGATGACTGTGTAGATATTTCCATGTTTTTACAGGTGGCGGTGTAGATATTTCAATGTTTAAAGAGATGGCGTTGTAGATATTTCCATGTTTATACAGAAAATGGTGGAGTTATTTCCATGTTTATACAGAGAGCAGTGGAGATATTTCCATGTTTATACACATAGCGGTATACATATTTCCATGTTTATAGAGACAGCGGTGTAGGTATTTCCATGTTTATACAGATAGCAGTGCAGATATTTCCATGTTTATACAGATGCCTATTCAGATATTTCCATATTTATACAGAGGGCTGTGTAGATATTTCTATGTTTATACAGATACCTGTGTAGATATTTCCATGTTTATACAGATACCCGTGTAGATATTTCCATGTTTACACAGACCGAAGTGTAGATATTTCCATGTTTATAGAGATAGCAGTGTAGATATTTCCATGTTAGTACAGATGGCTGTGTTGATGTTTCCATCTATACACAGATTGCCATGTAGGTATTTCCATGTGTATACAGATGGCATTGTAGATATTTCCATGTTTATACAGATGGTGGTGTAGATATTTCCATGTTTACACAGATGACTGTATAGGTATTTCCATGTTTATACAGATGGCGGTGTAGATATTTCCATGTTTATAGAGATAGCGGTGTAGATATATCCATATTTATACAGATAACGGTGTAGAAGTTTCCATGTTTATACAGATAGCGGTGTAAATATTTCCATGTTTATACAGATCACGGTGTAGATATTTCCATGTTTATAGGGATAGGAGTGTAGATATTTCCATGTTTATACAGATAGCGGTGTAGATATTTCCATGTTTACACAGACCGCGGTGTAGATATTTCCATGTTTATACAGATAGCGGTGCAGATATTTCCATGTTTGTACAGATTGCGGTGTTGATATTTCCATCTATACACAGATGACCGTGTAGATATTTCCATGTTTATACAGATGGCGGCGCAGATATATCCATGGATATGTACATGGCGGTGTAGATATTTCCATGTTTATACAGATAGTGGTGTAGTTATTTCCAGGTATATACAGATGACCATGTTGGTATTTCCATGTTTATACAGATGGCGGTGTAGATATTTCCATGTTTATACAGATGACCATGTTGGTATTTCCATGTTTATACAGATGGCAGTGTAGATATTTCCAGGTTTATTTAGATAGCTGTGTAGATATTTCCATGTTTATAAAGATAGCGGTGTAGATATTTCCATGTTTATACAGATCGTGGTGTAGATATTTCCATGTTTATACAGATCGCGGTGTAGATATTTCCATGTTTATCCAGATAGCGGTGTAGATATTTCCATGTTTTTACAGATATCGGTGTAGATATTTCCATTTTTACACAGATAGCGGTGTAGTTATTCCCATCTTTCTACAGATGGCATTGTAAATATTTCCATGTTTATACAGATGGCGGTGTAGATATTTCCATGTTTATATAGATGGTGGTGTAGATATTACCATGTTTATACAGATAGCGGTGTAGATATTTCCATGTTTATACAGATCACAGTGTAGATATTTCCATGTTTATACAGATAGCGGGGTAGTTATTTCCATGTTTATACAGATAGCGGTGTAGATATTTCCATGTATATACAGATGGCTGTGTAGATATTTCAATGTTTATACAGATGGCTCTGTAGATATTTCCATGTTTATACAGATGACTTTGTAGATATTTCCATGTTTATACAGATAGCAGTGTAGATATTTCCATGTTTATACAGATCGTGATGTAGTTATTTCCATGTTTTTACAGATATCGGTGTAGATATTTCCATGTTTACACAGATTGCGGTGTAGATATTTGCATCTTTCTACAGATGTCATTGTAGATATTACCATGTTTATACAGATAGCGGTGTAGATATTTCCATGTTTATACAGATCGTGGTGAAGATATTTCCATGTTTATACAGATCGCGGTGTAGATATTTCCATGTTTATACAGATAGCGGTGTAGATATTTCCATGTTTATACAGATAGAGGTGTAGATATTTCCATGTTTATAGAGATAGCGGTGTAGGTATTTCCATGTTTATAGACATAGCGGTGTAGATATTTCCATGTTTATATAGATGGCGTTGTAGATATTTCCATGTTTATACCGATAGCGGTGTTGGTATTTCCACGTTTATACAGATAGCGATGAAGATATTTCCATGTTTATACAGCTCGCGGTGCAGATATTTATATCTTTATACAGATGGCATTGTAGATATTTCGTTATTCACACAGATGGCGGTGTAGATGTTTCCATGTTTATACAGATGGCGGTGTAGTTAGTTCCATGTTTATGGAGATGGCAGTGTAGATATTTCCATGTTTATAGAGATGGCGGTGTAGATATTTCCATGTTCATAGAGATAGCGGTGTAGATATTTCCATGTTTATACAGATAGGGGTGTAGATATTTCCGTGTTTACAGAGATCGCAGTGTAGATATTTCCATGTTTATACAGATCACGGTGTAGATATTTCCTTGTTTACACAAATAGCGGTGTAGTTGTTTCCATGTTTATACACATGGCTGTGTAGATATTTCCATGTATATACAGATGGCTGTGTAGATATTGCCATGTTTATACAGATGGCTGTGTACATATTTCCATGTTTATAGAGATGACTTTGTAGGTATTTCCATGTTTATACACATGGCAGTGTAGATATTTCCATGTTTATAGAGACAGCTGTGTAGATATTTCCATGTTTATTCACATAGCGGTTTAGATATTTCCATGTTTATACAGATCGCGGTGTAGATATTTCCATGTTTATACAGATCACGGTGTTGATACTTCCATGCTTATACAGATAGCGCTGTAGATATTTCCATGTTTTTACAGATATCGGTGTAGATATTTCCATGTTTACAAAGATTGCGGTGTAGATATTTACATCTTTCTACAGATGGCATTGTAGATATTTTCATGTTTATACAGACGGCAGTGTGGATATTTCCATGTTTATATAGATGGTGGTGTAGATATTTCCATGTTTATACAGATCGCGGTGTAGATATTTCCATGTTTATACAGATAGCGGTGTAGATATTTCCATGTTTATACAGATAGCGGTGTAGATATTTCCATGTTTATACAGATAGCGGTGTAGATATTTCCATGTTTATACAGATCACAGTGTAGATATTTCCATGTTTATAGAGATAGCGGTGTAGGTATTTCCATGTTTATAGACATAGCGGTGTAGATATTTCCATGTTTATATAGATGGCGTTGTAGATATTTCCATGTTTATACCGATAGCGGTGTTGGTATTTCCACGTTTATACAGATAGCGATGTAGATATTTCCATGTTTATACAGCTCGCGGTGCAGATATTTATATCTTTATACAGATGGCATTGCAGATATTTTCTTATTTACACAGATGGCGGTGTAGATGTTTCCATGTTTATACAGATGGCGGAGTAGTCAGTTCCATGTTTATGGAGATGGCAGTGTAGATATTTTCATGTTTATAGAGATGGCGGTGTAGATATTTCCATGTTTATAGAAACAGCTGTGTAGATATTTACATGTTCATACAGATGTCTGTGTAGATATTTCCGTGTGTATACAGATGGCATTGTAGGTATTTCCATGTTTATACAGATGACTGTATAGGTATTTCCATGTTTTTACACATGCGAGTGCAGATATTTCCATGTTTATAGAGATAGCGGTGTAGATATTTCCATGTTTGTACAGATGGCGGTGTTGATATTTCCATCTATACACAGACGGCCGTGTAGATATTTCCATGTTTATTCAGATGGCGGCGTAAATATTTCCATGGACATGCAGATGGCGGTGTAGATATTTCCATGTTTACACAGATAGCGGTGTAGTTATTTCCATGTTTATATAGATAGCGGTGTAGATATTTCCATGTATATACACATGGCTGTGTAGATAATTCCATTTTTATACAGATGGCGGTGTAGATATTTCCATGTTTATACCGATAACTTTTTAAGTATTTCCATGTTTATACAGATGGCGGTGTAGATATTACGATGTTTATAGAGATAGCAGTGGAGATATTTCCATGTTTATACAGATAGCGTTGTAGATATTTCCATGTTTATGCAGATAGCGGTGTAGATATTTCCATGTCTACAGAGATGGCGTTGTAGGTATTTCCATGTTTATAGAGATAGTGGTGTAGATATTTCCATGTTTATACAGATAGTGGTGTAGGTATTTCCATGTTTATACAGGTAGCGTTGTTGCTATTTCCATGTTTATACAGATAGCGGTGTAGATATTTCTATCTTTATGCAGCTCGCTGTAGAGATATTTCCATCTTTATTCAGACGGCAGTGTAGATATTTCCATGTTTATACAGATAGCGGTGTAGATATTTCCATGTTTATACAGATGGCAGTCTAGATAGTTCCATGTTTATGGAGATGGCGGTGTAAATATTTTCATGCTTATAGAGATGGCGGTATAGACATTTCCATGTTTATAGAGATTGCCATGTAGATATTTCCATGTTTATAGAGATATTGGTGTAGCTATTTCCATATTTATAGAGAAGGCGGTGTAAATATTTTCATGTTTATAGAGATGGCGGTGTAGATACTTCCATGTTTATAGAGATTGCCAGGTAGATATTTCCAGGTTCATAGAGATAGCAGTGTAGGTATTTCCATAATTATAGAGATAGCGGTGTAGATATTTCCATGTTTATACAGATGGCTGTGTAGATATTTGTATGTTTATACAGATAGCGGTGTAGATATTTCCATGTTTATAGAGATAACGTTGAGGAATTTCCATGTTTATACAGACAGCGGTGTAGATATTTCCATGTTTACGGAGATAGCGGTGTAGATATTTCCATATTTACAGAGATAGCAGTTTAGATATTTCCATGTTTATAAAGATCCCCGTGTAGATATTTCCATGCTGATACAGATGGCGGTGTAGATATTTCCATGTTTATACAGATAGCCGTGTAGATTTTTCCATTTTTATACCTATAGCGGTGTAGATATTTAGATGTTTACAGAGATAGTGGTGTAGATATTTCCATCTTTGCACTGATTGCGGTGTTGATATTTCCATCTTTACACAGATTGCGGTGTAGAGATTTCCAAGTTTACACAGATAGCTGTGTAGATATTTCCATGTTTACACAGATAGCAGTGTAGATATTTCCAAGTTTACACATATAGCTGTGTAGATATTTCCATGTTTACACAGATAGTGTTGTAGATATTTCCATGTTTATGGAGATAGTGGTGCAGATATTTCCATATTTATAGAGATAGCGGTGTAGATATTTCCATGTTTATACAGATAGCGGTTTAGATATTGCCATGTTTATAGAGATGGCGATGTAGGAATTTCCATGTTTATGCAGATATCAGTGTAGATATTTCCATGTTTATACAGATAGTGGTGTAGATATTTCCATGTTCATACAGAAGACTGTGTTGTTATTTCCATGTTTATACAGATGGCGGTTTAGATATTTCCATGTTTATACGTATAGCGGTGTTGATATTTCCATGTTTATTGGGACAGCGCTATATATATTTCCATGTTTATACAGATAGCGATGTAAGTATTTCCATGTTTATACAGATAGCAGTGTAGATATTCCCAGCTTTATACAAATAGTGGTGTAGATATTTCCACGTTTATACAGACAGCGGTGGAGATATTTCCACGGTTATACAGATATCGATGTAGATATTTCCACGTTTATACAGATATCGTAGATATTTCCACGTTTATACAGATAGCGGTGTAGATATTTCCACGTTTATACACATAGCAGTGTAGATATTTCCACGTTTATACAGATATCGGTGTAGATATTTCCATCTTTATACAGATAGCGGAGTAGATAATTCCATGTTTACACAGATAGCAGTGAAGATATTTCCATATTTACAGAGATAGCGGTGTAGATATTTCCATCTTTGCAGAGATTGCGGTGTAGATATTTCCATCTTTACAGAGTTAGCTGTGTGGATATTTCCAAGTTTAAAGAGATAGCTGTGTAGATATTTCCATGTTTACCCAGATAGCGTTGTAGATATTTCCATGTTTATACAGATAACGTTGTAGTTATTTCCATGTTTATACAGATAGCGGTGTAGATATGTCCATGCTTATAGAGATAGCGTTGGAGTTATGTCCACGTTTATACGAATATCGATGTAGATATTTTCTACATTTATACAGATAGCGTTGTAGATATTTCCACGTGTATACAGATAGCGGTGTAGATATTTCCAGGTTTATACAAATAGCGTTGTTGGTATTTCCATGTTTATACAGATAGCGGTGTAGATATTTCCATGTTTATACAGCTCGCGGTGTAGATATTTTCATCCTTATACAGATGACAGTGTAGATATTTCCACGTTTATAAAGATAGTGGTGTAGATATTTCCATGTTTATCCAGATGGCGGTGTAGATAGTTCCATGTTTCTGGAGATGGTGGTGTAGATATTTTCATATTTATAGAGATGGAGTTGTAGATATTTCCATGTATATAGAGATTACGGTGTAGATATTTCCATGTTAATAGAGACAGCGGTGTAGGTTTTTCCATGTTTATAGGGATAGCGGTGTCGATATTTCCATGTTTATACAGATGGCTGTGTAGATATTTCCACGTGAATTCAGATGGCAGTGTAGATATTTCCATGTTTATAGAGATGATGGTGTAGATATTTCCATGTTTATACAGATGACTGAGTAGATATTTGCATGTTTATACAGATGGCGGTGTAGATATTTACATGTTTATAGAGATAGCGGTGCATGTATTTCCATGTTTCTACATATAGCGGTGTAGATATTTCCATGTTTATACACATAGCGGTGTAGATATTTCCATGTTTACAGAGACAGTGGTGGAGATATTTCCTTGTTTATACAGATCGTGGTGTAGATATTTCCATGTTCATACAGATCGCGGTCTAGATATTTCCATATTTATATAGGTAGCGGTGTAGTTATTTCCATGTATACACAGATCGCGGTGAAGATATTTCCATGTTTATACAGATGGCGGTTTAGATATTTCCATGTTCATGCAGGTGGCGGTGTAGATATTTCCATCTTTATAGAGATGGCGGTGTAGATATTTCCATGTTTATACAGATAGCGGTGCAGATATTTCCATGTTTGTACAGATGGCGATGTTGATATTTCCATCTATAAACAGATGACCGTGTAGATATTTCCATGTTTATGCAGATGGCGGCGCTGATATTTCCATGGATATGTAGATGGCGGTGTAGATATTTCCATGTTTATACAGATAGCTGTGTAGTTATTTCCATATTTATATACAGAGCAGTGGAGATATTGCCATGTATATACACATGGCTGTGTAGATATTTCCATGTTTATACACAAGACGGTGTAGATATTTCCATCTTTATAGAGATAACATTGTAAGTATTTCCATGTTTATACAGATGGCGGTGTAGATATTTCGATGTTTATAGAGATGGCCGTGAAGATATTTCCTTGTTTATACATATCACGGTGTAGATATTTCGTTGTTTATACAAATAGCGGTGTAGTTATTTCCATGTTTATACAGATAGCAGTGTAGATATTTCCATTTTTATGCAGATCACGGTGTAGATATTTCCATGTTTATACAGATCGCGGTGTAGATATTTCCAAGTTTATACAGATAGCGGTGTAGATATTCCCATGTTTTTACAGATATCTGTGTACATATTTCCATGTTTACAAAGATTGCGGTGTAGAAATTTCCATCTCTCTACAGATGGCATTGTAGATATTTCCATGTTTATACAGATGGCGGTGTGGATATTACCATGTTTATACAGATGGCTGTGTAGATATTACCATGTTTATACAGATAGCAGTGTAGATATTTCCATGTTTATACAGATCGTGGTGAAGATATTTCCATGTTTATACAGATCGCGGTGTAGATATTTCCATGTTTATGCAGATAGCGGTGTAGATATTTCCATGTTTATATAGATGGCGTTGTAGATATTTCCATGTTTATACCGATAGCGGTGTTCGTATTTCCACGTTTATACAGATATCGATGAAGGTATTTCCATGTTTATACAGCTCGCGGTGCAGATATTTATATCTTTATAGAGATGGCATTGTACATATTTCCTTATTCACAGAGATGGCGGTGTAGATGTTTCCATGTTTATACAGATGGCAGAGTAGTTAGTTCCATGTTTATGGAGATGGCAGTGTAGATATTTTCATGTTTATAGAGATGGCGGTGTAGATATTTCCATGTTTATAGAGATAGCATTGTAGATATTTACATGTTTATACAGATGACTGTATAGGTATTTCCATGTTTTTACAGATGGCAGTGCAGATATTTCCATGTTTATAGAGATAGCGGTGTAGATATTTCCATGATTGTACAGATGGCGGTGTTGATATTTCCATCTATACACAGTTGGCCGTTTAGATATTTCCATGTTTATACAGATGGCGGTGTAGATATTTCCATGGACACGCAGATGGCGGTGTAGATATTTCCATGTTTATAGATATAGCGGTGTAGATATTTCCATGTTTATACAGATAGCGGTGTAGATATTTCCATGTTTATACAGACCGCGCTGTAGATATTTCCATGTTTTAACAGATAGCGGTGCAGATAATTCCATGTTTGTACAGATGGTGGAGTTGATATTTCCATCTATACACAGATGACCGTGTAGATATTTCCATGTTTATACAGATGGCGGTGCAGATATTTCCATGGACATGCAGATGGCGGTGTGGATATTTACATGTTTATACAGATGACTGTGTAGTTATGTCCATGTTTTTACAGATGGCAGTGTAGATATTTCAATGTTTATAGAGATGCTGCTGTAGATATTTCCATGTTTACACAGATGGTGTTGTAGATATTTCCGTGTTTATACACATGGCGGAGTAGATACTTCCATCTTTACGGAGATGGCAGTGTAGATATTTTAATTTTTATAGAGATGGCGGTGTAGATATTTCCATATTTATATAGATAGAGGTGTACATATTTCCATCTTTCTACAGATGGCAGTGTAGATATTTCCATGTTTATACAGATGGCCGTGTAGATATTTCCATATTTATACAGATGTCTGTGTAGATATTTCCATGTGTTTACAGATGGTATTGTAGGTATTTCCATGTATATACAGATGGTGGTGTAGATATTTCCATGTTTATTCAGATGACTGTGTAGATATTTCCATGTTTTTACAGATGGCAGTGTAGATATTTCAATGTTTATAGAGATGTCACTGTAGATATTTCCATGTTTAAACAGATAATGGTGGAGTTATGTCCATGTTTACACAGACAGCAGTGGAGATATTTCCATGATTATACACATAGCAGTGTACATATTTCCATGTTTATAGAGACAGCGGTGTAGGTATTTCCATGTTTATACAGATAGCGGTGCAGATATTTCCATGTTTACACAGATGCCTATGCAGATATTTCCATATTTATACAGAGGGCTGTGTAGATATTTTTAGGTTTATACAGATGGCAGTTTAGATATTTCCATGTTCCTACACATGACTGTGTAGGTATTTCCATCTTTATACAGATGGCTTTGAAGATATTTCCATGTTTATAGAGATAGCGGTGCAGATATTTCCATGTTTATACAGATAGCGCTGTATATATTTCCATGTTTATACAGATCTTGGTGTAGATATTTCCATGTTTATACAGATACCGGTGTAGATATGTCCATTTTTATACAGACCGCAGTGTAGATAATTCCATGTTTATAGAGATAGCAGTGTAGATATTTTCATGTTTGTACAGATGGCGGTGTTGATATTTCCATCTATACACAGATTGCCGTGTAGGTATTTCCATGTGTATACAGATGGCATTGTAGATATTTCCACGTTTATATAGATGGTGGTGTAGATATTTCCATGTTTACACAGATGACTGTATAGGTATTTCCATGTTTATACAGATGGCAGTGTAGATATTTCCATGTTTATAGAGATAGCGGTGTAGACATTTCCATATTTATACAGATAACGGTGTAGAAATTTCCATGTTTATACAGATTGCGGTTTAAATATTTCCATGTTTATACAGATCATGGTGTATATATTTCCATGTTTTTACAGATATCGGTGTAGATATTTACATGTTTACACAGATTGCGGTGTAGGTATTTCCATCTTTCTACAGATGGCATTGTAGATATCTCCGTGTTTATACAGATGGCGGTGTAGATATTTCCATGTTTATATAGATCGTGGTGTAGATATTACCATGTTTATACAGATAGCGGTGTAGATATTTCCACGTTTATACAGATCGTGGTGAAGATGTTTCCGTGTTTATACAGATCGCGGTGTAGATATTTCCATGATTATACACATTGCGGTGTAGATATTGCCATGTTTATACAGATGATAGCGGTGTAGATATTTCCATGTTTATACAGATAGCGGTGTAGATATTTCCATGTTTATAGAGATATTGGTGTAGGTATTTCCATGTTTATAGACATAGCGTTGCAGATATTTCCATGTTTATATAGATGGCGTTGTACATATTTCCAAGTTAATACCGATAGCGGTGTTGGTATTTCCACGTTTATACAGATAGCGATGTAGATATTTCCATGTTTATACAGCTCGCGGTGCAGATATTTATATCTTTATACAGATGGCATTGTAGATATTTCCTTATTCACACAGATGGCGGTGTAGAAGTTTCCATGTTTATACAGATAGCGAGGTAGTTAGTTCCATGTTTATGGAGATGGCAGTGTAGATATTTTCATGTTTATAGAGATGGCGGTGTAGATATTTCCATGTTTATAGAGATAGCAGTGTAGATATTGACATGTTTATACAGATGGCTGTGTAGATATTTCCATGTGTATACAGATGGCATTGTAGATATTTCCATGTTTATACAGATGACTGTATAGGTATTTCCAAGTTTTTACAGATGGCAGTGCGGATATTTCCATTTTTATAGAGATAGCGATGTAGATATTTCCATGTTTGTACAGATGGCGGTGTTGATATTTCCATCTATACACAGATGGCCGTGTAGATATTTCCATGTTTATACAGATGGCGGCATAGATATTTCCATGGACATGCAGATGACGGTGTAGGTATTTCCATGTTTATACAGATGGCGGTGTAGATAATTCCATGTTTATACAGATGGCCGTGTAGATATTTCCATGTTTATACAGATGGCCGTGTAGATATTTCCATATTTATACAGATGTCTGTGTAGATATTTCCATGTGTATACAGATGGTATTGTAGGTATTTCCATGTATATACAGATGGTGGTGTAGATATTTCCATGTTTATTCAGATGACTGTGTAGATATTTCCATGTTTTTACAGATGGCAGTGTAGATATTTCAATGTTTATAGAGGTGGCGCTGTAGATACTTCCATCTTTAAACAGATAACGGTGGAGTTATGTCCATGTTTACACAGACAGCAGTGGAGATATTTCCATGATTATAGACATAGCGGTGTACATATTTCCATGTTTATAGAGACAGCGGTGTAGGTATTTCCATGTTTATACAGATAGCGGTGCAGATATTTCCATGTTTACACAGATGCCTATGCAGATATTTCCATATTTATACAGAGGGCTGTGTAGATATGTTTATGTTTATACAGATGGCATTGTAGATATTTCCATGTTCCTACACATGACTGTGTAGGTATTTCCATCTTTATACAGATGGCTTTGTAGATATTTCTATGTTTATAGAGATAGCGGTGCAGATATTTCCATGTTTATACAGATAGCGCTGTATATATTTCAATGTTTATACAGATCGTGGTGTAAATATTTCCATGTTTATACAGATAACGGTGTGGATATTTCCATGTTTATACAGACCGCAGTGTAGATAATTCCATGTTTATAGAGATAGCAGTGCAGATATTTTCATGTTTGTACAGATGGCGGTGTTGATGTTTCCATCTATACACAGATTGCCGTGTAGGTATTTCCATGTGTATACAGATGGCATTCTAGATATTTCCATGTTTACATAGATGGTGGTGTAGATATTTCCATGTTTACACAGATGACTGTATAGGTATTTCCATGTTTATACAGATGGCAGTGTAGATATTTCCATGTTTATAGAGATAGCGGTGTAGACATTTCCATATTTATACAGATAACGGTGTAGAAATTTCCATGTTTATACAGATTGCGGTTTAAATATTTCCATGTTTATACAGATCACGGTGTAGATATTTCCATGTTTTTACAGATATCGGTGCAGATATTTCCATGTTTACACAGATTGCGGTGTAGGTATTTCCATCTTTCTACAGATGGCATTGTAGATATCTCCATGTTTATACAGATGGCGGTGTAGATATTTCCATGTTTATATAGATGGTGGTGTAGATATTACCATGTTTATACAGATAGCGGTGTAGATATTTCCATGTTTATACAGATCGTGGTGAAGATGTTTCCATGTTTATACAGATCGCAGTGTAGATATTTCCATGATTATACACATCGCGTTGTAGATATTGCCATGTTTACACAGATGATAGCGGTGTAGATATTTCCATGTTTATACAGATAGCGGTGTAGATATTTCCATGTTTATAGAGATAGTGGTGTAGGTATTTCCATGTTTATAGACATAGCGTTGCAGATATTTCCATGTTTATATAGATGGCGTTGTAGATATTTCCATGTTTATACCGATAGCGGTGTTGGTATTTCCACGTTTATACAGATAGCGATGTAGATATTTCCATGTTTATACAGCTCGCGGTGCAGATATTTATATCTTTATACAGATGGCATTGTAGATATTTCCTTTTTCACACAGATGGCGGTGTAGATGTTTCCATGTTTATACAGATGGCGAAGTAGTTAGTTCCATGTTTATGGAGATGGCAGTGTAGATATTTTCATGTTTATAGAGATGGCGGTGTAGATATTTCCATGTTTATGGAGATGGAAGTGTAGATATTTTCATGTTTATAGAGATGGCGGTGTAGATATTTCCATGTTTATAGCGATAGCAGTGTAGATATTGAAATGTTTATACAGATGGCTGTGTAAATATTTCCATGTGTATACAGATGGCATTGTAGATATTTCCATGTTTATACAGATGACTGTATAGGTATTTCCATGTTTTTACAGATGGCAGTGCAGATATTTCCATTTTTATAGAGATAGCGATGTAGATATTTCCATGTTTGTACAGATGGCGGTGTTGATATTTCCATCTATACACAGATGGCCGTGTAGATATTTCCATGTTTATACACATGGCGGCATAGATATTTCCATGGACATGCAGATGACGGTGTAGATATTTCCATGTTTATACAGATGGCGGTGTAGATAATTCCATGTTTATACAGATGGCCGTGTAGATATTTCCATGTTTATACAGATGGCCGTGTAGATATTTCCATATTTATACAGATGTCTGTGTAGATATTTCCATGTGTATCCAGATGGTATTGTAGGTATTTCCATGTATATACAGATGGTAGTGTAGATATTTCCATGTTTATTCAGATGACTGTGTAGATATTTCCATGTTTTTACAGATGGCAGTGTAGATATTTCGATGTTTATAGAGATGGCGCTGTAGATATTTCCATCTTTAAACAGATAACGGTGGAGTTATGTCCATGTTTACACAGACAGCAGTGGAGATATTTCCATGATTATAGACATAGCGGTGTACATATTTCCATGTTTATAGAGACAGCGCTGTAGGTATTTCCATGTTTATACAGATAGCGGTGCAGATATTTCCATGTTTACACAGATGCCTATGCAGATATTTCCATATTTATACAGAGGGCTGTGTAGATATTTTTATGTTTATACAGATGGCAGTGTAGATATTTCCATGTTCCTACACATGACTGTGTAGGTATTTCCATCTTTATACAGATGGCTTTGTAGATATTTCCATGTTTATAGAGATCGTGGTGAAGATATTTCCATGTTTATACAGATCGCGGTGTAGATATTTCCATGTTTATGCAGATAGCGGTGTAGATATTTCCATGTTTATATAGATGGCGTTGTAGATATTTCCATGTTTATACCGATAGCGGTGTTCGTATTTCCACGTTTATACAGATATCGATGAAGATATTTCCATGTTTATACAGCTCGCGGTGCAGATATTTATATCTTTATAGAGATGGCATTGTACATATTTCCTTATTCACAGAGATGGCGGTGTAGATGTTTCCATGTTTATACAGATGGCAGAGTAGTTAGTTCCATGTTTATGGAGATGGCAGTGTAGATATTTTCATGTTTATAGAGATGGCGGTGTAGATATTTCCATGTTTATAGAGATAGCATTGTAGATATTTACATGTTTATACAGATGACTGTATAGGTATTTCCATGTTTTTACAGATGGCAGTGCAGATATTTCCATGTTTATAGAGATAGCGGTGTAGATATTTCCATGATTGTACAGATGGCGGTGTTGATATTTCCATCTATACACAGTTGGCCGTTTAGATATTTCCATGTTTATACAGATGGCGGTGTAGATATTTCCATGGACACGCAGATGGCGGTGTAGATATTTCCATGTTTATAGATATAGCGGTGTAGATATTTCCATGTTTATACAGATAGCGGTGTAGATATTTCCATGTTTATACAGACCGCGCTGTAGATATTTCCATGTTTTAACAGATAGCGGTGCAGATAATTCCATGTTTGTACAGATGGTGGAGTTGATATTTCCATCTATACACAGATGACCGTGTAGATATTTCCATGTTTATACAGATGGCGGTGCAGATATTTCCATGGACATGCAGATGGCGGTGTGGATATTTACATGTTTATACAGATGACTGTGTAGTTATGTCCATGTTTTTACAGATGGCAGTGTAGATATTTCAATGTTTATAGAGATGCTGCTGTAGATATTTCCATGTTTACACAGATGGTGTTGTAGATATTTCCGTGTTTATACACATGGCGGAGTAGATACTTCCATCTTTACGGAGATGGCAGTGTAGATATTTTAATTTTTATAGAGATGGCGGTGTAGATATTTCCATATTTATATAGATAGAGGTGTACATATTTCCATCTTTCTACAGATGGCAGTGTAGATATTTCCATGTTTATACAGATGGCCGTGTAGATATTTCCATATTTATACAGATGTCTGTGTAGATATTTCCATGTGTTTACAGATGGTATTGTAGGTATTTCCATGTATATACAGATGGTGGTGTAGATATTTCCATGTTTATTCAGATGACTGTGTAGATATTTCCATGTTTTTACAGATGGCAGTGTAGATATTTCAATGTTTATAGAGATGTCACTGTAGATATTTCCATGTTTAAACAGATAATGGTGGAGTTATGTCCATGTTTACACAGACAGCAGTGGAGATATTTCCATGATTATACACATAGCAGTGTACATATTTCCATGTTTATAGAGACAGCGGTGTAGGTATTTCCATGTTTATACAGATAGCGGTGCAGATATTTCCATGTTTACACAGATGCCTATGCAGATATTTCCATATTTATACAGAGGGCTGTGTAGATATTTTTAGGTTTATACAGATGGCAGTTTAGATATTTCCATGTTCCTACACATGACTGTGTAGGTATTTCCATCTTTATACAGATGGCTTTGAAGATATTTCCATGTTTATAGAGATAGCGGTGCAGATATTTCCATGTTTATACAGATAGCGCTGTATATATTTCCATGTTTATACAGATCTTGGTGTAGATATTTCCATGTTTATACAGATACCGGTGTAGATATGTCCATTTTTATACAGACCGCAGTGTAGATAATTCCATGTTTATAGAGATAGCAGTGTAGATATTTTCATGTTTGTACAGATGGCGGTGTTGATATTTCCATCTATACACAGATTGCCGTGTAGGTATTTCCATGTGTATACAGATGGCATTGTAGATATTTCCACGTTTATATAGATGGTGGTGTAGATATTTCCATGTTTACACAGATGACTGTATAGGTATTTCCATGTTTATACAGATGGCAGTGTAGATATTTCCATGTTTATAGAGATAGCGGTGTAGACATTTCCATATTTATACAGATAACGGTGTAGAAATTTCCATGTTTATACAGATTGCGGTTTAAATATTTCCATGTTTATACAGATCATGGTGTATATATTTCCATGTTTTTACAGATATCGGTGTAGATATTTACATGTTTACACAGATTGCGGTGTAGGTATTTCCATCTTTCTACAGATGGCATTGTAGATATCTCCGTGTTTATACAGATGGCGGTGTAGATATTTCCATGTTTATATAGATCGTGGTGTAGATATTACCATGTTTATACAGATAGCGGTGTAGATATTTCCACGTTTATACAGATCGTGGTGAAGATGTTTCCGTGTTTATACAGATCGCGGTGTAGATATTTCCATGATTATACACATTGCGGTGTAGATATTGCCATGTTTATACAGATGATAGCGGTGTAGATATTTCCATGTTTATACAGATAGCGGTGTAGATATTTCCATGTTTATAGAGATATTGGTGTAGGTATTTCCATGTTTATAGACATAGCGTTGCAGATATTTCCATGTTTATATAGATGGCGTTGTACATATTTCCAAGTTAATACCGATAGCGGTGTTGGTATTTCCACGTTTATACAGATAGCGATGTAGATATTTCCATGTTTATACAGCTCGCGGTGCAGATATTTATATCTTTATACAGATGGCATTGTAGATATTTCCTTATTCACACAGATGGCGGTGTAGAAGTTTCCATGTTTATACAGATAGCGAGGTAGTTAGTTCCATGTTTATGGAGATGGCAGTGTAGATATTTTCATGTTTATAGAGATGGCGGTGTAGATATTTCCATGTTTATAGAGATAGCAGTGTAGATATTGACATGTTTATACAGATGGCTGTGTAGATATTTCCATGTGTATACAGATGGCATTGTAGATATTTCCATGTTTATACAGATGACTGTATAGGTATTTCCAAGTTTTTACAGATGGCAGTGCGGATATTTCCATTTTTATAGAGATAGCGATGTAGATATTTCCATGTTTGTACAGATGGCGGTGTTGATATTTCCATCTATACACAGATGGCCGTGTAGATATTTCCATGTTTATACAGATGGCGGCATAGATATTTCCATGGACATGCAGATGACGGTGTAGGTATTTCCATGTTTATACAGATGGCGGTGTAGATAATTCCATGTTTATACAGATGGCCGTGTAGATATTTCCATGTTTATACAGATGGCCGTGTAGATATTTCCATATTTATACAGATGTCTGTGTAGATATTTCCATGTGTATACAGATGGTATTGTAGGTATTTCCATGTATATACAGATGGTGGTGTAGATATTTCCATGTTTATTCAGATGACTGTGTAGATATTTCCATGTTTTTACAGATGGCAGTGTAGATATTTCAATGTTTATAGAGGTGGCGCTGTAGATACTTCCATCTTTAAACAGATAACGGTGGAGTTATGTCCATGTTTACACAGACAGCAGTGGAGATATTTCCATGATTATAGACATAGCGGTGTACATATTTCCATGTTTATAGAGACAGCGGTGTAGGTATTTCCATGTTTATACAGATAGCGGTGCAGATATTTCCATGTTTACACAGATGCCTATGCAGATATTTCCATATTTATACAGAGGGCTGTGTAGATATGTTTATGTTTATACAGATGGCATTGTAGATATTTCCATGTTCCTACACATGACTGTGTAGGTATTTCCATCTTTATACAGATGGCTTTGTAGATATTTCTATGTTTATAGAGATAGCGGTGCAGATATTTCCATGTTTATACAGATAGCGCTGTATATATTTCAATGTTTATACAGATCGTGGTGTAAATATTTCCATGTTTATACAGATAACGGTGTGGATATTTCCATGTTTATACAGACCGCAGTGTAGATAATTCCATGTTTATAGAGATAGCAGTGCAGATATTTTCATGTTTGTACAGATGGCGGTGTTGATGTTTCCATCTATACACAGATTGCCGTGTAGGTATTTCCATGTGTATACAGATGGCATTCTAGATATTTCCATGTTTACATAGATGGTGGTGTAGATATTTCCATGTTTACACAGATGACTGTATAGGTATTTCCATGTTTATACAGATGGCAGTGTAGATATTTCCATGTTTATAGAGATAGCGGTGTAGACATTTCCATATTTATACAGATAACGGTGTAGAAATTTCCATGTTTATACAGATTGCGGTTTAAATATTTCCATGTTTATACAGATCACGGTGTAGATATTTCCATGTTTTTACAGATATCGGTGCAGATATTTCCATGTTTACACAGATTGCGGTGTAGGTATTTCCATCTTTCTACAGATGGCATTGTAGATATCTCCATGTTTATACAGATGGCGGTGTAGATATTTCCATGTTTATATAGATGGTGGTGTAGATATTACCATGTTTATACAGATAGCGGTGTAGATATTTCCATGTTTATACAGATCGTGGTGAAGATGTTTCCATGTTTATACAGATCGCAGTGTAGATATTTCCATGATTATACACATCGCGTTGTAGATATTGCCATGTTTACACAGATGATAGCGGTGTAGATATTTCCATGTTTATACAGATAGCGGTGTAGATATTTCCATGTTTATAGAGATAGTGGTGTAGGTATTTCCATGTTTATAGACATAGCGTTGCAGATATTTCCATGTTTATATAGATGGCGTTGTAGATATTTCCATGTTTATACCGATAGCGGTGTTGGTATTTCCACGTTTATACAGATAGCGATGTAGATATTTCCATGTTTATACAGCTCGCGGTGCAGATATTTATATCTTTATACAGATGGCATTGTAGATATTTCCTTTTTCACACAGATGGCGGTGTAGATGTTTCCATGTTTATACAGATGGCGAAGTAGTTAGTTCCATGTTTATGGAGATGGCAGTGTAGATATTTTCATGTTTATAGAGATGGCGGTGTAGATATTTCCATGTTTATGGAGATGGAAGTGTAGATATTTTCATGTTTATAGAGATGGCGGTGTAGATATTTCCATGTTTATAGCGATAGCAGTGTAGATATTGAAATGTTTATACAGATGGCTGTGTAAATATTTCCATGTGTATACAGATGGCATTGTAGATATTTCCATGTTTATACAGATGACTGTATAGGTATTTCCATGTTTTTACAGATGGCAGTGCAGATATTTCCATTTTTATAGAGATAGCGATGTAGATATTTCCATGTTTGTACAGATGGCGGTGTTGATATTTCCATCTATACACAGATGGCCGTGTAGATATTTCCATGTTTATACACATGGCGGCATAGATATTTCCATGGACATGCAGATGACGGTGTAGATATTTCCATGTTTATACAGATGGCGGTGTAGATAATTCCATGTTTATACAGATGGCCGTGTAGATATTTCCATGTTTATACAGATGGCCGTGTAGATATTTCCATATTTATACAGATGTCTGTGTAGATATTTCCATGTGTATCCAGATGGTATTGTAGGTATTTCCATGTATATACAGATGGTAGTGTAGATATTTCCATGTTTATTCAGATGACTGTGTAGATATTTCCATGTTTTTACAGATGGCAGTGTAGATATTTCGATGTTTATAGAGATGGCGCTGTAGATATTTCCATCTTTAAACAGATAACGGTGGAGTTATGTCCATGTTTACACAGACAGCAGTGGAGATATTTCCATGATTATAGACATAGCGGTGTACATATTTCCATGTTTATAGAGACAGCGCTGTAGGTATTTCCATGTTTATACAGATAGCGGTGCAGATATTTCCATGTTTACACAGATGCCTATGCAGATATTTCCATATTTATACAGAGGGCTGTGTAGATATTTTTATGTTTATACAGATGGCAGTGTAGATATTTCCATGTTCCTACACATGACTGTGTAGGTATTTCCATCTTTATACAGATGGCTTTGTAGATATTTCCATGTTTATAGAGATAGCGGTGCAGATATTTCCATGTTTATACAGATAGCGCTGTATATATTTCAATGTTTATACAGATCGTTGTGTAGATATTTCCATGTTTATACGGATACCAGTGTGGATATTTCCATGTTTATACAGACCGCAGTGTAGATAATTCCATGTTTATAGAGATAGCAGTGCAGATATTTTCATGTTTGTAGAGATGGCGGTGTTGCTATTTCCATCTATACACAGATTACCGTGTAAGTATTTCCATGTGTATACAGATGGCATTGTAGATATTTCCATGTTTATATAGATGGTGGTGTAGATATTTCCATGTTTACACAGATGACTGTATAGGTATTTCCATGTTTATACAGATCGCAGTGTAGATATTTCCATGTTTATAGAGATAGAGGTGTAGACATTTCCATATTTATACAGATAACGGTGTAGAAATTTCCATGTTTATACAGATTGCGGTTTAAATATTTCCATGTTTATACAGATCACGGTGTAGATATTTCCATGTTTTTACAGATATCGGTGTAGATATTTCCATGTTTACACAGATTGCGGTGTAGGTATTTCCATCTTTCTACAGATGGCATTGTAGATATCTCCATGTATATACAGATGGCGGTGTAGATATTTCCATGTTTATATAGATGGTGGTGTAGATATTACCATGTTTATACAGATAGCGGTGTAGATATTTCCATGTTTATACAGATCGTGGTGAAGATGTTTCCATGTTTATACAGATCGCGGTGTAGATATTTCCATGATTATACACATCGCGATGTAGATATTGCCATGATTATACACATCGCGGTGTAGATATTGCCATGTTTATACAGATGATAGCGGTGTAGGTATTTCCATGTTTATACAGATAGCGGTTTAGATATTTCCATGTTTATAGAGATAGTGGTGTAGGTATTTCCATGTTTATAGACATAGCATTGCAGATATTTCCATGTTTATATAGATGGCGTTGTAGATATTTCCATGTTTATACCGATAGCGGTGTTGGTATTTCCACGTTTATACAGATAGCGATGTAGATATTTCCATGTTTATACAGCTCGTGGTGCAGTTATTTATATCTTTATACAGATGGCATTGTAGATATTTCCTTATTCACACAGATGGCGGTGTAGATGTTTCCATGTTTATACAGATGGCGAAGTAGTTAGTTCCATGTTTATGGAGATGGCAGTGTAGATATTTTCATGTTTATAGAGATGGCGGTGTAGATATTTCCATGTTTATAGAGATAGCAGTGTAGATATTGACATGTTTATACAGATGGCTGTGTAGATATTTCCATGTGTATACAGATGGCATTGTAGATATTTCCATATTTATACAGATGACTGTATAGGTATTTCCATGTTTTTACAGATAGCAGTGCAGATATTTCCATTTTTATAGAGATAGCGATGTAGATATTTCCATGTTTGTACAGATGGCGGTGTTGCTATTTCCATGGACATGCAGATGACGGTGTAGATATTTCCATGTTTATACAGATGGCGGTGTAGATAATTCCATGTTTATACAGATGGCCGTGTAGATATTTCCATGTTTATACAGATGGCCGTGTAGATATTTCCATATTTATACAGATGTCTGTGTAGATATTTCCATGTGTATACAGATGGTATTGTAGGTATTTCCATGTATATACAGATGGTGGTGTAGATATTTCACTGTTTATTCAGATGACTGTGTAGATATTTCCATGTTTTTACAGATGGCAGTGTAGATATTTCAATGTTTATAGAGATGGCGCTGTAGATATTTCCATCTTTAAACAGAAAACGGTGGAGTTATGTCCATGTTTACACAGACAGCAGTGGAGATATTTCCATGATTATAGACATAGCGGTGTACATATTTCCATGTTTATAGAGACAGCGCTGTAGGTATTTCCATGTTTATACAGATAGCGGTGCAGATATTTCCATGTTTACACAGATGCCTATGCGGATATTTCCATATTTATACAGAGGGCTGTGTAGATATTTTTATGTTTATACAGATGGCAGTGTAGATATTTCCATGTTCCTACACATGACTGTGTAGGTATTTCCATCTTTATACAGATGGCTTTGTAGATATTTCCATGTTTATAGAGATAGCGGTGCAGATATTTCCATGTTTATACAGATTGCGCTGTATATATTTCAATGTTTATACAGATCGTTGTGTAGATATTTCCATGTTTATACAGATAACGGTGTGGATATTTTCATGTTTATACAAACCGCAGTGTAGATAATTCCATGTTTATAGAGATAGCAGTGCAGATATTTTCATGTTTGTACAGATGGCGGTGTTGATGTTTCCATCTATACACAGATTGCTGTGTAGGTATTTCCATGTGTATACAGATGGCATTGTAGATATTTCCATGTTTATATAGATGGTGGTGTAGATATTTCCATGTTTACACAGATGACTGTATAGGTATTTCCATGTTTATACAGATGGCGGTGTAGGTATTTCCAAGTTTACAGAGATAGCGGTGTATATATTTCCATATTTATACAGATAACGGTGTAGAAGTTTCCATATTTATACGGATAGCGGTGTAAATATTTCCATGTTTATACAGATCACGGTGTAGATATTTCCATGTTTATACAGATAACTTTGTAAGTATTTCCATGTTTATACAGATGGCGGTGTAGATATTTCCATGTTTATAGAGATGGCGGTGAAGATATTTCCATTTTCATAGAGATAGCGGTGTTGATTTTTCCATATTTACAGAGATAGCGGTGTGGATATTTCCATGTTTATACAGATAGGGGTGTAGATATTTCCTTGTTTATACAAATAGTGGTGTAGTTATTTCCATGTTTATACAGATAGCGGTGTAGATATTTCCATGTTTATACAGATCGCGGTGTAGATATTTCCATGTTTATACAGATAGCGGTGTAGATATTTCCATGTTTATACAGATAGCGGTGTAGATATTTCCATGTTTATTGAGATAGCGATGTAAATATTTCCATATTTATACAGATAGCGATATAGATATTTCCATGCTTATACAGAAAGCGGTGTAGTTATTTCCATGTTTATATAGATAGCGGTGTAGATATTCCCATGTATATACACATGGCTGTGTTGATATTTCCATGTTTATACAGATGGCGGTGTAGATATTTCCATGTTTATACAGATAATATTGTAAGTATTTCCATGTTTATACAGATGGCGGTGTAGATATTTCGATGTTTATACAGATAGCAGTGGAGATATTTCCATGTGTATACAGATAGCGGTGTAGATATTTCCATGTTTATACTGATCGCGGTGTAGATATTTCCATGTTTATAGAGATGGCAGTGTAGATATTTCCATGTTCATAGAGATAGCGGTTTTGATTTTTCCATGTTTATAGAGATAGCGGTGTGGATATTTCCATGTTTATACAGATAGGGGTGTAGATATTTCCAAGTTTATAGAGATGGCGTTGTAGGTATTTCCATGTTCATACAGATCACGGTGTAGATGTTTCCATGTTTATACAGATCATGGTGTAGATATTTCCATGTTTATACAGATCGCGGTGTTGATATTACCATGTTTATAGGGATAGTGGTGAAAATATTTCCACATTTATACATATTGCGGTGTAGTTATTAGCATGTTTATACAGATAGCGGTGTAGATATTTCCATGTATAAACAGATGTCTGTCTATATATTTCCATGTTTAAACAGATGGCGGTGTAGATATTTCCTTGTTTATACAAACAGCGGTGCAGTTATATCCATGTTTATAGAGATAGCGGTGTAGATATTTCCATGTATATACAGATGGCTGTGTAGATATTTCCATGTATATACAGATGGCTGTGTAGGTATTTCCATGTTTATACCAATGACTTTGGAGGTATTTCCATGTTTATTGAGATGGCGGTGTAGATATTTCAATGTTTATAGAGATGGCGCTGTAGATATTTCCATGTTTCTACAGATCGCGGTGTAGATATTTCCATGTTTACACAGATCGTGGTGTAGATATTTCCATGTTTTTACAGATAGCGGTGTAGATATTTCCATGTTTATACAGATAGCGGTGTAGGTATTTCCATGTTTATTGACATAGCGGGGTAGATATTTCCATGTTTATTTAGATGGCGTTGTAGATATTTCCATGTTTATACCGATAGCGGTGTTGGTATTTCCAAGTTTATACAGATAGCGATGTAGATATTTCCATGTTTATACAGCTCACGGTGCATATATTTATATCTTTATACAGATGGCATTGTAGATATTTCCTTATTCACACAGATGGCGGTGTAGATGTTTCCATGTTTATACAGATGGCGGAGTAGTTAGTTCCATGTTTATGGAGATGGCAGTGTAGATATTTGCATGTTTATAGAGATGGAGGTGTAGATATTTCCATGTTTATATAGATAGCAGTGTAGATATTTACATGTTTATACACATGGCTGTGTAGATAGTTCCATGTGTATACAGATGGCATTGTAGATATTTCCATGTTTATAGAGATGACTGTATAGATATTTCCATGTTTTTACACATGGCAGTGCAGATATTTCCATGTTTATAGTGATAGAGGTGTAGATATTTCCATGTTTGTACAGATGGCGGTGTTGATATTTCCATCTATACACAGATGGCCGTGTAGATATTTCCATGTTTATACTGATGGCGGCGTAGATATTTCCATGGACATGCAGATGGCGGTGAAGTTATTTCCATGTTTATACAGATAGCGGTGTAGATATTTCCTTGTTTGCACAGATGGTGGTGTAGATATTTCCGTGTTTATACACATGGTGGAGTAGATACTTCCATCTTTATGGAGATGGCATTGTAGATATTTTCATGTTTATAGAGATGGCGGTGTAGATATTTCCATATTTATAGAGATAGCGGTGAAGATATTTCCATCTTTCTACAGATGGCAGTGTAGATATTTCCATGTTTATAGAGATGGCGGTTTAGATATTTCCATGTATATACAGATAGCGGTGTAGTTATTTCCATGTTTATATAGAGAGCGGTGTAGATATTTCCATGTATGTACACATGGCTGTGTAGATATTTCCTTGTTTATACAGATGGCGGTGTAGATATTTTCATGTTTATACAATTAACTTTGTAATTATTTCCATGTTTATACAGATGGCGGTGTAGATATTTCGATGTTTATAGAGATAGCAGTGGAGATATTTCCATGTTTATACAAATAGCGGTGTAGTTATTTCCATGTTTATATAGATACCGGTGTAGATATTTCCATGTTTATAGAGATGGCGGTGTAGATATTTCCATGTTCATAGAGATAGCGGTGTTGATATTTACATGTTTATAGAGATAGCTGTGTGGATATTTCCATGTTTATACAGATAGGGGTGTAGATACTTCCATGTTTATAGAGATGGCGGTGTAGATATTTCCATGTTTACACAGATCACGGTGTAGATATTTCCATGTTTATACAGATGGCAGTGTAGAGATTTCCATGTTTATACAGATCATGGTGTAGATATTTCCATGTTTATAAAGATCGCGGTGTTGATATTACTATGCTTATAGGGATAGCCGTGCAAATATTTCCACATTTATACTGATAGCGGTGTAGTTATTAGCATGTTTATACAGATAGCAGTTTAGATATTTCCATGTATAAACAGATGTCTGTATATATATTTCCATGTTTAAACAGATGGCGGTGTAGATATTTCCCTGTTTATAAAAATAGCGGTGTACTTATTTTCATGTTTATACAGATAGCGGTGTAGATATTTCCATGTATATACAGATGGCTGTGTAGATATTTCCATGTTTACAGAGATGGCTGTGTAGATATTTCCATGTTCATACAGATGACTTTGTAGGTATTTCCATGTTTATACAGATGGCGGTGTAGGTATTTCCATGTTTATAGTGATAGCTGTGTAGATATTTCCATGTTTTTACAGATAGTGGTGTAGATATTTCCACGTTTATACAGATCGTGGTGTAGATATTTCCATGTTTATACAGACAGCATTGGAGATATTTCCATGTTTATACACATAGCGGTGTACATATTTCCATGTTTATAGAGACAGCGGTGTAGATATTTCCATGTTTATACAGATAGCTGTGCAGATATTTCCATGTTTATACAGATGCCTATGCAGATATTTCCATATTTATACAGAGGGCTGTGTAGATATTTCCATGTTTATACAGAGGGCAGTGTAGATATTTCCATGTTCCTACACATGACTCTGTAGGTATTTCCATGTTTTTACAGATGGCCTTGTAGATATTTCCATGTTTATAGAGATAGCGGTGCAGATATTTCCATGTTCATACAGATAGCGGTGTAAATATTTCCATGTTTATACAGATCGTGGTGTAGATATTTCCATGTTTATACAGATAACGGTATAGATATTTCCACGTTTATACAGAACGCAGTGTAGATATTTCCACGTTTATAGAGACAGTGGTGTAGATATTTCAATGTTTATAGAGATGTCACTGTAGATATTTCCATGTTTATACAGATCGCGATGTAGATATTTCCATGTTTATAGAGATAGAGGTGTAGGTATTTCCATGTTATACAGATATTGGTGTAGATATTTCCATGTTTACAGAGATTGCGGTGTAGATTCTTCCATCTTTCTACAGATGGCATTGTAGATATTTCCATGTTTATACAGATGGCGGTGTAGATATTTCCAGGTTTATGTAGATGGTGGTGTAGATATTACCATGTTTATACAGATAGCGGTGTAGATATTTCCATGTTTATACAGATAGCGGTGAAGATATTTCCATCTTTCTACAGATGGCAGTGTAGATATTTCCATGTTTATACAGATGGCGGTGTAGATATTTCCATATTTATACAGATGTCTGTGTAGATATTTCCACGTGTAAACAGATGGTATTGTAGGTATTTCCATGTTTATACAGATGGTGGTGTAGATATTTCCAAGTTTATTCAGATGACTGTGTAGATATTTCCATGTTTTTACTGATGGCAGTGTAGATATTTGAATGTTTATAGAGATGGCGCTGTAGATATTTCCATGATTATACAGATAACGGTGGAGATATTTCCATGTTTATACAGACAGCAGTGGAGATATTTCCATGTTTATACACATAGCGGTGTACATATTTCCATGTTTATAGAGACAGCGGTGTAGGTATTTCCATGTTTATTTAGATAGCGGTATAGATATTTCCATGTTTATAAAGATGCCTATGCAGATATCTCCATATTTATACAGAGGGCTGTGTAGATATTTCTATGTTTATACAGATGGCAGTGTAGATATTTCCATGTTCCTACACATGACTGTGTAGGTATTTCCATGTTTATACAGATGGCTTTGTGGATATTTCCATGTCTATAGACATCGCGGTGCAGATATTTCCATGTTTATACAGATAGCGGTGTATATATTTCCATGTTTATACAGATCGTGGTGTAGATATTTCCATGTTTATACAGATACCGGTGTAGATATTTCCATGTTTATACAGACGGCAGTGTAGATATTTCCATGTTTATAGAGATAGCAGTGTAGATATTTCCAAGTTTGTACAGACGGCGGTGTTGATGTTTCCATCTATACACAGATTGCCGTGTAGGTATTTCCATGTGTATTCAGATGGCATTGTAGTTGTTTCCATGTTTATACAGATGGTGGTGTAGATATTTCCATGTTTACACAGATGACTGTATTGGTATTTCCATGTTTATAGAGATGGCGGTGTAGATATTTCCATATATATACAGATGGCTGTGTAGATATTTCCATGTATATACAGATGGCTGTGTAGATATTTCCATGTGTATACAGATGACTTTGTAAGTATTTCCATGTTTATACAGACGGCGGTGTAGATATTTCCATGTTTATAGAGATAGCTGTGTAGATATTTCCACAGTTATACAGATCACGGTGTAGATATTTCCATGTGTATACAGATCACGGTGTAGATATTTCCATGTTTATGCAGATCGCTGGGTAGATATTTCCATGTTAATACAGATAGCGGTGTAGATATTTCCATGTTTATACAGATAGCTCTGTAGATATTTCCATGTTTATACAGATGGCGGTGTAGATATTTCCATGTTTATAGAGATGGCGGTGTAGATATTTCCATGTTTATAGAGATAGCGGTGTAGATATATCCATGTTCATAGACATAGCATTGAGGATATTTCCATGTTTATACAGATTGCGGTGTAGATATTTCCATGTTTATACACATGACTGTGTAGGTATTTCCATGTTTATACAGGTGGCTTTGTAGATATTTCCATGTTCATAGAGATAGCGGTGCAGATATTTCCATGTTTATACAGATAGCGGTGTAAATATTTCCATGTTTATACAGATCATGGTGTAGATATTTCCATGTTTATAGAGATAGCGGTGTAGATATTTCCATGTTTATACAGATAGCGGTGTAGATATTTCCATGGTTATACAGACCGCGGTGTAGATATTTCCATGTTTATACAGATAGCGGTGCAGATATTTCCATGTTCATACTGAACGCGGTGTAGATGTTTCCATGTTTATACAGATGGCGGTGTAGATATTTCCATATTTATACAGTTGTCTGTGTAGATATTTCCATGTGTATACAGATGGTATTGTAGGTATTTCCATGTTTATACAGATGGTGGTGTAGATATTTCCATGTTTATTCGGATGACTGTGTAGATATTTCCATGTTTTTACAGATGACAGTGTAGATATTTCAATGTTTATAGAGATGCCGCTGTAGATATTTCCATGTTTATACAGATAAAGGTGGAGATATTTCCATGTTTATACAGACAGCAGTGGAGATATTACCATGTTTATACACCTAGCGGTGTACATATTTCCATGTTTATGGAGACAGCAGTGTAAGTATTTCCATGTTTATACAGATAGCGGTGCGGATATTTCCATGTTTTTACAGATGCCTATGCAGATATTTCCATATTTATACAGAGGGCTGTGTAGATATTTCCATGTTTATACAGATGTCAGTGTAGATATTTCCATGTTCTTACACATGACTTTGTAGTTATTTCCATGTTTATACAGATGGCTTTGCAGGTATTTCCTTGTTTATACAGATAACGGTGTAGATATTTCCATGTTTATACAGATAGCTGTGTAAATATTTCCATGTTTATACAGATCACGGTGTAGATATTTCCATGTTTATAGAGATAGCGGTGTAGATATATCCATGTTCGCAGAGATAGCAGTGAGGATATTTCCATGTTTATACAGATAGCAGTGTAGATATTTCCATTTTTATAGAGATAGCGGTTTGATATTTCATATTTATACAGATAGCGGTGTAGATATTTCCATGTTTATACAGATTGCGGTGTAGATATTTCCATGTTTATACACATGACTGTGTAGGTATTTCCATGTTTATACAGATGGCTTTGTAGATATTTGCATGTTTATAGAGATAGCGGTGCAGATATTTCCATGTTTATACAGATAGTGGTGTAGATGTTTCCATGTTTATACAGATGGCGGAGTAGTTAGTTCCATGTTTATGGAGATGGCAGTGTAGATATTTTCATGTTTATAGAGATGACGGTGTAGATATATCAATGTTTATAGACATAGCAGTGTAGATAGTTACATGTTTATACAGATGTCTGTGTAGATATTTCCATGAGTATACAGATGGCATTGTCGATATTTCCATGTTTATACAGATGACTGTATAGGTATTTCCATGTTTTTACAGATGGCAGTGCAGATATTTCCATGTTTATAGAGATAGCGGTGTAGGTATTTCCTTGTTTGTACTGATGGCGGTGTTGATATTTCCATCTATACACAGATGGCCGTGTGGATATTTCCATCTTTATACAGACCACGGTGTAGATATTTCCATGTTTATACAGATAGCGGTGCAGATATTTCCATGTTTGTACAGATGACGGTGTTGATATATCCATCTCTACACAGATGGCCGTGTAGATATTTCCATGTTTATACAGATTGCGGCGTAGATATTTCCATGGACATGCAGATGGCATTGTAGATATTTCCATGTTTATACAGATAGCGGTGTAGATATTTCCATGTTTACACCGATGGTGGTGTGGATATTTCCGTGTTTATACACATGGCGGAGTAGATACTTCCATCTTTATGGAGATGGCAGTGTAGATATTTTCAAGGTTATAGAGATAGCGGTGTAGATATTTCCATATTTATAGAGATAGCGGTGTAGATATTTCCATGTTTCTGCAGATGGCAGTGTAGAGATATCCATGTTTATACAGATCGCTGTGCAGTTATTTCCATGTTTATACAGAGAGCAGTGGAGATATTTCCATGTTTATACACATAGCGGTGTACATATTTCCAAGTTTATAGAGACAGCGGTGTAGGTATTTCCATGTTTATACAGATATCGGTGCAGATATTTCCATGTTTATAGAGATAGCGGTGTAGATATTTCCATGTTTATGCAGATAGTGGTATAGGATATCCATGTTTATAGAGATAGCGGTGTAGATATTTCCATGTTTATACAGATGACTGTGTAGTCTTTTCCATGTGTATTCAGATGGCAGTGTAGATATTTCCATTTTTATACAGATGTAGGTGTAGATATTTCCATGTTTATACAGATGACTGTGTAGATATTTCCATATTTTTACAGATGGCGGTGTAGATATTTTCGTGTTTATACAGATATTGGTGTCGATATTTCCATGTTTATAGGGATAGCAGTGTAGATATTTCCATGTTTATAGAGATGGCTGTGAGGGTATTTCCATGTTTATACAGATGGCAGTGTAGATATTTCCACGTTTATACAGATAGTGGTGTAGGTATTTCCATGTTTATACAGATGACTGTGTAGGTATTTCCATGTATATACAGAAGGCAGTGTAGATATTTCCAAGTTCATACAGAGAGCCATGTAGATATTTCCATGTTTATACAGATAGCCGTGTAGACATTTCCATGTTTATAGAGATAGCGGTGTGGACATTTCCATATTTATTCAGATAGCGGTGTAGATATCTCCACGTTTATACAGGAAGAGGTGTAGATATCTACATGTTTATACAGATCACGGTGTAGATATTTCCATCTTTCTAAAGATGGCAGTGTAGATATTTCTAGTTTATACAAATGGCGGTGTAGATATTTCCATTTTTACACAGATCGCGGTGTAGATATTTCCATATTTATGCAGATGGCGGTGTAGATATTTCCATGTTTACTGAGATTGCGTTGTAGATATTTCTATGTTTATAGAGATAGTGGTGTAGATAATTCCATGTTTATAGAGAGGGCGGTGTAGGGATTTCCATGTTTATAGAGATAGTGGGGTAGATATTTCCACGTTTACAGTCAGTGCTGTAGATATTTCCATGTTTATACAGATAGTGGTATTGGTATTTCCATGTTTATACACATAGCTGTGCAGATATTTTCATGTTTATACAGCTCGCGGTGTAGATATTTCCATGTTTATATAGATGGCTGTGTAGTAATTTCCATGTTTATGCTGATAGTGGTGTAGATATTTCCATTTTTATACAGATAGCGGTGTAGTTATTTCCATGTTTTTAGAGATAGGGATGTAGGTATTTCCATGTGTACACAGATAGCGGTGCAGATGTTTCCAAGTTTATACTGATGGCTGAGTAGATATTTCCACGTGTATACACGTGGTCGTGTAGATATTTCCAAGTCTATAGAGATGGTGTTGTAGATATTTCCATGTATATACAGATGACTGTGTAGATATTTCCATGTTTCTACAGATGGCGGTGTAGATATTTCCATGACTATAGAGATAGCAGTGTAGATATTTCCATGTTTATACAGATAGCGGTGAAGATATTTCCATGTTTATAGAGATAGCGCTGTATATATTTCCATCTTTGCACAGATTGTGAAGCAGATATTTCCATCTTTACACAGATAGCGGTGTAGATATTTCCATGTTTACACAGATAGCGTTGTAGACATTTCCATGTTTAAACAGATAGCGGTGTAGATAATTCCATGTTTATATATATAGCTGTGTAGATGTTTCAATGTTTATGCAGATAGCAGTGGAGATATTTCCTTGTTTATACAGATAGCAGTGTAGATATTTCCATGCTTATAGAGATACCGGTGTAGATATTTCCATGTTTATAGTGTTAGCGGTGTAGATATTTCCATGTTTATTCAGATGGTGGTGTAGATATTTCCACGTTTTTACAGATAACAGTGTAGATATTTCCATGTTTATACAGACAGCAGTGTAGATATTTCCATGTTTATACAGATAGCAGTGTAGATATTTAAATCTTTGCACAGATTGCGGTGTAGATATTTCCTACTTTACAAAGATAGCGGTGTAGATATTTCCATCTTTGCACAGATTGCAGTGTAGATATTTCCATCTTTACACAGATAGCAGTGTAGATATTTCAATGTTTACACAGATAGCGGAGTTGATCTTTCCATGTTTACACAGATAGTGTTGTAGATATTTGCATGTGTATACAGATAGCGGTGTATATTCCCATGTTTATTCAGATAGCAGTGTAGATGTTTCCATGTTTATACAGAAAGCGGTGGAGATATTTCCATGTTTATACAGATCGTGGTGTAGATATTTCCATGTTTATACAGATAGCAATGGAGATAATTCCATGTTTATACAGATAGCCCTGGAGATATTACCATGTTTATACTGATGGCGGTGTAGGTATTTCCATGTTTTCACAGATGGCGCTGTTGATATTTCCATGTTTATACAGATGACTGTGGAGATATTTCCATATTTTTACAGATTTCAGTGTAGATATTTCCACGTTTATAAAGATAGCGGTTTAGCTAATTCCATGTATATACTGATAGCGATGTAGATATTTCCATGTTTATAGAGATGGCTGTGTAGATATTTCCATGTTTATACAGATGGCAGTGTAGATATTTCCGTGTTTATACAGATAGTGGTCTGGATATTTCTATGTTTATACAGATGACTGTGTACGTATTTCCATGTTTATATAGAAGGAGTTTTAGATGTTTCCATATTTATAGAAATAGCAACGTAGATATTTCCATGTTTATACAGATAGCGGTGCTGGCATTTCCACGTTTATAGAGATAGCGGTGTAGATATTTCCATGTTTATACAGATAGCGGTGTAGATGTATCAATATTTATACAGATCGTAGTGTAGATATTTCCATGTTTATACAGACAGCGGTGTAGATATTTCCATGTTTATACAGATAGCGGTGTAGTTATTTCCATGTTTTTACAGATATCGATGTAGTTATTTTCATGTTTACAAAGATTGCGGTGTAGACATTTACATCTTTCTACTGATGACATTGTAGATATTTCCATGTTTACACAGATTGCGGTGTAGATATTTCCATGCTTATATAGATGGTGGTGTAGATATTTCCATGTTTATACAGATCGCGGTGTAGATATTTCCATGTTTATACATATAGCGGTGTACATATTTCCATGTTTATACAGATAGCGGTGTAGATATTTCCATGTTTACAGAGATAGCGGTGTAGGTATTTCCATGTTTATAGACATAGCGGTGTAGATATTTCCATGTTTATATAGATGGCGTTGTAGATATTTCCATGTTTATACCGATAGCGGTGTTGGTATTTCCACGTTTATACAGATAGCGATGTAGATATTTCCATGTTTATAGAGATGGCGGTGTAGATATTTCCATGTTTATAGAGATAGCAATGTAGATATTTACATGTTTATACAGATGGCTGTGTAGATATTTCCATGTGTATACAGATGGCATTGAAAATATTTCCATGTTTATACAGATGTCTATATAGGTATTTCCATGTTTTTACAGTTGGCAGTGCAGATATTTCCATGTTTATAGAGAAAGCGGTGTAGATATTTCCATGTTTGTACAGATGGCGGTGTTGATATTTCTATCTATACACAGATGGCCGTGTAGATATTTCCATGTTTATACAGATGGCGGCATAGCTATTTCCATGGACATGCAGATGGCGGTGTAGATATTTCCATGTTTATACAGATATCGGTGTAGATATTTCCATGTTTATAGAGATAGCAATGTAGATATTTACATGTTTAAACAGATGGCTGTGTAGATATTTCCATGTGTATACAGATAGCATTGTAGATATTTCCATGTTTCTACAGATGACTGTATAGGTATTTCCATGTTTTTACAGATGGCAGTGCAGATATTTCCATGTTTATAGAGAAAGCGGTGTAGATATTTCCATGTTTGTAGAGATGGCGGTGTTTATATTTCTATCTATACACAGATGGCCGTGTAGATATTTCCATGTTTATACAGATGGCGGAGTAGATATTTCCATGGACATGCAAATGGCGGTGTAGATATTTCCATATTTATACAGATAGCGGTGTAGATATTTCCATGTTTTCACAGATGGTGGTGTAGATATTTCCGTGTTTATACACATGGCGGAGTAGATACTTCCATCTTTATGGAGATGGCAGTGTAGATATTTTCATGTTTATAGAGATGGCGGTGTAGATATTTCCATGTTTATAGAGAAAGCGGTGTAGATATTTCCATGTTTGTACAGATGGCGGTGTTGATATTTCTATCTATACACAGATGGCCGTGTAGATATTTCCATGTTTATACAGATGGCGGTGTAGATATTTCCATGGACATGCAGATGGCGGTGTAGATATTTCCATGTTTATACAGATAGCGGTGTAGATATTTCCATGTTTATAGAGATAGCAATGAAGTTATTTACATGTTTATACAGATGGCTGTGTAGATATTTCCATGTGTATACAGATGGCATTGTAGATATTTCCATGTTTATACATTTGACTATATAGGTATTTCCATGTTTTTACAGATGGCAGTGCAGATATTTCCATGTTTATAGAGATAGCGGTGTAGATATTTCCATGTATGTACAGATGGCGGTGTTGATACTTCCATCTATACACAGATTGCTGTGCAGGTATTTCCATGTGTATACAGATGGCATTGTAGCTATTTCCATGTTTATACAGATGGTGGTGTAGATATTTCCATGTTTACACAGATGACTGTATGGATATTTCCATCTTTTTACAGATGGCGTTTTTGATATTTCCATGTTTATAGAGATAGCGGAGTAGATATTTCCATATTTATACAGATAAAGGTGTAGAAATTTCCATGTTTATACAGATAGCGGTGTAAATATTTCTATGTTTATACAGATCACGGTGTAGATATTTCCTTGTTTATACAAATAGCGGTGTAGTTTATATAGACGGCATTGTCATTATTTCCATGTTTATACCGATAGCGGTGTTGGTATTTCAACGTTTATACATATAGCGATGTAGATATTTCCATGTTTATACAGCTCGCGTTACAGATATTTATATCTTTATACAGATGGCATTGTAGATATTTCCTTATTCACACAGATGGCGGTGTAGATGTTTCCATGTTTATACAGAAGGCAGAGTAGTTAATTCCATGTTAATGGAGATGGCAGTGTAGATATTTTCATGTTTATACAGATGGCGGTGTAGATATTTCCATGTTTATAGAGATACCAATATAGATATTTACATGTTCATGCAGATGGCCTTGAAGATATTTCCATGTGTATACAGATGGCATTGTAGATATTTCGATGTTTATACAGATGACTTTATAGGTATTTCCATGTTTTTACTGATGGCAGTGCAGATATTTCCAAGTTTATAGAGATAGCGGTGTAGATATTTCCATGTTTGTACAGATGGCGGTGTTGATATTTCCATCTATACACAGATGTCCGTGTAGATATTTCCATGTTTTTACAAATGGAAGTGTAGATATTTCAATGTTTATAGAGATGGCGCTGTAGATTTTTCCATGTTTATACAGATAACGGTGGAGATATTTCCATGTTTATACAGACAGCAGTGTAGATATTTCCATGTTTATACACATAGCGGTGTACATATTTCCATGTTTATAGAGACAGCGGTGTAGGTATTTCCATGTTTATTCAGATAGCGGTGCAGATATTTCCATGTTTATACAGATGCCTATGCAGATATTTCCATATTTATACAGAGGGCTGTGTAGATATTTCTATGTTTATACAGATGGCAGTGTAGATATTTCCATGTTCCTATACATGACTGTGTAGGCATTTCCATGTTTATACAGATGGCTTTGTAGATATTTCCATGTTTATAGAGATAGCGGTGCAGATATTTCCATATTTATACAGATAGAACTGTATATGTTTCCATGTTTATACAGATTGTGGTGTAGATATTTCCATGTTTATACAGATACCGGTGTAGATATTTCCATGTTTATACAGACCGCAGTGTAGATATTTCCATGTTTATAGAGATATCAGTGTAGATATTTCCATGTTTCTACAGAAGGCGGTGTTGATGTTTCCATCTATACACAGATTGCCATGTAGGTATTTCCATGTGTATGCAGATGGCATTGTAGATATTTCCATGTTTATACAGATGGTGGTGTAGATATTTCCATGTTTACACAGATGACTGTAAAGGTATTTCCATGTTTATACAGATGGCGGTGTAGATATTTCCATGTTTATAGAGATAGCGGTGTAGATATTTCCATATTTATACAGATAACGATGTAGAAATTTCCATGTTCATACAGATATCGGTGTAAACATTTCCATGTTTATACAGATCACGGTGTCGATATTTCCATGTTTAGAGAGTTAGCGGTGTATATATTTCCATGTTTATACAGATAGCGGTTTAGATATTTCCATGTTTATACAGACCGCGGTGTAGATATTTCCATGTTTATACAGATAGCGGTGTAGATATTTCCATGTTTATACAGATAGCGGTGGAGATATTTCCCTGGTTATACAGATAGCGATGTAGATATTTCCATGTTTATACAGATAGCGGTGTAGATATTTCCATGTTTACAGAGATGGTGGTGTAGATATTTCCGTGTTTATACACATGGCGGAGTAGATACTTCCTTCTTTATGGAGATGGCAGTGTAGATATATCCATGTTTATAGAGATGGCGGTGTAGATATTCCCATATTTATAGAGATAGCGGTGTAGATATTTCCATCTTTCTACAGATGGCAGTGTAGTTATTTCCATGTTTATGCAGATGGCGGTGTAGATATTTCCATATTTATACAGATGTCTGTGTAGATATTTCTATTTGTATACAGATGGTATTGTAGATATTTCCATGTTTATACAGATGGTGGTGTAGATATTTCAATGTTTATTCAGATGACTGTGTAGATATTTCCATGTTTTTACAGATGGAAGTGTAGATATTTCAATGTTTATAGAGATGGCGCTGTAGATATTTCCATGTTTATACAGATAACGGTGGAGATATTTCCATGTTTATACAGACAGCAGTGTAGATATTTCCATGTTTATACAGATAGCGGTGTAGATATTTCCACGATTATACAGATGGCGGTGTAGATATTTCCATCTTTCTACAAATGGCAGTGCAGATATTTCCATGTTTATAGAGATAGCGGTGTAGATATTTCCATATTTCTACAGATAAGGGTGTAGAAATTTCCATGTTTATACAGATATCGGTGTAAATATTTCCATGTCTATACAGATCACGGTGTAGATATTTCCATGTTTACAGAGATAGCGGTGTAGATATTTCCATGTTTATACAGACCGCGGTGTAGATATTTCCATGTTTATACAGATAGCGGTGCAGATATTTCCATGTTTGTACAGATGGCGGTGTTGATATTTCCATCTATACACAGATGACCATGTAGATATTTCCATGTTTATACATATGGCGGCGCAGATATTACCATGGATATGTAGATGGCGGTGTAGATATTTCCACGTTTATACAGATAGCGGTGTAGTTATTTCCATGTTTATATAGATAGCGGTGTAGATATTTCCATTTATATACACATGGCTGTGTAGATATTTCCATGTTTATACAGATGGCGTAGTAGATATTTCCATGTTTACACAGATAACTTTGTAACTTTTTCCATGTTTATACAGATGGCGGTGTAGATATTTCGATGTTTATAGAGATAACAGTGGAGATACTTCCATGTTTATACAGATAGCGGTGTAGATATTTCCATGTTTATACAGATCGCGGTGTAGATATTTCCATGTTTATAGAGATGGCGGTGTAGATATTTCCATGTTCATAGAGATAGCAGTGTTGATTTTTCCATGTTTATAGAGATAGCGGTGTGGATATTTCCATGTTTATACACATAGGGGTGTAGATATTACCATGTTTATAGAGATGGCGGTGTACATATTTCCATGTTTATACAGATCACGGTGTAGATATTTCCATGTTTATACAGATCATGGTGTAGATATTCCATGTTTATACAGATCGCGGTGTTGACATTACCACGTTTATAGGGATAGCGGTGCAGATATTTCCACATTCATACAGATAGCGGTGTAGTTATTAGCATGTTTATACAGATAGCGGTGTAGATATTTCCATGTATAAACAGATGTCTATGTAGATATTTCCACGTTTAAACTGATGGTGGTGTAGATATTTCCTTGTTTATACAAATAGCGGTTTATTTATTTCCATATTTATAAAGATAGCGGTGTACATATTTCCATGTATATACAGACGGCTGTGTAGTAATTTCCATTTTTATACAGATGGCTGTGTAGATATTTTCATGTTTATACAGATGACTTTGTGGGTATTTCCATGTTTATACAGATTGAGGTGTAGATATTTCCTTGTTTATAGAGATAGCTGTGTAGATAATTCCATGTTTGTACAGATAGCTGTGTAGATATTTCCATGTTTATACAAATCGCGGTGTAGATATTTCCATGTTCCTACACATGATTGTGTTGGTATTTCCATGTTTATACAGATGGCTTTGTAGATATTTCCATGTAGATAGAGATAGCGGTGTAGATATTTGCATCTTTATACAGATAGCGGTGTAAATATTTCCATGTTTATACAGATCATGGTGTATATATTTCCATGTTTATACAGATACCGGTGTAGAAATTTCCATGTTTATACAGACCGCATTGTAGATATTTCCATGTTTATACAGATAGCGGTGTAGAAATTTCCATGTTTATACAGATATCAGTGTAAACATTTCTATATTTATACAGATCACGGTGTAGATATTTCCATGTTTATAGAGATAGTGGTTTATATATTTCCATGTTTATACAGATAGTGGTGTAGATATTTCCATGTTTGTACAGCCAGCGGTGTAGATATTTCCATGTTTATACAGATAGCGGTGTAGATATTTCCACAATTATACAGATGGCGTTGTAGATATTTCGATGTTTATAGAGATAGCAGTGGAGATATTTCCATGTTTATACAGATAACGGTGTAGATATTTCCATGTTTATAGAGATGGCGCTGTAGATATTTGCATGTTATTAGAGATAGCGGTGTTGATATTTCCATTTTTATAGAGATAGCTGTGTGTATATTTCCATGTTTATACAGATAGGGGTGTAGATATTTTCAAGTTCATAGAGATGGCGGTGTAGATATTTCCATGTTTATACAGATCACGGTGTAGATATTTCCATGTTTATACAGATCGCGGTGTAGATATTTCCATGTTTATACAGATCATGGTGTAGATATTTCCATGTTTATACAGATCGCGGTGTTGATATTACCGTGTTTATAGGGATACCGGTGCAAATATTTCCACATTTATACAGATAGCGGTGTAGTTATTAGCATGTATGTACAGACAGCGGTGTAGATATTTCCATGTATAAACAGATGTCTGTGTATATATTTCCATGTTTAAACAGATGGCGGTGTAGATATTTCCTTGTTTATACAAATAGCAGTGTAGATATTTCCATGTTTATACAGCTCGCGGTGTAGATATTTCCATCTTTATACAGATGGCAGTGTAGATATTTCCATGTTTATACAGATAGCAGTGTAGATATTTCCTTGTCTATAGAGAAAGCGGTGTAGTTATTTCCATCTTTATACAGATTGCGGTGTAGACATTTCCATCTTTATACAGATGGCGGTGTAGATATTTCCATGTTTATACAGATGGAAGTGAAGATATTTCCATGTTTATACAGATAGTGGTGTAGATATTTCCATGTTTATACATATAGCGGTGTAGATACATCCATGTTTCTGAAAATGGCGGTGTAGATATTTTCATGTTTATAGAGATGGAGGTGTAGATATTTCGATGTATACAGAGATAGCAGTGTAGATATTTCCATGTTTATAGAGATGGCGGTGTAGATATTTCCATGTTTATACATATAGCGGTGTAGATATTTTCATGTGTATAGAGATAGCGGTGTGGATATTGTCATATTTATACAGAGAGCGGTGTAGGTATTTCCATGTTTATACAGATAGGGGTGTATATATTTCCATGTTTATACAGATGGCTGTGTAGATATTTCCATGTTTAAACAAATGGCTCTGTAGATATTTCCATGTTTATACAGATGGCAGTGTAAATATTTCCATGTTTATACAGATGTCTGTGGAGATATTTCCAGGTTTATTGAGATGATGTTGTAGGTGTTTCCATCTTTATAGAGATAACGGCGTAGTTATTTCCATGTTTATACAGATATGGGTGTAGATATTTCCATCTTTATAGAGAAAGCGGTGTAGATATTTCCATGTTTATACAGATAGCGGTGAAGTTATTTCCATGTTTTTAGAGATGACTGTGTATATATTTCCAAGTTTATACAGTTGGCGGTGTAGATATTACCCTGTTTATACAGATAGCGCTGTAGATATTTCCATGTTTATACAGATAGCTGTGTAGATGTTTCCATGTTTATAGAGAGGGCGGTGTAGATATTTCCATATTTATACAGATATCCATGTAGATATTTCCATGTTTATTCCAATGGCGGTGTAGATATTTCCATGTTTATACAGATGGTGCTCTAGATAGCTCCATGTTTATGTAGATGGAATTGTAGATATTTTCATGTTTATAGAGATGGCAGTGTAGACATTTCCATGTTTATAGAGATAGCGGTGTAGATATATCCATGTTTACAGAGATGGTGGTGTAGGTATTTCCATGCTTTTAGAGATAGCGGTGAAGATATTTCCATGTATATACTGATGGCTGTGTAGATATTTACATGTGTATACAGATGGCAGTGTAGATATTTCCATGTTTTTATAGATGGTGGTGTAGATATTTACATGTTTATACAGATGACTGTGTAGATATTTCCATGTTTTTACAGATGGCAGTGTAGATATTTCCATGTTTATAGAGATGGCGGTGTAGATATTTCCATGTTTATACATATAGCGGTGTAGATATTTTCATGTGTATAGAGATAGCGGTGTAGATATTTCCATATTTATACAGAGAGCGGTGTAGATATTTCCAAGTTCATACAGACGACTGTGTAGATATTTCCATGTTTATACAGATGTCTGTGTAGATATTTCCATGTTCATACAGATGGCTGTGTAGATATTTCAATGTTTTTACAGATGGCAGTGTAGATATTTCCATGTTTATACAGATTAATCTGTAAATATTTCCAGGTTTATACACATGACGTTGTTGGTGTTTCCATGTTTATAGAGATAGCCGTGTAGATATTTCCATGTTTATACAGATATGGGTGTATATATTTCCATCTTTATAGAGATTGCAGTGTAGATATTTCCATCTTTGTACAGATAGCGGTGTAGATATTTCCATGTTTATACAGATCATGGTGTAGTTATTTCTATGTTTATACAGATAGCCTTGTAGATATATCCATGTTTCTACAGATGACTGTGTAGAGATTTCCATGTTCTTACAGATGGCGGTGTAGATATTTCCATGTTTATAGAGATGGCGGTGTAGATATTTCCATGTTTATACATATAGCGGTGTAGATATTTTCATGTGTATAGAGATAGCGGTGTGGATATTTCCATATTTATACAGAGAACGGTGTAGATATTTCCATGTTTATACAGATAGGGGTGTAGATATTTCCATGTTTATACAGATGGCTGTGTAGATATTTCCATGTTTATACAGATGGGTGTGTAGATATTTCCATGTATATACAGATGGCAGTGTAAATATTTCAATGTTTATACAGATTACTCTGTAGATATTTCCAGGTTTATACACATGATGTTGTAGGTGTTTCCATGTTTATAGAGATAACCGTGTAGATATTTCCATGTTTATACAGAGATGGGTGAAGATATTTCCATCTTTATAGAGATAGCGGTGTAGGTATTTCCATCTTTGAACACATAGCGGTGTAGATATTTCCATGTTTATACAGATCATGGTGTAGATATTTCCATGTTTATACAGATAGCCTTGTAGGTATATCCATGTTTATACAGATGACTTTGTAGAGATTTCCATGTTTTCACAGATGGCAGTACAGATATTTCCATGTTTATAGAGATAGCGGTGTAGATACTTCCGTGTATATACTGATGGCTGTGTAGGTATTTACATGTGTATACAGATGGCAGTGTAGATATTTTTAAGTTTGTATAGATGGTGGTGTAGATATTTTCATGTTTATACAGATGACTGTGTGGATATTTTCATGTTTTTACAGATGGCGGTGTACATATTTCCATGTTTATACAGATAGCGGTGTACTTCCATGTTTATACAAATAGCGGTGTGGATATTTCCATGTGTATAGGGATAGCGGTGTAGATATTTCCATATTTATACAGAGAGTGTTGTAGATATTTCCATGTTTATAAAGATATGGGTGTACATATTTCCATGTTTATACAGATGACTGTGTAGATATGTCCATGTTTATACTGATAGCGGTGTAGATATTTCCATGGTTATACAGATTGCGGTGTTGCTATTTCCATGCTTATACAGATAGCGGTGTGGATATTTTCATGTTTATACAGCTCACGGTGCAGATATTTACATCTTTATACAGATGGCAGTGTAGATATTTCCATGTTTATACACATGACTGTGTAGATATTTCCATGTGTATACAGATGGCAGTGTAGATATTTCAATGTTTATTCAGATAGAGGTGTAAGTATTTCCATGTTTATTGAGACAGCGGTGTAGATATTTACATGTTTATACAGGTGGCTTTGTAGATATTTCCATGTGTATACAGATGGCAGTGTAGATATTTCCATATTTATACAGATGGAGGTGTAGATATTTCCATGTTTATACAGATGAGTGTGAAGATAATTCCATGTTTTTACAGATGGCAGTGTAGATATTTCCATGTTTATACAGATATCGGTGTGGCTATTTCCATGTTTATACAGATAGAGGTGTAGATATTTCCATGTTTATAGAGATAGCTCTTTAGATATTTACATGTTTATACAGATAGAGATGTAGATATTTCCATGTTTATAGAGATGGCTGTGTGGATATTTCCATGTTTATACAGCTGACTGTGTAGGTATTTCCATGTTTATACAGATGGCGGTGTAGATATTTCCATGTTTATAGAGATAGTCAAGTAGATATTTCCATGTTTATACAGATAGCGGTGTAGACATTTCCATGTTTATAGAGATAGTGGTGTAGATATTTCCATATTTATTCAGATAGCGGTGTAGATATTTCCATGTTTATACAGATAGCGGTGTAGATATTTCCATGTTTATTCAGATAGCGTTGAGGTTATTTCCATGTTTATAGAGATGACTGTGTATATATTTCCAAGTTTATACAGTTGGCGGTGTAGATATTACCCTGTTTATAGAGATAGCGCTGTAGGTATTCCCATGTTTATACAGATAGCTGTGTAGATGTTTCCATGTTTATAGAGATGGCGGTGTAGATATTTCCATATTTATACAGATATCCGTGTAGTTATTTCCAAGTTTATTCCGATGGCGGTGTAGATTTTTCCATGTTTATACAGATGGTGCTCTAGATAGCTCCATGTTTATGTAGATGGCATTGTAGATATTTTCATGTTTATAGAGATGGCAGTGGAGACATTTCCATGTTTACAGAGACAGCGGTGTAGATATTTCCATGTTTATAAAGATGGTGGGGTAGGTATTTCCATGCTTTTAGAGATAGCGGTGAAGATATTTCCATGTATATACTGATGGCTGTGTAGATATTTACATGTGTATACAGATGGCAGTGTAGATATTTCCATGTTTTTATAGATGGTGGTGTAGATATTTCCATGTTTATACAGATGACTGTGTAGATATTTCCATGTTTTTACAGATGGCGGTGTAGATATTTCCATGTTTATAGAGATGGCGGTGTAGATATTTCCATGGTTATACAGATAGCGGTGTTAGTGTTTCCATGCTTATTCAGATAGCGGTGTTGATATTTCCATGTTTATACAGCTCACGGTGCAGATATTTACATCTTTATACAGATGGTAGTGTAGATGTTTCCATGTTTATACAAATGGCTGTGTAGATATTTACATGTGTATACAGATGGCAGTGTAGATATTTCCATGTTTATACAGATGGTGGTTTAGATATTTCCAAGTTTATACAGACAGCGGTGTAGATATTTCCATGTTTATACAGATATCGGTGAAGATATTTCCATGTTTTTACAGATAGTGGTGTAGATATTTCCATGTTTATACATATAGCGGTGTAGATATTTTCATGTGTATGGAGATAGCATTGTAGATATTTCCATATTTATACAGAGTGCGGTGTAGATATTTCCATGTTTATACAGATAGGGGTGTAGATATTTCCATGTTTATACACATGGCTGTGTAGATACTTCCATGTTTATACAGATGGCTGTGTAGATATTTCCATGTTTATACAGATAGCAGTGTAGATATTTCCATGTTTATACAGATAGCGATGTAGTTATTTCCAGGTTCATACAGATAGCGGTGTAAATATTTCCATGTGTATATAGATAGCGGTGTAGATATTTCCATGCCTATACAGACAGCGGTGTAGCTATTTCCATGTTTACGCACATGGCTTTTTAAGTATTTCCATGTGTATACAGATGACAGTGTAGATATTTCCATGTTTATATAGATGGAGTTGCAGATATTTCCATGTTTATACAGATGACTGTGTAGATATTTCCATGTTTATGCACATGGTGGTGTAGATATAACATATTTATACATATAGCGGTGTGGGTAATTCCATGTTTATACAGATAGCGATGTACATATTTCCTTGTTTATACAGATGGCTGTGTAGATATTTCCATGTTTATACAGATGGCAGTGTAGTTATTTCCATGTTTATACAGATAGTGGTGTAGATATTTCCATGTTTATACAGATGACGGTGTAGGTATTTCCATGTCTATAAAGAAGCGGTGTAGATATTTCCATGTTTATAGAGATAGCCATGTAGATATTTCCATGTTTATACAGATAGCGGTGTAGATATTTCTAAGTTTATAGAGATAGCGGTGTAGATATTTCCATGTTTATACAGATGGCTTGGTAGGTATATCCAAGTGTATACAGATGACAGTGTAGATAATTCCATGTTTGTACAGATGGAGATGTAGATATTTCCATGTTTATTCAGATGACTGTGCAGATGTTTCCATGTTTTTACTGATGGCGGTGTAGATATTTCCGTGTTTATACAGATAGTGGTGTGGCTATTTCCATGTTTATACAGATTGCGATGTAGATATTTCCATGTTTATAGATATGGCAGTGTAGATATTTCCATGTTTATACAGATAGTGGTGTAGGAATTTCCATGTTTCTACAGACGACTGTGTAGGTATTTCCATGTTTATGCAGATGGCGTGGTAGATATTACCATGTATATAGAGATAGCCATGTGGATATTTCCAAGTTTATACAGATAGCGGTGTAGATATTTCCGTGTTTATAGAGGTAACGTTGTAGATACTTCCATGTTTATACAGATAGTGGTGTAGGTTTTTCCATGTTTATAGACATAGCGGTGTATATATATCCATGTTTATACAGAGAGCAGTGTAGATATTTCCAAGTTTATACAGATAGCGGTGTAGATATTTCCATGTTTATACAGATGTCTTTGTAGATATTTCCATGTGTATACAGATGGCAGTGTAGATATTTCCATGTTTTTACAGATGGCAGTGTAGATATTTCCATATTTATACAGATAGCAGTGTGGCTATTTCCAAGTTTATACAGATAGCGATGTAGATATTTCCATGTTTATAAAGTTGGCTGTGTAGATATTTCCATGTTTATACAGATGACTGTGTAGTTATTTCCATCTTTATACAGTTGGCGGTGTAGATATTTCCATGTTTATAGAGATAGCGATGTAGATATTTCCATGTTTATACAGAGAGTGGTGTAGACATTTCCATGCTTATAGAGATAGCGGTGTAGATATTTCCATATTTCTACAGATAGCAGTGTAGATATTTCCATGTTTATACAGATAGCGGTGTAGATATTTCCATGTTTATACATATAGAAGTGTAGGTATCTCCATGGTTATACAGATGACGGTGTATATATTTCCATGTTTATACAGATGGCGGTGTAGATAGTTCCATGTTTATAGAGATAGCGGTGTAGATATTTCCATGTTTATACGCATAGGTGTGTAGATATTTCCATTTTAATAGAGATAGCTATGCAGATAATTCCATATTTATACAGATAGCCGTGTAGATATTTCCATGTTTATTCAGATGGCGGTGTAGATATTTCCATGTTTATACAGTTAGCGGTGTGGCTATTTCCATGTTTATACAGATAGCGGTGTAGGTATTTCCATGTTTATACAGATAGCGGTGTACATATTTCCATGTTTATACAGATAGCGGTGTAGACATTTCCAAGTTTATAGAGATAGCGGTGTAGATATATCCATATTTATACAGATAGCGGTTTAGATATTTACAAGTTTATACAGATATCATTGTAGATATTTCCTTTTTTATACTGATAGCGATGTAGATATTTCCATGTTTATACAGATAGTGGTGTAGATATTTCCATATTTATAGAGATAGCGCCGCAGATATATCCATATTTATACAGATTGCGATGTACATATTTCCAAGTTTATACTGATAGCGGTGTAGATATTTCCATGTTTATACAGATGGCTGTGTAGATATTTCCATGTGTATACAGATGACACTGTAGATATTTCCATGTTTATACAGAAGGAGGTGTGGATATTTCCGTGTTTATATAGATGATTGTGTAGATATTTCCATGTTTTTACAGATGGTGGTGTAGATATTTCCGTGTTTATACAGACAGCAGTGTGTCTATTTCCATGTTTATACAGATAGCGATGTAGATATTTCCATGTTTATAGAGATGGCTGTGTAGATGTTTCCATGTTTACACAGAGGACTGTGTAGGTATTTCCATGTTTATACAGATGGCGGTGTAGGTATTTCCATGTTTATAGAGATAGCCATGTAGATATTTCCATGTTTATATAGATAGCGGTGTAGACATTTCCATGTTTATAGAGATAGCGGTGTAGATATTTCCATATTTTTTTCAGATAGCTGTGTAGATATTTCCATGTTTATACAGATAGCGGTTTAGATATTTCCATGTTTATACAGAGACCGTTGGAGGTATTTCCATGTTTATACAGATAGCTGTGTAGACATTTCCAGGTTTATAGAGATAACGGTGTAGATATTTCCATGTTTATACAGATGGCTTTGCAGCTATTTCCATGTGTATACAGATGACAGTGTAGATATTTCCATGTTTGTACACATGGAGGTGTAGATATTTCCATGTTTATACAGATGACTGTGTAGATATTTCCATGTTTTCACAGATTGCTGTGTGGATATTTCCGTGTTTATAGAGATAGCGGTGTGGCTATTTCCATGTTTATACAGATAGCGATGTAGATATTTCCATGTTTATAGAGATGGCTGTGTAGATATTTCCAAGTTTATTCAGATGGCAATGTAGATATTTCCATGTTCATACAGATAGTGGTGTAGATATTTCCATGTTTATACAGATGACTGTGTAGGGATTTCCATGTTTATACAGATGGCGGTGTAGTTTTTTCTATGTTTATAGAGATAGCCAAGTAGATATTTCCATGTTTATACAGATAGTGGTGTAGACATTTCCATGTTTATAGAGATAGCGGTGTAGATATTTCCATATTTATTCAGATAGCAGTGGAGATATTTCCATGTTTTTACAGATAACGGTGTAGATATTTCCATGTTTATAAAGATTGCGATGTAGTTATTTGCATGTTTATATAGATGACTGTGTATATATTTCCATGTTTATACACTTGGCGGTGTAGATATTTCCCTGTTTATAAAGATAGCGGTGTAGATATTTCCATGTTTACAGAGATAGAGGTGTAGATATTTCCGTATGTGCTCAGATAGCGGTGTACATATTTCTTTGTTTACACAGACAGCTGTGTAGATATTTCCATGTTTGCACAGATAGTGTTGTAGGTATTTCCATGTTTATACAGATTGCGGAGTATATATTTCCATGTTTATAAAGATAGCCGTGTAGATATTTCCATGTTTATACAGATAGCGGTGGAGATATTTCCATGTTTATACAGATAGTGCTGTAGATACTTCCATGTTTATACAGATAGCGTTGTAGATATTTCCATGTTTACAGAGATAGCGGTGGAGATATTTCCATGTTTATACAGATGGCAATGTAGATATTTCCAAGTTTATGCAGATAGCGGCGGAGATATTTCCATGTTTATGCAGACAGCGGTGTGGCTATTTCCATGTTTATACGGATGGCTGTGTAGACATTTCCATGTTTTTACAGACGGCGGTGTAGATATTTCCATGTTTATACAGATAGCGGTGTGGCTGTTTCCACGTTTATAGAGATAGCGGTCTAGATATTTCCATGGTTATACAAATGGCTGTGTAGATATTTCCATGTGTATACAGATGGCTTTGTAGATATTTCCATGTTTATACAGATGGAGTTGTAGATACTTCCATGTTTATAAGGATGACTGTGTATATTTTTCCACGTTTTTACAGATGGCGGTGTAGATATTAACATGTTTATACAGATAGCGGTGTGCCTATTTCCATGTTTATACAGATAGCGATGTAGATATTTCCATGTTTATAGAGATGGCTGTGTAGTTATTTCCATGTTTATAGAGATGGCTGTGTAGATATTTCCATGTTTATACAGATGGCAGAGTAGATATTTCTATGTTTATATAGATTGTGGTGTAGAGATTTCCATGTTTATACAGACGACTGTGCAGGTATTTCTATGTTTATATAGATGGCGGTGTAGATATTTCCATGTTTATAGAGATAGACATGTAGATATTTCCATCTTTATACAGGTAGCGGTGGAGTTATTTCCATATTTATACAGATAGCGTGGAGATATTTCTGTGTTTATACAGATGGCGGTGTAGATATTTCCAAGTTCATACAGATGGCAGTGTAGATATTTCCATGTGTATACAGATGGCAGTGTGGGTATTTCCATGTTTATACAGATGGAGGTGTAGTTATTTCCGTGTTTATACAGATGGCTTTGTAGATATTTCCATGTTTATACAGATGGCTGTGAAGATATTTCCATGTGTACAGATGGCAGTGTAGATATTTCAGTATTTATGCAGATGGAGGTGGAGATATTTACATGTTTATACAGATGACTGTGTATATATTTCCATGTTTTTACAGATGGCGGTGTACATATATCCATGTTTATACAGAGAGTGGTGTTGGTATTTCCATGTTTATACAGATAGCAATGTTGGTATTTCCATGTTTATAAAGATTGCTGTGTAGATATTTCCATGTTTATATAGATGACAGTGTAGATATTTCCATGTTTATACAGATGGCGGTGTAGTTATTTCCATGTTTATACAGATAGCCGTGTAGATATTTCCATGTTTATACAGATAGCGGTGGAGATATTTCCATGTTTATACAGATAGTCGTGTAGATATTTCCATGTTTATATAGATGACTGTGTAAATATTTACGTGTTTATACAGACGGGGGAGTAGATATTTCCATGTATATAGAGATAGGCATGTAGATATTTTCATGTTTATACGGATAGCGGTGTAGATATATCCATGTTTATACAGATAGCGGAGTAGCTATTTCCATGTTTATACAGATAGCGGTGGATATATTTCCAAGTTCATACAGATAGCGGTGGAGATATTTCCATGTTTATAGAGATGGCGGTGTAGGTATTTCCAAGTTTATACAGATAGCGGTGTAGATATTTCCATGTTTATACAGATAGTGGTGTAGATATTTCCATGTTTATACAGATGACTGTGTAGGGATTTCCATGTTTATACAGATGGCGGTGTAGTTTTTTCTATGTTTATAGAGATAGCCAAGTAGATATTTCCATGTTTATACAGATAGTGGTGTAGACATTTCCATGTTTATAGAGATAGCGGTGTAGATATTTCCATATTTATTCAGATAGCAGTGGAGATATTTCCATGTTTTTACAGATAACGGTGTAGATATTTCCATGTTTATAAAGATTGCGATGTAGTTATTTGCATGTTTATATAGATGACTGTGTATATATTTCCATGTTTATACACTTGGCGGTGTAGATATTTCCCTGTTTATAAAGATAGCGGTGTAGATATTTCCATGTTTACAGAGATAGAGGTGTAGATATTTCCGTATGTGCTCAGATAGCGGTGTACATATTTCTTTGTTTACACAGACAGCTGTGTAGATATTTCCATGTTTGCACAGATAGTGTTGTAGGTATTTCCATGTTTATACAGATTGCGGAGTATATATTTCCATGTTTATAAAGATAGCCGTGTAGATATTTCCATGTTTATACAGATAGCGGTGGAGATATTTCCATGTTTATACAGATAGTGCTGTAGATACTTCCATGTTTATACAGATAGCGTTGTAGATATTTCCATGTTTACAGAGATAGCGGTGGAGATATTTCCATGTTTATACAGATGGCAATGTAGATATTTCCAAGTTTATGCAGATAGCGGCGGAGATATTTCCATGTTTATGCAGACAGCGGTGTGGCTATTTCCATGTTTATACGGATGGCTGTGTAGACATTTCCATGTTTTTACAGACGGCGGTGTAGATATTTCCATGTTTATACAGATAGCGGTGTGGCTGTTTCCACGTTTATAGAGATAGCGGTCTAGATATTTCCATGGTTATACAAATGGCTGTGTAGATATTTCCATGTGTATACAGATGGCTTTGTAGATATTTCCATGTTTATACAGATGGAGTTGTAGATACTTCCATGTTTATAAGGATGACTGTGTATATTTTTCCACGTTTTTACAGATGGCGGTGTAGATATTAACATGTTTATACAGATAGCGGTGTGCCTATTTCCATGTTTATACAGATAGCGATGTAGATATTTCCATGTTTATAGAGATGGCTGTGTAGTTATTTCCATGTTTATAGAGATGGCTGTGTAGATATTTCCATGTTTATACAGATGGCAGAGTAGATATTTCTATGTTTATATAGATTGTGGTGTAGAGATTTCCATGTTTATACAGACGACTGTGCAGGTATTTCTATGTTTATATAGATGGCGGTGTAGATATTTCCATGTTTATAGAGATAGACATGTAGATATTTCCATCTTTATACAGGTAGCGGTGGAGTTATTTCCATATTTATACAGATAGCGTGGAGATATTTCTGTGTTTATACAGATGGCGGTGTAGATATTTCCAAGTTCATACAGATGGCAGTGTAGATATTTCCATGTGTATACAGATGGCAGTGTGGGTATTTCCATGTTTATACAGATGGAGGTGTAGTTATTTCCGTGTTTATACAGATGGCTTTGTAGATATTTCCATGTTTATACAGATGGCTGTGAAGATATTTCCATGTGTACAGATGGCAGTGTAGATATTTCAGTATTTATGCAGATGGAGGTGGAGATATTTACATGTTTATACAGATGACTGTGTATATATTTCCATGTTTTTACAGATGGCGGTGTACATATATCCATGTTTATACAGAGAGTGGTGTTGGTATTTCCATGTTTATACAGATAGCAATGTTGGTATTTCCATGTTTATAAAGATTGCTGTGTAGATATTTCCATGTTTATATAGATGACAGTGTAGATATTTCCATGTTTATACAGATGGCGGTGTAGTTATTTCCATGTTTATACAGATAGCCGTGTAGATATTTCCATGTTTATACAGATAGCGGTGGAGATATTTCCATGTTTATACAGATAGTCGTGTAGATATTTCCATGTTTATATAGATGACTGTGTAAATATTTACGTGTTTATACAGACGGGGGAGTAGATATTTCCATGTATATAGAGATAGGCATGTAGATATTTTCATGTTTATACGGATAGCGGTGTAGATATATCCATGTTTATACAGATAGCGGAGTAGCTATTTCCATGTTTATACAGATAGCGGTGGATATATTTCCAAGTTCATACAGATAGCGGTGGAGATATTTCCATGTTTATAGAGATGGCGGTGTAGGTATTTCCAAGTTTATACAGATAGCGGTGTAGATATTTCCATGTTTATACAGATAGTGGTGTAGATATTTCCATGTTTATACAGATGACTGTGTAGGGATTTCCATGTTTATACAGATGGCGGTGTAGTTTTTTCTATGTTTATAGAGATAGCCAAGTAGATATTTCCATGTTTATACAGATAGTGGTGTAGACATTTCCATGTTTATAGAGATAGCGGTGTAGATATTTCCATATTTATTCAGATAGCAGTGGAGATATTTCCATGTTTTTACAGATAACGGTGTAGATATTTCCATGTTTATAAAGATTGCGATGTAGTTATTTGCATGTTTATATAGATGACTGTGTATATATTTCCATGTTTATACACTTGGCGGTGTAGATATTTCCCTGTTTATAAAGATAGCGGTGTAGATATTTCCATGTTTACAGAGATAGAGGTGTAGATATTTCCGTATGTGCTCAGATAGCGGTGTACATATTTCTTTGTTTACACAGACAGCTGTGTAGATATTTCCATGTTTGCACAGATAGTGTTGTAGGTATTTCCATGTTTATACAGATTGCGGAGTATATATTTCCATGTTTATAAAGATAGCCGTGTAGATATTTCCATGTTTATACAGATAGCGGTGGAGATATTTCCATGTTTATACAGATAGTGCTGTAGATACTTCCATGTTTATACAGATAGCGTTGTAGATATTTCCATGTTTACAGAGATAGCGGTGGAGATATTTCCATGTTTATACAGATGGCAATGTAGATATTTCCAAGTTTATGCAGATAGCGGCGGAGATATTTCCATGTTTATGCAGACAGCGGTGTGGCTATTTCCATGTTTATACGGATGGCTGTGTAGACATTTCCATGTTTTTACAGACGGCGGTGTAGATATTTCCATGTTTATACAGATAGCGGTGTGGCTGTTTCCACGTTTATAGAGATAGCGGTCTAGATATTTCCATGGTTATACAAATGGCTGTGTAGATATTTCCATGTGTATACAGATGGCTTTGTAGATATTTCCATGTTTATACAGATGGAGTTGTAGATACTTCCATGTTTATAAGGATGACTGTGTATATTTTTCCACGTTTTTACAGATGGCGGTGTAGATATTAACATGTTTATACAGATAGCGGTGTGCCTATTTCCATGTTTATACAGATAGCGATGTAGATATTTCCATGTTTATAGAGATGGCTGTGTAGTTATTTCCATGTTTATAGAGATGGCTGTGTAGATATTTCCATGTTTATACAGATGGCAGAGTAGATATTTCTATGTTTATATAGATTGTGGTGTAGAGATTTCCATGTTTATACAGACGACTGTGCAGGTATTTCTATGTTTATATAGATGGCGGTGTAGATATTTCCATGTTTATAGAGATAGACATGTAGATATTTCCATCTTTATACAGGTAGCGGTGGAGTTATTTCCATATTTATACAGATAGCGTGGAGATATTTCTGTGTTTATACAGATGGCGGTGTAGATATTTCCAAGTTCATACAGATGGCAGTGTAGATATTTCCATGTGTATACAGATGGCAGTGTGGGTATTTCCATGTTTATACAGATGGAGGTGTAGTTATTTCCGTGTTTATACAGATGGCTTTGTAGATATTTCCATGTTTATACAGATGGCTGTGAAGATATTTCCATGTGTACAGATGGCAGTGTAGATATTTCAGTATTTATGCAGATGGAGGTGGAGATATTTACATGTTTATACAGATGACTGTGTATATATTTCCATGTTTTTACAGATGGCGGTGTACATATATCCATGTTTATACAGAGAGTGGTGTTGGTATTTCCATGTTTATACAGATAGCAATGTTGGTATTTCCATGTTTATAAAGATTGCTGTGTAGATATTTCCATGTTTATATAGATGACAGTGTAGATATTTCCATGTTTATACAGATGGCGGTGTAGTTATTTCCATGTTTATACAGATAGCCGTGTAGATATTTCCATGTTTATACAGATAGCGGTGGAGATATTTCCATGTTTATACAGATAGTCGTGTAGATATTTCCATGTTTATATAGATGACTGTGTAAATATTTACGTGTTTATACAGACGGGGGAGTAGATATTTCCATGTATATAGAGATAGGCATGTAGATATTTTCATGTTTATACGGATAGCGGTGTAGATATATCCATGTTTATACAGATAGCGGAGTAGATATTTCCATGTTTATACAGATAGCGGTGGATATATTTCCAAGTTCATACAGATAGCGGTGGAGATATTTCCATGTTTATAGAGATGGCGGTGTAGGTATTTCCAAGTTTATACAGATAGCGGTGTAGATATTTCCATGTTTATACAGATAGCGGTGTAGATATTTCCATGTTTATTCATATAGTCGTGTAGGTATTTCCATGTTTATAGAGATAGCGGTGTAGATATTTCCATGTTTATACAGATGGCTGTGTAGGTATTTCCATGTTTATACAGATGGCAGTGTAGATATTTCCATGTTTATACAGATGGAGGTGTAGATATTTCCATGTTTATACAGATGACTGTGTAGATATTTCCATGTTTTTACAGATGGTTGTGTAGATATTTCCATGTTTATACAGATAGTGTTGTAGATATTTCCATGTTTTTTGAGATGGCTGTGTAGATATTTCCATCTTTATACAGACGACTGTGTAGTTATTTCCATGTTTATACAGATGGCGGTGTAGATATTTCCATGTTTATGGAGATAGTCAAGTAGATATTTCCATGTTTATACAGATAGCGGTGTAGATATTTCTATGTTTTCACAGCTCGCCGTGTAGATATTTACATCTTTATACAGATGGAAGTGTAGATATTTCCATGTTTATACTGATGGCGGTGTTGACATTTCAATTTTTATAAAGATGGCTGTGTAGATAGTTCCATGATTATGGAGATGGCAGTGCAGATATTTTCATGATTATAGAGATGGTGGTGAAGGTATTTCCATGTTTGTAGAAATAGCGGTGTAGATATTTCCATGTGTATTGAGAGAGCGGTGTAGGTATTTACATGTTTATAGAGATAGCAGAGTAGATATTTCAATGTTTATACAGATGGCTGTGTAGATATTTCCATGTGTATACTGACCACAGTGTAGATATTTGCATGTTTATACAGATTGTGGTGTATATATTTCCATGTTTATACAGATGACTATGAAGATATTTCCATGTTTTTACAGATGGCGGTGTATATATTTCCATGATATATAGCGGTGTAGATATTTCCATGCTTATGTAGATGGCGGTGTAGATATTTCCTTGTTTATGTGGACGGCGGTGTTGGTGTTTCCATGTTTATAGAGATGGCGGTGTATATATTTCCATGTTTATAGTGATAGCGGTGTAGTTATTTCCATGGTTATACAGATAGCGGTGTAGGTATTTCCATGTTCATAGAGATAGCGGTGTAGATATTTCCAAGTTCATACAGATAGCGGTGTAGAGATTTCCATGTATATACAGATAGCGGTGTTGGTATTTCCATGTTTATACAGATGGCAGTGTAGATAGTTCCATGTTTATGGGAATGGCAGTGTAGATATTTTCATGTTTATAGAGATGGCGGTGTAGATATTTCCATGTTTATGGAGACAGTGGTGTAGATATTTCCATGTTTATAGAAATAGCGTTGTAGTTATTTCCATGTTTATAGAGATAGAGGTGTAGATATTTCCATGTTTAAACAGATTGTTGTGAAGTTATTCACATGTTTATGCAGATCGTAGTGTAGACATTTCCATGTTTATACAGATAGTGGTGTAGATATTTCCATATTTATACAGGTAGCGGTGTAGAAATTTCCATGTTTATACACATCGCGGTGTAGATAGTTCCATCTTTATATAGATGGCAGTGTAGATATTTCCATGATTATACAGATGGCTGTGTTGATGTTTCCATGTTTATAGAGATGACAGTGAAGGTGTTTACATGTTTATAGAGATATTGGTGTATAGAGTTCCATGTTTATACAGATGGGGGTGTAGAGAGTTCCATGTTTCCAGAGATAGTGTTGTAGATATTTCCATGTTTATAGAGATGATATTGAAGGTGTTTATATGTTTATAGAGATATTGGTGTATATATTTCCATGTTTATACAGATGGGGGTGTAGAGATTTCCATGTTTAGAGAGATAGTGTTGTAGATATTTCCATCTTTCTAGAGACAGCGGTGTAGGTATTTCCATGTTTATAGAGATAGCGGTGAAGATATTTGATGTTTATACACATGGTTGAGTAGATATTTCCATGTTTATACAGATAGCTGTGTAGATATTTCCATGTTTCTACAGATAGCGGTGTAGATATTTACATCTTTATTGAGATGGCAGTGTAGATATTTAAATGTTTACACAGATAGTGGTGTAGATATGTCCATGTTTATAGAGATGGCGGTGTAGGTATTTCCACGTTTATAGAGATAGCGGTGTAGATATTTCCATGTTTATACAGATGTCTGTGTAGATATTTCCATGTGTATACAGATGGCAGTGTAGATATTTCCATGTTTATGGAGATGTTGGTGTAGATATTTCCATGTTTATACAGATAGTGGTGTAGATATTTCCATGTTTATACAGATGGCGGTGTAGATATTTCCATGTTTATACAGATGGTGGTGTAGATAGTTCCATGGTTATGGAGATGGCGGTGTATATATTTTCATGTTAATAGAGATGGCGGTGAAGATATTTCCATGTTTGTAGAGATTGCAGGGTAGATATTTCCAAGTTTATAGAGATAGCGGTGTAGGTATTTCTATGTTTATAGAGATAGCAGTGTAGATAATTCCATGTTTATACAGATAGCTGTGGAGATATTTCCATGTGTATACAGATGGCAGTGTAGATATTTCCATGTTGATAGAGATGGCAGTGTAGATATTTCCATGTTGATAGAGATGGTTGTGTAGATATTTCCATGTTTATATTGATGAATGTGTAGGTATTTGCATGTATATACTGATGGCGGTGTTGATATTTAAATATTCATACAGATAGCAGTGTAGATATTTCCATGTTTATACAGATTGCAGAGTAGGTATTTCCATGTTTATTGAGATGGCGGTGTAGATATTTTCATGTTTATAGAGATGGCGGTGTAGGTTTTTCCAGGTTTATAGAGATAGTGGTGTAGATATTTCCATGTTTATACAGGTAGCGGTGTAGATATTTCCATGTTTATACTGATAGCGTTGTTGGTATTTCCATGTTTATACAGATAGTGGTGTAGATGTTTCCATGTTTATACAGATCACGGTGTAGATATTTACATCTTTATAGAGTTGGCAGTGTAGATATTCCCATGTTTATACAGATAGCAGTGTAGATATTTCCATGATTACACAGATGGCGGTGTTGATATTTCCATCTCTATGGAGATGGCCATGTAAGTATTTCCATGTTTATACGGATGGCGGTGTGGATATTTCCATGGGTATGCAGATGGCGTTGTAGGTATTTCCTCGTTTATAGAGACGGCGATGTAGATATTTCCATGTTTATAGAGATAGCTGTGTAGACATTTCCATGTTTACAGAGATAGCGGTGTAGATATTTCCTTGTTTATACAGATAGCGGTGCAGATATTTCCAAGTTTATACAGATCGCGGTGTAAATATTTCCATGTTTATACAGTTAGCGGTGTAGACATTTCCATGTTTATACAGATTGCGGTGTAGATATTTCCATCTTTATACAGATGGCCGTGTAGATATTTCCATGTTTATACAGATAGCGGTGTAGATCTTTCCATGTTTATACAGATCGTGGTGTAGATATTTCAATGTTTATACAGATCGCGGTGTAGATAGTTCCATGTTTATACAGTTGGCGTTGTTGATACTTCCATGTTTATACATATAGCGATGTAGATATTTCCATGTTTATAGAGATGACGGTGTAGATATTTCCATGTTTATACAGCTAGCGGTGTAGATATTTCCATGTTTATACAGATAGCGGTGGAGATATTTTCATGTTTATACAGATGGCAGTTGAGATATTTCCATGTTTATACAGATGGCGGTATAGATATTTCCACCTTTGCACAGATAGCGGTGCAGGTATTTCCAAGTTTACACAGATGGCGGTGTAGATATTTCCATGTTTATACAGATCATGGTGTAGATATTTCCATGTTTATTGACATCGTTGTGCAGATATGTCCATGTTTATAGAGATATCGGTGTAGATATTTCCATGTTCATACAGATAGCGGTGTAGATATTTCCATGTTTATACAGACAGCGGTGTAGATATTTCCATGTTTATACAGACAGTGGTGTAGATATTTCCATGTTTATACACATCATGGTGTAGATATTTCCATGTTTATACAGATGGCTGTGCTGATATTTCTATGTTTATACAGATGGCGGTGTTGATACTTTCATGTTTATACAGATGGCGGTGTTCATATTTCCATATTTATACAGATGGCCGTGTAGATATTTCCAGATTTATGCAGATAGCGGTGTAGCTCTTTCCATGTTAATACAGATCGTGGTGTAGATATTTCCATGTTTATACACATAGCCGTGTAGATATTTCCATGTTTACACAGATGGCTGTGTACATATTTCCATGTTTATACAGACGGCGGTGTTGATACTTCCATGTTTATAAAGATGGCGGTGTAGATATTTCCACGCTTATAGAGATGGCGGTGTAGATATTTCCATGTTTATTCAGATGGCGGTGTAGATATTTCCATGTTTGCACAGATAGCGGTGTAGATATTTCTAACTTTACACAGATAGCGGTGTAGATATTTCCACGTTTATACACATGACGGTGTAGATATTTCAATGTTTATACAGATGGCGGTTTAGATATTGCCATGTTTATACAGTTGGCGGTGAAGATATTTCCGTGTTTATGCAGATAGCTGTGTAGATATTTCCATTTTTATGCAGATGGCGGTGCAGATATTTCGAAGTTTATAGAGATGGCGGTGTAGATATTTCCATGTTTATAGAGATAGCGGTGTAGATATTTCCATGTTTATAGAGATGGCGGTGTAGGTATTTCCATGTTTATAGTGATAGCGGTGTAGGTATTTCTATGTTTATACAGATTCCGGTGTAGATATTTCCATGTTTATACAGTTAGCGGTGTAGTTATTTCCATGTTTATACAGATAGCGGTGTAGATATTACCATGTATACACAGATGGCTGTGAAGATATTTCCATGTTTATACAGATGGCTGTGTTGATATTTCCATCTTTATACAGATGGCCGTGTAGATAATTCCATGTTTATACAGATAGCGGTGTAGATGTTTCCATGTTTATACAGATAGCGGTGTAGATATTTCCATGTTTATACAGATGGCGGTGTTGATACTTTCATGTTTATACTGGTGGCGGTGTTGATATTTCCATATTTATAGGGATAGCGGTGTAGATATTTCCATGTTTATACAGATAGCGGTGTAGATATTACCATGTTTATAAAGATAGCGGTGTTGATATTTCCATGTTTATAGGGATAGCGGTGTAGATATTTCCATGCTTATACAGACAGCAGTGTAGTTATTTCCATGTTTATACAGATAGCGGTGTAGATATTTCCATGTATATAGAGAAGGCTGTGTAGATATTTTCATGTTTATACAGAAGGCGGTGAAGATATTTTCATGCTTATACAAATGGTGGTGTAGATATTTCGATGTTTATACAGATGACTGTGTAGGTATTTACATGTTTATACAGATGGCGGTGTAGATATTTCCATGTTTATAGAGATAACTTTGTAGATATTTCCTTGTTTATAGAGATAGCGGTGTAGATATTTCCATGTTTATGCAGATAGTGGTGTAGATCTTTCCAGGTTTATTCAGATAGTGGTGTTGATATTTCGAAGTTTATACAGACTGCATTGTAGATATTTCCATGTTTATACAGATAGCAGTGTAGATATTTCCATTTTTATACAGATGGCGATGTTGATATTTCCATCTTTATACTGATGGCCATGTAGATATTTCCATGCTTATGCAGATTGCCATGGAGATCTTTCCATGTTTATACAGATCGTGAGGTAGATATTTCCATGTTTACACACATTGCGGTGTAGATGTTTCCATGTTTATACAGATGGCGGTGTAGATATTTCCATGTTTCTACAGATGGCGTTGTTGATTCTTCCATGTTTATAGAGATAGCGGTGTTGATACTTCCATGTTTATACAGATGGCGGTGTAGATATTTCCATGTTTATACAGATGGCGGTGTAGATATTTCCATGTTTATACAGATGGCTATGTAGATATTTCCATGTTTATAGAGATGTCGGTGTAGATATTTCCATGTTTATAGATATGGCGGTGTAGATATTGCCATGTTTGCACAGATAGCGGTGTAGATATTTCCAAGTTTACACCGATTGTGGTTTAGATATTTCCATGTTTATACAGATTGCAGTATAGATATTTCCATGTTTATACAGTTGGTGGTGTAGATATTTCCATGTTTTTAGAGTTGTCGGTGTAGATATTTCCATGTTTATGCTGATGGCGGTCCAGATATTTTGAAGTGTCAAGAGATGGCGGTGTATATATTTCCATGTTTATTGAGATAGCGGTGTAAATATTTCCATGTTTATAGAGATAGCGGTGTAGGTATTTCCATGTTTATAGGGATACCGGTGTAGATATTTCCATGCTTATACAGACAGCAGTGTAGTTATTTCCATGTTTATACAGATAGCAGTGTAGATATTTCCATGTATATACAGATGGCTATGTAGATATTTCCATGTTTATACAGAAGGTGGTGTAGATATTTTCATGTTTCTACAGATTGTGGTGTAGATATTTCCATGTTTATACAGATGACTCTGTAGGTATTTCATTGTTTATACAGATGGAGGTGTAGATATTTCCATGTTTATACAGTTGGCGGTGTAGATATTTGCATTTTTATGCAGATGGCGGTGCAGATATTTCGAGGTTTATAGAGATGTTGGTGTAGATTTTCCATGTTTATAGAGATAGCGGTATAGATATTTCCATGTTTATAGATATAGCGGGGTAGGTATTTCCATGTTTATAGTGATAGCAGTGTAGTTATTTCCATGTTTATACAGATAGCGGTGTAGAGATTTCCATGTTTATACAGTTAGTGGTGTAGTTATTTCCATGTTTATAGAGATAGCGGTGTATATGTTTCCATGTATATACAGATGGCTGTGAAGTTATTTCCATGTATATACAGATGGCGGTGTAGATATTTCCATGTTTGCACAGATGGCGGTGTACATATTTCCATGTTTATACAGATCATGGTGTAGATATTTCCATGTTTATTCAGATTGCGGTGTAGATATTTCCATGTTTATACAGAGAGCGGTGTAGATCTTTCCATGTTTATGCAGATGGCGTTGTTTATATTTCCATCATTATACAGATGACCATGTAGATATTTCGATGTTAATACAGATGGCGGTGTAGATATTTCCATGTTTTTACAGATGGCTGTGTAAATATTTCCATGTTTATACAGATGGCGATGTTGATACTTCCATGTTTATACAACTGGCGGTGTTGTCATTTCCATATTTATACAGATGGCCGTGTAGATATTTCCAAGTTTATGCAGATAGCAGTGTAGATCTTTCCATGATTATACAGATCGTGGTGTAGATATTTCCATGTTTATACAGAGGGAGCTGTTGATACTTCCATGTTTATACAGATGGCGGTGTAGATATTTCCATGTTTATAGAGATGGCGGTGAAGATATTTCCATGTTTATACAGATGGCGGTGTAGATATTTCCATGTTTGCACAGATAACGGTGTAGATATTTCCAAGTTTACACAGATAGCGGTGTAGATATTTCCACGGTTATAAAGATGGTGGTGTAGATATTTCCATATTTATACAGTTGGCAGTTTAGATATTTCCATGTTTATACAGTAGGCGGTGAAGATATTTCCATGTTTTTACAGATGGCTGTGTAGGTATTTCCATATTTATACAGATGGCGGTGTTGATACTTCCATGTTTATACAGATGGCGGTGTGGACATTTCCATATTTATAGTGATGGCCGTGTAGATATTTACAAGTTTATGCAGACAGCGGTGTACCTCTTTCCATGATTATACAGATCGTGGTGTAGATATTTCCATTTTTATACACATAGCCGTGTAGATATTTCCATGTTTACACAGATAGCGGTGTAGATATTTCCATGTTTATACAGATGGCGGTGTAGATAATTCCATGTTTATAGAGATGGCCGTGTAGATATTTCCATGTTTTTAGAGATGGCGGTGTAGATATTTCCATGTTTGCACAAATAGCGGTGTAGATATTTCCAAGTTTACACAGAAAGCGGTGTAGATATTTCCATGTTTCTACTGTTGACGGTGAAGATATTTCCATGTTCATGCAGATAGCGGTGTAGATATTTCCATTTTTATGCAGATTGGGGTGCAGATATTTCGAAGTTTATAGAGATAGCGGTGTAGGTATGTCCATGTTTATAGTGATAGCGGTGTAGATATTTCCACGTTTATACAGATAGCGGTGTAGATATTTCCATGTTTATACATTTAATGGTGTAGTTATTTCCATATTTATACAGATAGCATTGTAGATTTTACCATGTATATACAGATGGCTGTGAAGATATTTCCATGTATATACAGATGGCTGTGTAGATATTTCCATGTTTACACAGATGGCGGTGTTGATATTTCCATGTTTATACAGATTGCGGTGCAGATATTTCCATGTTTATACAGATTGCGGTGTAGATATTTCCATGTTTATACAGATAGCGTTGTAGATGTTTCCAGGTTTATACAGCTGTCGGTGTTATTATTTCTATCTTTATACAGATGACCATGTTGATATTTCCATGTTTATACAGATGGCTGTGTAGATATTTCCATGGATATGTAGATGGTGGTGTAGATATTTCCACGTTTATAGAGATGGCAGTGTAGATATTTCCATGTTTATAGAGATAACTGTGTAGACTTTTCCATGTTTATAGAGATAGCGGTGTAGGGTTTTCCATTTTTATAGAGATAGCGGTGTAGATATTTCCATATTTATACATATAGCGGTGTAGATATTTCCATTTTTAGACAGATAGCAGTGTAGATACATCCATGTTTATGCAGATAGGGCTGTAGTTATTTGTTTATACAGATCATGGGTTAAATATTTCCATGCTTATACAGAGAGCGTTTTAGATATTTCCATGTTTACACAGATCGTGGTTTAGATATATCCAGCTTTCTACAAATGTCTGTGTAGATATTTCCATGTTTATAGAGATGGCCGTGTAGATATTACCATATTTATACAGATAGCGGTGTAGATATCTCCCAGTTTATACAGATAGCGGTGAAGGTATTTCCATGTTTATACAGATGGCGGTGTAGATATTTCCATGTTTATACAGATCATGGTGTAGATATTTCCATGTTTATTCAGATGGCGTTGTTGATATTTCCATCTTTATACAGAAGGCTGTGTAGATATTTCCATGTTTATACAGATAGCGTTTTACATATTTCCATGTTTACACAGGTCGTGGTTTAGATATATCCATCTTTCTACAGATGTCAGTGGAGATATTTACATGTTTATACAGATGTCGGTGTAGGTACTTCCATATTTACATAGATCACGGGGTAGATATTTCCTTGTTTATGTAGATGGCGGTGTAGATATTTCCATGTTTATACAGATAGCGGTGTAGATCTTGCCATGTTTATACAGATCGTGGTGTAGGTATTTCCAAGTTTATGCACATGGCGGTGTAGATATTTCCATGTTTATACAGATGGCTCTGTAGATATTTCCATGTTTATACAGATGGCGGTGTTGATACTTCCATGTTTATACAGATGGCGGTGTTGATATTTCCATATTTATACAGATGGCCGTGTAGATATTTCCATGTTTATGCAGACAGCTGTGTAGATATTTCCATGTTTATACAGATGGCTCTGTAGATATTTCCATGTTTATACACATAGCCGTGTAGATATTTCCATGTTTACACAGATGGCGGTGCAGATATTTCCATGTTTATACAGACGACGGTGTTGATACTTCCATGTTTATACAGATGGTGGTATAGATATTTCCATGTTTATAGAGATGGCGGTGTAGATATTTCCATGTTTATACAGATTGCGGTGTAGATATTACCATGTTTGCACAGATAGCGGTGTAGATATTTCCAAGTTTACACAGATAGCTGTGCAGGTATTTCCACGTTTATACAGATGGCGGTGTAGATATTTCCATGTTTATACAGTTGGCGATGTAGATATTTCCATGTTTATACAGTTGGCGGTGAAGATATTTCCATGTTCATGTAGATAGCGCTGTAGATATTTCCAATTTTATGCAGATGGTGGTGCAGATATTTCGAAGTTTATAGAGATGGCGGTGCAGATATTTCCATGTTTATAGAGATAGCGGTGTAGATATGTCCATGTTTATAGAGATAGCGGTGTAGGTATTTCCATGTTTATAGTGATAGCGGTGTGGATATTTCCATGTATATAAAGATAGCGGTGTAGATATTTCCATGTTTATACAGTTAGCGGTGTAGTTATTTCCATGTTTACACTGATAGCGGTGTAGATATTACCATGTCTATACAGATGGCTGTGAAGATATTTCTATGTATATACAGATGGCTGTGTAGATATTTCCATGTTAATACAGATCGCGGTGTAGATATTTCCATGTTTATGGAGATAGACGTGTAAATCTTTCCATGTTAATACAGATCGTGGTGTAGATATTTCCATGTGTAAACAGATGGCAGTGTAGATATTTCCATGTTTATAGAGATAGCTGTGTAGATATTTCCATGTTTATAGAGATGTCGGTGTAGATATTTCCATGTTTATACAGATGGCGCTATTGATACTTCCATGTTTATACAGATGGCGGTGTTGATATTTCCATATTTATACAGATGGCAATGTAGTTATTTCCATGTTTATACAGATAGCGTTTTAGATATTTCCATGTTTACACAGAACGTGGTTTAGATATATCCATCTTTCTACAGATGTCAGTGTTGATATTTCCATGTTTATACAGATGTCGGTGTAGATATTTCCATATTTACATAGATCACGGTGTAGATATTTCCTTGTTTATGTAGATGGCGGTGTAGATATTTCCATGTTTATAGAGATGGCTTCGTATATATTTCCATGTTTATAGAGATAGTGGCAGATGGCGGTGTAGATATTTCCATGAATATGCAGATTGCGGTGTAGATATTTCCACGTTCATAGAGATGGCATTGTAGATATTTCCCTGTTTATAGAGATAGCTGTGTAGACATTTCCATGGTTATAGAGATAGCGGTGGGGATATTTCCATGTTTATACAGATAGCGGTGTAGATATTTCCATGTATATAGAGATAGCGGTGCAGATATTTCCATGTTTATAGAAATAGTGGTGTAGTTATTTCCATATTTATTCAGATTGCGGTGTAGATATTTCCATGTTTATACAGGTAGCGGTGTAGATATTTCCATATTTATACAGATAGCGGTGTAGATATTTCCATGTTTATACAGATCGTGGTGTAGATATTTCCATGTTTATCCAGATGGCGGTGTTGACGTTTCCATCTTTATACAGATGGCCGTGTAGATATTTCCATGTTTATACCGATGACGGTGTAGATATTTCCATGTTTATGGAGATAGCGGTGTAGATATTTCCATGTTTGTACATATGGCATTGTAGTTATTTCCATGTTTATTCAGATAGCGGTGTAGATATTTCCAAGTTTATAGGGATAGCTGTGTAGATATTTCCATGTTTATACAGATAGCGGTGTAGTTATTTCCATGTTTATACAGATAGCGATGTAGGTATTTCCATGTTTATACAGTTAGCGGTGTAGTTATTTCCATGTTTATGCAGATAGCGGTGTAGATATTACCATGTATATACAGACGGCTGTGAAGATATTTTCATTTATATAGAGATGGCTGTGTAGATATTTCCATGTTTATACAGATGGTGGTGTAGATATTTCCATGTTTATACAGTTTGCGGTGTAGATATTTTGATGTTTATACAGATTGCGTTGTAGATATTTCCATGTTTATACAGATTGCGTTCTAGATATTTCCATGTTTAAACAGATGGCGGTGTTAATGTTTCCATCTTTATACAGATGACCAAGTAGATATTTCCGTGTTTATGCATATGGCGGTGTAGATATTTCCATGAATATGCAGATTGCGGTGTAGATATTTCCACGTTTATAGAGATGGCATTGTAAATATTTCCCTGTTTATAGAGATAGCTGTGTAGACATTTCCATGGTTATAGAGATAGCGGTGGGGATATTTCCATGTTTATACAGATAGCGGTGCAGATATTTGCATGTATATAGAGATAGCGGTGCAGATATTTCCATGTTTATAGAGATAGTGGTGTAGTTATTTCCATATTTATACAGATTGCTGTGTAGATATTTCCATGTTTATACAGATAGCGGTGTAGATATTTCCATATTTATACAGATAGCGGTGTAGATATTTCCATGTTTATATGGATCGTGGTGTAGATATTTCCATGTTTATACAGATGGCGGTGTTGAGGTTTCCATCTTTATACAGATGGCCGTGTAGATATTTCCATGTTTATACAGATGGCGGTGTAGATATTTCCATGGATATACAGATGTCGGTGTAGATATTTCCACGTTTATAGAGATGTCAGTGTAGATATTTCCATGTTTATAGAGATAGATTTGTAGACATTTATATGTTTATAGAGATAGCAATGTGGATATTTCCATGTTTATACAGATAGCGGTGCAGATATTTCCATGTTTATTGAGATCGTGGTGCAGATATTTCCATGTTTATACAGACAGCGTTGTAGATATTTCCATGTTTATACAGATCATGGTGTAGATATTTCCATGTTTATACACATGGCGGTGTTGATATTTCCATCTTTATACAAATGGCCGTGTAGATATTTCCAAGTTTTTACAGACACCGGTGCAGATCTTTCTATGTTTATACAAATCGTGGTGTAGCTATTTCCATGTTTATACAGATAGCGGTGTAGATATTTCCTGGTTTATACAGGGAGGTGTATACATATTTCCATCTTTACACAGATCGCGGTGTAGATTTTTCCGTCTTTCTTCAGATGGCATTGTAGATATTTCCATGTTTATAGAGATAACGGTGTAGATATTTCCATGTTTATACAGATAGCAGTGTAGATAATTCCATGTTTATACAGACAGCGGTGTAGATATTTCCATGTTTATACAGATAGTGTTGTAGGTATTTCCATGTTTATACAGACAGCGGTGTAGATATTTCCATGTTTATACAGATAGCGGTGTAGATATTTCCATGTTTATACTGATGGCAGTGTAGTTATTTCCATGTTTATATAGATGGCGGTGTAGATATTTCCATGTTTATAGAGATAGCGGTGTAGGTATTTCCATGTTTATAGAGATAGCAGTGTAGATACTTCCATGGTTATACAGATAGCAGTCTAGATATTGCTATGTTTATACAGGTAGCAGTGTTGCTATTTCCATGTTTGTACAGATAGCGGTGTAGATATTTCCATGTTTATGTAGCTCGCGGTGTAGGTATTTCCAAATTTATGCAGATGGCAGAGTAGATATTTCCATGTTTATGCCGATGGCAGTGTAGATATTTCCATGTTTTTACAGATGTTGGTGTAATATTTCCATGTTTATACAGATGGCGGTGTAGATATTTCCATGTTTTCACAGATAGCGGAGTAGATATTTCCAAGTTTACACAGGTAGCGGTGTAGATATTTCCATGTTTATACAGATTGCGATGTAGATATTTCCATGTTTATACAGTTAGTGGTGTAGATATTTCCATGTTTTTACAATTGTCGGTGTAGATATTTCCATGTTTATGCAGATAGCGGTGAAGATATTTCCATGTTTATGCAGAAGGCGGTCCAGATATTTCGAAGTTTCTAGAGATGGCGGTGTATGTATTTCCATGATTATAGAGATAGCGGTGCAGATATTTCCATTTTTATAGAGATAGCGGAGTAGGTATTTCCATGTTTATAGTGATAGCGGTACAGATTTTTCCATGTTTACCCAGATAGCGGTGTAGTTATTTCCAAGTGTATAGATATAGCGGTGTTGATACTTCCATGTTTATATGGATAGTGGTGTAGTTATTTCCATGTTTATACAGATAGCGTTGTAGTTATTTCCATGTTTATACAGATAGCGGTGTAGATATGACCATGCATATATTGATGGCTGTGTAGGTATTTTCATGTTTATACAGATCACGGTGTAGATATTTCCATGTTTATAGAGATTGCGATATAGATATTTCCATGTTTATACAGATAGCAGTGTAGATATTTCCATGTTTATACAGATAGCGGTGTTGGTATTTCCATCTTTATACCGATGGCCATGTAAATATTTCCATGTTTATACAGATGGCGGTGTGGATATTTCCATGAATATGCAGATGACGGTGTAGATATTTCCACGTTTATAGAGATGGCTGTGTAGATATTTCCATGTTTATAGAGATAGCTGTGTAGACATTTTCATGTTTATAGAGACTGCGGTGTGGATATTTCCATGTTTATACTGATAACGGTGTAGATATTTCCATGTTTATACAGTTAGCGGTGTAGATATATCCATGTTTACACGGATTGCGGTGTAAATATTTCCATCTTTCTACAGAAGGCCGTGTAGATATTTCCATGTTTATACAGATAGCGGTGTAGATCTTTCCATGTTTATGCACATAGCGGTGTAGATATTTCCATGTTTATACAGATGGCGGTGTAGGTAGTTCCATGTTTATACAGATGGTGGTCTTGATACTTCCATGTTTATACAGATGGCGGTGTAGATATTTCCATTTTTATAGAGATGGCGGTGTAGATATTTCCAGGTTTATACTGATAGCGGTGCAGATATTTACATGTTCATTCAGATCGCCGTGTAGATATTTCCATGTTTATACAGTTAGCGGTGTAGATATTTCCATGTTTATACAGATGGCGGTGTAGATATTTCCATCTTTATACAGAAGGCCGTGTAGATATTTCCACGTTTTTACAGATAGCGGTGTAGATCTTTCCATGTTTATACAGATCGTGTTGTAGATATTTCCATGTTTATACACACAGCGGTGTAGATATTTCCATGTTTATACAGATGGAAGTGTAGGTATTTCCATGTTCATACAGATGATGGTCTTGATACTTCCATGTTTATACAGATGGCGGTGTAAATATTTCCATGTTTATAGAAATGGCGGTGTAGATATTTCCATGTTTATACTGATAGCGGTGCAGATATTTACATGTTTATACAGATCGCGGTGTAGATATTTCCATGTTTATAAAGTTAGCGGTGTAGATATTTCCATGTTTATACAGATTGCAGTGTAAATATTTCCATCTTTATACAGAAGGCCGTGTAGATATTTCCATGTTTTTACAGATAGCGGTGTAGATCTTTCCATGTTTATACAGATTGTGGCGTAGATATTTCCATGTTTATACACATAGCGGTGTAGATATTTCCAAGTTTATACAGATGGTGCTGTAAATATTTCGATGGTTATACTGTTGGCAGTGTAGATATTTCCATGTTTACATAGATAGCGGTGTAGCTATTACCATGTTTACACAGACAGCGGTGGAGACATTTCCATCTTTGCACAGATTGCGGTGTAGATATTTCCATCTTTACACAGAGGTGTAGAGATTTCCATGTTTACACAGATGGCGGTGTAGATATTTCCATGTTTACACAGATAGCATTGTAGATATTTGCATGTTTATACAGATAGCGTTGTAGATATTTCCATGTTTATACAGACAGCGGTGTAGATGTTTCCATGTTTATACAGATAGCCATGTAGATATTTCCATTTTTATACAGTTAGTGGTGTAGATATATACATGTTTATACAGATAACGGTGTAGATATTTCCATGTTTATACAGATAACGGTGGAGATATTTCCATGTTCATACAGATGGCGGTGTAGATATTTGCAAGTTTATACAGATAGCGGTGTAGATATTTCCATGTTTATACAGATAGCGGTGTAGGTATTTCCATGTTTACAGAGATAGCGGTGTAGACATTTCCATGTGTATACAAATGGCTGTGTAGATATTTCCATGTTTATACAGGTGGCAGTGTAGATATTTCCATGTTTATACAGATGGAGGTGTAGATATTTTCATGTTTATGCAGATGACTGTGTAGATATTTCCATGTTTTTGTAGATGGCGGTTTAGATATTTCCATGTTTATACAGATAGCGGTGTGGCTATTTCCATGTTTTTACAGATAGCAGTGTAGATATTTCCATGTTTATAGAGATGGCTCTGTAGATATTTCCACGTTTATACAGATGCCTGTGTAGATATTTCCATATTTATACCGATAGTGCTGTAGATATTTCCTTCTTTATACACAAGAATTTGTAGATATTTCCATGTTTATACAGATGGCGGTGTAGATGTTTCCATGTGTAAAGAGATAGCCATGTAGATATTTCCATGTTTATACAGACAGCGGTGTAGACATTTCCATGTTTACAGAGATAGCAGTGTTGATATTTCCATATTTATACAGATAGCGGTGTAGATATTTCCATGTTTATACAGATGGAAGTGTAGGTATTTCCATGTTCATACAGATGGTGGTCTTGATACTTCCATGTTTATACAGATGGCGGTGTAAATATTTCCATGTTTATAGAAATGGCGGTGTAGATATTTCCATGTTTATACTGATAGCGGTGCAGATATTTACATGTTTATACAGATCGCGGTGTAGATATTTCCATGTTTATAAAGTTAGCGGTGTAGATATTTCCATGTTTATACAGATTGCAGTGTAAATATTTCCATCTTTATACAGAAGGCCGTGTAGATATTTCCATGTTTTTACAGATAGCGGTGTAGATCTTTCCATGTTTATACAGATCGTGGCGTAGATATTTCCATGTTTATACACATAGCGGTGTAGATATTTCCAAGTTTATACAGATGGTGCTGTAAATATTTCGATGGTTATACTGTTGGCAGTGTAGATATTTCCATGTTTACATAGATAGCGGTGTAGCTATTACCATGTTTACACAGATAGCGGTGGAGACATTTCCATCTTTGCACAGATTGCGGTGTAGATATTTCCATCTTTACACAGAGGTGTAGAGATTTCCATGTTTACACAGATGGCGGTGTAGATATTTCCATGTTTACACAGATAGCATTGTAGATATTTGCATGTTTATACAGATAGCGTTGTAGATATTTCCATGTTTATACAGACAGCGGTGTAGATGTTTCCATGTTTATACAGATAGCCATGTAGATATTTCCATTTTTATACAGATAGTGGTGTAGATATATACATGTTTATACAGATAACGGTGTAGATATTTCCATGTTTATACAGATAACGGTGGAGATATTTCCATGTTCATACAGATGGCGGTGTAGATATTTGCAAGTTTATACAGATAGCGGTGTAGATATTTCCATGTTTATACAGATAGCGGTGTAGGTATTTCCATGTTTACAGAGATAGCGGTGTAGACATTTCCATGTGTATACAAATGGCTGTGTAGATATTTCCATGTTTATACAGATGGCAGTGTAGATATTTCCATGTTTATACAGATGGAGGTGTAGATATTTTCATGTTTATGCAGATGACTGTGTAGATATTTCCATGTTTTTGTAGATGGTGGTTTAGATATTTCCATGTTTATACAGATAGCGGTGTGGCTATTTCCATGTTTTTACAGATAGCAGTGTAGATATTTCCATGTTTATAGAGATGGCTCTGTAGATATTTCCACGTTTATACAGATGCCTGTGTAGATATTTCCATATTTATACCGATAGTGCTGTAGATATTTCCTTCTTTATACACAAGAATTTGTAGATATTTCCATGTTTATACACATAGCGGTGTGGATATTTTCATGATTATACAGATGGCAGTGTTGATATTTCCATGTTTATACAGATAGCTTTGTAGATATTTCCATGTTTATACAGATAACGGTGCTGGTTTTTCCATGTTTATACAGATAGCGGTGTATATATTTCCATGTTTATACAGTTCGCGGTGTAGATATTTCCATCTTTATACAGATGGCAGTGTAGATATTTCCATGTTTATAGAGATAGCGGTGTACATATTTCCATGTTTACAGATAGCGTTGTAAATATTTCCAAGTTTATAGAGATAACGATGTAAATACTTCCATGTTTTTGCAGATAGCGGTTTATAGGTTTACACATTCACAGAGATAGCGGTGTAGATGTTTCCACGTTTACACAGATAGCGGTGTAGATATTTCCACGTTTATAAAGATAGCGGTGTAGATATTTCCATGTTTACACAGACAGTGGTGTAGATATTTCCACATTTATACTGATAGCAGTGTAGATATTTCCACATTTATAGAGATAGCGGTGTAGATATTTCCACGTTTACAGAGATTGCGGTGTATATACTTCCATGTTTATAGAGATTGCAGTGTAGATATTTCCACGTTTATAGGGATAACGGTGTAGTTATTTCCATGTTTATAGAGATAGCAGTGTAGATATTTCCATGTTTAAACAGACAGCGGTGTATATATTTCCATGGATATATGTTCAGCGATGTAGATATTTCCATGTTTATACAGATAGAAGTGTAAATGTTTACATGTTTACAGAGATAGCGGTGTAGACATTTCCAGGTTTATACAGATAGCGGTGTAGATATTTCCATGTGTATACAGCTCTTGGTGCAGATATTTCCATCTTTATAGAGATGGCAGTGCAGATATTTCCATGTTTATACAGATAGCGGTGAAGATATTTCCATGTATACACAGATGGTGGTGTAGATAATTCCATGTTAATGGAGATGTCAGTGTAGATATTTTCATGTTTATAGTGATGGCGGTGTACTTATTTCCATGTTTATAGAGATGGCGGTGTAGATATTTCCACGTTTACACAGATGGCAGTGTAGATATTTCCATGTGTATTCAGATGACATTGTAAATATTTCCATGTTTATAGAGATTGTGGTGTAGTTATTTCCATGTTTATACAGAGAGCAGTGTAGATATTTCCACGTTTACAGAGATAGTGGTGTAGATATTTCCGTGTTTATAGAGATGGCGGTGTAGGTATTTCCATGTTTATAGAGATAGTGGTGTAGATATTTCCATGTTTATAGCAATGGCGGTGTAGTTGTTTCCATGTTTATACAGATAGCGGTGTAGATATTTCCATGTTTATACAGCTCGTGGTGCAGATATTTCGATCTTTATAGGGATGGCAGTGCAGATATTTCCATGTTTATACAGATAGCGGTGTAGATATTTCCATGTTTACACAGATTGTGCTGTAGATAATTCTATGTTAATGGAGATGTCAATGTCGATGTTTTCATGTTTATAGAGATGGCGGTGTACTTATCTCCATGTTTATAGAGATGGCAGTGTAGATATTTCCACGTTTACACAGATGGCTGTGTAGATATTTCCATGTGTATACAGATGGCAATGTAGATATTTCCATGTTTATAGAGATGGTGGTGTAGATATTTCCATGTTTATACAGATGACTGTGTAGATATTTCCAAGTTCATACAGATGTTGGTGTAGATATTTCCACGTTTACAGAGATAGCGGTGTAGATATTGCCATGTTTATAGAGATAGTGGTGTAGATATTTCCATATTTACACAGATAGCGGTGTAGATATTTCCATGTTTATTCAGATTGCGGTGCAGATATTTCCATGTTTATACAGATCGCGGTGTAGATATTTCCCTGTTTATACAGATAGTGGTGTAGATATTTCCATGTTTATACAGACAGCGGTGCAGATATTTCCATATTTACACAGATAGCGGTGTAGATATTTCCATCTTTGCACCGATTGCGGTGTAGATATTTCCATCTTTACACAGGTAGCGGTGTACATCCTTCCGTGTTTACACAGATAGCTGTGTAGATATTTCCATGTTTACACAGATAGTGTTGTAGATATTTCCATATTTATACAGATAGCGGTGTAGGTATTTCCATGTTTATACAGATAGCGGTGGAGATATTTCCATGTTTATACCGATAGCGGTGGAGATATTTCCATGTTTATACAGATAGCGGTGTAGAGACTTCCATGTTTATACAGATAGCGGTGTAGAGATTTCCATGTTTATAGAGATAGCGTTGTAGTTATTTCCCTGTTTATACAGATAGCGGTGTATATATTTCCATGCTTATACAGATAGCGGTGTAGATATTTCCATGTTTATACTGATGGCTGTGTAGATATTTCCATGTTTATACAGATGGCAGTGTAGATATTACCATGTTTCTACTGATGGGGCTGTAGATATTCCCATGTTTACACAGATGACTGTGTAGGTATTTCCATGTTTTTACAGATGGCGGTGTAGATATTTCCATGTTTATACAGATAGCGGTGTGGATAATTCCATGATTATACAGATGGCAGTGTTGATATTTCCATGTTTATACAGATAGCGTTGTAGTTATTTCCATGTTTATACAGATAACAGTGTGTATATTTCCATGTTTATACAGTTCGTGGTGTAGGTATTTCCATCTTTATACAGATGGCAGTGTAGATATTTCCATGTTTATAGAGATAGCGGTGTATATATTTCCATGTTTATACAGATAGCGCTGTAAATATTTCCATGTTTATGGAGATTGCGGTGTAAATATTTCCATGTTTTTGCAGAGAGCGGTTTAAATGTTTACACATTTACAGAGATAGCGGTGTAGATGTTTCCACGTTTATACAGAAAGTGATGTAGATATTTCCACGTTTACAGAGATAGCGGTGTAGATATTTCCACCTTTATACAGATAGCGGTGCAGATATTTCCACGTTTATACAGATAGCGTTGTAGATATTTTCACGTTTATAGAGATAGTGCTGTAGGTATTTCCATGTTTGTACAGATAGCGGTGTAGATATTTCCACGTTTATAGAGATAGCGATGTAGATATTTCCATGTTTACACAGCTAGCGGTGTAGATATTTCCACGTTTATACTGATAGCGTTGTAGATATTTCCACATTTATAGAGATAGCGGTGTATATATTTCCACGTTTACAGAGATTGCGGTGTAGATATTTCCTTGTTTATAGAGATTGCAGTATAGATATTTCCAGGTTTATAGAGATAACGGTGTAAATATTTCCATGTTTATAGAGATAGTGGTGTAAATATTTCCATGTTTATACGGATAGCGGTGTAAATATTTCCATGTTTACACTGATAGCGTTGTAAATATTTTCAGGTTTATAGAGATAGCAGTGGAGATATTTCCATGTTTATAGAGATAGCGTTGTAGATATTTCCATGTTTATAGAAATAGCCGTGTTAATGTTTGCACGTTTATAGAGATAGCGGTGTAGATATTCCCACATTTTTACAGATAGCGATGTAGTTATTTCCAGGTTTTTTGAGATAGCGGTGTAGATATTTCCACGTTTATACACATAGCAGTGAAGATATTTCCACATTTATAGAGATAGCGGTGTAGATATTTCCATGTTTATACACATAGCTGTGTAGATATTTCCACGTTTATACACATACCGGTGTAGATAAATCCATGTTTATACAGATAGCGGTGTAAATATTTCCACGTTTGTAGACATAGCGATGTAGATATTTCCACGTCAATACAGATAGCAGTGTAGATATTTCCACATTAATACCGATAGTGGTGCAGATATTTCCAAGTTATTAGAGACAGCAGTGTAGATATTCCATGTTTATACAGATAGCGTTGTAGATATTTCCATGTTTATACAGATAGCGCTGTTGATATTTCCATGTTTATACAGTCAGTTGTTTAGATATTTACATGTTTAAACAGATAGCCGTGTAGTTATTTCCATGTTTCTACAGACAACGGTGTAGATATTTCCAGGTTTTACAGATAGCGGTGTAGGTCTTTCCACGTTTATAGAGATATCGGTGTAGATATTTCCATGTTTATAGAGATAGCTTTGTAAATATTTCCATGTTTATACAGATAGCGGTGTAATATTTCCATGTTTACAGAGACAGCGGTGTAGATATTTCCATGTTTATAGAGATTGCAGTGTAGATATTTCCATCTTTTTAGAAATAGTGGTGTAGTTATTTCAATGTTTATTGAGATAGCGGTGTAGATATTTGCATGTTTATAGGGATAGCGGCGTAGGTATTTCCACGTTTACAAAAATATCGGTGTAGTTATTTCCACGTTTATGCAGATTGCGGTGTACATATTTTCACGCTTATAGAGACAGTGGTGTAGATATTTCCACGTTTATACAGATAGCGGTGTAGATATTTCCAAGTTTAGTTAGCAGTATAGATATTTCCACGTTTATACAGATTGTGCTGTAGATATTTCCACGTTTATAGAGATGGCGGTGTAGATATTTCCATGTTTATACATATATATATCTCTATATATATATATAGAGATAGATATATATCTCTATATATATGTTTATAGAGATAGCCGTGTTGATATTTCCATGTTTATAGAGACAGTGATGGAGATATTTGGATGTTTATACAGATAGCGTTGTAGATATTTCCATATTAATAGAGACAGTGGTGTAGATATTTGCATTTTATACAGATAGAGGTGTAGATATTTCCATGTTTATAGAGACAGCGGTGTAGATATTTCCATGTTTATACAGATAGCGGTGTAGATATTTCCATGTTTATGGAGATAGCGGTGTAGATATTTCCATGTTTATAGAGATAGCTGTTTACATATTTCCAAATATTTACAGATAACGGTGTAAATATTTCCATGTTTATAGAGATAGCGGCGTAGATATTTCCATGTTTATAGAGACGGCGGTGTATATAGTTCCATGTTTATACAGATAGCGTTGTAAATGTTTACACTTTTACAGAGATAGCTGTGTAGATATTTGCACATTTATACAGAAAGCGGTTTAGATATTTCCACGTTCACAGAGATTTTATGAAAAGTTATTTTATGAAGACGAAACAAGTAATTGGGGTACCTACCTTATGGCATTTTTTACTTTGAGAGTGTTAAAAATTCCCCTCCCCTAACCAAAACCCTGACAAATAAACCCAGGGAAGGCCATGCACAAAAGGATTCTTGGGCTTGTATGCCTGATAACAAAAACTTATCACAGAAGACTACAAAAACACAATCTTGCACAAAGCCCATTGCAACTTTGCACACAACAATGCTTCTGAAGGATATTTGCCCAACAACTGCCTGTCCAACCTGGGCCTGGCATCACCTTTGTTATTGATCTTTGTAGCCAAGGATAATCATTTCCAAATGATCATATAATCTTCCTCATTTTTTCTTTTGTCTTCCTTTACCTCCGTGAATATGCATATAGTTTACTCTGGCTTGCCTGTTTCTATTGCAAGGCTCTGTTTCCAAACGAATGTCTTTTTCTTGTGGAGAGCCTCTCTCTGTTTGTTATTTAGGTTGATAAGAGAAATGGGAACATTTGAAAGCTCAGGTAAAAGGCCTTAGTCTACAGTGAAACTTTTTTGCACCCTTAGATGCTTACTTCCACTACAACTTGCAGGTGGGCCTTGAAAAGTTCTTGGAATAAGTTTGAGCTTTGGTCTTCTCCGATTCATTTAGCATAGATTCTCAAAATGTGGTCCCTGGACCCACAGCATCAGCATCACCTGGAGATTGTTAGAAATGCAAATCATCGGGCCTCATTCCAGACCCTCAGCTGGAAACTCTAGGGGCATGGCCAGACCCTCTGTAGCTGAACAAGCCATCCAGGTGGTTTTGATGCAGCTAAAGTTCTGGAGCAACTAACGTAGCCCCATTTGGAAAACTTGGCTCTACAGGCCTCCCTAGCTGGTAAGCTGCTAGCATTTTTGTTTGTTTGTTTGTTTGTTTTGATACAGGGTCTTGCTCTGTTGACCAGACCGTGACCTCCTGGGTTCAAGCGAGGACTCAGCCTCCTGAGTAGCCGGGACTACAGGTATGTGCCACCACCATGCCCAACTACTTTTTGTATTTTTTTTTTTTTTTTTGTAGGGATGGGGTTTTAGCCCAGGCTAGTCTCAGACTCCTAGACTCAAGCAATCTGCCCACTTTGGCCTCACGAAGTGCTGGGATTATAGGCATGAGCCACCACTCCTGGCCCAAAGTTCATATTTTAACTGCTAACCTAAATTATTTTAAAAACAAAAGTCTCCTTGGACTCAAACCAGGTCAGAGTGACATGGTCATGTGCCTGTTTTGTGCAGGGTGAAGGGAGATTATGGTCTAGGAAATAGCTGAAATGTCCTGAGGGTGACAAAGAGGAGCTGTGTTTTCAGCCAAATATCAGAACCAGGGCCACTGCCTGTCATCGAACCCCAGCGGGCACCCCTGTTTTGTGTTTATCTGTGGTGGCGATGCTTGCCCACCTGGGTGGGAACCCCGAGAATGACTCCAGACTTTTCCAGGGACTGCATGCCAGGGTATTTTTACAATTTATGTGTAGACTTTGTTCGGGTGGAAAAGTTATTTTATGAAGACGAAACAAGCAATTGGGGTACCTACCTTATGGCACTTTTTACATTGAGAGTGTTAAAAATACCCCTCCCCTAACCAAAACCCTGATAAATAGAGCCAGGGAAGGCCATGCAAAAAAGGATTCTTGGGCTTGTATGCCTGATAACAAAAACTTATCACAGAAGACTGCAAAAAACACAATCTTGCACAAAGCCCATTGCAACTTTGCACACAACAATACTTCTGAAGGATATTTGCCCAACAACTGCCTGTCCAACCTGGGCCTGGCATCACCTTTGTTATTGATCTTTGTAGCCAAGGATAATCATTTCCAAATGATCATATAATCTTCCTCATTTTTTCTTTTGTCTTCCTTTACCTCCGTGAATATGCATATAGTTTACTCTGGCTTGCCTGTTTCTATTGCAAGGCTCTGTTTCCAAACGAATGTCTTTTTCTTGTGGAGAGCCTCTCTCTGTTTGTTATTTAGGTTGATAAGAGAAATGGGAACATTTGAGAGCTCAGGTAAAAGGCCTTAGTCTACAGTGAAACTTTTTTGCACCCTTAGATGCTTACTTCCACTACAACTTGCAGGTGGGCCTTGAAAAGTTCTTGGAATAAGTTTGAGCTTTGGTCTTCTCCGATTCATTTAGCATAGATTCTCAAAATGTGGACCCTGGACCCACAGCATCAGCATCACCTGGAGATTGTTAGAAATGCAAATCATCGGGCCTCATTCCAGACCCTCAGCTGGAAACTCTAGGGGCATGGCCAGACCCTCTGTAGCTGAACAAGCCATCCAGGTGGTTTTGATGCAGCTAAAGTTCTGGAGCAACTAATGTAGCCCCATTTGCAAAACTTGGCTCTACAGGCCTCCCTAGCTGGTAAGCTGCTAGCATTTTTGTTTGTTTGTTTGTTTGTTTTGATACAGGGTCTTGCTCTGTTGACCAGACCGTGACCTCCTGGGTTCAAGCGAGGACTCAGCCTCCTGAGTAGCCGGGACTACAGGTATGTGCCACCCCCATGCCCAACTACTTTTTGTATTTTTTTTTTTTTTGTAGGGATGGGGTTTTAGCCCAGGCTAATCTCAGACTACTGGACTCAAGCAATCTGCCCACTTTGGCCTCACGAACTGCTGGGATTATAGGCATGAGACACTGTGCCCGGCCCTGCCAGCTTTGTATAATCTGAGGAGTTTTTAAAAATACCTAGACTCAGGGCAAACCCCAGACACTTAAGTCAGATTCTCTGGGAGGTGAAGCCCAGGCACTGGTATTTTTAAAGTCTCTACAGATGGTTCTAATGTGCTGCTAAGTTAGAGAACCGCTGATCTAGACCAGGCCTTTTCAAACTTAATGTGCATGTGAATTACCTGCACCTTGTTAAAATGCAGATTCAGTCTGCATAGGCCTGGGGTGGAGACTGAGCTTCTGCATTTTTAACAAGTCTCTAGAGGATGCTGCTGCATCTGGGCTGCTAACTACACTTGGAGATAGGAGGTTCTGGAGAGCAGAGGAAAGAGCATGAACCATAACCTAGGGGCTGGTAGTCCTGACTTCCGAGCCAAGGTTTGCCTTTATGTGGCTGGCAACTTGCTTGGACTCCTACCTCAATTCTTTGGGCCCAAGGTTTGTCCTGCCTCAGAAGGATGTCAAGAAAATTGAGTGAGTAATGCAGAATTGTTTCTTAAAGTGTGTGCAGATGCTCCATGAATTTAGAGAGTATGTGGATGCACATGACTAAATTTTAATAGTTGTGACCATGTTGTTATGAGTACTTAGAATAAGTAATAATGGCTTTTGATGTATAGTAGTAAGAAAGCTTCCTTTTAAAAGGCATGTATTTAAGTTTCAAAAGTGGGGCTATTTAAAAATATATGAAATAAATAATAGTAGAGGTAATTGACAGAGCAAAATTAGGAAGGCAGGATGAGAATGACTCAAGTTTGGGAAATGCTGAGAAAGCAGATGCCCAAGGGCTATGAAAACTTAAAAAAATAGGTAGCACTTGATTTTGATTGGCTGAATGAGATGATGTGTTTGATCATTTATGGGGTTGGCATTTGGCAACATGCACTGGGTGGCTGGGATCACTGTTTATTAAAAAATATTTGAGTCTCTACTTGGCACTAGATACTCTTTTAGTCTCTTGGAAAAGGGATTGGGGGGCAGGCAGGATAAAAACAAATCATTTATGCCCACAAGAAAATTGCAGGAAGATAAAAGTCATGAAATAAACTCTATGCTTCTAATTTAATATTTTTTTATAGATTATGAGAAAAAAGTTTTGCTCACTATCAGCTAGGAAAGCTGTCTTAGCACAACCATTCATTCTTGCACAAATCAAAATCAAGACGAGCCAGATTTAATTTAATATTTTTTCACAGATTATGAGAAAAAAGTTCTAATTTAATTTTTTTATAGATTATGAGAAAAAAGTTTCGCTCTCTATCAGCTAGGAAATCTGTCTTAGCACAACCATTCATTCTTGCACAAATCAAAATCAAGATGAGCCAGAAGGCTCCATTCTGACAGCTTCTAGTGGAGAAGCTATATTTAGTGGACATGGGGAAAGTTGCTGGGCTCTAAGGACTGTGCTCATTTCTTGAACTAGATAAATGGTCTTGGTGTAGCATAATACCAAAACTTCTTGTCGCAGCCTGTAAGGACAGAACTCAATCAGCCTGAAAAGGAAGTCAGTGACTCCGACTCAACACAGGAATGTTCTGTGATTCCTAAAGAAGGATGTAGGAGTGTGGCACAATTCAACCACAGTCTGTGGCCCTGTGCCTCTGCCTTGACATGAGTGGGATTTCCCAGCTGGTCATTTTCTTCTTATCTAAGACATTGGGAACAAATTACTTGACCTCCTCTGGGCTTCAGTACTCCCACTCATCAAATTAGAGGACTGGGCAGTCGCTAGGCTCTCTTTAGGCATCATACTTTAGTTTCTGTGATTTTCAATTTGAGAAGGGGTGTCTAAGGGAGAATACATAGGGGAGGGGGAAAGGCTTATTAAAAGTGTAGTTAGACACTGAATGTTTAAGAATTGCATTTTGTAATAATACCTTTACCTAATCAGGACTGACAATCTTACCTGATGACAGCACCTGGAGGAATGGCTGCATTCAAAAATAAAAATGAAATAAAACAAGACCTTATTTGAACTTAGCAATAATGCTGATTCCTCTTTTTGATTTGAGGAGGTTATAGCTGTTGTAAATGCTTGAATTGGGTCTGCCCAGGCAAAACGGAGTCAAGAGTCCATGTCTGATGAATTTTAACAATGTAGACAATAGAAAGGGTTGCTTAAACTGCCCCTCTTTTACCAAAACACATTTACAAATGAAAGAACAACACTTCCATTTTTTAAAAACATTTTTTGAGATGAAGTCTTCCTTTGTCACCCAGAGTGGAGTGCAGTGGTGCGATCTTGGCTCACTGCAAACTTTGCCTCCCGGGTTCAAGTGATTCTCCTGCCTCATCCTCCCGAGTAGCTGGGACTACAGGCGCCCACTACCATTCCTAGCTAATTTTTGTATTTTTAGTAGAGACAGGGTTTCACCATGTTGGCCAGGCTGGTCTCGAACTCCTGACCCCAGGTGATCCGCCGACCTCGGCCTCTGAAAGTGCTGGGATTACAGGCGTGAGCCAACACGCGTGGCCAAAAAATTTCCATTTTTAATTGCAGGGTGTGGGGAATTAAAATGCATCCGTAATTTCTTGCATCTCTCCGCTCGGGCTTGCATGAATGCAGAGGGATGGGGAGGACTTCTTGAGGCAAGCATCCCCCTCTTGTCACCTGCCATCTGGAGAGAGAGGGCTGTGATTTATCTCACTTTAATCAGGAAGGACCTGAAGGGTGGATGGAGAGGTCTGACGGCTTTGTTGCTCCATGTGGGAAAGAAACGGACAGAGCGAATTTGTGTATGATCCCTAAGGAGAAAGCGTCTTTGTGCTCTATTTCTTTTTGACCTGGAGCCCCTGAAAGCAAGCTAGTTACAAGTTGAAATAGGCCGTTTCTAAAGTGTGATTTTGTTTGTGTATGAGCCTTGATTACAAAGGGGAAAAAAAACCGCTTAATTTACATACACCACATGTAGTGCAGGATCCCCTGGGCTGTCTTTTCAGGTATCAGGAAACTTTGATGAAAGTCGCTTGTCTCATCTAGGAGTCATTTCATATTGTTTAGCAGAGCCTGGTATTAACATTTCCTTCCAACTGTTTACTGGAATCTGTGTGTTCCCTTCAAGTGATGCATACTAGGTGCACAGGCTTCCTGCCACTGTCATCCTAATCTTTCCGTGCAGACAGGAGCAGAGGGGAGAGCGCTGAGCCAGGCCCCAGCTTGCTTTTCTTTCCTGACACAGCCCGGCTCCGCTGCACTTCTCAGCTCTTGCTGTAGGTGGTGCTGTTTGACCGTTTTCTTCATGTGACCCTCCACTCGGTAATATAAATTCATTCGGAGGATGACCTGATATCAAAAAAAATTCCTTTTGATTAGTAGAATCAACTTGTTTCTTCACACAATACTCTTCCCACTGAGACACATGGAGACAATTCTGACTCCAGTTTTGCAACCTTGAGATTTCTCTCAGATGCAATAAAAAAAACAAAAAAGCATTTTGAGTGGCACAGTGATGCCTAGTGCATGATCATGTTTGTCTGCTCAAACATTAAAGGGAAACTGGTGGGTTTGAGGATGCCCAGCAGCACGACAGCTGCCAATGTAAATGAGCCGTATAGAGAGAGAGGGGGCGGGAGGGGACTACAAACTTCAGAATATGAGCTGGTCTTTTATAATTTAAAAAAAAAACAAGTCAAAAGGGAGCCCAGGATGGTGCAAGAAAGAGGAGAAAGGAAGATTTTCCTTGCAGCTAATCAGGAGAGTTCATAAGGGCTGATTACATGAGTGGAAGCCTTAAGTTCTTTTTTTTAAAAAATGTGAAAGTTTGCATGTATGTATGTATGTATGTATGTATGTATAGCTTCGTGTATTACCATTATTATTGCAATCAGCAAATGGATTTACTTCCTTTATCTCATGGGCTCCTTCCCACTCACTTCTGGCAGCACATTTTCCTTTCTCCTTCATCCCAGAACACCAAAGAACAGATGCGCTTCCTAACCCTGGCTCCAGGAGACTTTTTACAATGTAAACAGTGCACCTCTAACGTGGTTCACCGCTTAGAGAACGTGTGTCCCATTTTAAAACTGTGACTCCTTTATATTTTGCAGTGCTTATTTTAATAAGAGACATTGGACTTGTGACTTATTTTTCATGGAGGAGTGAGCTTAATGGTTGAAAGTAATCGATAAACTTGTTTTCCCTCTGATGCCATCAGCCAAGATCCTATGGCAATAGTAAGAGGATGACACTGGGCTGGCACCCCCTCCATAACATATTTGGACCATGTTTTTCCCCCAGAATGCACATGCAATAGCTTTGGTTTGGTAAGAGAGAGATGGTGTACTTGGTTTCCTTCTGTCACACTTTTGGTGAAATGAATTAGACTTTTAAATCAGGAAATTCAGCGAGATGAGTTAGATTTTTACACAAGAGCAGTGGAGGACTTCCAGCTGGTTGGGGGAATGATACGGAAATATCTTGCTAAATCAGGGTCTGGTGGAATGCTGCTCCCCTGGCAGGCTCCTCTTCACAGGGAGCAATCTGTGGGTTGCTTATAGAACAGAGCGAGCAGGAGGCATAGCATGGTCTTGCTCATGGGAAGACCCGGTGTTCAGATGTTTGTCATTAGGAACTGGGTGTGGGCTTTTTCAAGTTAAACTGAAACAGCAGTTCTATTAGGAAGAGCCTCCCAGATCAGCATCTTCTGTTTCTGGATACTCTCCCTTTGAAAAGCCAGATTTCAGCAAAAAGCTTTGCTAATGGTGAAATTGCACAACTGAAACCCTATGGGAGCAATGGGAAAGGTGGAGAAAGAGGTGGTTATATCATGTACTTCAACAGGTTATTTAGACGCTGTTGACGTTAGAATAACAAGCCAAGACAAACAAAAATACTCATTTTGGATGAAAATATTGTCTTTTCATGTTATTATAGATAGCTGAGTCCTAAGACTTATACAGAAACACATTTTCCTAATGAGTGGCTGATTTTTCTGGTTGTGCAAGTAATATCCAAATTATTGTACAAATTTTTGGCTCAGGAGCAAACATTGTATTGCATAGTGAGCTAATCACTTGCCCTTTCTAAGGTAAGCCCTTACCTCTGCTTTCCCTTCATCTTGTCATTTCTGTTTGTTGGGTACAGGTTTCCTGTTGGTTCTTTCTGCTGGCTCTGATGTAACATGAATGAAGTTCTTAACATCCTTTCAGACATAAACACAACTTAGCTCATTGTTTCTGAGTTCATATAGAGGTTTTCTTGCCCCTGAGACTTTCGTGTCAGACAGCTGGATGTTGCTGTGTTCAAGGCTCTATATGTTGATTTTGTATCCTACAACTTTACTGATTTCACCTATCAGTTCAGTTCTAACAGTTTTCAAATTGTATTTATTTGTTTTTGTTTTTTAAATATTGTATGTTTCATTTTAGAGTCAGGAGGGTAGATGTACAGGTTTCTTAAACAGGTATATTGCATGGTGCTGAGGTTTGGGCTTCTAATGATCCCAGCACCCAAGCAGTGAGCATAGTAATTGATAGGTAGTTTTTCAACCCTTGCTCCCACCATCCTTCCCGCCCACCTTTGGAGTCCCCCAGTGTCTATTGTTCCCTTCTTTGTGTTGAGTTCTAACCTTTTTTTAGTGAAGTTTGTAGGGTTTTCTATATATAACAAGATCATGCCGTCAGTAGAGACAGTTTCACTTCTTCCTTTCCTATTAGGATGCCTTTTATTTCTTTCTTTTGCCTAATTACCCTGAGAAGTGGTGTCTGTGGGCATCCTTGTCTTGTTCCTGACGGTAGAGGAAAAGTTTCAACTTTTCACCATTGATTATGGTGTTAGCTATGGGTTTGTCATATATGGCCTTTATTTTGTTGGAATACAGTCCCTCAATAGGTGATCTGTTGGGTGTTTTTTTTTTTCACCATTAAAGGGTTTCGAATTTTGTCAAAAGCTTTTTCTATATCTATTGTGATGACCATATAGTTTCTATCCTTTATTTTTCTAATATGGTATATTATATGTATTGATTTGCTTATGTTGAACCATGACATGATCATGGTGAATGATTCTTTCAATGTGCTATTGAATTTGGTTTGCTAGGATTTTGTTGAGGATTTTTGCATCTATGTAGATCAAGGATATTGGCCTGTCATTTTCCTTTCTTGTAGTGTTCTTGTCTGGCTTTGGAATCAGGGTAATGCTGGCCCTGTAAGATGAGTTTGGAAGTATTCCCTCCACTTCAGCTTTTTGGAAGAGTTTGAGAAGAACTGGTATTAGTTCTTCTTAAAATATTTGGTAGAATTAATCTGGGAAGCCATCTGGTTTTGGGTTTTTCATTGATAGGAGACATTTTCTTACTGATTCAACCTCCTTGCTTGCTATTAGTCTGTTCAGATTTTTAAATTTCTTCATGAGTCAATCTTGGTAGGTTTTATGTGTCTGGGAATTTATCCATTTCTTCTAGATGATCCAATTAGTTAGTGTGTAATTATACCTAGCAGTTTCTTAGGATCCTCTGTATTTCTGTGATATTGGCTATGATGTTTCATCTTTCATTTCTGATTTTATGCTCTATTGAAAACATGAGGCATAGCAGGTAGGGGGCACTGGTCAGGACTTGGGGTATAAACTGGCAGATGTTAAGGTGGGTGATTCTGGTTAACTCAGAAACTCCGAAGTCCCGTGTGGAAGAATTAATTCCCTGTACTCACCTAATAATGTATATCCTTGGTCAAAAAAGATCCAGCTGAGAATGTTGGATGAAGGGACCAAATCAATATTCATCATTATATTGAAAACAAGTCAGATTGGCTGTGGTCTTTTGACAGCAGGTCAGTGGCTAAGTCTATTTGAACAAAGTTAGGGCAGGTTCAAGGGAGAATCCTGAGATCGGTATTCTTTGTTCCATACAAACTTGCCTTTCAGTTTCTTCTCCCCATGCCTCCAGGGTGTCCCTGCACAGCCCGTAGGGCCCCCTCCTTCAGTACGTTGCCTTACGAAGGGGAGAAAATGAGTTTTCCAATGTTAGCATATATTTAGCCTTCCAAAATTTTCTATTTCTATTTTAGGGGAGCTCTAGGAAAACAGCAGATTACTCTAAATCCCCAGGTAAAAATCTGAAATGGTGGAATTTCATATGACCAGGAGACATATTTTGGGGCAAGTGGGCTTTTCACAATCACTTGGACATGAAGGCATCTGCTTCTTCTATGCCTAAAATAGTCCTTCAATTTAGTAGTTTAATTCCTCTTCCTCTTTTTCAAATTTCAAGACAATACATGTAGTGACTGAACAATTTGGATCCAAGTTTCACTATTTAACTGCCAGTGTGACCTTGGGCGAGTCACTTAATCTTTTCAAGGCTCAATTTCCTCATGTAAAGTAGAAGTACAAACAATCCCTGACTTAGAATATTTTGACTTATGATTTTTCAACTTTAAGATAGTTTGAAAGCAATACACATTCAGCAGAAGCTGTACTTTGAGTACTCATACAACCATTCTGTTTTCCACTTTCAGTACAGTATTCATTATATTACATGAGATATTCAAAGCCCACTTTATTATAAAATGGGCTTTCTGTTAGATGATTTTGCCTAACTGTATGTTAATGTGAGTGTTTAAGGTAGGCCGAGCTAAGCTATGATGTTTAGTAGGTTAAGTGTATTAAATGCATTTTCAGCTTACAGTATTTTCATAAGTTTATTGGAATATAACCCCATTGTAAATTGAGGGGTATTTGTAATAATGATATCTCTTCAAGGAGACTTTGTGAGCCTCTCATAGGAAAATGCATACACAGATGCATGTAAATATATAACCTTTCTTTTCCATACATATGATATTCTTTAAGGATATTCAAAAATCTGGAAACAGTTGCCTCCAGGGAGATAAATGGTAGTGGGTTGGGAAACTTTTAACTGTATACGCTTTTGTACCTTTTGCATTTTGAATCAGATGAATGTATAATCTACATAAAATATTAAGATTAAAACATCACCGAATAACTTATCAGGAGTTTGGTGAACATAAGGGAAGGCCACCTATGGTGGCTGTATTTTATTCAGTGTTAGTCACTGTTGGGCACTTCATAGAGCTTATTTCATTTCATCCTCACAAGCGCCATAGGAGGAAGGGGCCCCAGAGGGATTCATGGTTAGAATAGCAGAGTAGGAGCATTTGGCAGCTATATTCTGTGTAGGTGATAACTTTAAAGATATTTTTGTTATAAAATGTTTCAAACATACAAAAAATATAGAGAAGCAATTTTCTATAGTTATTAAATATTCTTAATGGGTAGTCACAGAAATTATCATCCAAAGTGGGATATTCTTGAGAGAAAAAGGAGGTTCTATTTATAATTATGGTGGGATAACAAACTAAAGACGAACAGCTCTGGACAAACTGGGTTGTATGGTCCCTGGAAAACAAGGATTACTGTAAATGTGAGTCCCGCCTTGTGCTTCTCTCTGTCCCACCAAGAAAATATGATCTTGATACAGATGTTCATTGTGTCAACACAACCATGGCAACCATGATCTAGATACACTGTTCAAGTTTTATGCTGATCCTACCTATATATGTCTCAGGAACTTTCCAGAGTTTCCTTTGAGTGCTTCTAAATTTTGCATAAATGGTATGTTGTCCCTTGTCTCTTTTTAAAACCAGTAAGCCATTTTCCCTTCTTTTCCTGGAAAATTAAAGGAACAAAGACCAGGAAATAAGAATGTATTAGCTAAGGTTCTGTTGATTGAAAGCAACAGAACCTAATTCTGGCTAGCTTAAACCATGCTAGGATTTAATGAAGAATACTACAGAATCTTAGATATCTTATGACTGGGAAAGAGGAGGTTCAGGCAGTTCCTGGGATATCAGCAACAGGTAGCTGTCAATTAACTGCCCCCACACCACCCACTGCTGCCATCATCAATATAGCACACCACGATGGCTCCCAGCCTCTGTACGTCTGGGTTCCGGTGTTCAAATTCTAGAGACAGCAAGAGAAATCCCATTGAGTCAGGGATCCTTCCCTGGGTCACACTCCCTGCATATGGTCAGAAATGCAGGATTATGTACTAAAGACACAGCTAAAGAGGACCCACTTCACTGTTTTGGGACCATTTGCAGGGGAGGCAAAATTGTGAACTACGCACTTAAAGAGGTGATAACCATAAGTTTGCAGGAAAAAAAAAATTGGAGAAGAGAAGGATAACACTATCCTACGGTTTCTTCTGAAAATGGACGAAGGGAACAGCATTTCCATTTGGAAATTCTCTCCTGGCATTTCAATATTTATGGATTCTGAATTCTGAGAAAAATCAGTTGAGAAATTAGGAAAATGGGAAAGAACGTTCTAATTTTCCTTTGAAAATTACAGCTTAATAGTCAGTATAGAGAACTTACTGGCTTGAAGAAATGCACTGACTTCAAGTCAAGCAAGATGAGGAAGCACTGACATGTGGAGATGAAAGTTAAGGTGAACAGGACAGGAGCAGTAAAGGAGCCTCAGTCAGAGTTTCTTGTATCTGCTGCTGTGTTACAATTGTGTGTTCATGGCCTTGTCCACTGCTAACAGTGAACCATTCCTGCAAATAAATATTAATGTGTTCATAGGCATAGTATATGTTTTACAAATCCTATGAGAGGTTTTCTAAGAAATGCCAAGTTTTAGAAACAAAATATGCCCTTAAATCGGCAATTTTGACAGTTGCTTCTTTCTAGTGCTATTCATCTTGCCAGGAGATCAGAATGTTATGTTATTTAAATGGTATTGGAGGGGATGATTGATGCCTTGTTTAACAATGTCATGTAAACAATGAGTAAAGCATTAAGTATTTGTGGTGTTACCTTTCAATCTTTAAAGGACTTTTCTTTAGCATTTATTTTGTGATAATATTCGTTTCTTTTTAATGTTTTCTCTATTAATGCTATTGGATTTTATAATCTTGTTACAATATGTTGGCTCATAATAATAATAAATCATCATTTGTTATCATATCTCTTTAACACAGAAGACTACTAAAACTTTTCATATAATCCTGTTACAGAAAAAAACGACTATTTGCTTGTTATTATAGTCATTTATTATTTTTCAAAAACTTGTAAGTGAAGTGTTATGAAAATCATATGAATTTGGGAATTCCCAAGCATTCTCAGAAATTCTATTTCCTTGTTCCCAAATCCCAATGATTAATATCTGCCAGGAGTCGGAAAACAGTGAAAGGAAGTAACATCCTATGTTGGATACCTGGTAGGGTTAGTGAAGAAACGTTATTGCTGAGCTCTGTGTTACGCTCACGAATGATGCCATTGAGGAAGTCACGCTTGTTGAAAGGAACGCAGATACACAAAGAGTTTTGCTGCTGTCTGTTGGATAAGAACCCCCTGGTCGATTTCAGCTCCTACTGCAAGTTACAAAAATCAATCCAATGATAAATGAAAAGTGCCCAGTGTGCTGGGAAATAAGTTATTTTTTGGTTTCAGAGGAAATTTTAGAAACAGTGCCAAGTGAAATGTAAAAAGAAACTACGAAGATGTTCATGAATTTCCCTCTGAAGCTGACAGCCGTATTTTAGCAGATGGAACTCCTATTATTAGCCCAACTCTTGGGTTGAAACAGTGTGTCCAGGAAACCCTATGTTAAAATGCAATGTGTTGGGGATATTGTTCCTCTATTTCCTTGAGTTAATTTTCAAATTAGTGTACTCTTGCTTAGCTGTCCTCTGAGGGAATGAACAAAAGATTGGTAAACTCTGATGGAGAACACTGGTCAGGCAGGGCACATAGAATCCCTGGGGATGGTGGTTCCTGACAAATGGGGGAGGAGGCCCTGAGCCAGGCTTGGACTGGGCTGGAGGAACATGAAGATGGGATCTACTCACAACCCCCAAAACTGACGGGTCCTGGTAACATATTATTTCACCCTCAGCCATGCAAATTCATTATTTTTATGGATAAAATAGCTTTAAAAAACTAATTTACATTGAAATGTTAAAATATTTATATAGAGATTAGAAATATTTATATAGAGATTATTGGGAATCCCCTCCTAAAGCCCAAACATAAAAACTACCAAAAAAAAAAAAATTCCGTGTAGGCTAAGATTGCAAATGACTGATGGAATGTAATTTAAATTAAACATGGAAAATATATTTCCTCTTTAATAAAGATCTAAATTCTATTCTTTTTAGGAGCCTTCAGAAATGAAATTCAACTATTAAAAAAAGTATAGAGAAGCCTTTAGAAAAGAAACTTTTCTTTTGCTGTATTATATATTAAAGAACTTTGATGAGAATATTTCTAAAGTGTTTAATAATCGATTACACTGATGTTTCTAGGTATTGTGGGGAACACCTAGAAATTAAATCTTCATCTTTGGCAGATCAGAGGCCTATTATTTTTAGGTAAAACAATTAAAATCTGCTTTTAACAAATCACAAATTTTGCAAGTTAGCCATTAATAGTAAGTGCTTTTCAAAGTTTGGCCCAATACATGAAAAAGCCAGAAAAACATACCTGCATTAGTTTTGCCCATCACCTTCTTATGCTGGCCTGAGGAGATTTATTAACATCATTTAATATTTTAGGTAGGCTGGATGTGGTGGCTCATGCATGTAATCCCAGCACTTTGGGAGGCTGAGGTGGGAGGATGGCTTGAGACCAGGAGTTCAAGACCAGCCTGGTCAACCTAGTGAGCCCCTCGGTCTCTCTGAAAAGAAAAAAAATTTAGGTATCCTGTGGCTACCTCCAAAAACAAACTCCAGAGGAAGTGAATTTTTTTTTTTATTTCATGTGTTGGGATAATGGCTTCTTTTGCAGCTACTTACGAAGAATTTAAGGGTCAGTAAAAATATTTTTTCATCCTTAATAACATGAATTCTCTAATTTGTGTGTGATATAATGCTAGATATTGTGCCAAAAGTGTTACATAGACATAATCCATGCCCATTTTCAAAGATAATACTAATATAGAGAATAAGAATCATTATTATTGTAGTAATTCTTATTTTAGTAATAGTAGTAATAATCAAAACAATTACATCAAACACTTATTAAACCCTTATTATGTGATAGGTACTGTGTAAGCAATTTCCACATATTAGCTCCTTAAATGTGATCACTAACCCCATGAGGTAGGTAGCATTATGTCCATTTTATAGATGCAGAAACTGAGCTTTGAAGAGGGAAAGCAACTTGCCCAAGGCCATGCAGGCAGTCATTGATAAGGGTGGGGAGCGAGAAGTTGAAGTCTGAGATGTAAGTTCACAGACACGAGTACACAAACACGTACAAGATACTCGTATGACATGTGGGGTTGCTTGAAATATGTAATTGACTTTCCCCAGCACCAGAAAGTGTTTGGACAGATTTCAAAGGGATCTAACACTTCCTCAGAGGACGGCCCTACATTTTTCCGTGTGCTTTTCTGCCTCTTGTCCTATACTTTTGGCATTTCTTCTGCTCTTAGAGGCAATGAGTCAACAGCATATTTTTAGCACCTCCTGTGTGCATAGAAGTGGCCCCTGACTCAATGGGAGTGTATAACTACCATGGGCCAAATCAGTGTGCTTTCCTGTTAGCCAGGGGATTATAGAAGAACACGCTCCCCTGATTCCAACAGAACTTGCTGCCACTCTGATGTCTTCATTGTAAGGCCTCTAAATGAATGTTCAAGAAATTCATGTTAAAGGCACGTGTCATATGTGTAACTTGTAAACATTTGTGTACTTGTCTCTGTGTCCTTACACCTCAGGCTTCAACTCTTGTTTTTACCTTTATCAATGACTACCTGTGTGCTGTGTGGCTTTGGACCAATTGCTCACCCCCTCTAAAGCTCAGTTTCTGCATCTGTAAAATGGATATAATGCCATATATACATAGATATAGATATACATACACCAATATATATACACACATATGTATGTATGTATATACATGTATATATATAATATACAAACTGAAATATATAGTTATATAAATATTTCAGTTTAAGTTTCAAAAATCACTGGAGGGTATTTTTATAATACCCTTCAGCAATTTTACCTGCTGCCTTTGCACATTCTGGTGAATTTCTAAATGGAAGTCTGATAGAGATTAATCTTTTAATGCATCATAAATAAAAAAAAATCACAGAATGATGTAGCTGGAGAGGACCCTGGGGATCTAGTGTTTCATGAAAGATTAATGTCCTTGATCTGTTTGTAAGTGTTTTGGGAAAATCTTCCATGGTCAAATAAAACTTGGCAATGTTGGATCCAGATTCTCATTTTGGGACAGGCTGGTCAAGCTGAGTCAGCTAGTATATTCTCTAGATGGAGATGATGGCTGATGCCTTTTTCAGAGCAAGAGAGTCCCCAGGGGAAGCAAGGGTATATCAGTTGCTCCATTTCATGCCAAGGATCCTCAGTCTTTAGAGGCTCAGAGAAGGCTGAAAGGCTACTCTAGGCTATCAGGGCTACCATTCACTGTGACCCATGCTACAGAGAAGCTTTGAGCTCAGTGCAAAGGAGTGACCAGCCCTTGAGAATCAGGAAAATTTATTTATTCCTGACCTAGTCCACTGAGGACATACAAGGAATGGGGCAGGGGAGTGTTACCAGCTATGGTTACAAGCTAGTCTGATTCTCTTTCATTAAGAAAACTGTTCCCTGTGAGTTTAGATTGGGAAGCACCAGGTTAAAAAATTTTTAGGCCAGGAGTGGTGGCCACTGTACTCCAGCCTGGGTGACAGAGTGAGAATCTGTCTTAAAAAAATAAAAAAAAAGTTAAGTGATGTCTTCTGTTGAGGACCTCTCAGAACTTTTAATATGAAAGTGTGCATTGTGAAGAATGGGAGTAGAGTGTACAGGAGTTTCAAAAGCTACTTGGTCATGAAACTCTTGCTTTGTGCAGGATTCGAGGGGCACTAACATTCTGAGGAAAATATTTTGGGAAACATTGATCTAATCCAAACTTCTCATTTTACCAGCAAACAACTGTGGGGCCCTCTAAGTTTCCTTTCTCCATCATTGTGACAAATTCATTGGAATTAATTCAATTAAACCTGGGGTCAGCTTTGAAGAGATTTATTTAGCAGGTAAATCTGTTTTGTACATTTTGAGGGAGTTCTGAGTTTCCATAGTCAAAAACCACAGATCAATTTAACCAACCTTTATGGAATATCACCTATGGCCCAAAGACCCTTTAGCTACAGTGATGGTCTACAAAAATATAAACTGTAATTCTTGCAATACAGGAGATTAGTAATAATGGTAAATATAATGATGATGACACCATGGATAGCTAACATTTATTGAATGCCTTTCTATTAGTCAGGCACTTTACTAAGTATTTTAATCCTCCCAACAATTTATGAGGTAGGGATTATAATAATTCCCATCTTATAGTGAGGACACTGAGGTTAGGAAGTTATCCTAGCCTAAATGTTAAGTATAAGCATGAATAGAAAGGTGTTATCAGCCTATAAGACATTCCTTTATGAGTGATACAAAGTCCTATATAAATTCAGAGAAAAGAAAAGTGGTTTTAGAAATCCTTGATCAGTGAGTGTGAAGCATGTGGTGGCCCGGTTACTGTTTGTTTGCCCATCTGTCCTCCCTCTGGGGATCAGCACCCCCTTACTTTGGAAGAATTGTTCTCCTTTTCACTGTAAGGTTCTTTCTGGCTATGCGATGGGGCACATTGCCTCAAACTAGCCCTGTTCCAGTCTTTGAGAACCTTGAAATTGGAACCAAGGGAAGAGGATTGCCTCTTGAATGGTAATTCTCTAAAATCTAGTCTGAGGTGCTGGTGCCTAATCCCTGGGTCTGTGGAAGGAGCTGGGCTGTGAGAGGGGAGAATGATGTTGATGTCAAGAGAGAGGCAGGTGCTAGGAGCAGAGAGATGGAGGCCTGGAGGGTTTCTGGGCTTCTCTGAGGCTTAGGGTTTGGATCATTGTCTTCGTTACTGGAACAAAGGATTTACCATACCTGCTCTTCTGGGAATGAAACTGTCCTGCTTTGCAAAATAAAGTGTCATTAGAAAGAGATCTTAAAAACCCCACACCATAGACAGGTGCATAGAAGTGTTAAAGTTCTGTCTGTTGGATGCTAAGCCAAGTCTCTTAAGTATGTTCTAAAGAGAAACTGGTGTGTGTAGGCTGTGCACTCCCAGGGAGATAAAAAGTTAGGAACTTCATGGGTTGGGCTTGGTGGCTCCCACCTGTAATCCCAGCACTGTGGGAGGCTAAAGTGGGCAGATTGATTGAGCTGAGGAGTTCGAGACCAGCCTAGGCAACATGGTGAAACCCCATGTTTACAAAAACTACAAAAATTAGCTGGGCGTGGTGGCATGTACCTGTAGGCGGGAGGATCGCTTGAGCCCAAGAGGGAGAGGGTGCAGTGAGCCATGACTGTGCCACTGCACTCCACGTGGGTGACAGGAGCTTTATGGGGAATGGGATCTTGGAGACTGAGTAGAGACTAGAGGGAAAAAAAAAAAAAAACTACCTCCCCAACTGGCCACACTATTCTTTTAAAAAATGTTAATTGACAAATTAAAATTGTATGTATTTACGGAGGTATAATGTGATGTTATGATATACGTACACATTGTGGAATAATTAAATCCAGAGAATTAATAGATTCATCACCTCAAAACCTATCTTTTTTGTGGTGAGAACATTTGAAATTTATTGTCTTAGCAATTTTGAAATACACAATACTTCATTGTAAACTACAGTCACCATGCTGTGCTGTAGATCTCAACAAAATGTATTCTTCCTGTCTCAACTAAAACATTGTACTCTTTGACAACATTTCCCCATTCCTCTCACCCCCTCCAAAAACACCCATTCTTTATGTTGAAGAGAATGGCTAAAAAGTCCCAGCAGGTTTCAACTGACGGTTTCAGTGGTTGTCCCATCACACTTCAATGTTATTAATAGAAAGGGGAGGGGCAATACATAATTCGGACAGGCGGAAAGTACCATTGTAACCACTTTCCTGACTTCACAGAAAAAGTCCTCTTGTTTTCATCTGTAAAATGGGAACTGCGTGAATACCATTCTTCTTTTCTTCAGCCTCCAAAGAAAAAACAGATGCAAAGCCTTTTATCAATTGCAAAACAGTATACAATGTGTGTTATTACTCACAGTTGTCTTACTGTGACCAAACACTTTATAAGCCTGCGGCAAGTCAGCCTTACTCTCAGGAAGTGGACAATATTTGGGGAAGGAGAAGCAGCAGGATCTTTCAGGACAGTAGCCTTGGTGGGTCCAAAAATTCCTTGAGTGAAATGGGAGACAAAACTTTCTTCCTGCTTTGGGGTTTATCCTGTTAGTCTTTTCTCTCTTCACTTCTATTTTCTATGGAGAATTTCCTGGTTTTGGAGTTTGGGTGCGTTTTATGGAGAGGAGGCAGAACATCTTTAGCTCCAGCAGAATGAAAGGATACATGCAAAGGAACCTAGCACAGTATGTGGTACCCAGTTCCCCTTTAACTTGACTTTATTCATTCACTCCTGGTAGGGCATTAATAAGGGATTTAGCCCCCTCCTATTGAAAACGATTAATTCAGGGAAGAGTTCAGGCAGTGTGAACAGATACAGTGTAGGCCAAGCCTGTTTCTAAGGCAGGAGCTGGGTAGGGAGGGTGAGAAGGGCGAGAAGAATAGGGAAATATGTGTCGTCTGTGTTGCTGCTGTTGCAACCACCACAACAAACAAACAAGTGAAAAAAAAAAAAAAAAAAAAAAAAAAAGAATTGTCCATACCGGAAAGTGTGCTGTTTTGGAGGAGGCTGGGGAAAGTGTGGATGGCTCGAGTGGGTCCTGTTGGATTGAAGTCTGACAGTGGTGATTCCCTTCAACAAATGGTCGGGGTGGGAGGGTACACACACACACACACACACAAAAACACACACACACACCCCAAACGCAGCGCCCAGCCTCCGATTTCAGCGCTGGCAGGAGATAACCATTCTTAGCTCACCTTTCCAGGGTTATTTTTGGCTGAGGCTGTTCGCTGATGGCAAAAGGTTTCAGCCCCCTCCCAAATCCCTCCCCGTGCTTGTTCTAAAGAGAAACTGGTGCGTGTAGGCTGCCCACTCCCAGGGAGACAGGGAGAAGGGCCTGGCGCCGGAGAGGAACCTGGACTCTGCCCAAAGTCTCGCCGCCGGCCGGCTGTTTTCTGGCGGAGGGTGTGCCCCGGAGGATGGCGATCGCGCGTGAAGGCTGGGGCCAGGCGCGGGTGCAGGCGTCACCGGGGTCGGGCTAGCAGGCCCTGGAATCAGGCTTTTGGGACACCCGAAAGTGAGTCCAACTTGGGGAGAAACTGAGGGCACCTCGGGCGGTCTGGCAGCGGAGAAGGTGGGCGGGTGAAAACTTTACAGGAAGGCAGAAGCAATCTCCGCTGAGGGAGTCAGTGAGCGGCCGCGCAGAGAGGAGGGGTGGGCGGTCCCTGGGCGGGCGCAGGGCACAGGGTGCCGACCTGCCGGAGAGGGGGCCCGGGCTAGAGACGGAGTACCAGCGCGCGGCCCGGCTGGCGGAGACCCCGGGTAGGCTGCAGATTCTCTCCAGCCCTGGGAGCCACAGCAGGACTGGCCAGGAGGCGCCACGGAGGGGAGCCCCATCCCGGTGCTGAGAGTGCCCACCGCGCCCTAGGAGGACCGGCGGCCGGCTGGCGGCGGGGGTCTGCAGCGACCTACCGGCCTCTTCGAGGGCCTGCGCAACTACCTGCCCAACTTCATCCAGAGCGTGCTGTCGTCCATCGACCTGCGCGACCATCGGGGCTGCACCACGGTGGTGGGCAGCGACGGCAGGTACTTTAGCAGGACGGCCATCGAGATCATGGTGCAGATGGCCGCGGCCAACGGGGTGAGTGTCCGGATGCCCTTCGCTTCCCGACGCGCTTCCGCCACGCCCTCTCCTAGCCCTTGTCCCCCTGCTGCCTCCGGGCCCAGCTGGGAGGCCCCTGCCCGGCCCCGGCTTTGCTTCCGCACTCCCGCGTCCTCACCCTCCAGCACCCCACTCCCGCCGTGCTCGCAGCCTCCCCGGCACACCCCAGACACTGGGTTCTATTAGTACCCACCGCCCCCAAAAGCCTTGAGGGGTGTCCGTTGTTCCTGGAGCCACTCCGGGCGCCCTGGTCTCTTTTCCGACTCTGCACACATCCCGCACCTGCTCATTTTTCTTTCGGACATTCTCTTACCCGGCCCTGTAGATTCCAAGGCAGCTCCCAGTTTTCCATATTGTTCCCAACGCGTTCACTGCCCACAGTCCCCACACAAACTTCTTTTCCAGGCTCACAACATAGTCCCTCTGCCCCGTGCCCTTTTTGCAATAATCTGCCAGTCCCCTAAGTCTTAGCTCTGCCTATTTAGCAGTAGTGGTGTCTCAGAACACACACACACACACACACACACACACACACACACGATCCCTGACATATTTGGCAAGAGTAGGCCCTGAAGGTTTTTAATATTTTGGTTCTTTAACCCAGTGGAATTACTGAATGATTTATTTAATTAGGGTAGGGATGGAGTGGATCCATTTGTTTGATGCTAAACAGCCTGAGCTCGCAGTTCCCAGGGGTCATATCTCTAAATGGTCTGAAACGAGATTTGCAGTGGTTTTCTTAATGCAATTCCCAACTTCTCTCCAAATGCCTTTTGACATTTGACAACATTTCATGCCTCTTCCCCTTTCGCTTTTCATCCTTGTTTTCTCTCCCTTCTCCCACGACCTCGGTAGTCTTCTGCAATCCAGATTCTCAGACTTCGGGTTTTTCTCCCTCTGCCCCTTTCCTCTCTGTCCTATAACTAGAAGCACCTTTTAGCATAGACCCGTATCCCAGTTTCCTCTTTCCCAGGTCCAGCAGCATCTCAAGGACATCTACAAGAGGGATACCTAACTTCAGGGGTCTCTGAATGATATGTGGGAAACATCGTCTAAAAAAGTAATTTTATCCTTATTCATGCAACCAGACCCACACTCATAGAACTTTTCTTTAAGGGGAGTGTCTTGCAGATGTATACATGAGTGTTAACATCTTTAAAGGCGAAACTGAACAATTCCCTGGCATTTGAATTCCCTCCTTCCTTCCCAACCCTCTCCTTTTCATTTTCTCATTTATTATTAAAAACATTTTTAAAGGATCTCCATGCTTCATATTTATCTACTATAATTCCTCCTTCTCGGTGTTGCAGGGATGGGGAAAGAGGATTTTTTAAAAAACACAATAAAAAGCAATTGGGAGAAACAGGGCCAGTGGTGTTGGGGTGGGTAGTGGAATTGTGATTTTTGACTCCAGTAGACAATGATGCTGGATATATGGGGTTGGATTTCTCTCTGGCTCCTCACTTGAGATTGATGAAGTTTGGCTAGAATCAGGGAGTTGAAGAGAGGTTGACAAATGGTCTTTCACTCTTCTCTGACAGGCTGTTCCTGTGGAGTGATGGAGAATAATGAGCCTTGGGAGAGCTATGGGAGCTCTCATACTCCTTCCCGAGCCAATTTTTTAGGGAGTGAGAGAAACATGGCCTGTCCAATACTTGTTGTGGGTCAGGATATTTTTGAAGCTACGGTTGTTGATTTGCATGGGAAAATTATTATGTCTTATTATTTCTTGTCCCACTTTACCATAAGGGCTCCTCAGCTTCTTACTTCAATGGGTCTTCCATGACAAACACACTTTATTAACTCTAAGAGTGGAATTTATTTTAACAGATAATTAGCATAGGTCAATATATGCTTAAAATAGAGTCAAATTAAACCTACTAGCTGTTATAAAGGACAGATGACAAAATCCACATAGAAGCATCGACTCTTAAATAATCTGAAAGTACTACTTCTAAGAGGGGCAGGCATGGGTGAAGGGAATGGTGGAAATGTTTCAGAATTTCAAACGCCAACTTTAACCACTCGTTTCCTCATTTTGTTCACCTTCTTGGGGGCTTATGCTAAAGTGAAGTGAATAGCCATAAGGCTGGCTTCAGGAGAAAGGTGGTCTAAAAAAACTGGATAATTATAAGCAAAATTGGTCTCGAATGATTGAAAATTGATGAGAATGTGCTTGTCTCCTGATTTGGCATCCTGAGTTAGACTCAGGAATACTGAACATGGATCCCAAAGGCTTTGGTCTTTTTTGATATCCTATTGGATAATCATAAGCAGGCTAGAAAAATAGGAAACTAGAATTTATTCTATTTGAGCTGACAAATCTGACCAGTGGGCTGCATTCTCTATATCTGAAAAATCTTGGTTTTGATTGAAAAAGTTAATTTTACAAAGCAGTTTTCTTTTTTTCAATTAAATTTCATTTTTTTTGAGACAGGGTCTCACTTTGTTGCCCAGGCTGGAGTGCAATGGTACAGTCTTGGCTCACTGTAGCCTTGACCTCCCCAGATTCAGGTGATCTTCCCACCTCAGCCTCCTGAGTAGCTGGGGCTATAGGTGCACACCACTACGCACAGCTGATTTTTGTGTTTTTACTACTCATAGGGTTTCTCTGTGTTGCCCAGTCTAGTCTCAAACTCCTGATCTCAAGAGATCTGTCTGCCTTGGCCTCCTAAAGTGTCATGAACCACCATGCCCAGCCTACAAAGCAATGTTCTGGGAAAAACTACAGTTACTCTTTGATTATGTAATTGCTGGAGAAGAAAAGCATGGCATTTCTAAAATGATGAACTATATTACTTATATTTTAATATCTCATAAAGTTTGAAATAGACATTTCAAACATAAACATGTATAAAAATTCTTATAAATTAAAATATAAAATCAAAAACATTTTATAATGATTTTATTATAAAATTATTATAGAATCAAAAACATTATAAATTTAAACAACTTTTTAAAAAATTTATTTTGGGATTTCCCATGGAGTGATGGAGAATAATGAGCCTTGGGAGAGCTATGGCAGCTCTCATACTCCTTCCTGGGCCAACTTTGAAGGAAATGGGAGAAATATACCCTGTTCAATGTTTATTGTGGGTCAGGATACTTTTGAAGCTATAGTTGTTGATTTGCTTCAAACTCTAAAAAAATTATTATAAAATTATGGGATGTAAAAAAATTTATTATAAAACTTTGAAATTTTCAAACTTTCAGGAAAGCAGAGAGATGAGATTAATGACACTCACAGGCAAGCATAGAACAAAGATTGTAAACATTTTGCTATATTTGTGTCATGACTATTTTTTGCTTGTGTTTGAAAGTCTATTAAAGAAAATGATATTTTACCCCTAAATTCTTTAGTACAGATTTCTAAAAAAATAAGAACATTTTCCTGTATAGTTACAAAATCATCTTTTCAAACAAAATAAAAAATGGCTTTTTTATATCATTTATTACCCAGTCCACATTCAGATTTCCTCAATTATTATGAAATGTCCTTTTATTTTTTGAGACAAAGTCTTGCTCTTTCACACAGCCTGAAGTGCAGTGAAACAATCATAGCTCATTGCAGCCTCAAACTCCTGGGCTCAAGTGATCTTCCTGCCTCAGCTTCCTGAGTAGCTAGGACTAGAGGTGCACACCACCATGCACAGCTAATTTATTGTTTTTGTAGAGATGGAGGTCTTACTACGTTGCCCAGGCTGGTCTCAAACTCCTGGCCTCAAGCGATCCTTCCAGCTTGGTCTCCCTGAAATATCTTTTGTGGCTGGTTTGTTCAAATTAGTTTCTTCAAATCAAGGGACACACATTGCATTTGATTATTTAGCTCAAGACTTTTTTAACCTGGAAAATACCCATACTCTTTGTTTATGTATTTATTTAGTGAAATTGACTTGTTGAAAAACTAGTCAGTTGTCCTGTAGAATATTTCCCCTTCTGGAATTTTCTGGTTGCTTTTTATGGTGTCATTTAACTTTTCACTCTGTTTTTTCCTGGTTAACTGGAAGTTAGTTCTAAAGGCTTTTAGGCCTGCTATAACAAAATACCAAAAACTGGATGACTTATAAAGAACAGAAATTTATTTCTCATAGTTCTAGAGGCTAGCAAGTTTAAGATCAAGGAGCATGTGGTTTTGATATCTGGTTAGGACCAACTTTCTGGTTCATAGATTGGCCTTCTTGCTGGGCCCTCACATAGTGGGAGAGACTAGCTAGCTCTCTGGGGCCTCTTTTATAAGGGCACTAATTCCAATCATGAAGCCTCTGTCCTTATGATCTAATGACCCCCTAAAGGCCCCACCTTTTAATACCAGCACCTTTGGGGTTAGGATGTCAACATATTAATTTGGGGAAGACATACACGTTCAGCCCATTGCAAGGTTTAGTTAGATTCAGGTTCAACTTCTTTTTTTAAAGACTATTTCATAGGCAATAATGTGTATTCACATCCCATCATTAGTGATGGTGAGATGATCGCAAGGTTAGGGTGATCACTGCCTATCTCCTCTGCTATATTCCCCCTTGGGTCAAGCCAGTAGTCTGTGACGTGAACTTTGTACCATGTGTATATTCAGTTATATTCTGTATTAATAGTTACTTGATTGTTTTAGCATTTATTGATGATACTTGCTTGAGTTGATTATTTCATTAGGGGTTTCAAAATGGTGAATTTCTAATTCTCTAATTCTATCTACATGTTTTAGCTGGCATTTTTCTATAAGCAGACCATTTTCTTCACAACTGGGTTATTTGGCTACCCTGAAACATAGTTCCTTCCGGGAAGGCAGAACATATGTTTATTTCTGTCTTTTAAAAATTACTGGTGTTTGGAGTGAAGATTAGGTGAGTAAACTACATCTACAGGTGACAAATGAATTTTGTTTTGTCTCACTTTTTCTTTTTTGAATATCACTGTGGCTGCTTGGATTTTTATATTTAATTTGAATGGATTAGGGAATAAATGAGAAGATAGGTTTTATCTGTTTCTGTAGTTTTTATGTGGCTGTGTGAACTTACTTTTAAAAATTCCCAGAAATATTTTAATTCCCCTTTAAAGATATAAACTATGTCATACTATAAAGCAAAAGAAAAACCAATCATGTGAAGAGTAAATAGTATCGTTTAAACGAATTGTGGTTAAGCTTAGTTTGTAACTAATTAGTTTTTTTATTTCCTTTCTACTTTTATCTGCTTCAGAGCCTCTTCAGTGGTTTAGATATTCTATGTGTCAAATTATTCTAATCTCTTAAAAAGTTTAAGAGCTAAAATACAACACAATGACTACAAGAATGCCTTTGTCCTTTTATGGGTAGGTACACCTAAGGCAACTTCTTTTTCTCTTCTTTGTTCTCTTCTTCTTTCTTATTCTTAAATCATCTTCAATATTGGACAGATGACAGCACTATGCCTGCCTCAAGATGTTTCTGACTTTTTCTTTTTCTTTTTCTTTTTTTTTGAGATGGAGTCTTGCTCTGTCACCCAGGCTAGACTGCAGTGGCACAATCTTGGCTCACTACAACTTCTGCCTCCTGGGTTCCAGTGATTCTCCCAACTCAGCCTCCTGAGTAGCTGGGGTTACAGGCATGCACCACCACGCCTAGCTAATTTTTTGTATTTTTACTAGAGACGGGGTTTCACCATGTCGGCCAGGCTGGTCTTGAACTCCTGACCTCAAGGGATCTGCCTGCCTTGGCCTCCCAAAGTGCTGGGATTACACGTGTGAGCCACTGCTCCCGGCCGTTTCTGACTTTTTCTAAAGTCTTCTTTCTCTGGAGATGACATTATATAATAGCACTGCTCAATAGAAGTTTCTTTGATGATGGAACTGTTCTATAATCTGCATTGTCCCAGCCACTAGTCATATGGGACTACTGTAACACTTGAAATGTGGCTAGAGCAACTGAAGAACTGAATTTTGCATTTTACTGAATTTTAATTAATTAAAATAGAAATGCAAATAACCATAAGTGGTTAGTAGCTACCATACTGGACAGCAAAGATCTATAATTCAGCATTTAAAATCGATTTTGTTTTGTTTTCAAAAATGGAGTCAGACTGTTACAATCCAAAAGAACTGTAGGTTAAATTAAGGCAAATCACCAAATACTACATACACATTTGGGAAATCCAAACCAGATTTTTTCATGTGATAACCACACCCTCTTTTGACTTTAGCCTTGGAGGTAATGGAGTATGGCAGAAAAAACCCTGTATCAGCAGCTGGAAGACTCACCTTCTTTTCCTAGCTCTGCCATATATTGACCAAAAGAGTCAAAGTCCATTCAGATGGTTGAGGGGCCTTGGAATATTGTTTTTGGTTTTCACATACAAGTTGGAGGGCAGATGCGTTAGCCTCTTGAAATACCCAGAAACCACTTGTTTCCTCATCTAAAAGTCAGGTATGACAGGATCATTTAATTATACTGCAAATCAGATGAAGCACTGCATATGAAAGCACTTTGTAACATCAATAGCACTGGGAAATGTAAAGACCTTTTACTGAAATATAAAGGTGTATGGTCAACTGAATAGATCTCAGATAGTTATGATTTGAGTGTATATATTGAATATAACCTGTAGTGGGCCCCTTGGTAAACAGCTTACAGTTTTATTGCAAGTTTTAGCCAAGAGAAAATTTATTTGTTGACTAGTCATGCTCTTTATTGGCCACATGATGAGCAGCAAAGATATTAACACACAGTGCACCTTGCAGAATTCAAGAATGTCTCAGTGTCTTGTGAACTAGGAAGCTGAAATGCAGTGGTATGCAGAAGGCTGGCTCAGTAGGAGCCTTGGGAGTGTCCTCCAGATAGATGTTTGTGCAGGTTGTATTTGATTCCAGTTGGCCATGAAAAGCTGGTTGCTCTAAAGAATGAGAATATACTTGGTTTTCATTTACTAGAACTATCTGGGGAACAAATCTTGGGGTGGAAGAGAGAAGGGAGGGAGGGAAAGCTGTGCTTCTATACCTAGGGCTTCTTTCCTGGAATGGATCTGAGAATCTGGGATTGGGTGGCTAATATCTCATCTCTAGAAGGGAGAAAGAACTGGGTGGTGATGGCTTTGTATTTTCTATTGGAGTTCACTAGAGAATAGGTGAATGGAATGGGCTGCTATGATCCAGACATTAGGGAGGACAGGTTTGTGATACATTAGAAAACTTGAATGAGCCCTTCTATGATTCTCTCTTCCCTCTTTCTGCTTCCCGTTCTGAATCACCATCCGCAGGTTGTGGAATTAGCAAATCTATTATGTGAGCAATAGCAAACTTACAGGAGCCCTTGGCTCCATCTATCTCCCTGTTTGTGTCAGTTCATTCTGGATGCTTTTAGTCTGTGTTCTTCATTCACTCTTTTTATGGGGAAGTAAAAGGAGTGGGACAGATTATGAGAACAGCTGGGTCCTCCCAGTTGCTGGGGTGGTTATTTTAAGCTTTGTTTAATGTGTCCAGAGACCCAGATGGCATTTTTAACTAAGCTGCTTTATTAAATCTTGTGATAAAGCATTGTGATGTTTATTGAAAAGGCAGACACGCATCAGCAACATTATGCGTGAAACTTGCTCTAAGAATTTTCTATAAAACATCTGTTCTCTTTGAGCCTTTTGTGAACTCTGGAAGTTTGCTAGTTTCTATACAGACTTGAGGACAAGAAGTTGGAACCCACTTTTGGAGATGTCCAAGCATAGGTATTGGAATCATTAATCCTAACCCTCTCAGTTTTAAGGCCCCGGATACCCTTCTGTTAGACAACAGTAACATGAGCAAGCACTGTAATAACCTTTAAACAAGATTATTTGGAAATAATGGACAAGAAAAATTAGTATAAATTGTTTGGGGATTTTAAAATTATAGATAAAAAGCTAGGGCTTCAATGACCTGTGCCAGCCTATAGCCTTAAGAGTCAATTTGCAAACACTCAAGATTTGGCCAATATGCCTCTACTACTTCTACTTAACACAGTCAAAGGGAAATTTTTAGATTCTTTCATCTGATTTGACTCTCTTAGTTACGAATAAGAGGATATCTAGAATATATATGTGACTTGTTAAAATGAAAATCCACCTTCTCTGAGTCTTCAAATATCTTTCATATCTTACATTTTTAGTCACATCAAATTTTGAAGTCATGTCCGTAGTTGTATGAAAAGAAAAATTTCAGGAACATTCAACCTCAAAAGTTCTTTTTCTTAGTCTGAAGTCGTAGAAGCATTTGACTTTTACTTTCTCTTTTTAAGTTTGTACTAGTAGGTATTTTGTATAAATATAATATGTAATTATTGCCTTTGTATTCTTTTTCTCTAGTAAACATCCTGGTTTTTAGCTATCAATATGTAGTTTTACATTTAGGGATTTCTAATGGAAAGAGAAAGGAATCTGAAATCAGAGGACGAGAGTTTATTCTACTTGACCAAACACATACACAATACTGGAAGGAGAGTTTTACAACAAATATTTAATATCTATGACATGTAAAACGTTTTTTGAAATCAAGAAAATTCAAACAATTCAATACAAATATCATCAATAATAAGACATGAACAGGTGGCCAACCTTATTAATAACCAGAGAAATATAAATTAAAACAATCCATCAACTTGTAAAAAAGATGAAATTACCCAGAGTTGGTGTAGGTGATGGAAAATTGTCATGTTTGTATACTGTTCATAGAAGTTAAATTGACATAACTTTTTGGTCAGGCAATTTGGAAGTATGTATCTAAATTAATAGAGTAGTTTTCTAATAACCTGGGAATCTCTTAATCTAAGAATCTTTACTGTAGATTTTTCTAGAACAAATGTACAAACATCTGTGTACAAGGGCACTCACTGCAGCATTTTGCTAAGGAAAAACTCAGAAAAAATCTATATGTTCAACAGAGAACAGGTACATAATTTATGACACAACTGCACAATATACACCACTAAAATAAAGGATATAAATTTATATGTAGTATGAAAAAGATGTGAATGATAGCTTTCTGGTGAAAAACAGCAATGACTGGAATATTGTGTGTAATGTAATCCTGCTTTTCTGTATATAATGTAGGCATAGAAAATAGGATTGAAAGGACATACTCTAGTCAACAGTGTATATAGCTTGGGTGGAGGGGGTGTATAATGGGGAAGGAGAGTCCCTTTTCCTATCTATTCCATATACATCTCTGGATTTAAAAGATCATACATGCATATGCATTACCTTCAAAATTAAAATGATAAAGACAAAAGGAGAAGCTTTGGATTTGAATCATGATACTACTGTTTGCAACTTCTATGACCGTGGGGAAGTCGCCTAGCCTCCTGGGGTTTATTTCCTCATTTATAAAAATAGGGAAAGTAATAATACTTGTCTACATATCTTCTAGGGTTGTTGGGAGGACTGAATGTGATAATGGGTTACAGCATTATGAATTATTTATTCATATAACACAATTAGTATAAAAATATTTTGCTCTGATTAAAATAAAAGAAGGACGAGATCGTGTGTGTTTTTCAGTCCCAGTAGCTTTACTAACCAGAAAGCGCCTGCTGATGTGGTGATCACAGTTGCTTTGGTGCAGCTTCCTGTTGACTTTTGGCATTTCTCCATGCTGCTAGCTAAGGCTGAGGTGGCGACTGTGGAAGGTGTGATCTCCTCCCCCTCCCAGCACACATTTGTGTGCATACTCACACTCATGCACACACAAACACACACATGCACACTCTATCACAGTACATGAGGTGGCAGCAGCTGCTCCGGCATAGACTTTCACACAACATAAAGGGCTTTTTTGGTGTGGTCTGTGCATTATTTCCTGTTAAGCATGAGCTGAGTCAGTGCCATGCTTTTCCATCTGAAACCTTTCTGAGGCTCAGGCTGTGTTAAGAGCAAACCCTCTCCCCTCCATGCCCACCCCATGGCCCTCTACTGAAGCCAGATCATAATCTGCTCATTTCATGAGGATTTTCAAACCGAATGGACTGGGCCATGTGAGAGATCACTGAAAGGAACAGACCAAGCAGAGGCTAAGAGACTCCACGCTAATCTGCTGAGTCATCTGAAAATGCACAGCTGTGGGAGCTCACGGTGCTTTAAAGTACTTTGGCAGGATGTTTGTTCAGGGGGCCTGTTCCTGCAGCCCTGCTGAATGTTTGGTTAGGAGGCATAATCATTTTTTGGACAGGATCTCCCAAATGTAAAGTGATAGATGCTAATGTGGAATATAATAGAGAAGATCCAGCTTGGATGTCATAAATAACAATAAAGTGTTTAATCTTGCTGAGTTGTAAATCTATGATTGCCAGAGGTCTTTAGTTCACTGGAACATAGTATGGGGGCAGAGGCACGTAGCAAATAGGCAGTTAATATTTTCCAACCAGACAGAAACTGGTCTGATGGAATTTATCTAAAAAGGCACACACATGTATTTTAATTAATTGTGACAATTACTCAGAGAAAACACATGGCCCTAAAGAGGCTGAGGGGTTTTTCTGTTCTACCTATAAATGTATATGTATATTCACCTATATTCTACCTATGTATAAGTAAGAGAATGTGTTTTTGTTTGGGGGATATATATTTATACGTATCTATACAGATAGATATACACATACTTAAATTCTGTCTACCTATTAAGGTGCGGTGCCAGATGAAAAGTATTTTTAAACATTTAGATAGCTTATTCTATAGCATATGTGTGCATATAGCCCCCCCATAAAGCTTTGTCTCTTTTCTGGATATATTTAACAAGAGGCTAGAACAGAGTCCAAAATGTCAGAAATGTTTGAACATTCCATAGAAATGAAGGAGGTGTTTCCAAATGACCTATGGTTCTATGGCAATAAATAGAACTTGTGCTGCGTCAGATGGGTCAGGAGTAAGGAATATAAACAGTGAAAGTATGACTATTCCAGACAGAAATCTACCTTGTAAGAACAGCTTTGTGCAGTGAGATCAACAACATTGATCAGTTAGCAGTTCGGTTCAGTACAACATTGATCAGGTAGCAAGCCGGTTCGGCAGTGCCAGTCGGAGACACAGATGGCGACAATCAAAGAAGATGCAGGTCAGGACAACGATACAGACATGTACCTGTCACTGCCATGGACTTCAACAGCTTCTTACTGAGCAGGTTTATGATCAAAGAAGAAAGACATCGTTGATATGTAAGCATGTTACAATTAATTTGCTGTTTAGTTATTAGGAAACTACATCCAGTTTTTAGTATTTAGGTTGTTTTTTCTTTTTTCTTTTTTGAAACAGGTTCTTGTTCTGTCATCCAGGCTGGAGTGCAGACGTTATCCAAGCTCACTGCAGCCTTAAACTCCTGGGCTCCGTGGAACCTCCCAACTCAGCCTCCCAAGAAGCTGGGACTACAGGTGCACGCCAGCATGGCCAGCGAATTTTACTTATTTTTTCGTAGAGATGAGGTCTTGCTGTATTGCCCAGGCTGCTATTGAGCTCCTGGCAGTGTAGATATTTCCATGTTTATACAGATGGTGGTGTAGATATATCCATGTTTATACAGAAGAGTTTGTAGATATTTCCATGTTTTTAAAGATGGCGGTGTAGATATCTCCATGTTTTTAAAGATGGCGGTGTAGATATTTCCATGTTTATAGAGATAGCGGTATAGATCTTTCCATATATACACAGATAGCTGTGTAGTTATTTCCATGTTTATACAGATAGCGGTGTAGGTATTTCCATGTTTATACTGATAGTGTTGTAGATATTTCCATGTTTATACAGATGGAGGTATTGATACTTCCATGTTTATACAGATGGCGGTGTAGATGTTCCCAAGTTTATAGAGATTGCGGTGTAGCTATTTCCATGTGTATAGAGATAGCGGTGCAGATGTTTCCATGTTTATACTGATGGCTGTGTAGATATTTCCATGTGTATACAGATGGCAGTGTAGATATTTCCATGTTTATAGAGATGGTGGTGTAGGTATTTCCATGTATATACAAAAGACTGTGTAGATATTTCCATGATTATACAGATGGCGGTGTAGATATTTCCATGTTTATGGAGATAGCGGTGTAGATATTTCCATGTTTATAGAGATAGCGGTGTAGGTTTTTCCATGTTTATAGAGATAGCGGTGAAGATATTTCCATGTTAATACAGATGGCTGTGGAGATATATCCATGTGTATACAGATGGCAGTGTAGATATTTCCAGGTTTATAGAGATGGAGGTGTAGATATTTCCATGTTTATACAGATGACTGTGAAGATATTTGCATGTTTTATCAGATGGCGGGGTAGATATTTCCATGTTTATAGAGGTAGTCACGTAGATATTTCCATGTTTATACACATATCGGTGTAGACATTTCCATGTTTATAGAGATAGCGGTGTAGATATTTCCATATTTATACAGATAGTGGTGTAGATATTTCCATGTTTATACAGGTAGAGGTGTAGATACTTCCATGTTTATGCAGATAGTGGTGTACATATTTCCATCTTTCTACAGATGGCAGTGTAGATGTTTCTAAGCTTATACAGATGGCGGTGTAGATATTTCCATGTTTATAGAGATGGTGGTGTAGATATTTCCATGTATATGCAGATGACTGTGTAGATATTTCCATGATTATACAGATGGCGGTGTAGATATTTCCATGTTTATAGAGATAGCGGTGTAGACATTACCATGTTTATAGAGATAGCGGTGTAGGTTTTTCCATGTTTACAGAGATACCGGTGTAGATATTTCCGTGTTTATACAGATGGCTGTGTAGATATTTACATGTGTATACAGATGGCAGTGTAGATATTTCCATGTTTATACAGAAGGAGGTGTAGATATTTCCAGGTGTATACAGATGACTGTGTAGATATTTCCATGTTTTACAGATGGCGGTGTAGATATTTCCATGTTTATAGAGATAGCGGTGTAGATATTTCCATATTCATAGAGATAGCAGTGTACATATTTCCATGTTTATACAGGTAGACGTGTAGATAATTCCATGTTTATGCAGATCGCGGTGTAGATATTTCCATCTTTCTACAGATGGCAGTGTAGATATTTCTATGTTTATACAGATGGCAGTGTAGATATTTCCGCGTTTATACAGATGGCAGTATAGATATTTCCATGTTTATGCAGATGGCGGTGAAGATATTTCCATGTTTATAGAGATGGCGGTGTAGATATTTCTATGTTTATAGAGATAACGGTGTAGATAATTCCATGTTTATAGAGATGGCGGTGTAGTTATTTCCATGTTTATAGAGATAGTGGTGTAGATATTTCCATGTTTATACAGATGGTGGTGTAGATATTTCCATGTTTATGCAGATGGCGGAGTAGGTATTTCCATGTTTACACAGATGACTCTGTAGTTGTTTCCATGTTTATACCGATGGCGGCAAAGATTTTTCCATGTTTATACAGATGGCAGTGTAGATATTTCCATGTTTATGCAGATAGCGGTGTAGATATTTCCATGTTTATAGAGATGGCGTTATAGATATTTCTATGTTTATAGAGATTGCGGTGTAGATAATTCCATGTTTATGGAGATGGCGGTGTAGATATTTCCATGTTTATAGAGATAGTGGTGTAGACATTTCCATGTTAATACAGATAGCGGTGTAGATATTTTCATGTTTATAGAGATAGTGGTGTAGATATTTCCATGTTTATACAGACAGCGGTGTAGATATTTCCATATTTATACAGCTCGCGATGTAGATATTTCCACCTTTATACACATGGCAGTGTAGATATTTCCATGTTTTTAAAGATAGCGGTGTAGATATTTCCATCTTTACACACATGGCGGTGTAGATAGTTCCATGTTAATGCAGATGGCGGTGCAGGTATTTTCATGTTTATAGAGATGGCGGTGTAGATATTTCCATTTTGATAGAGATGGCAGTGTAGATATTTCCATGTTTATAGAGATAGCAGTGTTGGTATTTCCATGTCTATAGAGATAGCGGTGTAGATGTGTCCATGTTTATACAGATGGCTGTGTAGATATTTCCATGTGTTTGCAGATGGCAGTGTAGATATTTCCATGTTTAGAGAAATGGTGGTGTAGATATTTCCATCTTCATACAGATGACTGTGTAGATATTTCCACGTTTATACAGATGTCGGTGTAGATATTTCCATGTTTATAGAGATAGCGGTGTAGATATTTCCATGTTTATACAGATAGTGGTGTAGATATTTCCATGTTTATAGTATTAGCGGTGTAAACATTTCCATGTTTATTCAGATAGCTTTGTATATTTTTCCATGTTTATTCAGATGGTGTTGTAGATTTTTCCATGTTGATACAGATGGCGGTGGAGATACTTCCCTGTTTATATAGATAGAGGTGTAGATATTTCCATGCATACACAGATAGCGGTGTAGATATTTCCATGTTTACACAGATAGCGGTGTGGATATTTCCATCTGTGCACAGATTGCGGTGTAGATATTTCTATCTTTACAGAGATAGCGGTGTACGTATTTCCATGTTTACACAGATAGCTGTGTAGATATTTCCATGTTTACACAGAGAGCGTTGTAGATACTTCCATATTCATACAGATTACGGTGTACATATTTCCATGTTTATACAGATAGCGGTGGAGATATTTCCATGTTTATACAGATAGCGCTGTGGCAATTTCCATGTTTATGCAGATAGCGGTGTAGATATTTCCATGTTTATAGAGATGTCTGTGAAGTTATTTCCATGTTTATACACATGGCTTTGTAGATATGTCTATGTTTATACTGATGGCAGTGTATGTATTTCCATGTTAATATAGATAGCGGTGTAGATATTTCCATGTTTATACAGATGACTGTGTAGGTATTTCCATGTTTATACAGATGACGGTGTAGATATTTCCATGTTTATAGAGATAGACATGCAGATATTTCCATGTTTGTACAGATCGCGGTGTAGACATTTACAAGTTTATAGAGACAGCGGTGCAGATATTTCCATATTTATACAGATAGTGGTGTAGATATTTCCATGTTTATACAGATCGCGGTGTAGATATTTCCGTGTTTATACAGATAGCGGTGGAGATATTTCCATGTTTATACAGATAGCGATGGAGATATTTCCATCTTTATACAGATGGCTGTGTAGATATTTCCATGTTTATACTAATGGCAGTGTATATATTTCCATGTTTATAAAGATAGCGGTGTAAATATTTCCATGTTTATACAGCTGATTGTTTAGTTATTTCCATGTTTATACAGATGACGGTGTAGATATTTCCATGTTTATACAGATAGTGGCAGAGATATTTCCATGTTTATAAAGATGGCGGTGTAGATATTTCCATGTGTATACAGATAGCGGTGTACATATTTCAATGTTTATAAAGATAGCGGTGTAGGATTTTCCATGTTTATAGAGATAGCAGTGTAGATATTTCCATGTTTACACAGATGGCTGTGTAGATATTTCCATGTGTATACACACGGCAGTGTAGATATTTCCATGTTTATACACATGAAGGTGAAGATATTTCCATGTTTGTACAGATGACTGTGTAGATATTTCCATGTTTTTACAGATGGCGATGTAGATATGTCCATGTTTATACAGATAGACGTGTGGCTATTTCCATGTTTATACAGATAGCGGTGTAGATATGTCCATGTTTATAGACATGGCTGTGTAGACATTTCCATGTTTATACTGATGGCATTGTAGATATTTCCATGTTTATACAGATAGTGGTGTAGATATTTCCATGTGTATACAGATGACTGTGTAGGTATTTCCATGTTGATAGAGTTAGCGGTGTAGATATTTCCATGTTTATAGAGATAGCCATGTAGGTATTTCCATGTTTATTCAGATAGCGGTGTAGACATTTCCATGTTTATAGAGATAGCGGTGTAGATATATCCATATTTATAAAGATAGCGGTGTAGATATTTCCATGTTTATACAGGTAGTGGTGTAGATATTTCCATGTATATGCAGATCGCATTGTAGATTTTTCCATTTTCTACAGAGGGCAGTGTAGATATTTCTATGTTTACATAGATGGTGGTGTAGATATTTCCATGTTTATACAGATGGCGGTGTAGATATGTCCATGTTTATAGAGATGGCTGTGTAGACATTTCCATGTTTATACAGATGGCATTGTAGATATTTCCATGTTTATACAGATAGCGGTGTAGATATTTCCATGCGTATACAGATGACTGTCTAGGTATTTCCATGTTGATAGAGTTAGCGGTGTAGATATTTCCATGTTTATAGAGATAGGCATGTAGGTATTTCCATGTTTATTCAGATAGCGGTGTAGACATTTCCATGTTTATAGAGATAGCGGTGTAGATATTTCCATATTTATAAAGATAGCGGTGTAGATATTTCCATGTTTAAACAGGTAGAGGTGTAGATATTTCCATGTATATGCAGATCGCATTGTAGATTTTTCCATTTTCTACAGAGGGCAGTGTAGATATTTCTATGTTTACATAGATGGCGGTGTAGATATTTCCATGTTTATACAGATGGCGGTATAGATAATTCCATGTTAATGCAGATAGAGGTGTAGATATTTCCATTTTTGCACAGACGGCGGTATAGATAGTTCCATGTTTATGGAGATGGCAGTGAAGATATTTTCATGTTAAAAGAGATGTCAGTGTAGATATTTCCATGTTTATAGAGATTGCGGTGTAGTTATTTCCATGTTTATAGAGATTGTGGTGTAGGCATTTCCATGTGTATAGAGATAGCGGTGCAGATGTTACCATGTTTATACTGATGGCTGTGTAGATATTATCGTGTGTATACAGATTGCAGTGAAAATATTTCCATGTTTATAGAGCTGGTGGTGTAGATATTTCCATGTATATACAGATGACTGTATAGGTATTTCCATGATTATACAGATGGCGGTGTAGATATTTACATGTTTATAGAGATAGTGGTGTAGATATTTCCATCTTTCCACAGATAGCGATGTATATATTTCGATGTTTACACAGATAGCTGTGTAGATATTTCCATGTTTACACAGATAGCGTTGTAGATATTTCCATGTTTACACTGATAGCCATGTACATATTTCCATGTTTGTACAGATAGAGGTGTAGATGTTTCCATGTTTATACAGACAGCGGTGGAGATATTTCCATGTTTATACAGATATCAATGTTTATATTTCCATGTTTATAGAGATATTGGTGTAGATATTTCCATATTTATACAGATAGTTGTGTAGTTATTTCCATGTTTATTTAGATGGCGGTGTAGATATTTCCATGTTTGTACAGATAGCGGTGTAGATATTACCATGTTTACACAGATAGCGGTGTAGATATGTCCATCTTTGCACAGTTGGTGGTGTAGATATTTCCATGTTTATAAAGATAGCGGTGAGGATATTTCCATGTTTATACAGATTGCGGTGTAGGTATTTCCAAGTTTATAGAGAGAGCAGTGTAGATATTTCCATGTTTATACAGATGGCTGTGTAGATATTTCCATGTTTATAAAGATGGCTGTGTAGATAATTCCATGTGTATACAGATGGCAGTGTAGAGATTTCCATGTTTGTAGAGATGGAGTTGTAGATATTTCCATGTTTATACAGATGACTGTGTAGATATTTCCATGTTTTTACAGATGGCTGTGTAGATATTTCCACGTTTAAACAGATTGCGGTGTGGCTGTTTCCATGTTTATACAGATAGCAATGTAGATATTTCCATGTTGATAGAGATGGATGTGTAGATATTTCCATGTTTATACAGATGACAGTGTAGACATTTCCATGTTTATACAGATGGCTGTGTAGATATTTCCATGTTTATACAGATGACTGTGTAGGTGTTTCCATGTTTATACAGATGGTGGTGTAGACATTTCCATGTTTATAGGGATTGCGGTGTAGATATTTCCATATTTATACAGATAACAGTGAAGATATTTCCATGTTTATACACGTGGAGGTGTAGATATTTCTATGTTTATACAGAACGCGTTGTAGTTATTTCCATCTTTCTACAGATGGCAGTGTAGATAATTCTATGTTTTTACAGATGGCGGTGTAGATAGTTCCATGTTTAAGGAGATGGCGGTGTAGATATTTCCATGTTTATACAGATGACTGTGTGGGTATTTCCATGTATATACAGATGTTGGAGTAGATATTTCAATGTTTATAGAGATTGCGGTGTAGGTATTTCCATGTTTATAGAGATAGTGGTGTAGATATTTCTGTGTTTATACAGAAAGCGGTGTAGATATTTCCACGTTTATAGAGATAGTGGTGTTGGTATTTCCATTTTTATACAGATAGCATTGAAGATATTTCCATGTTTATACAGCTCACGGTGTAGATATTTCCATCTTTATACAGATGGCAGAGTAGATATTTCCATGTTTATACAGATAGTGGTGTAGATATTTCCATGTTTATACAGATGGCGTTGTAGATAGTTTCATGTTTCAGGAGATGGCGGTGTAGATATTTTCATGTTTATAGGGATGGCGGTGTAGATATTTCCATGTTTACAGAGATTGCGGTGTAGATATTTCCATGTTTATAGAGATATCAGTGTAGGTATTTCTATGATTATAGGGATAGCGTTGTAGATATCTCCATATTTATACAGATAGCTGTGTAGATATTTCCATGTTTATACAGATGGCGGTGTAAATATTTCCATGTTTATACAGATGGCGGTGTAGATATTTCCTTGTTTATACAGATAGCGGTGTAGATAATTCCATGATTACAGAGATAGCGGTGTAGATATTTCTATCTTTGCACAGATTGCGGTGTAGATATCTCCCTCTTTACACAGATTGTTGTGTAGATATTTCCAAGTTTACAGAGATAGCTGTGCAGATATTTCCATGTTTACACAGATAGCGTTGTAGATATTTACATGTTTACAACGATAGCGTTGCAGATATTTCCTTGTTTCTATTGATGGGAATGTAGATATTTCCATGTTTATGCAGATGGCGGTGTAGGTATTTCCATGATTATAGAGATGGTGGTGTAGATGTTTCCATGTTTATACAGATGACTGTGTAGATATTTGCATGTTCATACAGACGGCAGTGTACATATTTCCATGTTTATACAGATAGTGTGGTAGATATTTCCATGTTTACACAGATAGCGGTGTAGATATTTCCACGTTTATACAGATAGCGGTGTAGATATTTCAACGTCTCACAGATAGCGGTGCAGATATTACCATGTTTATACAGATAGCGGTGCAGATATTTCCATGTTTATACAGATAGTGGTGCAGATATTTCCATGTTTATACAGATAGCGGTGTAGGTATTTCCATGTTTTTAGAGATAGCAGTGTAGATATTTCCATGTTTGTACATATGGCTGTGGAAATATTTCCATGTGTATTCAGATGGCAGTGTAGATATTTCCGTGTTAATACAGATGGTGGTTAAGATATTTCCATGTTTGTACAGATGACTCTGTAGATATTTCCATGTTTTAACAGATGGCCGTGTAGATATTTCCATGTGTATAGAGATAGCGGTTAATATATTTACATATTTATACAGATACCGGTGTAGATATTTCCATGTTTATACAGATAGCCATGTAGTTATTTACATGTTTATATAGATGGCTGTGTAGATATTTCCATGTTTATACAGATGGCTGTGTAGATATTTCCATGTTTATACGGATGGCAGTGTATATATTTCCATGTTTATACAGATGATTGTGTAGATATTTCCATGTTTACAGAGAAAGCAGTGTAGATATTTCCATCTTTGCACCGATTGCGGTGTAGATATTTCCATCTTTAAAAAGATAGCGGTGTATATACTTCCATGTTTAAAAAGATAGCTGTGTAGATATTTCCATGTTTACACAGACAGCGTTGTAGATATTTCCATGTTTATACAGATGGCGGTGGAGATATTTCCATGTTTATACAGATGGCAGTGTAGATATTTCCAAGTTTATACAGATAGCGGTGTAGATATTTCAATGTTTATACAGATAGCGGTGTAGATATTTCCATGTTTATACAGATGACTGTTTAGGTATTTCCATGTTTATACAGATCACGGTGTAGATATTTCCATGTTTATAGAGATAGCATTGTAGATATTTCCGTGTTTGTACAGATAGCGTTGTAGACATTTTCATGTTTATAGAGATAACGATGTAGATATTTCCATATTTATACAGATAGCGGTGTAGATATTTCCATGTTTGTACAGATTGCGGTGTAGATATTTACATGTTTATACAGATAGTCGTGTAGATATTTCCAGGTTTATACAGATCATGGTCTAGATCTTTCAATATTTATACAGATAGCAGTGTACATATTTCCATGTTTATACAGGTAGCGGTGTAGTTATTTCCATGTTTTTACATATCGAGGTGTAGATATTTCCATCTTTTTACAGACGGCAGTGTAGATATTACTATTTTTATACAGATGGCGATGTAGATATTCCATGTTTATACAGATGGTGGTGTAGATATTTTCATGTTTATGCAGATGGCGTTGTAGATATTTCCATGTTTATAGAGATGGCGGTGTAGATATTTCTATGTTTATATAGATAGCGGTGTATATAATTCCATGTTTATAGAGATGGCGGTGTATCTATTTCCATGTTTACGGAGATAGTGATGTAGATATTTGCATGTTTATACAGATAGCGGTGAAGATATATTCATGTTTACACAAATGGCGGTGTAGATAGTTCCATGTTTATGGAGATGGCGGTGTAGATATTTTCATGTCTACAGAGATGGCGGTGTAGATATTTCCACGTTTATAGAGATTGCGGTGTAGATATTTCCATGTTTATAGAGATAGCGGTGTAGGTCTTTCCACGTGTATAGAGATAGCGATGTAGATGTTTCCATGTTTATACTGATGGCTGTGTTGATATTTCCATGTGTATAGAGATGGCAGTGTCGATATTTCCATGTTTATAGAAATGGTGGTGTAGATATTTCAATGTTTATACAGATGACTGTGTAGATATTTCCATGTTTATACAGAAGGAGGTGTAGTTATTTCCATGTTTATAGAGATAGCCATGTAGATATTTCCATGTTTATAGAGATAGCGGTGCAGATATTTCCATGTTTATAGAGATAGCGTTGCCGATATTTCCATGTTAGATAGGTAGTGCTGTAGATATTTCCATGTTTATGCAGATGATTGTGTAGATATTTCCATGTTTATACAGATGGCGGTGTAGATATTTCCATGTTTTTACAGATAGCGGTGTACATATTTCCATGTTTATAAAGATAGTGGTGCAGATATTTCCATGTTCAGACAGATAGTGGTGTAGATATTTCCATCTTTGCACTGATTGTGGTGTAGAAATTTCCATCTTTACAAAGATAGCGGTATAGGTATTTCCATGTATACACAGACAGCTGTGTAGACATTTCCATGTTTACACAGATAGCGTTGTAGAAATTTCCATGTTTATGCAGATAACGGTATAGATATTTTCATGTTCATACAGATAGCGTTGTAGATGTTTCCAAGTTTACAGATAGCGGTGTAGGTATTTCCATGTTTATAGAGATAGCGGTGTATATATTTCAATGTTTCTACAGATAGCGGCGTAGATATTTCCATGTTTATACAGATGGTGTTGTAGATATTTCCATGTTTATACAGATTACTGTGTAGATATTTCCAAGTTTATGCAGATGGCGGTGTAGATATTTCCATGTTTACACAGATAGCCGTGTAGATACTTCCATGTTTATACAGATATCCGTGTAGATATTTCCATGTTTCTACAGATAGCGGTGTAGTTATTTCCACGTCTGTACGGATTGCGGTGTAGATATTTACATGTTTATACCGATAGTCGTGTAGATATTTAAATGTTTATACAGATCATGGTGTAGATCTTTCCATATTTATACAGATAGCAGTGTACATATTTCCATGTTTATACTGGTAGCGGTGTCGTTATTTCCATGTTTTTGCAGATCGAGGTGTAGATATTTCCATGTTTTTACACACAGCAGTGTAGATATTACTATTTTCATACAGATGGCGGTGTAGATACTCCATGTTTATTCAGATGGTGATGTAGATGTATTCATATTTATGCAGATGGCGTTGTAGATATTTCCATGTTTATAGAGATGGCGGTGTAGATATTTCTATGTTTACAGAGATAGCGGTGTATATAATTCCATGTTTATAGAGATGGCGGTGTAGGTATTTCCATGTTTACGGAGATAGTGATGTAGATATTTGCATGTTTATACAGATAGCGGTGAAGATATATTCATGTTTACAGAAAAGGCGGTGTAGATAGTTCCAGGTTTATGGAGATGGCGGTGTAGATATTTTCATGTCTATAGAGATGGTGGTGTAGATATTTCCACGTTTATAGAGATTACGGTGTAGATATTTCCATGTTTATACAGATAGCGGTGTAGGTATTTCCACGTGTATAGAGATAGCGATGTAGATGTTTCCATGTTTATGCTGATGGCTGTGTTGGTATTTCCATGTGTATAGAGATGGCAGTGTCGATATTTCCATGTTTATAGAAATGGTGTTGTAGATATTTCAATGTTTATATAGATTACTGTGTAGATATTTCCATGTTTATAAACACAGCGGTGTAGATATTTCCATGTTTATACAGATAGCGGTGTAGTTATTTCCATGTTTATAGACATAGCGGTGTAGATATTTCCATGTTTATACAGATGGCGGTGTAGATATTTCCATGTTTATACAGATGACTCTGTAGATATTTCCATGTTTTTACAGTTGGCGGTGTAGATATTTCCATGTTTATAGAGATAGCGGTGTAGATATTTCCATATTTATACTCATGGCGGTGTACATATCTCCACGTTTGCAGAGATAGCGGTGTGGATATTTCCATCCTTGCAAAGATTGCGGTGTAGATATTTCCATCTTGAAACAGATAGCGGTGTAGATATTTCCATGTTTACACAGATAGCTGTGTAGATATTTCCATGTTTACAAAGATAGCGTTGTAGATATTTGCATGTTTATACAGATAGCGGTGGAGCTATTTCCATGTTTACACAAATAGCGGTGTAGATATTTCCTAGTTTATACAGATAGCGGCGTAGATATTTCCATGTTATACACATAGCGGTGTAGGTATTTCCATGCTTATAGAGATAGCGGTGGAGATATTTCTGTGTTTATACAGATGGCTGTGTAGATATTCCCATGTGTATACAGATGGCGGTGTAGACACTTTCATGTTTATACAGATGGAGGTGTAGATATTTCCATGTTTATGCAGATGACTGTGTTGATATTTCCATGTTTTTTCAGATGGCAGTGTAGATATTTCCATGTTTATAGAGATCGCGGTGTGGCTATTTCCATGTTTATACCGATAGCGGTGTAGATATTTCCATGTTTATAGAGATGGCTGTGTAGATATTTGCATGTTTATACAGATAGCGGTGTAGATATTTCCAGGTTTATACAGATGGCGCTGTATATAGTTCCATGTTTATGGAGATGGCGGTGTAGATAATTTCATGTTTATAGAGATGGCGGTGTAGATATTTCCATGTTTATAGAGATTGCGGTGTAGATATTTCCATGTTTATAGAGATAGCGGTGTAGGCATTTCCATGTGTATACTGATGGCTATGCAGTTATTTCCATGTTTATACATATGTTAGTGTAGATATTTCCGTGTTTATACTGATGGAGGTGTAGATATTTCCATGTTTATACAGATGTCTGTGCAGATATTTCCATGTTTATACAGATGGCGGTGTAGATATTTTAATGTTCATACAGATGGCGATGTGGATATTTTCATGATTATACAGATGGCGGTGCTGATATGTCCATGTTTATACAGATGACACTGTGGATATTTCAATGTTTATAGAGATGGCGGTGTAGATATATAGATGTTTATGCAGATCGTGGTTTAGTTATTTCCATGTTTATAGAGATAGAAATATAGATATTTCCATATTTATACATAAAGCATTGTAGATATTTCCATGTTTATATTGATGGAGGTGTAGATATTTCCATGTTTATAAAGATGACTGTGTAGTTATTTCCATGTCTTTAAAGATATCGTTGTAGATATTTCCATGTTTATACAGATAGCGGTGTAGATATTTCCATGTTTATACCGATAGTGGTGTAGGTATTTCCCTATTTATAGAGAAGGTGGTGTAGATATTTCTATGTTAATACTGATGGCTGTGTAGATATTTCCATGTGTATACAGATGGCAGTGTAGTTATTTCCCTGTTTATACTGATGGAGGTGTAGGTATTTCCATGTTTATAAAGATGACTGTGTAGATATTTCCATGTCTTTACAGATGGCATTGTAGATATTTCCATGTTTATAAAGAGGGCGGTGTGGATATTTCCATGATTATACAGATGGCGGTGTTGATATTTCCATGTTTATACAGATGGCGGTGTAGATATTTCTATGTTTATACAGATGGCGCTGTAGATATTTAGATGTTTATGCAGATGGTGGTGTAGATATTTCCATGTTTATGGAGATAGCGGTGTAGATATTTCCATATTTATACCAAAAGCGGTGTAGATATTTCCATGTTTATACAGATGGTGGTGTAGATATTTCCAAGTTTATACAGATGACTGTGTAGGCATTTCCAAGTTTATACATATGGCGGTGTAGATATTTCCATGTTTATACAGATAGCCGTGTAGATATTTCCATGTTTATACAGACCGTGGTGTAGATATTTCCATGTTTATACATATAGCGGTGTGGATATTTCCATGTTTATAGAGGTAGCGGTGTAGGTATTTCCATGTTTATACAAATCACGGTGTAGGTATTTCCATCTTTTTACTAATGGCAGTGTAGATATTTCTGTTTTTATACAGATGGCGGTGTAGATATTTCCATGTTTGTGCAGATGGCGGTGTAGATATTTTAATGTTTATGCAGATGGCGTTGTAGATATATCCATGTTTATAGAGATAGCCATGTAGATATTTCCATGTTTATACAGATAGTGCTGTAGACTTATTCATGTTTATAGAGACAACGTTATAGATATTTCCATATTTATACAGAGAGCGGTGTAGATATTTCCATGTTTATACAGATCGTGGTGTAGATATTTCCATGTTTATACAGATTGCAGTGTAGACATTTCCTACTTTATACAGGTAGCGGTGTAGATATTTCCATGTTTATACAGATCGTGGTGTAGAGATTTCCATCGTTCTACAGAGGGCAGTGTAGATATTTCTATTTTTATACAGATGGCGGTGTAGATATTTCCATGTTTATACAGATGGCGGTGTAGGTATTTTCATGTTTATGCAGATGGCGTTGTAGATAGTTCCATGTTTATAGAGATGGCGGTGTAGATATTTCTATGTGTATAGAGATAGCGGTGTAGACAATTCCATTTTTATAGAGATGGCGGTGTTGGTATTTCCATGCTTATGGAGATGGTGGCGTGGATATTTCCATATTTATACAGAGAGCAGGGTAGATATTTCCATGTTTATACAGATAGCGTTGTAGATATTTCCATGTTCACACAGATAGCAGTGTAGATATTTCCAAGTTTATACAGATAGCGGTGTAGGTATTTCCATGTTTATAAAGATACCGGTGTAAATATTTCCATGTTTATACAGATAGCGGTTTAGATATTTCCATATTTATAGAGATAGTGGTGTAGATATTTCTATGTTAATACTGATGGCTGTGTAGATATTTCCATGTGTATACAGATGGCAGTGTAGATATTTCCCTGTTTATAATGATGGAGGTGTAGTTATTTCCATGCTTATAAAGATGACTGTGTAGATATTTCCATGTCTTTACAGATGGCATTGTAGATACTTCCATGTTTATGAAGATGGCGGTGTGGATATTTCCATGACTACACAGATGGCGGTGTTCATTTTCCATGTTTATACAGATGGCGGTGTGTATATTTCCATGTTTATACAGATGACACTGTAGATACTTAGATGTTTATGCAGATGGCGGTGTAGACATTTCCATGTTTATAGAGATAGCGGTGTAGATATTTGCATGGTTATACAAATGGCTGTGTAGATATTTCCATGTGTATACAGATGGTGTGTAGATATTTTCATGATAATACAGATGGAGTTGTAGATGTTTCCATGTTCATAAGGATGACTGTGTAGATATTTCCATGTTTTTACAGATGGCGGTGTAGATATTTCCATGTTTATACAGATAGTGGTGTGGCTATTTCCATGTTTATACAGATGGCTGTGTAGAAATTTCCATGTTTATACAGATGGAGGTGTAGATATTTCCATGTTTATACTGATGACTGTGTAGATATTTCCATGTTTATACAGATAACGATGTAGATATTTCCATGTTTATAGAGACGGCGGTGTAGATATTTCCAAGTTTATACAGATGGCTGTTTAGATATTTACATGTTTATACAGATGGCAGTGTAGATATTTCCATGTTTATACAGATAGTGGTGTAGGTATTTCCATGTTTATGCAGATGACTGTGTAGATATTTCTATGTTTATACAGATGGCGGTGTAGATATTTCCAAGTTTATAGCGATAGCCATGTAGATACTTCCATGTTTATAGAGATAGCGGTGTAGACATTTCCATATTTATACAGATAGCGGTGTAGATATTTCCATATTTATACAGATAGCGGTGTAGATATTTCCATGTTTATACAGATAGCAGTGTTATTTCCATGTTTATACAGATGACTGTATATATATTTCCATGTTTATACAGATGGTGATGTAGATATTTCCATGTTTATACTGATGGCTGTGAAGATATTTCCATGTGTATACAGATGGCAGTGTAGATATTTCAATATTTATACTGATGGAGGTGTAGATATTTCCATGTTTATAAAGATTGCTGTGTAGATATTTCCATGTTTATACAGATGGCAGTGTAAATATTTCCATGTTTATACAGATTGTGGTGTAGATATTTCCATGTTTATACAGATGACTGTGTAGGTATTTCCACGTTTATACAGATGGCGGTGTAGTTATTTCCATGTTTATACAGATAGTGGTGTAGATATTTCCATGTTTATACAGATAGCGGTGGAGGTATTTCAATGTTTATTCAGTTAGTGGTGTAGATATTTCCATGTTTTTACAGATGACTGTGTAATTATTTCCGTGTTTATACAGATGGGGGAGTAGATATTTCCATGTATACACAGATAGCCATGTAGATATTTCCATGTTTATACAGATAGCGGTGTAGACATTTCCATGTATATAGAGATAGCGGTGTAGGTATTTCCACATTTATACAGATAGCGGTGAAGTTATTTCCATGTTTATACAGATGGCGGTGTAGATATTTCGATGTTTATACAGATAGCGGTGTAGATATATCCATGTATATACAGATCGTGGTGTAGATATTTCCATGTTTATACACATAGCGATATAGTTATTTCCACGTTTACAGAGATAGAGGTGTAGATATTTCCATATGGGCACAGATAGCGGTGTCCATATGTCCATCTTCACACAGATGGCGGTATACGTATTTCCATGTTTACACAGACAGATGTTTAGATACTTCCATGTTTACACAGATAGTGTTGTAGATATTTCCATGTTTATACAAATTGCGGTGTAGATATTTCCATGTTTATAAAGACAGCGGTGTAGGTATTTCCATGTTTATAGAGATAGCAGTGTAGATAATTCCATGTTTATACACAGGGATGCGTAGGTATTTCCATGTGTATAGAGATATCAGTGTAGATATTTCCATGTTTATACAGATGGAGGTGTAGATATTTCCCTGTTTACACAGATGACTGTGTAGATATTTCCATGTTTTTACAGATAGCGGTGTAGATATATCCATGTTTATACAGACAGCAGTGTGGCTATTTTCATGTTTATACAGATAGCGATGTAGATATTTCGATGTTTATAGAGATGGCTGTGTAGATATTTCCATGTTTATACAGAGGGCGGGGTAGATATTTCCATGTTTATACAGATAGTGGTGTAGGTATTTCCATATTTATACAAATGACTGTGTAGGTATTTCCATGTTTGTACAGATGGCGGTGTAGATATTTCCATGTTTATACAGATAGCGTTGTAGACATTTGCAAGTTTATAGAGATAGCGTTGTAGGTATATCCATATTTATACAGATAGCGGTGTAGTTATTTCCAAGTTTATACAGATAGCGGTGTAGATATTTCCAAGTTTATACAGATAGCGGTGTAGATATATCCATGTTTATACAGATAGCGGTGTAGATATTTCCATGTTTATACAGATAGCGGTATAAGTATTTCCATGTTTATAGAGATGGCTTGTAGATATTTCCATGTAAATACAGATGGCAGTGTAGATATTTCCATGTTTATAAAGACGAAGGTGTAGCTATTTCCATGTTTATATAGAACTCTGTGGATATTTCCATGTTTTTACAGATGGCGGTGTAAATATTACCATGTTTTTACAGGTAGCGGTGTGGCTATTTCTATGTTTATACAGATAGCGATGTAGATATTTTCATGTTTATAGAGGTAGGTGGCTTGTAGATATTTCCATGTAAATACAGATGACAGTGTAGATATTTCCATGTTTATACAGATGACTGTGTAGATATTTCTAAGTTTATACAGATGATGTTGTAGGTTTTCCATGTTTTTAGAGATAACGGTGTAGATATTTAGATGTTTATACAGATATGGGTGTAGATATTTCCATTTTTATAGAGATAGCGGTGTAGATATTTCCATCTTTATAAAGATAGCGGTGTAGATATTTCCATGTTCATACAGATCAAGGTGTAGATATTTCCATGTTTATAGAGATAGCCTTGTAGATATTTCCATGTTTATACAGATGTCTTTGTAGAGATTTCCATGTTTTTACAGATGGCGGTATAGGTATTTTCATGTTTATAGAGATAGCGATGTAGATATTTCCGTGTATATACTGATGGCTGTGTAGATATTTACATGTGTATACAGATGGCAGTGTAGATATTTTTACGTTTGTATAGATGGTAGTGTAGATATTTCCATGTTTATACCGATGACTGTGGATATTTCCATGTTTTTACAGATGGCGGAGTAGATATTTCCAGGTTTATACAGATAGCGCTGTACTTCCATGTTTATACAAATAGCAGTGTAGATATTTCCATGTGTATAGGGAGAGTGGTGTAGATATTTCCATATTTATACAGACAGTGGTGTAGTATTTCCATGTTTATAAAGATATGGGTGTACATATTTCCATGTTTATACAGATGACTGTGTAGATATTTCCATGTTTGTACTGACAGCGGTGTAGATATTTCCATGGTTATACAGATAGTGGTGTTGTTATTTCCATGCTTATACAGATAGCGGTGTGGATATTTCCATGTTTATACAGCTCACGGTGCAGATGTTTACGTCTTTATACAGATGGCAGTGTAGATATTTCCATGTTTATACAGATGGCTGTGTAGATATTTCCATGTGTATACAGATGGCAGTGTAGATATTTCCATGTTTATAGAGATGGAGGTGTAGATATTTCCATGTTTATAGATATAGCTCTGTAGATATTTCCATGTTTGTACAGATAGCGATGTAGATATTTCCATGTTTATAGAAATGGCTGTGTAGATATTTCCATGTTTATACAGCTGACTGTGCAGGTATTTCCATGTTTATACAGATGGCAGTGTAGATATTTCCAAGTTTATAGAGAGAGTCAAGTAGATATTTCAATGTTTATACAGATAGCGGAGTAGACATTTCCATGTTTGTAAATATAGTGGTGTAGATATTTCCATATTTATACAGATAGAAGTGTAGATATTTCCATGTTTATACAGATGACTGTGTAGATATTTCCATGTTTTTACAGATGGCGGTGTAGATATTTCCATGTTTATACAGATAGCGGTGTGGCTATTTCCACGTTTATAGAGATAGCGGTGTAGATATTTCCATGGTTATACAAATGGCTGTGTAGATATTTCCATGTGTATACAGATGGCTGTGTAGATATTTCCATGTTTATACAGATGGAGTTGTAGATATTTCCATGTTCATTAGGATGACTGTGTAGATATTTCCATGTTTTTACAGATCGCGGTGTAAATATTTCCATGTTTATACAGATTGGGGAGTGCCTATTTCCATGTTTATACAGATAGCGATGTAGATATTTCCATGTTTATACAGATGGCAGTGTAGATATTTCCATGTTTATCCACATAGTGGTGTAGATATTTCCATGTTTATGCAGATGACTGTGTAGTTATATCTATGTTTATACAGATGGCGGTGTAGACATTTCAATGTTTATAGAGATAGCCGTGTAGATATTTCCATATTTATACAGATGGCGGTGTGGCTATTTCCAAGTTTATACAGATGGCGTTGAAGATATTTCCATGTTTATACAGATAGAGATGTAAATATTTCCATGTTTATACAGATAGCGGTGTAGCTATTTCCATGTTTATACAGATAGCGACGTATATATTTCCATGTTTATAGAGATGACTGTGTAGGTATTTCCAAGTTTATACAGACGGCGGTGTAGATACTTCCATGTTTATAGAGATAGCCATGTAGATATTTCCATGTTTATACAGATAGCGGTGTAGCCTTTTCCAAGTTTATAGAGATAGCGATGTAGATATTTCCATGTTTATACAGATAGCGTTGTAGGTATTTCCATGTTTACAGAGATAGCGGTGGAGATATTTCCATGTTTATACAGATAGCAATGCAGATATTTCCAAGATTATGCAGATAGCGGTGGAGATATTTCCATGTTTATGCAGATAGCAGTGTGGCTATTTCCATGTTTATACAGATGGCAGTGTAGATATTTCCATGTTTATACAGATGGAGTTGTAGATATTTCCATGTTCATAAGGATGAGTGTGTAGATATTTCCATGTTTTTACTGATGGCGGTGTAGATATTTCCATGTTTATACAGATAGCGGTGTGCCTATTTCTATGTATATACAGATAACGATGTAGATATTTCCATGTTTATAGAGATGGCTGTGTAGATATTTCCATGTTCATAGAGATGGCTGTGTAGATATTTCTATGTTTATACAGATGGCAGTATAGATATTTCCATGTTTATAAAGATAGTGGTGTAGATATTCCCATGTTTATGCAGATGACTGTGTAGGTATTTCTATGTCTATACAGATGGCGGTGTAGATATTTCCATGTTTATAGAGATAGCCATGTAGACACTTCCATGTTTATACAGATAGCAGTGTAGACATTTCCCTGTTTATAGAGATAGCAGTGTAGATATTTCCATATTTACACAGACTGCGGTGTAGATATTTCCATGTTTATACAGATAGCGGTGTTGTTATTTCCATATTTATACAGATGACTGTATATATATTTCCATGTTTATACAGATGGCAATGTAGATATTTCCATGTTTATAGATGTAGCGGTGTGGATACTTCCAAGATTATACAGATGGCGGTGTTGATATTTCCATGTTGATACACATGGCGGTGTAGATATTTAGATGTTTATGCAGATTGCGATGTAGATATTCCCATGTTTACAGAGATAGCGGTGTAGATATTTCCATGTTTTTCCAGAAAGCGGTGCAGATATTTCCATGTTTATAAAGATGACTCTGTATTTCCACGTTTATATAGATGGCGGTGTAGGTATTTCCATGTTTATAGAGATAGCGGTGCAGATATTTCCATGTTTAAACAGATAGCGGTGTAGATGTTTCCATGCTTATACAGATAGCGGTGCAGATATTTCCATGTTTATACCGATCGCGGTGTAGATATTTCCGTGGTTATACAGCTCGCAATGTAGATATTTCCATCTTTATAGAGATGGCAGTGTAGATATTTCCATGTTTATACAGATAGCGTTGTAGATACTTCCATGTTTACACAAACGGCGGTGTAGATAGTTCCATGTTTATGGAGATGGTGGTGTATATGTTTTAATGTTTATACAGGTGGCGGTGTAGATATTTCCATGTTTATAGAGATTGCGTTGTACATATTTCCATGTTTATAGAGATAGCGGTGTAGGTATTTCCATGTCTATGGAGATAGCGGTGTGGATGTTTCCATGTTTATACTGTTGGCTGTGATGGTATTTCCATGTGTATACAGATGGCAGTGTAGATATTTCCATTTTTACAGAGATCGTGGTGTAGATATTTCCATGTTTATACAGATGACTGTGTAGTTATTTCCATGTTGATACAGACGCTGGTGTAGATATTTTCTTGTTTATAAAGATAGCGTAGTAGATATTTCTTTGTTTACACAGATAGCGGTGCGGGTATTTCCATGTTTATAGAGATAGAGGTGTAGATATTACCATATTTGCACAGATTGCGATGTAGAAATTTCCATCTTTACACAGATAGCGTTGTAGATATTTCCATGTTTACAGAGATAGCGGTGGAGATATTTCCATGTTTATACAGATAGCAATGCAGATATTTCCAAGATTATGCAGATAGCGGTGGAGATATTTCCATGTTTATGCAGATAGCAGTGTGGCTATTTCCATGTTTATACAGATGGCAGTGTAGATATTTCCATGTTTATACAGATGGAGTTGTAGATATTTCCATGTTCATAAGGATGAGTGTGTAGATATTTCCATGTTTTTACTGATGGCGGTGTAGATATTTCCATGTTTATACAGATAGCGGTGTGCCTATTTCTATGTATATACAGATAACGATGTAGATATTTCCATGTTTATAGAGATGGCTGTGTAGATATTTCCATGTTTATAGAGATGACTGTGTAGATATTTCTATGTTTATACAGATGGCAGTATAGATATTTCCATGTTTATAAAGATAGTGGTGTAGATATTCCCATGTTTATGCAGATGACTGTGTAGGTATTTCTATGTCTATACAGATGGCGGTGTAGATATTTCCATGTTTATAGAGATAGCCATGTAGATACTTCCATGTTTATACAGATAGCAGTGTAGACATTTCCCTGTTTATAGAGATAGCAGTGTAGATATTTCCATTTTTACACAGACTGCGGTGTAGATATTTCCATGTTTATACAGATAGCGGTGTTGTTATTTCCATATTTATACAGATGACTGTATATATATTTCCATGTTTATACAGATGGCAATGTAGATATTTCCATGTTTATAGATGTAGCGGTGTGGATACTTCCAAGATTATACAGATGGCGGTGTTGATATTTCCATGTTGATACACATGGCGGTGTAGATATTTAGATGTTTATGCAGATTGCGATGTAGATATTCCCATGTTTACAGAGATAGCGGTGTAGATATTTCCATGTTTTTCCAGAAAGCGGTGCAGATATTTCCATGTTTATACAGATGACTGTGTATTTCCACGTTTATATAGATGGCGGTGTAGGTATTTCCATGTTTATAGAGATAGCGGTGCAGATATTTCCATGTTTAAACAGATAGCGGTGTAGATGTTTCCATGCTTATACAGATAGCGGTGCAGATATTTCCATGTTTATACCGATCGCGGTGTAGATATTTCCGTGGTTATACAGCTCGCAATGTAGATATTTCCATCTTTATAGAGATGGCAGTGTAGATATTTCCATGTTTATACAGATAGCGTTGTAGATACTTCCATGTTTACACAAACGGCGGTGTAGATAGTTCCATGTTTATGGAGATGGTGGTGTATATGTTTTCATGTTTATACAGGTGGCGGTGTAGATATTTCCATGTTTATAGAGATTGCGGTGTACATATTTCCATGTTTATAGAGATAGCGGTGTAGGTATTTCCATGTCTATGGAGATAGCGGTGTGGATGTTTCCATGTTTATACTGTTGGCTGTGATGGTATTTCCATGTGTATACAGATGGCAGTGTACATATTTCCATTTTTACAGAGATCGTGGTGTAGATATTTCCATGTTTATACAGATGACTGTGTAGTTATTTCCATGTTGATACAGACGGTGGTGTAGATATTTTCATGTTTATAAAGATAGCGTAGTAGATATTTCTTTGTTTACACAGAAAGCGGTGCGGGTATTTCCATGTTTATAGAGATAGAGGTGTAGATATTTCCATATTTGCACAGATTGCGATGTAGAAATTTCAATCTTTACACAGATAGCGTTGTAGATATTTCCATGTTTACACAGATAGCTGTGTAGATGTTTCCATGTTTACACAGATAGCATTGTAGATATTTGCATGTTTACACAGATAGCGTTGTAGATATTTGCATGTTTATACAGATAGCGTTGTAGATATTTCCATGTTTATACTCACGGAGGTGTAGATATTTCCATGTTTATACAGATGACTGTGTAGATATTTCCAGGTTTTTAGAGATGGCGTTGTAGATATTTCCATGTTTATACAGATGGCGGTGTGGTTACTTCCATAATTATACAGATGGCGTTGTAGATATTTCCATGTTTATACAGATGGCATTATAGATATTTGCATGTTAATGCAGATGGCAGGGTAGATATTTCCAAGTTGATAGAGATAGCAGTGTAGATATTTCCATGTTTATACAGATAGCGGTGTAGATGTTTCCATGTGCAAGCAGTTCGCAGTGTAGATATTTCCATGTTTATACAGATGGCGGTGTAGATATTTCCATGTTTATACAGATAGCGGTGTTGATAGTTCCCTGTTTATAGTGATAGCGGTGTAGATATTTCCATATTTATACAGACAGCGGTGTATATATTTCCATGTTTATACTGATGGCTGTGTAGCTATTTCCATGTTTATACAGATGGCGGTGTAGATATTTAGATTTTTATGCAGATGGCTATGTAGATATTTCCATGTTGATAGAGATAGCCCTGTAGATATTTTCATATTTATACAGAAAGCGGTGTAGATATTTCCATGTTTATACAGATGACTGTGTAGATATTTCCACGTTTATAGAGATGGCGGTCCACATATTTCCATGTTTATACAGATCGCGGTGTAGGTGTTTCCATGTTTTTAGAGATAGCGGTGTAGATATTTCCATGTGTATAGAGATTGCGGTGTAGATATTTCCATATTTATAAAGAGAGCAGTGTAGATATTTCCGTGTTTATACAGATATGGGCGTAGATATTTCCATGTTTATACAGATGGCTGTGTAGATATTTCCATGTTTATGTAGATGGCAGTGTAGATATTTCCATGTTTATACAGATGACTGTGTAGATATTTAAAAGTTTATACAGATGGCGTTGTAGGTATTTCCATCTTTATAGAGATAGCGGTGTAGATAATTCCACGTTGATAAAGATAGCGGTGTAGATATTTCCATGTTTATTGAGATAGCGGTGAAGATATTTCAATCTTTATACAGATAGCGGTGTAGATATTTCCATGTTTACAGATACCGGTGTTGTTTTTTCCATGCTTATACAGATAGCAGTGTAGATATTTCCATGTGTATACAGCTCGCGGTGAAGATATTTACATCTTTATACAGATGGCAGTGTAGATATTTCCATGTTTATTCAGATAGCGGTGTAGATATTTCCATTTTTACACAGATGGTTGTGTTGATATTTCCATGTTTATACAGATGGCGCTCTACATAGCTCCATGTATATGGAGATGGCAGTGTAGAAATTTTCATGTTTATAGAGATGGCAGCGTAGATATTTCCATGTTTACAGAGATAGTGGTGTAGATATTTCCATGTTTATAGAGATACCGATTTAGGTATTTCCATGTTTTTAGAGATAGTGGTGTACATATTTCCATGTATATATTGACGGCTGTGTAGATATTTACATGTATATACAGATGGCAGTGTAGATATTTTTAAGTTTGTATAGATGGTAGTGTAGATATTTCCATGTTTATACCGATGACTGTGGATATTTCCATGTTTTTACAGATGGCGGAGTAGATATTTCCAGGTTTATACAGATAGCGCTGTACTTCCTTGTTTATACAAATAGCGGTGTAGATATTTCCATATTTATACAGATGGCGGTGTGGCTATTTCCAAGTTTATACAGATGGCGTTGAAGATATTTCCATGTTTATACAGATAGAGATGTAAATATTAACATGTTTATACTGATAGCGGTGTAGATATTTCCATGTTTATACAGATAGTGGTGTAGATATTTCCATGCTTATACAGATAGCGGTCTAGATATTTCCATGTTTATACAGATAGCGCTGGAGATATTTCCACGTTTATACTGATAGCGGTGGAGATATTTCCACGTTTATAGAGATGCCTGTGTAGATATCTCCATGTAAATACAGATCGCAGTGTAGATATTTCCATGTTTATAGAGACGAAGGTGCAGATATTTCCGTGTGTATACAGATGACTGTGTAGATATTTCCATGTTTTTACAGATGGCAGTGTAAATATTTCCATGTTTATACAGATAGCGGTGTAGCTATTTCCATGTTAATACAGATAGCGATGTATATATTTCCATGTTTATAGAGATGACTGTGTAGGTATTTCCAAGTTTATACAGACGGCGGTGTAGATACTTCCATGTTTATAGAGATAGCCATGTAGATATTTCCATGTTTATACAGATAGCGGTGTAGGCTTTTCCAAGTTTATAGAGATAGCGATGTAGATATTTCCATGTTTATACAGATAGCGTTGTAGATATTTCCATGTTTACAGAGATAGCGGTGGAGATATTTCCATGTTTATACAGATAGCAATGCAGATATTTCCAAGATTATGCAGATAGCGGTGGAGATATTTCCATGTTTATGCAGATAGCAGTGTGGCTATTTCCATGTTTATACAGATGGCAGTGTAGATATTTCCATGTTTATACAGATGGAGTTGTAGATATTTCCATGTTCATAAGGATGAGTGTGTAGATATTTCCATGTTTTTACTGATGGCGGTGTAGATATTTCCATGTTTATACAGATAGCGGTGTGCCTATTTCTATGTATATACAGATAACGATGTAGATATTTCCATGTTTATAGAGATGGCTGTGTAGATATTTCCATGTTTATAGAGATGGCTGTGTAGATATTTCTATGTTTATACAGATGGCAGTATAGATATTTCCATGTTTATAAAGATAGTGGTGTAGATATTCCCATGTTTATGCAGATGACTGTGTAGGTATTTCTATGTCTATACAGATGGCGGTGTAGATATTTCCATGTTTATAGAGATAGCCATGTAGATACTTCCATGTTTATACAGATAGCAGTGTAGACATTTCCCTGTTTATAGAGATAGCAGTGTAGATATTTCCATTTTTACACAGACTGCGGTGTAGATATTTCCATGTTTATACAGATAGCGGTGTTGTTATTTCCATATTTATACAGATGATTGTATATATATTTCCATGTTTATACAGATGGCAATGTAGATATTTCCATGTTTATAGATGTAGCGGTGTGGATACTTCCAAGATTATACAGATGGCGGTGTTGATATTTCCATGTTGATACACATGGCGGTGTAGATATTTAGATGTTTATGCAGATTGCGATGTAGATATTCCCATGTTTACAGAGATAGCGGTGTAGATATTTCCATGTTTTTCCAGAAAGCGGTGCAGATATTTCCATGTTTATACAGATGACTGTGTATTTCCACGTTTATATAGATGGCGGTGTAGGTATTTCCATGTTTATAGAGATAGCGGTGCAGATATTTCCATGTTTAAACAGATAGCGGTGTAGATGTTTCCATGCTTATACAGATAGCGGTGCAGATATTTCCATGTTTATACCGATCGCGGTGTAGATATTTCTGTGGTTATACAGCTCGCAATGTAGATATTTCCATCTTTATAGAGATGGCAGTGTAGATATTTCCATGTTTATACAGATAGCGTTGTAGATACTTCCATGTTTACACAAACGGCGGTGTAGATAGTTCCATGTTTATGGAGATGGTGGTGTATATGTTTTCATGTTTATACAGGTGGCGGTGTAGATATTTCCATGTTTATAGAGATTGCAGTGTACATATTTCCATGTTTATAGAGATAGCGGTGTAGGTATTTCCATGTCTATGGAGATAGCGGTGTGGATGTTTCCATGTTTATACTGATGGCTGTGATGATATTTCCATGTGTATACAGATGGCAGTGTAGATATTTCCATTTTTACAGAGATCGTGGTGTAGATATTTCCATGTTTATACAGATGACTGTGTAGTTATTTCCATGTTGATACAGACGGTGGTGTAGATATTTTCATGTTTATAGAGATAGCGTAGTAGATATTTCTTTGTTTACACAGATAGCGGTGCGGGTATTTCCATGTTTATAGAGATAGAGGTGTAGATATTTCCATATTTGCACAGATTGCGATGTAGAAATTTCCATCTTTACACAGATAGCGTTGTAGATATTTCCATGTTTACACAGATAGCTGTGTAGATGTTTCCATGTTTACACAGATAGCGTTGTAGATATTTGCATGTTTACACAGATAGCGTTGTAGATATTTGCATGTTTATACAGATAGCGTTGTAGATATTTCCATGTTTATACTCACGGAGGTGTAGATATTTCCATGTTTATACAGATGACTGTGTAGATATTTCCAGGTTTTTAGAGATGGCGTTGTAGATATTTCCATGTTTATACAGATGGCGGTGTGGTTACTTCCATAATTATACAGATGGCGTTGTAGATATTTCCATGTTTATACAGATGGCATTGTAGATATTTGCATGTTAATGCAGATCGCAGGGTAGATATTTCCAAGTTGATAGAGATAGCAGTGTAGATATTTCCATGTTTATACAGATAGCGGTGTAGATGTTTCCATGTGCAAGCAGTTCGCAGTGTAGATATTTCCATGTTTATACAGATGGCGGTGTAGATATTTCCATGTTTATACAGATAGCGGTGTTGATAGTTCCCTGTTTATAGTGATAGCGGTGTAGATATTTCCATATTTATACTGACAGCGGTGTATATATTTCCATGTTTATACTGATGGCTGTGTAGCTATTTCCATGTTTATACAGATGGCGGTGTAGATATTTAGATTTTTATGCAGATGGCTATGTAGATATTTCCATGTTGATAGAGATAGCCCTGTAGATATTTTCATATTTATACAGAAAGCGGTGTAGATATTTCCATGTTTATACAGATGACTGTGTAGATATTTCCACGTTTATAGAGATGGCGGTCCACATATTTCCATGTTTATACAGATCGCGGTGTAGGTGTTTCCATGTTTTTAGAGATAGCGGTGTAGGTATTTCCATGTGTATAGAGATTGCGGTGTAGATATATCCATATTTATAAAGAGAGCGGTGTAGATATTTCCGTGTTTATACAGATATGGGCGTAGATATTTCCATGTTTATACATATGGCTGTGTAGATATTTCCATGTTTATGTAGATGGCAGTGTATATATTTCCATGTTTATACAGATGACTGTGTAGATATTTAAAAGTTTATACAGATGGCGTTGTAGGTATTTCCATCTTTATAGAGATAGCGGTGTAGATAATTCCACGTTGATAAAGATAGCGGTGTAGATATTTCCATGTTTATTGAGATAGCGGTGAAGATATTTCAATCTTTATACAGATAGCGGTGTAGATATTTCCATGTTTACAGATACCGGTGTTGTTTTTTCCATGCTTATACAGATAGCAGTGTAGATATTTCCATGTGTATACAGCTCGCGGTGAAGATATTTACATCTTTATACAGATGGCAGTGTAGATATTTCCATGTTTATTCAGATAGCGGTGTAGATATTTCCATTTTTACACAGATGGTTCTGTTGATATTTCCATGTTTATACAGATGGCGCTCTACATAGCTCCATGTATATGGAGATGGCAGTGTAGAAATTTTCATGTTTATAGAGATGGCAGCGTAGATATTTCCATGTTTACAGAGATAGTGGTGTAGATATTTCCATGTTTATAGAGATACCGATTTAGGTATTTCCATGTTTTTAGAGATAGTGGTGTACATATTTCCATGTATATATTGATGACTGTGTAGATATTTACATGTATATACAGATGGCAGTGTAGATATTTTTAAGTTTGTATAGATGGTAGTGTAGATATTTCCATGTTTATACCGATGACTGTGGATATTTCCATGTTTTTACAGATGGCGGAGTAGATATTTCCAGGTTTATACAGATAGCGCTGTACTTCCATGTTTATACAAATAGCGGTGTAGATATTTCCATGTTTATAGAGATAGCGGTGTAGATATTTCCATATTTATACAGACAGTGGTGTAGATATTTCCATGTTTATAAAGATATGGGTGTACATATTTCCATGTTTATACAGATGACTGTGTAGATATTTCCATGTTTATACTGATAGCGGTGTAGATATTTCCATGGTTATACAAACAGTGGTGTTGTTATTTCCATGCTTAAACAGATAGCGGTGTAGATATTTCCATGTTTATACAGATAGCGTTGTAGCTATTTCCATGTGTATAGAGATAGCGGTGTAGATATTTCCATGTTTATACAGTTGGCTTTGAAAGTATTTCCATGTATATACCGATGACAGTGTAGATATTTGCATGTTTATAGAAAAGGAGGTGCAGATATTTCCATGTTTATACAGATGACTGTGTAGATATTACCATGTTTATACAGATGGCGGTGTAGATATTTCCGTGTTTATACAGATAGCGGTGTGGGTAATTCCATGTTTATACAGATAGCGATGTAGATATTTCCATGTTTATAGAAATGGCTGTGTAGATATTTCCATGTTTATACAGATGGCAGTGTAGATATTTCTATGTTTATACAGATAGAGGTGTAGATATTTCCATATTTATACAGATAGCGGTGTAGATATTTCCATGTTTATTCAGATGGCAGTGTAGATATTTCCATGCTTATACAGATAGCGATGTAGATATTTCCATGTTTATACAGATAGCGGTGGAGATATTTCCATGTTTATACAGATAGTGGTGTAGATATTTCCATGTTTATACAGATAGCGCTGTACATATTTCCATGTTTATACAGATATCAGTGGAGATATTTCCATGTTTATGCAGATAGCGGTGGAGATATTTCCATGTTTATAGAGATGGCAGTGTAGATATTTCCAAGTTTATACAGATGGCGGTGTAGATATTTCCATGTTTATACAGATAGCGACATACATATTTCCATGTTGATACAGATAGCGGTATAGGTATTTCCATGTTTATAGAGATGGCGGTGTAGATATTTCCATGTTTATAGAGATAGCCGTGTAGATATATCCATATTTATACAGGTAGCCGTGTAGACATTTCCATGTGTATAGGGATAGTTGTGTAGATATTTCCATATTTATTCAGATAGCAGTGTAGAAGTTTCCATGTTGATACAGATAGCGGTGTAGATATTTCCATGTTTATACAGAGAGCGTAGGATTTATTTCCATGTTTATACAGATACAGGTGTAGATATTTCGAAGTTTATAGAGATAGCGGTGTAGATATTTCCATGTTTATACAGATGGCTTTGTAGGTATTTCCATCTGTATACAGATGACAGGATAGATATTTCCATGTTTATACAGATGACTGTGTAGATATTTCCATGTTTATACAGATGGCGGTGTAGATATTTCCGTGTTTTAACAGATGGCCGTGTAGATATTTCCGTGTTTATACTGTGAGCATTGTGGCTATTTCCATGTTTATACAGAGAGCGACGTAGATATTTTCATGTTTATAGAGATGGATGTGTAGTTATTTCCATGTTTATACAGATGGCTTTGTAGGTATTTCCATCTTCATATAGATGACTGTGTGGATATTCCATGTTTTTACAGATGGCGGTGTAGATATTTCCATATTTATACAGATGGTAGTGTAGATATTTCCATGTTTATACAGAGGGTGGAATATATACTTCCATGTTTATACACATGTCTGTGTAGGTATTTCCATGTTTATACAGATGGCGGTGTAGATATTTCCAAGTTTATGGAGATAGCGGTGTAGATATTTCCATATTTATACAGATAGCAATGTAGATACTTACAAGTTTATACAGATAGCGGTCTAGATATTTACATGCTTATACAGATAGCGGTGTAGATATTTCCATGTTTATACAGATAGTGGTGTAGGTATTTCACTGTTTATAGTGATAGCGCTGAAGATATTTCCATATTTATACAGATAGCGGTGTAGATATTTCCAAGTTTACATAGATAGCGGTGTAGATATTTCCATGTGTATAAAGATGTCAGTGTAGAAATTTCCATGTTTATTCAGATGGAGGTGTAGATATTTCCATGTTTATATAGAAGACTGTGTAGATATTTCCATGTTTTTACAGATGGCGGTGTAATTATTTCCATGTTTATACAGATAACAGTGTGGCTATTTCCATGTTTATACAGATAGTGATGTAGATATTTCCATGTTTATAGAGATGGCTGTGTAGATATTTCCATGTTTATACAGATGACTGTGTAGGTATTTCCATGTTTATACAGATGTTGGTGTAGGTATTTCCATGTTTATAGAGAGAGCGATATAGATATTTCCTTGATTACACCGATAGCGGTGTAGACATTTCCATATTAATAGAGATAGCGGTGTAGATATTTCCATGTTTATACGGATGACTGTGTAGGTATTTTCATGTCTATACAGGTAGTGGTGTAGATATTTCCATGTTTATACAGATGACTGTGTAGGTATTTCCATGTTTATACAGATTGCAGTGTAGATATTTCCATGATTATAGAGACAGCCATGTAGATATTTCCATGTTTATTCAGATAGCAGTGTAGACATTTCCAAGTTTTAGAGATAGAGGTGTAGATATTTCCAAGTTTATACAGATAGCGGTGTAGATATTTCCATGTTTACACAGATAGCGGTGTAGATATTTCCATGTTTATACAGATAGCGTTGTAGATATTTCCAAGTTTATACAGATAGCGGTTTAGATATTTCCATGTTTAGCAGATCGCTGTGTAGATATTTCCAGCTGTATACAGATGGCAGTGTAGATATTTCCATGTTTATACAGATGAAAATCTAAATATTTCCATGTTTATATAGATGGCTGTCTAGATATTTCCATGTTATTACAGATGGCGTTGTAGATATTTCCATGTTTATACAGATAGCGGTGGAGATCTTTCCACGTTTATACAGATGGTCATGGAGATATTTCCCTGTTTATACAGATGGCGGTGTAGATGTTTCTAAGTTTATACAGATAGCGGTGTAGATATTTCCATGTTTATACCGATAGTGATGTAGATATTTGCATGTTTACACAGGTAGAGTTGTAGATATTTCCATGTTTATACAGATCGCGGTGTAGATATTTCCACGTTTATGCAGACGGCGGTGTAGATATTTCCATGTTTATAGAGATTGCGGTGTAGATATTTCTATGTTTATAGAGATAGCGGTGCAGATAATTCCATGTTTATAGTGATGGTGGTGTAGGTATTTCCATGTTTATAAAGATAGTGGAGTAGATATTTCCATGTTTATTCAGATAGCGGTGTAGATATTTCCATCTTTAAGCAGATAGTGGTGTAGATATTTCCATGTTTATACAGATAGCGGTGAAGATGTTTCCATGTTTATACAGATAGCGGTGTAGATATATCCATGTTTATACAGATCGTGGTGTAGATATTTCCATGTTTATACAGACAGCGGTGTAGATATTTCCATGTTTATATAGATAGCGAAGTAGATATTTCCATATTTACAGAGATAGATGTGTAGATATTTCCATATTTCCACAGATTGCGGTGTAGATATATCCACGGTTATACAGATAGTGGTGTAGGTATTTCCATGTTTACACAAATAACGGTGTAGATATTTCCATCTTTATACAGATGACTTTGTAGATATTTCCATGTTTAGACAGATGGCGGTGTAGATATTTCCATGTTTATACAGATAGCGGTGTAGATATTTCCAACTTTATACAGATAGTGGTGTAGATATTTCCATGTATATAGAGATAGCGGTGCAGACATTTCCATGTTTATACAGAGAGCGATGCAGATATATCCAGGTTTATACAGATAGCGGTGTAGATATTTCCATCTTTATAAAGTTAGTGGGGTAGATATTTACATGTTTATACAGACAGCGCTGTTCATATTTCCATGAGTATGCAGATAGCGGTGAAGATATTTCCATGTTTATACAGATAGCGGTGGAGATATTTCCATGTTTATACAGATGTCCGTGTAGATATTTCCAAGTTTATACAAATCGTGGTGTATATATTTCGATGTTTATTCAGAAAGCGGTGTAGAGATTTCCATGTTTATACCGATAGCGCTATAGGTATTTCCATGTTTATAGAGATAGCGGTGTAGATAATTCCATGTTTATCCAGATGGCTGTGTAGATATTTCCATGTGTATTCGGATGGCAGTGTAGATATTTCCATGTGTATACAGGTGGAGGTGTAGATATTTCCATGTTTATACAGATGACTGTGAAGATATTTCCATCTTTTTACAGATGGTGGTGTAGATATTTCCATGTTTATAGATATTGCTGTGTAGATATTTGCATGTTTATACAGATGGCAGTGTAGATATTTCCATGTTTATACAAATAGTGTTATAGATATTTCCATGTTTATACAGATGGCTGTGTATGTATTTCCATGTTTACACAGATGGCGGTGTAGATGTTTCCATGTGTATTCGGATGGCAGTGTAGATATTTCCATGTGTATACAGGTGGAGGAGTAGATATTTCCATGTTTATACCGATGACTGTGAAGATATTTCCATGTTTTTACAGATGGTGGTGTAGATATTTCCATGTTTATAGATATTGCTGTGTAGATATTTGCATGTTTATACAGATGGCTGTGTAGATATTTCCATGTATATACAGATAGCGGTGTGGATATTTCCATGTTTATACAGACAGTGGTGTAGATATTACCATGTTTACAGAGATAGCGGTTTAGATATTTCCCTCTTTGCACAGATTGCGGTGTAGATACTTCCATCTTTACAAATATATCGGTGTAGATATTTCCATGTTTACACAGATTGCGGTGTAGATATTTCCATGTTTACACAGATAGTGGTGAAGATATTTCCATGTTTATACAGATAACTGTGTTGCTATTTCCATGTTTATACAGAAGACAGTGTAGATATTTCAATGTTTATACAGATGGCGGTGTAGATATTTTCATGTTTATTCAGATGGCGGTGTCGATATTTCCATTTTTATACAGATCGTGGTGTATATGTTTCCATGTTTATACAGATAGCGGCGTAGATATTTCCATGTTTACACAGATAGTGTTGTAGATATTTCCATCTTTATACAGACAGCTGTGTAGATATTTCCATGTTTATACAGATAGCGGTATAGATGTTTCCATGTTGATACATATAGCAGTGGAGATATTTCCATGTTTATACAGATCTTGGTGTAGATATTTCCACGTTTATGGAGATAGCGGTGTAGATACTTCCATATTTATACAGATAGCGGTGTAGATATTTCCATGTTTATTCAGATGGCAGTGTATATATTTCCATGTTTATAGAGATGGTGTAGATATTTCCATGTTTATACTGACATTTGTGTAGATATTTCAATGTTTATACAGATAGTGGTGTAGATATTTCCATGTTTATACAGATTATGGTGTAGATATCTACATGTTTACAGAGATGGCAGTGTAGATAATTCCAAATTTGCACAGATTGCGGTGTAGATATTTACATCTTTACACAGATAGCGGTGTACATGTTTCCATGTTTACACAGATAGCTGTGCAGATATTTCCATGTTTACACAGATAGCATTGTAGATATTTCCATGTTTATACAGATAGCGGTGGAGATCTTTCCACGTTTATACAGATTGTCATGGAGATATTTCCCTGTTTATACAGATGGCGGTGTAGATGTTTCTAAGTTTATACAGATAGCGGTGTAGATATTTCCATGTTTATACCGATAGTGATGTAGATATTTGCATGTTTACACAGGTAGAGTTGTAGATATTTCCATGTTTATACAGATCGCGGTGTAGATATTTCCACGTTTATGCAGACGGCGGTGTAGATATTTCCATGTTTATAGAGATTGCGGTGTAGATATTTCTATGTTTATAGAGATAGCGGTGTAGATAATTCCATGTTTATAGTGATGGTGGTGTAGGTATTTCCATGTTTATAAAGATAGTGGAGTAGATATTTCCATGTTTATTCAGATAGCGGTGTAGATATTTCCATCTTTAAGCAGATAGTGGTGTAGATATTTCCATGTTTATACAGATAGCGGTGAAGATGTTTCCATGTTTATACAGATAGCGGTGTAGATATATCCATGTTTATACAGATCGTGGTGTAGATATTTCCATGTTTATACAGACAGCGGTGTAGATATTTCCATGTTTATATAGATAGCGAAGTAGATATTTCCATATTTACAGAGATAGATGTGTAGATATTTCCATATTTCCACAGATTGCGGTGTAGATATTTCCACGTTTATACAGATAGTGGTGTAGGTATTTCCATGTTTACACAAATAACGGTGTAGATATTTCCATCTTTATACAGATGACTTTGTAGATATTTCCATGTTTAGACAGATGGCGGTGTAGATATTTCCATGTTTATACCGATAGCGGTGTAGATATTTCCAACTTTATACAGATAGTGGTGTAGATATTTCCATGTTTATAGAGATAGCGGTGTAGATATTTCCATGTTTATATAGATAGCGAAGTAGATATTTCCATATTTACAGAGATAGATGTGTAGATATTTCCATATTTCCACAGATTGCGGTGTAGATATTTCCACCTTTATACAGATAGCGGTGTAGATATTTCCATGTTTACACAAATAACTGTGTAGATATTTCCATCTTTATACAGATGACTTTGTAGTTATTTCCATATGTATACAGATGGCAGGGTAGATATTTCCATGTTTATACAGATTGCGGTGCAGATATTTCCATGTTTATACAGATTGTGGTGTGGATATTTCCGTGTTTATGCAGATAGTGGTGTAGATATTTCCATGTTTACAGAGATAGATGTGTAGATATTTCCATATTTGCACAGATTGCAGTGTAGATATTTCCATCCTCACAGAGATTGCGGTGTTCATAATTCCATGTTTACACAGACAGCTGTGTAGATATTTACATATTTACACAGATAGTGTTGAAGTTATTTCCATGTTTATAGTGATTGTGGTGTAGATATTTCCATGTTTACACAAATAACGGTGTAGATATTTCCATCTTTATTCAGATGACTTTGTAGACATTTCCATGTGTATACAGATGGCAGTGTAGGTATTTCCATGTTTATACAGATGGCAGTTTAGATATTTCCATATTTATAAAGATAGCGGTGTAGACATATCCATGTTTATAGAGAACGCGGTGTAGCTATTTCTATGTTCATACAGATAGCGTTGTGGATCTGTATATGGTGAAGATATTTCCATGTTTTTAGTGATAGCCATGTAGATATTTCCATGTATATACAGATAGCGGTGTTGACATTTCCATGTTTATAGAGATAGCGGTGTAGATATTTCCATATTTATACAGATAGCGGAGTAGACATTCCATGTTTATACAGATAGCAGTGTAGATATTTCCATGTTTATACAGAAAGCTGTGTAGATATATCCATATTTATACACACTGTGGTGTAGATATTTCCATGTTTATACAGAAAGCCGTGTAGATATTTCCCTGTTTATACAGATACTGGTGTACATATTTCCATGTTTACAGAGACAGAGTTGTAGATATTTCCATCTTCACACAGATTGCGGTGTACATATTTCCATGTTTACACAGACAGCTGTGTAGGTATTTCCATGTTTACAAAGATAGTGTTATAGATATTTCCATGTTTATAGAGATTGCAGTGTAGATATTTCCAGGTTTATATATATAGCGGTGTAGATATTTCCATGTTTATACAGATAGCGGTGGAGATATTTCCATGTTTATACAGATAGCGCTGTAGATATTTGCATGTTTATACAGATAGCGGTCTAGATATTTCCATGTTTATAGAGATAGCGGTGTAGATATTTCCATGTTTATACAGATAGCGGTGTAGATATTTCCATGTTTATACAGATAGCGGTGGAGATATTTTCAAGTTTATACAGATAGCGGTGGACGTATTTTCATGTTTATATAGATGGCGGTGTAGATATTTCCAAGTATATACAAATAGCGGTTTAGATATTTCCGTGTTTATACAGATAGCGGTGCAGGTATTTCCATGTTTATAGAGATAGCGGTGTAGATATTTCCATGTTTATACAGATGGCTGTGTAGATATTTCCATGTGTATACAGTGGCAGTGTAGATATTTCCATGTTTATACAGATGGGGGTGTAGATATTTCCATGTTTATACAGATGAATGTGTAGATATTTCCAAGTTTTTTACCGATGGCAGAGTAAATATTTCCATGTTACAGAGATAGCGGTGTGGATATTTCCATGTTTATACAGATAGCGATGTAGATATATCCATGTTTATAGAGATGGCTGTGTAGATATTTCCATGTTTATACAGATTGCAGTGTAGATATTTCCATGTTTATACAGATAGTGGGGTAGATATTTCTATGTTTATACAGATGATTGTGTAGGTACTTCCATGTTTATACATATGGCGGTGTAGATATTTCCATGTTTAGAGAGATAGCCATGAAGATATTTCCATGTTTATACAGACAGCATTGTAGGCATTTCCATGTTTATAGAGATAGCGGTGTAAATATTTCCATATTTATACAGATAGCGGTGTAGATATTTCCATGTTTATACAGGTAGCGGTGTAGATGTTTCAATGTTTATACAGATAGCGGTGGAGATATATCCATCTTTATACACATCGTGGTGTAGATATTTCCATGTTTATACAGATAGCGGTGTAGATATTTCCATGTATATACAGATAGCGGGTAGATATTTCCATATTTACAGAGATAGAGGTGTAGATATTTCCATATTTGTACAGATAGCGGTGTAGATATTTCCATGTTTATACAGATACTGGTGTAGATATTTCCATGTTTATACAGATAGCAGTGTAGATATTTCCCTGTTTATACAGATTGCGGTGTACATATTTCCATGTTTACACAGACAGCTGTGTAGGTATTTCCATGTTTACACAGATAGTGTTGTAGATATTTCCATGTTTATAGAGATTGCAGTGTAGATATTTCCAGGTTTATATATATAGCGGTGTAGATATTTCCATGTTAATATAGATAGCGGTGGAGTTATTTCCATGTTTATACAGATAGCGCTGTAGATATTTGCATGTTTATGCAGATAGCGGTGTAGATATTTCCATGTTTATACAGACAGCGGTGTAGATATTTCCATTTTTATAGAGATAGCGGTGGAGATATTTCCATATTTATACAGATAGCAATGTAGATATTTGAATGTTTATACAGATAGCGGTGTAGATATTTCCATGTTTATACAGATAGCAGTGTAGATATTTCCCAGTTTATAGAGATTGCGGTGTACATATTTCCATGTTTACACAGACAGCTGTGTAGGTATTTCCATGTTTACACAGATAATGTTGTAGATATTTCCATGTTTATAGAGATTGCAGTGTAGACATTTCCAGGTTTATATATAGAGCGGTGTAGATATTTCCATGCTTATACAGATAGCAGTGGAGATATTTCCATGTTTATAGAGATAGCGCTGTAGATATTTGCATGTTTATGCAGATAGCGGTGTAGATATTTCCATGTTTATACAGACAGCGGTGTAGATATTTCCATGTTTATAGAGATAGCGGTGGAGATTTTTCCATATTTTTACAGATAGTAATGTAGATGTTTGAATGTTTATACAGATAGCGGTCTAGATATTTCCATGTTTATACAGATAGGAGTGTAGATATTTCCCTGTTTATACAGATTGCGGTGTACATATTTCCATGTTTACACAGACAGCTGTGTAGGTATTTCCATGTTTACACAGATAGTGTTGTAGATATTTCCATGTTTATAGAGATTGCAGTATAGATATTTCCAGGTTTATATATATATCGGTGTAGATATTTCCATGTTTATACAGATAGCGGTGGAGATATTTCCATGTTTATACAGATAGCATTGTAGATATTTGCATGTTTATGCAGATAGCGCTGTAGATATTTCCATGTTTATACAGACAGCGGTGTAGTTATTTCCATGTTTATAGAGATAGCGGTGGAGATATTTCCATATTCATACAGATAGCAATGTAGATATTTGAATGTTTATACACATAGCGGTCTAGATATTTCCATGTTTATAGAGATAGCGGTGTAGATATTTCCATGTTTATACAGATAGTGGTGTAGATATTTCCATGTTTATACAGATAGCGGTGGAGATATTTTCAAGTTTATACAGATAGCGGTGGACGTATTTCCATGTTTATAGAGATGGCGGTGTAGATATTTCCAAGTACATACAGATAGCGATGTAGATATTTCCGTGTTTATACAGATAGCGGTGCAGGTATTTCCATGTTTATAGAGATAGCGGTGTAGATATTTCCATGTTTATACATTTGGCTTTGTAGATATTTCCATGTGTATACAGTGGCAGTGTAGATATATCCATGTTTATACAGATGGGGGTGTAGATATTTCCATGTTTATACAGATGAATGTGTAGATATTTCCAAGTTTTTTACAGATGGCGGAGTAAATATTTCCATGTTACACAGATAGCGGTGTGGATATTTCCATGTTTATACATATAGCGATGTAGATATATCCATGTTTATAGAGATGGCTGTGAAGATATTTCCATGTTTATACAGATTGCAGTGTAGATATTTCCATGTTTATACAGATGTTGGGGTAGATATTTCTATGTTTATACAGATGATTGTGTAGGTACTTCCATGTGTATACATATGGCGGTGTAGATATTTCCATGTTTAGAGAGATAGCCATGAAGATATTTCCATGTTTGTACAGACAGAAGTGTAGGCATTTCCATGTTTATAGAGATAGCTGTGTAGATACTTCCATATTTATACAGATAGCGGTGTAGCTATTTCCATGTTTATACAGATAGCGGTGTAGATGTTTCCATGTTTATACAGATAGTGGTGTAGATATATCCATCTTTATACTCATCGTGGTGTAGATATTTCCATGTTTATACAGATAGCGGTGTAGATATTTCCATGTTTATACAGATAGCGGGTAGATATTTCCATATTTACAGTGATAGAGGTGTAGATATTTCCATATTTGCACAGATAGCGGTGTAGATATTTCCATGTTTATACAGATAGCAGTGGAGATATTTCCATGTTTCTAGAGGTAGCGCTGTAGATATTTGCATGTTTATGCAGATAGCGGTGTAGATATTTCCATGTTTATAAAGACAGCGGTGTAGATATTTCCATGTTTGTAGAGATAGCGGTAGAGATATTTCCATATTTTTACAGATAGCAATGTAGATATTTGAATGTTTATACAGATAGCGGTCTAGATATTTCCATGTTTATACAGATAGCAGTGTAGATATTTCCCTGTTTATACAGATTGCGGTGTACATATTTCCATGTTTACACAGACAGCTGTGTAGGTATTTCCATGTTTACACAGATAGTGTTGTAGATATTTCCATGTTTATAGAGATTGCAGTGTAGATATTTCCAGGTTTATATATATAGCGGTGTAGATATTTCCATGTTTATACAGATAGCGGTGGAGATATTTCCATATTTATACAGTTAGCAATGTAGATATTTGAATGTTTATACAGATAGCGGTCTAGATATTTCCATGTTTATACAGATAGCGCTGTAGATATTTGCATGTTTATGCAGATAGCGGCGTAGATATTTCCATGTTTATACAGACAGCGGTGTAGATATTTCCATGTTTATAGAGATAGCGGTGGAGATATTTCCATATTTATACAGATAGCAATGTAGATATTTGAATGTTCATACAGATAGCGGTCTAGATATTTCCATGTTTATACAGATAGCGGTGTAGATATTTCCATGTTTATACAGATAGCGGTGTAGATATTTCCATGTTTATACAGTTAGCGGTGGAGATATTTTCAAGTTTATACAGATAGCGGTGGACTTATTTTCATGTTTATAGAGATGGCGGTGTAGATATTTCCAAGTATATACAGATAGCGGTGTAGATATTTCCGTGTTTATACAGATAGCGGTGCAGGTATTTCCATGTTTATAGAGATAGCGGTGTAGATATTTCCATGTTTATACAGATGGCTGTGTAGATATTTCCATGTGTATACAGTGGCAGTGTAGATATTTCCATGTTTATACAGATGGGGGTGTAGATATTTCCATGTTTATACAGATGAATGTGTAGATATTTCCAAGTTTTTTACAGATGGCGGAGTAAATATTTCCATGTTACACAGATAGCGGTGTGGATATTTCCATGTTTATACAGATAGCGATGTAGATATATCCATGTTCATAGAGATGGCTGTGTAGATATTTCCATGTTTATACAGATTGCAGTGTAGATATTTCCATGTTTATACAGATAGTGGGGTAGATATTTCTATGTTTATACAGATGATTGTGTAGGTACTTCCATGTTTATACATATGGCGGTGTAGATATTTCCATGTTTAGAGAGATAGCCATGAAGATATTTCCATGTTTATACAGACAGCAGTGTAGGCATTTCCATGTTTATAGAGATAGCGGTGTAGATATTTCCATATTTACACAGATAGCGGTGAAGATATTTCCATGTTTATACAGATAGCGGTGTAGATGTTTCCATGTTTATACAGATAGCGGTGTAGATATATCCATCTTTATACACATCGTGGTGTAGATATTTCCATGTTTATACAGATAGCGGTGTAGATATTTCCATGTTTATACAGATAGCGGGTAGATATTTCCATATTTACAGAGATAGAGGTGTATATATTTCCATATTTGCACAGATAGCGGTGTAGATATTTCCATGTTTATACAGATACTGGTGTAGATATTTCCATGTTTATACAGATAGCAGTGTAGATATTTCCCTGTTTATACAGATTGCGGTGTACATATTTCCATGTTTACACAGACAGCTGTGTAGGTATTTCCATGTTTACACAGATAGTGTTGTAGATATTTCCATGTTTATAGAGATTGCAGTGTAGATATTTCCAGGTTTATATATATAGCGGTGTAGATATTTCCATGTTTATACAGATAGCGGTGGAGATATTTCCATGTTTATACAGATAGCATTGTAGATATTTGCATGTTTATGCAGATAGCGCTTTAGATATTTCCATGTTTATACAGACAGCGGTGTAGTTATTTCCATGTTTATAGAGATAGCGGTGGAGATATTTCCATATTCATACAGATAGCAATGTAGATATTTGAATGTTTATACACATAGCGGTCTAGATATTTCCATGTTTATAGAGATAGCGGTGTAGATATTTCCATGTTTATACAGATAGTGGTGTAGATATTTCCATGTTTATACAGATAGCGGTGGAGATATTTTCAAGTTTATACAGATAGCGGTGGACGTATTTCCATGTTTATAGAGATGGCGGTGTAGATATTTCCAAGTACATACAGATAGCGATGTAGATATTTCCGTGTTTATACAGATAGCGGTGCAGGTATTTCCATGTTTATAGAGATAGCGGTGGAGATATTTCCATATTTATACAGATAGCAATGTAGATATTTGAATGTTTATACAGATAGCGGTCTAGATATTTCCATGTTTATACAGATAGCGCTGTAGATATTTGCATGTTTATGCAGATAGCGGCGTAGATATTTCCATGTTTATACAGACAGCGGTGTAGATATTTCCATGTTTATAGAGATAGCGGTGGAGATATTTCCATATTTATACAGATAGCAATGTAGATATTTGAATGTTCATACAGATAGCGGTCTAGATATTTCCATGTTTATACAGATAGCGGTGTAGATATTTCCATGTTTATACAGATAGCGGTGTAGATATTTCCATGTTTATACAGTTAGCGGTGGAGATATTTTCAAGTTTATACAGATAGCGGTGGACTTATTTTCATGTTTATAGAGATGGCGGTGTAGATATTTCCAAGTATATACAGATAGCGGTGTAGATATTTCCGTGTTTATACAGATAGCGGTGCAGGTATTTCCATGTTTATAGAGATAGCGGTGTAGATATTTCCATGTTTATACAGATGGCTGTGTAGATATTTCCATGTGTATACAGTGGCAGTGTAGATATTTCCATGTTTATACAGATGGGGGTGTAGATATTTCCATGTTTATACAGATGAATGTGTAGATATTTCCAAGTTTTTTACAGATGGCGGAGTAAATATTTCCATGTTACACAGATAGCGGTGTGGATATTTCCATGTTTATACAGATAGCGATGTAGATATATCCATGTTCATAGAGATGGCTGTGTAGATATTTCCATGTTTATACAGATTGCAGTGTAGATATTTCCATGTTTATACAGATAGTGGGGTAGATATTTCTATGTTTATACAGATGATTGTGTAGGTACTTCCATGTTTATACATATGGCGGTGTAGATATTTCCATGTTTAGAGAGATAGCCATGAAGATATTTCCATGTTTATACAGACAGCAGTGTAGGCATTTCCATGTTTATAGAGATAGCGGTGTAGATATTTCCATATTTACACAGATAGCGGTGAAGATATTTCCATGTTTATACAGATAGCGGTGTAGATGTTTCCATGTTTATACAGATAGCGGTGTAGATATATCCATCTTTATACACATCGTGGTGTAGATATTTCCATGTTTATACAGATAGCGGTGTAGATATTTCCATGTTTATACAGATAGCGGGTAGATATTTCCATATTTACAGAGATAGAGGTGTATATATTTCCATATTTGCACAGATAGCGGTGTAGATATTTCCATGTTTATACAGATACTGGTGTAGATATTTCCATGTTTATACAGATAGCAGTGTAGATATTTCCCTGTTTATACAGATTGCGGTGTACATATTTCCATGTTTACACAGACAGCTGTGTAGGTATTTCCATGTTTACACAGATAGTGTTGTAGATATTTCCATGTTTATAGAGATTGCAGTGTAGATATTTCCAGGTTTATATATATAGCGGTGTAGATATTTCCATGTTTATACAGATAGCGGTGGAGATATTTCCATGTTTATACAGATAGCATTGTAGATATTTGCATGTTTATGCAGATAGCGCTTTAGATATTTCCATGTTTATACAGACAGCGGTGTAGTTATTTCCATGTTTATAGAGATAGCGGTGGAGATATTTCCATATTCATACAGATAGCAATGTAGATATTTGAATGTTTATACACATAGCGGTCTAGATATTTCCATGTTTATAGAGATAGCGGTGTAGATATTTCCATGTTTATACAGATAGTGGTGTAGATATTTCCATGTTTATACAGATAGCGGTGGAGATATTTTCAAGTTTATACAGATAGCGGTGGACGTATTTCCATGTTTATAGAGATGGCGGTGTAGATATTTCCAAGTACATACAGATAGCGATGTAGATATTTCCGTGTTTATACAGATAGCGGTGCAGGTATTTCCATGTTTATAGAGATAGCGGTGGAGATATTTCCATATTTATACAGATAGCAATGTAGATATTTGAATGTTTATACAGATAGCGGTCTAGATATTTCCATGTTTATACAGATAGCGCTGTAGATATTTGCATGTTTATGCAGATAGCGGCGTAGATATTTCCATGTTTATACAGACAGCGGTGTAGATATTTCCATGTTTATAGAGATAGCGGTGGAGATATTTCCATATTTATACAGATAGCAATGTAGATATTTGAATGTTCATACAGATAGCGGTCTAGATATTTCCATGTTTATACAGATAGCGGTGTAGATATTTCCATGTTTATACAGATAGCGGTGTAGATATTTCCATGTTTATACAGTTAGCGGTGGAGATATTTTCAAGTTTATACAGATAGCGGTGGACTTATTTTCATGTTTATAGAGATGGCGGTGTAGATATTTCCAAGTATATACAGATAGCGGTGTAGATATTTCCGTGTTTATACAGATAGCGGTGCAGGTATTTCCATGTTTATAGAGATAGCGGTGTAGATATTTCCATGTTTATACAGATGGCTGTGTAGATATTTCCATGTGTATACAGTGGCAGTGTAGATATTTCCATGTTTATACAGATGGGGGTGTAGATATTTCCATGTTTATACAGATGAATGTGTAGATATTTCCAAGTTTTTTACAGATGGCGGAGTAAATATTTCCATGTTACACAGATAGCGGTGTGGATATTTCCATGTTTATACAGATAGCGATGTAGATATATCCATGTTCATAGAGATGGCTGTGTAGATATTTCCATGTTTATACAGATTGCAGTGTAGATATTTCCATGTTTATACAGATAGTGGGGTAGATATTTCTATGTTTATACAGATGATTGTGTAGGTACTTCCATGTTTATACATATGGCGGTGTAGATATTTCCATGTTTAGAGAGATAGCCATGAAGATATTTCCATGTTTATACAGACAGCAGTGTAGGCATTTCCATGTTTATAGAGATAGCGGTGTAGATATTTCCATATTTACACAGATAGCGGTGAAGATATTTCCATGTTTATACAGATAGCGGTGTAGATGTTTCCATGTTTATACAGATAGCGGTGTAGATATATCCATCTTTATACACATCGTGGTGTAGATATTTCCATGTTTATACAGATACCGGTGTAGATATTTCCATGTTTATACAGATAGCGGGTAGATATTTCCATATTTACAGAGATAGAGGTGTATATATTTCCATATTTGCACAGATAGCGGTGTAGATATTTCCATGTTTATACAGATACTGGTGTAGATATTTCCATGTTTATACAGATAGCAGTGTAGATATTTCCCTGTTTATACAGATTGCGGTGTACATATTTCCATGTTTACACAGACAGCTGTGTAGGTATTTCCATGTTTACACAGATAGTGTTGTAGATATTTCCATGTTTATAGAGATTGCAGTGTAGATATTTCCAGGTTTATATATATAGCGGTGTAGATATTTCCATGTTTATACAGATAGCGGTGGAGATATTTCCATGTTTATACAGATAGCGCTGTAGATATTTGCATGTTTATGCAGATAGCGGCGTAGATATTTCCATGTTTATACAGACAGCGGTGTAGCTATTTCCATGTTTATAGAGATAGCGGTGGAAATATTTCCATATTTTTACAGATAGCAATGTAGATATTTGAATGTTTATACAGATAGCGGTCTAGATATTTCCATGTTTATACAGATAGCAGTGTAGATATTTCCCTGTTTATACAGATTGCGGTGTACATATTTCCATGTTTACACAGACAGCTGTGTAGGTATTTCCATGTTTACACAGATAGTGTTGTAGATATTTCCATGTTTATAGAGATTGCAGTGTAGATATTTCCAGGTTTATATATATAGCGATGTAGATATTTCCATGTTTATACAGATAGCGGTGGAGATATTTCCATGTTTATACAGATAGCGCTGTAGATATTTGCATGTTCATGCAGATAGCGGCGTAGATATTTCCATGTTTATACAGACAGCGGTGTAGATATTTCCATGTTTATAGAGATAGCGGTGGAGATATTTCCATATTTATACAGATAGCAATGTAGATATTTGAATGTTTATACAGATAACGGTCTAGATATTTCCATGTTTATACAGATAGCGGTGTAGATATTTCCATGTTTATACAGATAGCTTTGTAGATATTTCCATGTTTATACAGATAGCGGTGGAGATATTTTCAAGTTTAAACAGATAGCGGTGGACGTATTTTCATGTTTATAGAGATGGCGGTGTAGATATTTCCAAGTATATACAGATAGCTGTGTAGATATTTCCGTGTTTATACAGATAGCGGTGCAGGTATTTCCATGTTTATAGAGATAGCGGTGTAGATATTTCCATGTTTCTACACATGGCTGTGTAGATATTTCCATGTGTATACAGTGGCAGTGTAGATATTTCCATGTTTATACAGATGGGGGTCTAGATATTTCCATGTTTATACAGATGAATGTGTAGATATTTCCAAGTTTTTTACAGATGGCGGAGTAAATATTTCCATGTTACACAGATAGCGGTGTGGATATTTCCATGTTTATACAGATAGCGATGTAGATACATCCATGTCCATAGAGATGGCTGTGTAGATATTTCCATGTTTATACAGATTGCAGTGTAGATATTTCCATGTTTATACAGATAGTGGGGTATATATTTCTATGTTTATACAGATGATTTTGTAGGTACTTCCATGTTTATACATATGGCGTTGTAGATATTTCCATGATTAGAGAGATAGCCATGAAGATATTTCCATGTTTATACAGACAGCAGTGTAGGCATTTCCATGTTTATAGAGATAGCGGTGTAGATATTTCCATATTTATACAGATAGCGGTGTAGATATTTCCATGTTTATACAGATAGCGGTGTAGATGTTTCCATGTTTATTCAGATAGCGGTGGAGATATATCCATCTTTATACACATCATGGTGTAGATATTTCCATGTTTATACAGATAGCGGTGTAGATATTTCCATGTTTATACAGATAGCGGGTAGATATTTCCATATTTACAGAGATAGAGGTGTAGTTATTTCCATATTTGCACAGATAGCGGTGTAGATATTTCCATGTTTATACAGATACTGGTGTAGATATTTCCATGTTTATACAGACAGCAGTGTAGATATTTCCCTGTTTATACAGATTGCGGTGTACATATTTCCATGTTTACACAGACAGCTGTGTAGGTATTTCCATGTTTACACAGATAGTGTTGTAGATATTTCCATGTTTATAGAGATTGCAGTGTAGATATTTCCAGGTTTATATATAGAGCGGTGTAGATATTTCCATGTTTATACAGATAGCGGTGGAGATATTTCCATGTTTATACAGATAGCGCTGTAGATATTTGCATGTTTATGCAGATAGCGGTGTAGATATTTCCATGTTTATACAGACAGCGGTGTAGATATTTCCATGTTTATAGAGATAGCGGTGGAGATATTTCCATATTTATACAGATAGCAATGTAGATATTTGAATGTTTATACAGATAGCGGTCTAGATATTTCCATGTTTATACAGATAGCAGTGTAGATATTTCCCTGTTTATACAGATTGCAGTGTACATATTTCGATGTTTACACAGACAGCTATGTAGGTATTTCCATGTTTACACAGATAGTGTTGTAAATATTTCCATGTTTATAGAGATTGCAGTGTAGATATTTCCAGGTTTATATATATAGCGGTGTAGATATTTCCATGTTTATACAGAAAGCGGTGGAGATATTTCCATGTTTATACAGATAGCGCTGTAGATATTTCCATGTTTATACAGATAGCGGTGGAGATATTTTCAAGTTTATACAGATAGCGGTGGACGTATTTTCATGTTTATATAGATGGCGGTGTAGATATTTCCAAGTATATACAAATAGCGGTTTAGATATTTCCGTGTTTATACAGATAGCGGTGCAGGTATTTCCATGTTTATAGAGATAGCGGTGTAGATATTTCCATGTTTATACAGATGGCTGTGTAGATATTTCCATGTGTATACAGTGGCAGTGTAGATATTTCCATGTTTATACAGATGGGGGTGTAGATATTTCCATGTTTATACAGATGAATGTGTAGATATTTCCAAGTTTTTTACCGATGGCAGAGTAAATATTTCCATGTTACAGAGATAGCGGTGTGGATATTTCCATGTTTATACAGATAGCGATGTAGATATATCCATGTTTATAGAGATGGCTGTGTAGATATTTCCATGTTTATACAGATTGCAGTGTAGATATTTCCATGTTTATACAGATAGTGGAGTAGATATTTCTAAGTTTATACAGATGATTGTGTAGGTACTTCCATGTTTATACATATGGCGGTGTAGATATTTCCATGTTTAGAGAGATAGCCATGAAGATATTTCCATGTTTATACAGACAGCATTGTAGGCATTTCCATGTTTATAGAGATAGCGGTGTAAATATTTCCATATTTATACAGATAGCGGTGTAGATATTTCCATGTTTATACAGGTAGCGGTGTAGATGTTTCAATGTTTATACAGATAGCGGTGGAGATATATCCATCTTTATACACATCGTGGTGTAGATATTTCCATGTTTATACAGATAGCGGTGTAGATATTTCCATGTATATACAGATAGCGGGTAGATATTTCCATATTTACAGAGATAGAGGTGTAGATATTTCCATATTTGTACAGATAGCGGTGTAGATATTTCCATGTTTATACAGATACTGGTGTAGATATTTCCATGTTTATACAGATAGCAGTGTAGATATTTCCCTGTTTATACAGATTGCGGTGTACATATTTCCATGTTTACACAGACAGCTGTGTAGGTATTTCCATGTTTACACAGATAGTGTTGTAGATATTTCCATGTTTATAGAGATTGCAGTGTAGATATTTCCAGGTTTATATATATAGCGGTGTAGATATTTCCATGTTAATATAGATAGCGGTGGAGTTATTTCCATGTTTATACAGATAGCGCTGTAGATATTTGCATGTTTATGCAGATAGCGGTGTAGATATTTCCATGTTTATACAGACAGCGGTGTAGATATTTCCATTTTTATAGAGATAGCGGTGGAGATATTTCCATATTTATACAGATAGCAATGTAGATATTTGAATGTTTATACAGATAGCGGTGTAGATATTTCCATGTTTATACAGATAGCAGTGTAGATATTTCCCAGTTTATAGAGATTGCGGTGTACATATTTCCATGTTTACACAGACAGCTGTGTAGGTATTTCCATGTTTACACAGATAATGTTGTAGATATTTCCATGTTTATAGAGATTGCAGTGTAGACATTTCCAGGTTTATATATAGAGCGGTGTAGATATTTCCATGCTTATACAGATAGCAGTGGAGATATTTCCATGTTTATAGAGATAGCGCTGTAGATATTTGCATGTTTATGCAGATAGCGGTGTAGATATTTCCATGTTTATACAGACAGCGGTGTAGATATTTCCATGTTTATAGAGATAGCGGTGGAGATTTTTCCATATTTTTACAGATAGTAATGTAGATGTTTGAATGTTTATACAGATAGCGGTCTAGATATTTCCATGTTTATACAGATAGGAGTGTAGATATTTCCCTGTTTATACAGATTGCGGTGTACATATTTCCATGTTTACACAGACAGCTGTGTAGGTATTTCCATGTTTACACAGATAGTGTTGTAGATATTTCCATGTTTATAGAGATTGCAGTATAGATATTTCCAGGTTTATATATATATCGGTGTAGATATTTCCATGTTTATACAGATAGCGGTGGAGATATTTCCATGTTTATACAGATAGCATTGTAGATATTTGCATGTTTATGCAGATAGCGCTGTAGATATTTCCATGTTTATACAGACAGCGGTGTAGTTATTTCCATGTTTATAGAGATAGCGGTGGAGATATTTCCATATTCATAAAGATAGCAATGTAGATATTTGAATGTTTATACACATAGCGGTCTAGATATTTCCATGTTTATAGAGATAGCGGTGTAGATATTTCCATGTTTATACAGATAGTGGTGTAGATATTTCCATGTTTATACAGATAGCGGTGGAGATATTTTCAAGTTTATACAGATAGCGGTGGACGTATTTCCATGTTTATAGAGATGGCGGTGTAGATATTTCCAAGTACATACAGATAGCGATGTAGATATTTCCGTGTTTATACAGATAGCGGTGCAGGTATTTCCATGTTTATAGAGATAGCGGTGTAGATATTTCCATGTTTATACATTTGGCTTTGTAGATATTTCCATGTGTATACAGTGGCAGTGTAGATATATCCATGTTTATACAGATGGGGGTGTAGATATTTCCATGTTTATACAGATGAATGTGTAGATATTTCCAAGTTTTTTACAGATGGCGGAGTAAATATTTCCATGTTACACAGATAGCGGTGTGGATATTTCCATGTTTATACATATAGCGATGTAGATATATCCATGTTTATAGAGATGGCTGTGAAGATATTTCCATGTTTATACAGATTGCAGTGTAGATATTTCCATGTTTATACAGATGTTGGGGTAGATATTTCTATGTTTATACAGATGATTGTGTAGGTACTTCCATGTGTATACATATGGCGGTGTAGATATTTCCATGTTTAGAGAGATAGCCATGAAGATATTTCCATGTTTGTACAGACAGAAGTGTAGGCATTTCCATGTTTATAGAGATAGCTGTGTAGATATTTCCATATTTATACAGATAGCGGTGTAGCTATTTCCATGTTTATACAGATAGCGGTGTAGATGTTTCCATGTTTATACAGATAGTGGTGTAGATATATCCATCTTTATACTCATCGTGGTGTAGATATTTCCATGTTTATACAGATAGCGGTGTAGATATTTCCATGTTTATACAGATAGCGGGTAGATATTTCCATATTTACAGTGATAGAGGTGTAGATATTTCCATATTTGCACAGATAGCGGTGTAGATATTTCCATGTTTATACAGATAGCAGTGGAGATATTTCCATGTTTCTAGAGGTAGCGCTGTAGATATTTGCATGTTTATGCAGATAGCGGTGTAGATATTTCCATGTTTATAAAGACAGCGGTGTAGATATTTCCATGTTTGTAGAGATAGCGGTAGAGATATTTCCATATTTTTACAGATAGCAATGTAGATATTTGAATGTTTATACAGATAGCGGTCTAGATATTTCCATGTTTATACAGATAGCAGTGTAGATATTTCCCTGTTTATACAGATTGCGGTGTACATATTTCCATGTTTACACAGACAGCTGTGTAGGTATTTCCATGTTTACACAGATAGTGTTGTAGATATTTCCATGTTTATAGAGATTGCAGTGTAGATATTTCCAGGTTTATATATATAGCGGTGTAGATATTTCCATGTTTATACAGATAGCGGTGGAGATATTTCCATATTTATACAGTTAGCAATGTAGATATTTGAATGTTTATACAGATAGCGGTCTAGATATTTCCATGTTTATACAGATAGCGCTGTAGATATTTGCATGTTTATGCAGATAGCGGCGTAGATATTTCCATGTTTATACAGACAGCGGTGTAGATATTTCCATGTTTATAGAGATAGCGGTGGAGATATTTCCATATTTATACAGATAGCAATGTAGATATTTGAATGTTCATACAGATAGCGGTCTAGATATTTCCATGTTTATACAGATAGCGGTGTAGATATTTCCATGTTTATACAGATAGCGGTGTAGATATTTCCATGTTTATACAGTTAGCGGTGGAGATATTTTCAAGTTTATACAGATAGCGGTGGACTTATTTTCATGTTTATAGAGATGGCGGTGTAGATATTTCCAAGTATATACAGATAGCGGTGTAGATATTTCCGTGTTTATACAGATAGCGGTGCAGGTATTTCCATGTTTATAGAGATAGCGGTGTAGATATTTCCATGTTTATACAGATGGCTGTGTAGATATTTCCATGTGTATACAGTGGCAGTGTAGATATTTCCATGTTTATACAGATGGGGGTGTAGATATTTCCATGTTTATACAGATGAATGTGTAGATATTTCCAAGTTTTTTACAGATGGCGGAGTAAATATTTCCATGTTACACAGATAGCGGTGTGGATATTTCCATGTTTATACAGATAGCGATGTAGATATATCCATGTTCATAGAGATGGCTGTGTAGATATTTCCATGTTTATACAGATTGCAGTGTAGATATTTCCATGTTTATACAGATAGTGGGGTAGATATTTCTATGTTTATACAGATGATTGTGTAGGTACTTCCATGTTTATACATATGGCGGTGTAGATATTTCCATGTTTAGAGAGATAGCCATGAAGATATTTCCATGTTTATACAGACAGCAGTGTAGGCATTTCCATGTTTATAGAGATAGCGGTGTAGATATTTCCATATTTACACAGATAGCGGTGAAGATATTTCCATGTTTATACAGATAGCGGTGTAGATGTTTCCATGTTTATACAGATAGCGGTGTAGATATATCCATCTTTATACACATCGTGGTGTAGATATTTCCATGTTTATACAGATAGCGGTGTAGATATTTCCATGTTTATACAGATAGCGGGTAGATATTTCCATATTTACAGAGATAGAGGTGTATATATTTCCATATTTGCACAGATAGCGGTGTAGATATTTCCATGTTTATACAGATACTGGTGTAGATATTTCCATGTTTATACAGATAGCAGTGTAGATATTTCCCTGTTTATACAGATTGCGGTGTACATATTTCCATGTTTACACAGACAGCTGTGTAGGTATTTCCATGTTTACACAGATAGTGTTGTAGATATTTCCATGTTTATAGAGATTGCAGTGTAGATATTTCCAGGTTTATATATATAGCGGTGTAGATATTTCCATGTTTATACAGATAGCGGTGGAGATATTTCCATGTTTATACAGATAGCATTGTAGATATTTGCATGTTTATGCAGATAGCGCTTTAGATATTTCCATGTTTATACAGACAGCGGTGTAGTTATTTCCATGTTTATAGAGATAGCGGTGGAGATATTTCCATATTCATACAGATAGCAATGTAGATATTTGAATGTTTATACACATAGCGGTCTAGATATTTCCATGTTTATAGAGATAGCGGTGTAGATATTTCCATGTTTATACAGATAGTGGTGTAGATATTTCCATGTTTATACAGATAGCGGTGGAGATATTTTCAAGTTTATACAGATAGCGGTGGACGTATTTCCATGTTTATAGAGATGGCGGTGTAGATATTTCCAAGTACATACAGATAGCGATGTAGATATTTCCGTGTTTATACAGATAGCGGTGCAGGTATTTCCATGTTTATAGAGATAGCGGTGGAGATATTTCCATATTTATACAGATAGCAATGTAGATATTTGAATGTTTATACAGATAGCGGTCTAGATATTTCCATGTTTATACAGATAGCGCTGTAGATATTTGCATGTTTATGCAGATAGCGGCGTAGATATTTCCATGTTTATACAGACAGCGGTGTAGATATTTCCATGTTTATAGAGATAGTGGTGGAGATATTTCCATATTTATACAGATAGCAATGTAGATATTTGAATGTTCATACAGATAGCGGTCTAGATATTTCCATGTTTATACAGATAGCGGTGTAGATATTTCCATGTTTATACAGATAGCGGTGTAGATATTTCCATGTTTATACAGTTAGCGGTGGAGATATTTTCAAGTTTATACAGATAGCGGTGGACTTATTTTCATGTTTATAGAGATGGCGGTGTAGATATTTCCAAGTATATACAGATAGCGGTGTAGATATTTCCGTGTTTATACAGATAGCGGTGCAGGTATTTCCATGTTTATAGAGATAGCGGTGTAGATATTTCCATGTTTATACAGATGGCTGTGTAGATATTTCCATGTGTATACAGTGGCAGTGTAGATATTTCCATGTTTATACAGATGGGGGTGTAGATATTTCCATGTTTATACAGATGAATGTGTAGATATTTCCAAGTTTTTTACAGATGGCGGAGTAAATATTTCCATGTTACACAGATAGCGGTGTGGATATTTCCATGTTTATACAGATAGCGATGTAGATATATCCATGTTCATAGAGATGGCTGTGTAGATATTTCCATGTTTATACAGATTGCAGTGTAGATATTTCCATGTTTATACAGATAGTGGGGTAGATATTTCTATGTTTATACAGATGATTGTGTAGGTACTTCCATGTTTATACATATGGCGGTGTAGATATTTCCATGTTTAGAGAGATAGCCATGAAGATATTTCCATGTTTATACAGACAGCAGTGTAGGCATTTCCATGTTTATAGAGATAGCGGTGTAGATATTTCCATATTTACACAGATAGCGGTGAAGATATTTCCATGTTTATACAGATAGCGGTGTAGATGTTTCCATGTTTATACAGATAGCGGTGTAGATATATCCATCTTTATACACATCGTGGTGTAGATATTTCCATGTTTATACAGATAGCGGTGTAGATATTTCCATGTTTATACAGATAGCGGGTAGATATTTCCATATTTACAGAGATAGAGGTGTATATATTTCCATATTTGCACAGATAGCGGTGTAGATATTTCCATGTTTATACAGATACTGGTGTAGATATTTCCATGTTTATACAGATAGCAGTGTAGATATTTCCCTGTTTATACAGATTGCGGTGTACATATTTCCATGTTTACACAGACAGCTGTGTAGGTATTTCCATGTTTACACAGATAGTGTTGTAGATATTTCCATGTTTATAGAGATTGCAGTGTAGATATTTCCAGGTTTATATATATAGCGGTGTAGATATTTCCATGTTTATACAGATAGCGGTGGAGATATTTCCATGTTTATACAGATAGCGCTGTAGATATTTGCATGTTTATGCAGATAGCGGCGTAGATATTTCCATGTTTATACAGACAGCGGTGTAGCTATTTCCATGTTTATAGAGATAGCGGTGGAAATATTTCCATATTTTTACAGATAGCAATGTAGATATTTGAATGTTTATACAGATAGCGGTCTAGATATTTCCATGTTTATACAGATAGCAGTGTAGATATTTCCCTGTTTATACAGATTGCGGTGTACATATTTCCATGTTTACACAGACAGCTGTGTAGGTATTTCCATGTTTACACAGATAGTGTTGTAGATATTTCCATGTTTATAGAGATTGCAGTGTAGATATTTCCAGGTTTATATATATAGCGATGTAGATATTTCCATGTTTATACAGATAGCGGTGGAGATATTTCCATGTTTATACAGATAGCGCTGTAGATATTTGCATGTTCATGCAGATAGCGGCGTAGATATTTCCATGTTTATACAGACAGCGGTGTAGATATTTCCATGTTTATAGAGATAGCGGTGGAGATATTTCCATATTTATACAGATAGCAATGTAGATATTTGAATGTTTATACAGATAACGGTCTAGATATTTCCATGTTTATACAGATAGCGGTGTAGATATTTCCATGTTTATACAGATAGCTTTGTAGATATTTCCATGTTTATACAGATAGCGGTGGAGATATTTTCAAGTTTAAACAGATAGCGGTGGACGTATTTTCATGTTTATAGAGATGGCGGTGTAGATATTTCCAAGTATATACAGATAGCTGTGTAGATATTTCCGTGTTTATACAGATAGCGGTGCAGGTATTTCCATGTTTATAGAGATAGCGGTGTAGATATTTCCATGTTTCTACACATGGCTGTGTAGATATTTCCATGTGTATACAGTGGCAGTGTAGATATTTCCATGTTTATACAGATGGGGGTCTAGATATTTCCATGTTTATACAGATGAATGTGTAGATATTTCCAAGTTTTTTACAGATGGCGGAGTAAATATTTCCATGTTACACAGATAGCGGTGTGGATATTTCCATGTTTATACAGATAGCGATGTAGATACATCCATGTCCATAGAGATGGCTGTGTAGATATTTCCATGTTTATACAGATTGCAGTGTAGATATTTCCATGTTTATACAGATAGTGGGGTATATATTTCTATGTTTATACAGATGATTTTGTAGGTACTTCCATGTTTATACATATGGCGTTGTAGATATTTCCATGATTAGAGAGATAGCCATGAAGATATTTCCATGTTTATACAGACAGCAGTGTAGGCATTTCCATGTTTATAGAGATAGCGGTGTAGATATTTCCATATTTATACAGATAGCGGTGTAGATATTTCCATGTTTATACAGATAGCGGTGTAGATGTTTCCATGTTTATTCAGATAGCGGTGGAGATATATCCATCTTTATACACATCATGGTGTAGATATTTCCATGTTTATACAGATAGCGGTGTAGATATTTCCATGTTTATACAGATAGCGGGTAGATATTTCCATATTTACAGAGATAGAGGTGTAGTTATTTCCATATTTGCACAGATAGCGGTGTAGATATTTCCATGTTTATACAGATACTGGTGTAGATATTTCCATGTTTATACAGACAGCAGTGTAGATATTTCCCTGTTTATACAGATTGCGGTGTACATATTTCCATGTTTACACAGACAGCTGTGTAGGTATTTCCATGTTTACACAGATAGTGTTGTAGATATTTCCATGTTTATAGAGATTGCAGTGTAGATATTTCCAGGTTTATATATAGAGCGGTGTAGATATTTTCATGTTTATACAGATAGCGGTGGAGATATTTCCATGTTTATACAGATAGCGCTGTAGATATTTGCATGTTTATGCAGATAGCGGTGTAGATATTTCCATGTTTATACAGACAGCGGTGTAGATATTTCCATGTTTATAGAGATAGCGGTGGAGATATTTCCATATTTATACAGATAGCAATGTAGATATTTGAATGTTTATACAGATAGCGGTCTAGATATTTCCATGTTTATACAGATAGCAGTGTAGATATTTCCCTGTTTATACAGATTGCAGTGTACATATTTCGATGTTTACACAGACAGCTATGTAGGTATTTCCATGTTTACACAGATAGTGTTGTAAATATTTCCATGTTTATAGAGATTGCAGTGTAGATATTTCCAGGTTTATATATATAGCGGTGTAGATATTTCCATGTTTATACAGAAAGCGGTGGAGATATTTCCATGTTTATACAGATAGCGCTGTAGATATTTGCATGTTTATGCAGATAGCGGTGTAGATATTTCCATGTTTATACAGACAGCGGTGTAGATATTTCCATGTTTATAGAGATAGCGGTGGAGATATTTCCATATTTATACAGATAGCAATGTAGATATTTGAATGTTCATACAGATAGCGGTCTAGATATTTCCATGTTTATACAGATAGCGGTGTAGATATTTCCATGTTTATACAGATAGCGGTGTAGATATTTCCATGTTTATACAGTTAGCGGTGGAGATATTTTCAAGTTTATACAGATAGCGGTGGACTTATTTTCATGTTTATAGAGATGGCGGTGTAGATATTTCCAAGTATATACAGATAGCGGTGTAGATATTTCCGTGTTTATACAGATAGCGGTGCAGGTATTTCCATGTTTATAGAGATAGCGGTGTAGATATTTCCATGTTTATACAGATGGCTGTGTAGATATTTCCATGTGTATACAGTGGCAGTGTAGATATTTCCATGTTTATACAGATGGGGGTGTAGATATTTCCATGTTTATACCGATGAATGTGTAGATATTTCCAAGTTTTTTACAGATGGCGGAGTAAATATTTCCATGTTACACAGATAGCGGTGTGGATATTTCCATGTTTATACAGATAGCGATGTAGATATATCCATGTTCATAGAGATGGCTGTGTAGATATTTCCATGTTTATACAGATTGCAGTGTAGATATTTCCATGTTTATACAGATAGTGGGGTAGATATTTCTATGTTTATACAGATGATTGTGTAGGTACTTCCATGTTTATACATATGGCGGTGTAGATATTTCCATGTTTAGAGAGATAGCCATGAAGATATTTCCATGTTTATACAGACAGCAGTGTAGGCATTTCCATGTTTATAGAGATAGCGGTGTAGATATTTCCATATTTATATAGATAGCGGTGAAGATATTTCCATGTTTATACAGATAGCGGTGTAGATGTTTCCATGTTTATACAGATAGCGGTGTAGATATATCCATCTTTATACACATCGTGGTGTAGATATTTCCATGTTTATACAGATAGCGGTGTAGATATTTCCATGTTTATACAGATAGCGGGTAGATATTTCCATATTTACAGAGATAGAGGTGTATATATTTCCATATTTGCACAGATAGCGGTGTAGATATTTCCATGTTTATACAGATACTGGTGTAGATATTTCCATGTTTATACAGATAGCAGTGTAGATATTTCCCTGTTTATACAGATTGCGGTGTACATATTTCCATGTTTACACAGACAGCTGTGTAGGTATTTCCATGTTTACACAGATAGTTTTGTAGATATTTCCATGTTTATAGAGATTGCAGTGTAGATATTTCCAGGTTTATATATATAGCGGTGTAGATATTTCCATGTTTATACAGATAGCGGTGGAGATATTTCCATGTTTATACAGATAGCGCTGTAGATATTTGCATGTTTATGCAGATAGCGGCGTAGATATTTCCATGTTTATACAGACAGCGGTGTAGATATTTCCATGTTTATAGAGATAGCGGTGGAAATATTTCCATATTTTTACAGATAGCAATGTAGATATTTGAATGTTTATACAGATAGCGGTCTAGATATTTCCATGTTTATACAGATAGCAGTGTAGATATTTCCCTGTTTATACAGATTGTGGTGTACATATTTCCATGTTTACACAGACAGCTGTGTAGGTATTTCCATGTTTACACAGATAGTGTTGTAGATATTTCCATGTTTATAGAGATTGCAGTGTAGATATTTCCAGGTTTATATATATAGCGATGTAGATATTTCCATGTTTATACAGATAGCGGTGCAGATATTTCCATGTTTATACAGATAGCGCTGTAGATATTTGCATGTTCATGCAGATAGCGGCGTAGATATTTCCATGTTTATACAGACAGCGGTGTAGATATTTCCATGTTTATAGAGATAGCGATGGAGATATTTCCATATTTATACAGATAGCAATGTAGATATTTGAATGTTTATACAGATAACGGTCTAGATATTTCCATGTTTATACAGATAGCGGTGTAGATATTTCCATGTTTATACAGATAGCTTTGTAGATATTTCCATGTTTATACAGATAGCGGTGGAGATATTTTCAAGTTTAAACAGATAGCGGTGGACGTATTTTCATGTTTATAGAGATGGCGGTGTAGATATTTCCAAGTATATACAGATAGCTGTGTAGATATTTCCGTGTTTATACAGATAGCGGTGCAGGTATTTCCATGTTTATAGAGATAGCGGTGTAGATATTTCCATGTTTCTACACATGGCTGTGTAGATATTTCCATGTGTATACAGTGGCAGTGTAGATATTTCCATGTTTATACAGATGGGGGTCTAGATATTTCCATGTTTATACAGATGAATGTGTAGATATTTCCAAGTTTTTTACAGATGGCGGAGTAAATATTTCCATGTTACACAGATAGCGGTGTGGATATTTCCATGTTTATACAGATAGCGATGTAGATACATCCATGTCCATAGAGATGGCTGTGTAGATATTTCCATGTTTATACAGATTGCAGTGTAGATATTTCCATGTTTATACAGATAGTGGGGTACATATTTCTATGTTTATACAGATGATTTTGTAGGTACTTCCATGTTTATACATATGGCGTTGTAGATATTTCCATGATTAGAGAGATAGCCATGAAGATATTTCCATGTTTCTACAGACAGCAGTGTAGGCATTTCCATGTTTATAGAGATAGCGGTGTAGATATTTGCATATTTATACAGATAGCGGTGTAGATATTTCCATGTTTATACAGATAGCGGTGTAGATGTTTCCATGTTTATACAGATAGCGGTGCAGATATTTCCATGTTTGTACAGATGGCGGTGTTGATATTTCCATCTATACACAGATGACCGTGTAGATATTTCCATGTTTATACAGATGGCGGCGCAGATATTTCCATGGATATGTAGATGGCGGTGTAGATATTTCCATGTTTATACACATAGCGGTGTAGTTATTTCCATCTTTATATAGATAGCGGTGTAGATATTTCCATGTATATACACATGGCTGTGTAGGTATTTCCATGTTTATACAGGTGGCGGTGTAGATATTTCCATGTTTATACAGATAACTTTGTCAGTTTTTCCATGTTTATACAGATGGCGGTGTAGATATTTCTATGTTTATAGAGATAGCAGTGGAGATATTTCCATGTTTATAGAGATAGCGGTGTAGATATTTCCATGTTCATAGAGATAGCGGTGTTGATTTTTCCATGTTTATAGAGATAGCGGTGTGGATATTTCCATGTTTATACAGATAGGGGTGTAGATATTTCCATGTTTATAGAGATGGCGGTGTAGATATTTCCACGTTTATACAGATCACGGTGTAGATATTTCCATGTTTATAAAGATCGCGGTGTAGATATTTCCATGTTTATACAGATCATGTTGTAGATGTTTCCATGTTTATACAGATCGCTGTGTTATTACCATGTTTATAGGGATAGCGGTGCAGATATTTCCATGTTTATACAGATAGCGGTGTAAATATTTCCATGTTTATACAGATAGTAGTGCAGATATTTCCATGTTTATACAGATGCCTATGCAGATAATTCCATATTTATTCAGTGGGCTCTGTAGATATTTCCATCTTTGTACAGATGGCAGTGTAGATATTTCCATGTTCCTACACATGACTGTGTAGGTATTTCCATGTTTATACAGATGGCTTTCTAGATATTTCCATGTTTATACACATAGCGGTGTACATATTTCCATGTTTATACAGATAGCGGTGTAAATATTTCCATGTTTTTACAGATCGTGGCGTAGATATTTCCATGTTTATACAGATAGCGGTGTAGGTATTTCCATGTTTATACAGACCGCAGTGTAGATATTTCCATGTTTATAGAGAGAGCGGTGTAGATATTTACATGTTTGTGCAGATGGCGGTGTTGATGTTTCCATCTATACACAGATTACCATGTAGGTATTTCCATGTGTATACAGATGGCATTGTAGACATTTCCATGTTTATACAGATGGTGGTGTAGATATTTCCATGTTTATACAGATGAATATATAGGTTTTTCCATGTTTTTACAGATTGCATTGTAGATATTTCCATGTTTATAGAGATAGCAGTGTAGATATTTCCATGTTTATACAGATGGCGGTGTAGATATTTCCATGTTTATAGAGATAGCGGTGTAGATATTTCCATATTTATACAGATAACGGTGTAGATATTTCCATGTTTGTACAGATCGTGGTGTTGATATTTCCATCTGTACACAGATTGCCGTGTAGATATTTCCATCTTTATACAGATGGCGTTGTAAATGTTTCCATGGATATTCAGATGGCGGTGTGGTTATTTCCATGTTTATAGAGATAGCGGTGTAGGTATTTCCATGTTTATAGACATAGCGGAGTAGATATTTCCATGTTTATACAGCTCGTGGTGCAGATATTTATATCTTTATACCGATGGCATTGTAGATATTTCCTTATTCACACAGATGGCGGTGTAGATGTTTCCATGTTTATACAGATGGCGGAGTAGTTAGTTCCATGTTTATGGAGATGGCAGTGTAGATATTTTCATGTTTATAGAGACGGCGGTGTAGATATTTCCATGTTTATAGAGATAGCAGTGTAGATATTTACATGTTTATAGAGATGGCTGTGTAGATATTTCCATGTGTATACAGATGGCATTGTAGATATTTCCATATTTATACAGAGGACTGTATAGGTATTTCCATGTTTTTACAGATGGCAGTGTAGATATTTCCATGTTTATAGAGATAGCGGTGTAGATATTTCCATGTTTCTACAGATGGCGGTGTTGATATTTCCATCTATACACAGATGGCCGTGTAGATATTTCCATGTTTATACAGATGGCGGCATAGATATTTCCATGGACCTGCAGATGGCGGTGTAGTTATTTCCATGTTTATAGAGAAAGCGGTGTAGATATTTCCATGTTTACACAGATGGTGGTGTAGATATTTCCGTGTTTATACACATGGCGGAGTAGATACTTCCATCTTTATGGAGATGGCAGTGTAGATATTTTCATGTTTATAGAGATGGCGGTGTAGATATTTCCATATTTATAGAGACAGCGGTGTAGATATTTCCATCTTTCTACAGATGGCTGTGTAGATATTTCCGTGTTTATACAGATGGCGGTGTAGATATTTCCATATTTACACAGATGTCTGTGTAGATATTTCCATGTGTATACAGATGGTATTGTAGCTATTTACATGTTTATACAGATGGTGGTGTAGATATTTGCATGTTTATTCAGATGACTGTGTAGATATTTCCATGTTTTTACAGATGGCAGTGTAGATATTTCAATGTTAATAGAGATGGCTCTGTAGATATTTCCATGTTTATAGAGATAACGGTGGAGATATTTCCATGTTTTTACAGACAGCAGTGGAGATATTTCCATGTTTATAAACATGGCGGTGTACATATTTCCATGTTTATAGACACAGCGGTGTAGGTAATTCCATGTTTATGCAGATAGCGGTGCAGATATTTCCATGTTTATACAGATGCCTATGCAGATATTTCCATATTTATACAGAGTGCTCTGTAGATATTTCTATGTTTATACAGATGGCAGTGTAGATATTTCCATGATCCTACACATGACTGTGTGGGCATTTCCATGTTTATACAGATGGCTTTGTAGATATTTCCATGTTTATTGAGATAGCGGTGCAGATATTTCCATCTTTATAATGATAGCGGTGAATATATTTCCATGTTTATACAGATCGTGGTGTAGATATTTCCATATTAATACAGATACCGGTGTAGGTATTTCCATGTTTATACAGACCGCAGTGTAGATATTACCATGTTTATAGAGATAGCAGTGTAGATATTTCCATGTTTGTACAGATGGCGGTGTTGAAGTTTCCATCTATACACAGATTGCAGTGTAGGTATTTCCATGTGTATGCAGATGGCATTGTAGATATTTCCATGTTTATAGAGATGACTGTATAGGTATTTCCATGTGTATACAGATGGCATTGTAGATATTTCCATAAGTATACAGATGGTATTGTAGGTATTTCCATGTTTATACAGATGGCGGTGTAGGTATTTCCATGTTTATAGAAATAACTGTGTAGATATTTCCATGTTTAAACAGATAGCGGTGTAGATATTTCCATGTTTATACAGACAGCAGTGGAGATATTTCCATGTTTATACACATAGCGGTGTACATATTTCCATGTTTATAGAGACCGCGGTGTAGCTATTTCCATGTTTATACAGATAGCGGTGTAGATATTTCCATGTTTATACAGATGCCTATGCAGATATTTCCATATTTATTCAGTGGGGTCTGTAGATATTTCCATGTTTATACAGATGGCAGTGTAGATATTTCCATGTTTCTACACATGACTTTGTAGGTATTTCCATGTTTATACAGATGGCTTTTTAGATATTTCCATGTTTATAGGGATAGCAGTGCAGATATTTCCATGTTTATACAGATAGCGGTGTAAATATTTCCATGTTTATAGAGATCGTGGTGTAGATATTTCCATGTTTATACAGATACCGGTGTAGGTATTTCCATGTTTATACAGACCGCAGTGTAGATATTTCCATGTTTATAGAGATAGCGGTGTAGATATTTCCATGTTTGTACAGGTGGCGGTGTTGATGTTTCCATCTATACACAGATTGCCATGTAGGTATTTCCATGTGTATACAGATGGCATTGTAGACATTTCCATGTTTATACAGATGGTGGTGTAGATATTTCCATGTTTATACAGATGAATGTATAGGTTTTTCCATGTTTTTACAGATGGCATTGTAGATATTTCCATGTTTATAGAGATAGCAGTGTAGATATTTCCATGTTTATACAGATGGCGGTGTAGATATTTCCATGTTTATAGAGATAGCATGGTAGATATTTCCATATTTATACAGATAACGGTGTAGATATTTCCATGTTTGTACAGATCGTGGTGTTGATATTTCCATCTGTACACAGATTGCCGTGTAGATATTTCCATCTTTATACAGATGGCGTTGTAGATGTTTCCATGGATATGCAGATGGCGGTGTGGATATTTCCATGTTTATAGAGATAGCGGTGTAGGTATTTCCATGTTAATAGACATAGCGGAGTAGATATTTCCATGTTTATACAGCTCGTGGTGCAGATATTTATATCTTTATACCGATGGCATTGTAGATATTTCCTTATTCACACATATGGTGGTGTAGATTTTTCCATGTTTATACAGATGGCGGAGTAGTTAGTTCTATGTTTATGGAAATGGCAGTGTAGATATTTTCATGTTTATAGAGATAGCAGTGTAGATATTTACATGTTTATACAGATGGCTCTGTAGATATTTCCATGTGTATACAGATGGCATTGTAGATATTTCCATATTTATACAGAGGACTGTATAGGTATTTCCATGTTTTTACAGATGGCAGTGCAGATATTTCCATGTTTATAGAGATAGCGGTGTAGATATTTCCATGTTTCTACAGAGAGCGGTGTTGATATTTCCATCTATACACAGATGGCCGTGTAGATATTTCCATGTTTATACAGATGGCGGCATAGATATTTCCATGGACATGCAGATGGCGGTGTCGTTATTTCCATGTTTATACAGATAGCGGTGTAGATATTTCCATGTTTACACAGATGGTGGTGTAGATATTTCCGTGTTTATACACATGGCGGAGTAGATACTTCCATCTTTATTGAGATGGCAGTGTAGATATTTTCATGTTTATAGAGATGGCGGTGTAGATATTTCCATATTTATAGAGACAGCGGTGTAGATATTTCCATCTTTCTACAGATGGAAGTGTAGATATTTCCATGTTTATACAGATGGCAGAGTAGATATTTCCTTATTTACACAGATGTCTGTGTATATATTTCCATGTGTATACAGATGGTATTGTAGCTATTTCCATGTTTATACAGATGGTGGTGTAGATATTTCCATGTTTTTTCAGATGACTGTGTAGATATTTCCATGTTTTTACAGATGGCAGTGTAGATATTTCAATGTTTATAGAGATGGCACTGTAGATATTTCCATGTTTATACAGATAACGGTGGAGATATTTCCATGTTTATACAGACAGCAGTGAAGATATTTCCATGTTTATACACATAGCGGTATGCATATTTCCATGTTTATAGAGACAGCGGTGTAGGTAATTCCATGTTTACGCAGATAGCTGTGCAGATATTTCCATGTTTATACAGATGCCTATGCAGATATTTCCATATTTATACAGAGGGCTCTGTAGATATTTCTATGTTTATACAGATGGCAGTGTAGATATTTCCATGTTCCTACACATGACTCTGTAGGTATTTCCATGTTTATACAGATGGCTTTGTAGATATTTCCATGTTTATAGAGATAGCGATGCAGATATTTCCGTGTTTATACAGATAGCGGTGTATATATTTCTATGTTTATACAGATCGTGGTGTAGATATTTCCATGTTTATACAGATACCGGTGTAGATATTTCCATGTTTATACAGAACGCACTGTAGATATTTCCATGTTTATAGAGATAGCAATGTATGTATTTCCATATTTGTACAGATGGCGGTGATGATGTTTCCATCCATACACAGATTGCCGTGTAGTTATTTCCATGTGTATACATATGGCATTGTAGATATTTCCATGTTTATACAGATGTTGGTGTAGATAATTCCATGTTTACACAGATGACTCTATAGGTATTTCCATGATTATACAGATGGCGTTGTACATATTTCCATGTTTATAGAGATAGCGGTGTGGATATTTCCATATTTATACACTTAATGGTATAGAAATTTCCATGTTTATACAGATATCGGTGTAAATATTTCCATGTTTATACAGATCACGGTGTAGATATTTCCATGTTTATAGAGATAGCGGTGTATATATTTCCATGTTTATACAGATAGCGGTGTAGATATTTCCATGTTTATACAGACCGCGGTGTAGATATTTCCATGTTTATACAGATAGCGGTGTATATATTTCGATGTTTCTAGAGATAGCAGTGGAGATATTTCCATGTTTATAAAAATAGCGGTGTAGTTATTTCCATGTTTATATAGATAGCGGTGAAGAGATTTCCATGTATATACACATGGCTGTGTATATAGTTCCATGTTTATACAGATAACTTTGTATTTCCATGTTTATACAGATGGCGGTGTAGATATATCGATGTTTATAGAGATAGCAGTGGAGACATTTCCATGTTTATACAGATAGCGGTGTAGATATTTCCATGTTTACACTGATCACGGTGTTGATATTTCCATGTTTATAGAGATGGTGGTGTAGATATTTCCATGTTCATAGAGACAGCGGTGTTGATTTTTCCATGTTTATAGAGATAGCTGTGTGGATATTTCCATGTTTATACAGATAGTGGTGTAGATATTTCCATGTTTATAGAGATGGCGGTGTAGATATTTCCATGTTTATACAGATCACAGTGAAGATATTTCCATGTTTATACAGATCATGGTGTAGATATTTCCATGTTTATACAGATCGCGGTGCTGATATTACCATGTTTATAGGGATAGCAGTGCAAATATTTCCACATTTGTACAGATAGCGGTGTAGTTATTTGCATGTTAATACTGATAGCGGTGTAGATATCTCCATGTATAAACAGTTGTCTGTGTATATATTTCCATGTTTAAACAGATGGCGGTGTAGATATTTCCTTGTTTATACAAATAGAGGTGCAGATATTTCCATGTTTATACAGATAGCGGTGTGGATATTTCCATGTATATACAGATGGCTGTGTAAATATTTCCATGTTTATACAGATGGCTGTGTAGATATTTCCATGTTTATACAGATGACTTTGTAATTATTTCCATGTTTATACAGATGGCGGCGTAAACATTTCCATGGACATGCAGATGGCGTTGTAGATATTTCCATGTTTGTATAGATGGCGGTATTGATGTTTCCATCTATACACAGATTGCCGTATAGGTATTTCCATGTGTATACAGATGGCATTGTAGATATTTCCTTATTCACACAGATGGCGGTGTAGATGTTTCCATGTTTATACAGATGCGGAGTAGTTAGTTCCATGTTTATGGAGATGGCAGTGTAGATATTTTCATGTTTATAGAGATGGCGGTGTAGATATTTCCATGTGTATACAGATGGCATTGTAGATATTTCCATGTTTATACAGATGACTGTATAGGTATTTCCATGTTTTTACACATTGCAGTGCAGATATTTCCATGTTTATAGAGATAGCGGCGTAGATATTTCCATGTTTGTACAGATGGCGGTGTTGATATTTCCATCAATACACAGATGGCCATGTAGATATTTACATGTTTATACAGATGGCGGCGTAGATATTTCCATGGACATGCAGATGGCGGTGTAGATATTTCCATGTGTATACAGATGGCGGTGTAGATATTTCCATGTTTATACAGACCGCGGTGTAGATATTTCCATGTTTATACAGATAGCGGTGCAGATATTTCCATGTTTGTACAGATGGCGGTGTTGATATTTCCATCTATACACAGATGGCCGTGTAGATATTTCCATGTTTATACAGATGGCGGCGTAGATATTTCCATGGACATGCCGATGGCGGTGTAGATATTTCCATGTTTATACAGATAGCGGTGTAGATATTTTCATGTTTATAGAGATGGCGGTGTAGATATTTCCATATTTATACAGATAGCGGTGTAGATATTTCCATCTTTCTACAGATGGCAGTGTAGATATTTCCATGTTTATACAGATGGCCGTGTAGATATTTCCATATTTATACAGATGTCTGTGTAGATATTTCCATGTGTATACAGATGTTATTGTAGGTATTTCCATGTTTATACAGATGGTGGTATAGATATTTCCATGTTCATTCAGATGACTGTGTAGATATTTCCATGTTTTTACAGATGGCAGTGTAGATATTTCAATGTTTAAAGAGATGGCTCTGTAGTTATTTCCATGTTTATACAGATCGCGGTGTAGATATTTCCATGTTTATACAGATAGCGGTGTAGATATTTCCATGTTTTTACAGATATCGGTGTAGATATTTCCATGTTTACACAGATTGCGGTGTAGATATTTCCATCTTTCTACAGATTGCATTGTAGATATTTCCATGTTTATAAAGATGGCGGTGTAGATATTTCCATGTTTATATAGATGGTGGTGTAGATATTACCATGTTTATACAGATAGCGGTGTAGATATTTCCATGTTTATACAGATCACGGTGTAGATATTTCCATGTTTATACAGATAGCGGTGTAGATATTTCCATGTTTATACAGACCGTGGTGTAGATATTTCCATGTTTATACAGATAGAGGTGCAGATATTTCCATGTTTGTACAGATGGCGGTGTTGGTATTTCCATCTATACACAGATGACCGTGTAGATATTTCCATGTTTATACAGATGGCGGCGCAGATATTTCCATGGATGTGTAGATGGCGGGGTAGATATTTCCATGTTTATACAGATAGCGGTGTAATTATTTCCATGTTTATATAGATAGCGGTGTAGATATTTCCATGTATGTACACATGGCTGTGTAGATATTTCCTTGTTTATACACATGGCGGTGTAGATATTTCCATGTTTATACGGAGAACTTTGTAAGTACTTCCATGTTTATACAGATGGCGGTGAAGATATTTCGATGTCTATAGAGATAGCAGAGGAGATATTTGCATGTTTATACAGATCGCGGTGTAGATATTTCCATGTTTACACAGATAGCGGTGTAGATATTTCCACGTTTATACAGATAGCGGTGTAGATATTTCCATGTTTATAGAGATAGCGGTGTAGGTATTTACATGTTTATAGACATAGCGGTGTAGATATTTCCATGTTTATATAGATGGCGTTGTAGATATTTCCATGTTTATACCGATAGCGGTGTTGGTATTTCCATGTTTATACAGATAGCGATGTAGATATTTCCATGTTTATACAGCTCGCGGTGCAGATATTTATATCTTTATACAGATGGCATTGTAGATATTTCCTGATTCACACAGATGGCGGTGTAGATGTTTCCATGTTTATACAGACGGTGGAGTAGTTAGTTCCATATTTATGGAGATGGCAGTGTACATATTTTTATGTTTATTGAGGTGGCGGTGTAGATATTTCCATGTTTATAAAGATAGCAGTGTAGATATTTACATGTTTATACAGGTGGCTGTGTAGATATTTCCATGTGTATGCAGATGGCATTGTAGATATTTCCATGTTTATACAGATGACTGTATAGGTATTTCCATGTTTTTACAGATGGCAGTGCAGATTTTTCCATGTTTATAGAGATAGCGATGTAGATATATCCATGTTTGTACAGATGGCGGTGTTGATATTTCCATCTATACACAGATGGCCGTGTAGAGATTTCCATGTTTATACAGATGGCGGCGTAGATATTTCCATGGACATGCAGATGGCGGTGTAGATATTTCCATGTTTATACAGATAGCGGTGTAGATATTTCCATGTTTACACAGATGGTGGTGTAGATATTTCCGTGTTTATACACATGGTGGAGTAGATACTTCTATCTTTATGGAGATGGCGGTGTGGATATTTTCATGTTTATAGAGATGGCGGTGTAGACATTTCCATATTTATAGAGATAGCGGTGTAGATATTTCCATCTTTCTACAGATGGCAGTGTAGAAATTTCCATGTTTATACAAATGGCCGTGTAGATATTTCCATATTTATACAGATGTCTGTGTAGATATTTCCATGTGTATACAGATGGTATTGTAGGTATTTCCATGTTTATACAGATGGTGGTATAGATATTTCCATGTTTATTCAGATGACTGTGTAGATATTTCCATGTTTTTACAGATGGCAGTGTAGATATTTCAATGTTTAAAGAGATGGCGCTGTAGATATTTCCATGTTTATACAGATCGCGGTATAGATATTTCCATGTTTATACAGATAGCGGTGTAGATATTTCCATGTTTTTACAGATATCGGTGTAGATATTTCCATGTTTACACAGATTGCGGTGTAGATATTTCCATCTTTCTACAGATGGCATTGTAGATATTTCCATGTTTATACAGATGACTGTATAGGTATTTCCATGTTTTTACACATGGCAGTGCAGATATTTCCATGTTTATAGAGATAGCGGTGTAGATATTTCCATGTTTGTACAGATGGCAGTGTTGATATTTCCATCTATACACAGATGGCCATGTAGATATTTACATGTTTATACAGATGGCGGCGTAGATATTTCCATGGACATGCAGATGGCGGTGTAGATATTTCCATGTGTATACAGATGGCATTGTAGATATTTCCATGTTTATACAGATGGTGGTGTAGATATTTCCATGTTTACACAGATGACTGTATAGGTATTTCCATGTTTATACAGATGGCGGTGTAGATATTTCCAAGTTTATAGAGATAGCGGTGTAGATATTTCCATATTTATACAGATAACGGTGTAGAAGTTTCCAAGTTTATACAGATAGCGGTGTAAATATTTCCATGTTTATACAGATCATGGTGTAGATATTTCCAAGTTTATAGAGATAGCGGTGTAGATATTTCCATGTTTATACAGATAGCGGTGTAGATATTTCCATGTTTATACAGACCGCGGTGTAGATATTTCCATGTTTATACAGATAGCGGTGCAGATATTTCCATGTTTGTACAGATGGCGGTGTTGGTATTTCCATCTATACACAGATGACCGTGTAGATATTTCCATGTTTATACAGATGGCGGCGCAGATATTTCCATGGATGTGTAGATGGCGGGGTAGATATTTCCATGTTTATACAGATAGCAGTGAAATTATTTCCATGTTTATATAGATAGCGGTGTAGATATTTCCATGTATGTACACATGGCTGTGTAGGTATTTCCATGTTTATACACATGGCGGTGTAGATATTTCCATGTTTATACGGATAACTTTGTAGGTACTTCCATGTTTATACAGATGGCGGTGTAGATATTTTGATGTCTATAGAGATAGCAGTGGAGATATTTCCATGTTTATACAGATCGCGGTGTTGATATTTCCATGTTTATACAGATAGCGGTGTAGATATTTCCATGTTTATACAGATAGCGGTGTAGATATTTCCATATTTACAGAGATAGCGGTGTAGGTATTTCCATGTTTATAGACATTGCGGTGTAGATATTTCCATGTTTATATAGATGGCGTTGTAGATATTTCCATGTTTATACTGATAGCGGTGTTGGTATTTCCATGTTTATACATATAGCGATGTAGATATTTCCATGTTTATACAGCTTGCGGTGCAGATATTTATATCTTTATACAGATGGCATTGTAGATATTTCCTTATTCACACAGATGGCGGTGTAGATGTTTCCATGTTTATACAGATGGTGGAGTAGTTAGTTCCATGTTTATGGAGATGGCAGTGTAGATATTTTCATGTTTATTGAGATGGCGCTGTTGATATTTCCATGTTTATAAAGATAACAGTGTAGATATTTACATGTTTATACAGGTGGCTGTGTAGATATTTCCATGTGTATACAGATGGCATTGTAGATATTTCCATGTTTATACAGATGACTGTATAGGTATTTCCATGTTTTTACAGATGGCAGTGCAGATTTTTCCATGTTTATAGAGATAGCTTTGTAGATATTTCCATGTTTGTACAGATGGCGGTGTTGATATTTCCATCTATACACAGATGGCCGCGTAGATATTTCCATGTTTATACAGATGGCGGCGTAGATATTTCCATGGACATGCAGATGGCGGTGTAGATGTTTCCATGTTTATACAGATAGCGGTGTAGATATTTTCATGTTTATAGAGATGGTGGTGTAGGTATTTCCATATTTATAGAGATAGCGGTGTAGATATTTCCATCTTTCTACAGATGGCAGTGTAGATATTTCCATGTTTATACAGATGGCCGTGTAGATATTTCCATATTTATACAGATGTCTGTGAAGATATTTCCATGTGTATACAGATGGTATTGTAGGTATTTCCATGTTTATACAGATGGTGGTATAGATATTTCCATGTTTATTCAGATGACTGTGTAGATATTTCCATGTTTTTACAGATGGCAGTGTAGATATTTCAATGTTTAAAGAGATGGCTCTGTAGATATTTCCATGTTTATACAGATCGCGGTATAGATATTTCCATGTTTATACAGATAGCGGTGTAGATATTTCCATGTTTTTACAGATATCGGTGTAGATATTTCCATGTTTACACAGATTGCGGTGTAGATATTTCCATCTTTCTACAGATTGCATTGTAGATATTTCCATGTTTATACAGATGGCGGTGTAGATATTTCCATGTTTATATACCCAGCGGTGTAAATATTTCCATGTTTATAGAGATAGCGGTGTAGATATTTCCATATTTTTACAGATAGCGGTGTAGATATGTCCATGTTTATACAGATAACGGTGTAGATATTTCCATGTTTATACAGATTGCGGTGTAGGTATTTCCATGTTTATGGAGATAGCGGTGTAGATATTTCCATGTTTATACAGATGGCTGTGTAGATATTTCCATGTGTATACAGATGGCAGTGTAGATATTTCCATGTTTATACACATGGAGGTGCAGATATTTCCATGTTTACAGATGACTGTGTAGATATTTCCATGTTTTTACAGATTGCGGTGTAAATATTTCCTTGTTTATACAGATAGCGTTGTGGCTATTTCCATGTTTGTACAGATAGCTGTGTAGATATTTCCATGTTTATAGAGATGGCTGTGTAGACATTTCCATGTTTATACAGATGGCTCTGTAGGTATTTCCGTGTTTATACAGATGGCAGTGTAGATATTTCCATGTTTTTACAGATAGTGCTGTAGATTTTTCCATGTTTATACAGATGACTCTGTCGGTATTTCCATGTTTATTCAGATGGCGGTGTAGATATTTCCATGTTTATAGAGATAGCCATGTAGATATTTCCATGTTTATACAGATAGCAGTGTAGACATTTCCATGTTTATAGAGATAGCGGTGTAGGTATTTATATGTTTATACAGATAAAGGTGTAGATATTTCCATGTTTATACAGATAGCGGTGTAGATATTTCCATGTTTATACTGATAGTGGTGTAGATATTTCCATGTTTATACAGATAGCGGTGCAGGTGTTTCCATGTTTATGCAGATAGCGGTGGTGATATTTCCATGTTTATAGGGATAGAGGTGGAGGTATTTCCATGTTTATTCAGATGGCGTTGTTGATATTTCCAAGTTTATGAAGATAGCAGTGTATATATTTCCATGTTTATACAGATAGCGTTGTACATATTTCCAAGTTTATACAGATAGCGTTGTAATATTTCCATGTTTATACTGATAGCGGTGGGGATATTTCCATGTTAATACAGATAGCGATGTAGATATTTCCATGTTTATAGAGATTGCAATGTAGATATTTCCATGTTTATAGAGATAGCGTTGTACGTATTTCCATGTTTATAGAGATAGCGGAGTAGATATTTCCATGGTTACACAGATGGCTGCGTAGGTATTTCCATGGATCTACAGATGGCAGTGTGGATATTTCCATGTTTATAGAGATGATGGTGTAGATATTTCCATGTTTATAGAGATGACATTGTAGATATTTGCATGTTTATACAGATGACAGTGTAGATATTTCCATGTTTATACAGATAGCGGTGTAGATATTTCCATGTTAATACAGATAGCGGTGTTGATATTTGCATGTTTATACAGATAGTGATGAAGATATTTCCTTGTTCATACAGATCATTGTGTAGATATTTCCATGTTTATACTGAGAGCGGTGTAGGTATTTCCATATATATACTGGTAGCGGTGTAGATATTTCCATGTTTATACAGATCGTGGTGTAGATATTTCCAGCTTTCCACAAAGGGCAGTGTAGATATTTCCATTTTTATACAGATGACTGTGAAGATATTTGCAAGATTATACAGATGGCGGTGTAGATATTTCCATGTTTATAAAGATATCGGTGTAGATATTTCCACGTTTATAGAGATAGCGGTGTAGTTATTTACATATTTATACAGATAGCGGTGTAGATATTTCCATGTTTATAGAGATGGCGGTGTAGATATTTCCATGTTTATAGAGATGGCGGTGTAGATATTTCCATGTTTATACATTTGGCAGTGTAGATATTTCCTTGTTTATACAGGTAGCGGTGTAGATATTTCCATGTTTATACAGATACCTGTGTAGATATTTCCATGTTTATACGGATAGCGGTGTATATATTTCCATGTTTATACAGATAGCGTTGGAGATATTTCCACGGTTATACAGATATCGAGGTAGATATTTCCACGTTTATACAGATAGCGTTGTAGATATTTCCACGTTTATAGAGAGAGCAGTGTAGATATTTCCATGTTGATACAGATAGCGTTGTAGATATTTCTATGTTTACAGAGATAACGTTGTAGATATTTCCATCTATGCACAGATTGTGCTGTAGATATTTCCATCTTTACACAGATAGCTGGGTAGATATTTCTAAGTTTACACAGATATCTGTGTAGATATTTCCATGTTTACACAGATAGCGTTGTAGATATTTCCATGTTTATACAGATAGCGTTGCACATATTTCCATGTTTACAGATAGCGTTGGAGATATTTCCACATTTATAGAGATAGCGGTGTAGATATTTAAACGTTTTACAGATAGCAGTGTAGGTATTTCCAAGTTTACACAGACAGCGTTGGAGATATTTCCATGTTTATACAGATAGCAGTGTAGATATTTCCATGTTTATTCAGATGGCGGTGTAGATATTTCCATGTTTATGCAGATGGTGGTGTAGATATTTCCAAGTTTATGGAATGGCGGTGTAGATATTTCCATGTTTATAGAAATAACGGTGTAGATATTTCCATGTTTATAGAGATAGCGGTGTAGGTATTTCCATGTTTACAGTTATAGCGCTATAGATCTTTCCATGTTTATAGGGATAGCGGTGTAGATATTTCCATGTTTATACAGATAGCGATGTAGATATTGCCATGTTTATAGAGATGGCTGTGTAGATATTTCCATGTTTATACAGATGGCAGTGTAGATATTTCCATGTTTGTACAGATAGTTGTGTAGATATTTCCATGTTTATACAGATGACTGTGTAGGTTTTTCCATGATTATACGGATGTCGGTGTAGATATTTTCAGGTTTATAGAAATAGCGGTGTAGATATTTCCATGTTTATATAGATAGCGGTGTAGTTATTTCCATGTTTACAAAGAGAGCGGTGCAGATATTTCCATATTTATATAGATAGCGGTGTAGATATTTCCATGTTTATATAGATAGCGGTGTAGATATTTCCATGTTTATACAAATACAGGTGTAGAGATTTCCATGTTTATAGAGATGGTGGTGAATATATTTCCATGTTTATAGAGATAGTGGTGTAGAACTTTCCATGTTTATACAGATAGGGGTGTAGATATTTCCATGTTTATTCAGCTCCCGATGTAGATATTTCCATCTTTATACAGATGGCAGTGTAGATATTTTGATGTTTATACAGATAGTGGTGTAGATATTTTCATGTTTATAGCATTTGTGGTGTAGATATTTCCATGTTTATAGAGACAGCGGTGTAGATACTTCCACTTTTCTACAGATGGCGTTGTAGATATTTCCATGTGTATACAGATGGCAGTGTAGATATTTCCATGTTTATAGATATGGTGGTGTGGATATTTCCATGTTTATACAGATGACTGTGTAGATATTTGCATGTTCATACAGATGGCGGTGTAGATATTTCCATGTGTATAGAGATAACAGTGTAGTTATTTCCATGTTTATGAAGATAGCAGTGTAGATATTTCCATGTTGATATAGATAGCAGTTTAGATATTTCCATGTTTACAGAGATAGCGGTGTAGATATTTCAATCTTTGCACAGATAGCTTTGTAGATATTTACAAGTTTGCACAGATATCTGTGTAGGTATTTCCATGTTTACACAGACAGTTGTAGATATTTCCATGTTTATACAAATAGCGTTGTACATATTTCTTTGTTTATACAGACAGCGTTGTAGATATTTCCATGTTTATGCAGATAGCGGTGTAGATATTTCCATGTTTATACAGATAGAGGTGTAGATATTTCCATGTTTAGAGAGATAGCGGTGTAGATATTTCCATCTTTGCAGAGATAGCTGTGTAGATATTTCCATGTTTACACAGATAGCTGTGTAGATATTTCCATGTTTACACAGATAGCGTTGTAGATATTTCCATTTTTATACAGATAGCGGTGTAGATATTTCAATGTTTATACAGATAACGGTGTTGGTATTTCCATGTTTATACAGATAGCGGTGTAGATATTTCCATGTTTATACAGATGGCGGTGTAGTTATTTCCAAGTTTATACAGATAGCGGTGTCGCTATTTCTATGTTTATACAGATAGCAGTGTAGATATTTCCATGTTTATAGAGATAGCTGTGTAGGTATTTCCATGTTTATAGAGATAGCGGTATAGATATTTCCATGATTATACAGATGAATGTGTAGATATTTTCATGTTTATACAGATTGCGGTGTTGGTATTTCCAAGATTATAGAGATAGCGGTGTAGATTTTTCCATGCTTTCACAGATAGCGGTGTAGTTATTTGCAAGTGTATACAGATGGCAATGTAGATATTTCCATGTTTATACAGATGGCAGTGTAGATATTTCCATATTTATACAGATAACAATGTAGATATTTCCATGTTTATACAGATAGCGGTGTTGATATTTCCATGTTTACACAGATAGCGGTGTAAGTATTTCCATGTTAATAGAGATAGTGGTGTAGATATTTCCATGTTTATGCAATTGAATGTGTAGTTATTTCCAAGTTTATACAGATGGCGGTGTAGATATTTCCACGTATGTAGAGATAGCCATGTAGATATTTCCATGTTTAGACACCTAGTGGTGTAGCTATTTCCATGTTTATAGAGATCGCGGTGTAGATATTTCCATATTTTTACAGCCAGCGGTGTAGATATTTCCATGTTTATACAGATAACGGTGTAGATATTTCCATGTTTATACAGATTGCCGTGTAGGTATTTCCATGTTTATGGAGATAGCGGTGTAGATATTTCCATGTTTATACAGATGGCTGTGTAGATATTTCCATGTGTATACAGATGGCAGTGAAGATATTTCCATGTTTATACACATGGAGGTGCAGATATTTCCATGTTTGTACAGATGACTGTGTAGATATTTCCATGTTTATACACATGGAGATGCAGATATTTCCATGTTTATACAGATGACTTTGTAGATATTTCCATGTTTATAGAGATAGCAGTGTAGATTTTTCCATGTTTATACAGATGACTCTGTCGGTATTTCCATGTTTATACAGATGGCGGTGTAGATATTTCCATGTTTATAGAGATAGCCATGTAGATATTTCCATGTTTATACAGATAGCAGTGTAGACATTTCCATGTTTATAGAGATAGCGATGTAGATATTTATATGTTTATACAGATAACGGTGTAGATATTTCCATGTTTATACAGATAGTGGTGTAGATATTTCCATGTTTATACAGATAGCGGTGTAGATATTTCCATGTTTATACTGATCGTGGTGTAGATATTTCCATGTTTATACAGATAGTGAGGGAGATATTTCCACGTTTATACAGAGAGCGGTGCAGGTACTTCCATGTTTATGCAGATAGCGGTGGTGATATTTCCATGTTTATAGAGATAACGGTGAAGGTATTTCCATGTTTATGCAGACGGCGGTGTTGATATTTCCAAGTTTATGAAAATAGCGGTGTAGATATTTCCATGTTTATACAGATAGCGCCGTAGAGGTTTCCATGTTTATACAGATGACTGTGTTGCTAATTCCATGTTTATGCAGATGGCGGTGTAGATATTTCCATGTTTATAGAGATAGCGGTGTAGACATTTCCATGTTTATAAAGATAGCAGTGTAGATATTTCCATGTTTATAGAGATAGCGGTGTAGTTATTTCCATGTTTATACAGATAGCGGTGTAGACATGTCCATGTTTATACAGATCGTGGTGTAGATATCTCCATTTTTATAATGATATTGGTGATGATATTTCCATCTTCATATAGATGACTCTGTAGGTATTTCGTGTTTATAAAGATGTGGGTGTAGATATTTCCGTGTTTATAGAGATAGCGGAGTAGATTTTTTCATTTTTATACAGATAGCGGTGTAGATATTTCCATGTTTCTACAGACAGCGGTGTGGATATTACCATGTTTATACAGATAACGGTGTAGCTATTTCCATATTTATAGAGATGGCTGTGTAGCGGTTTCCATTTTTATACAGATGGCGGTGTAGGTATTTCCATGTTTATACAGATGGTGGTGTAGATATTTCCAGGTTTATACAGATGACTGTGTAGATATTTCCATGTTTTTAGAGATGGCGGTGTAGATATTTCCATTTTTATAGAGATAGAGGTGTAGATATTTCCATGTTTATACAGATGGAGTTGTAGATATTTCCATGTTTATACAGATAGCTGTAGAGACATTTCCAAGTTTTACAGATAGCGGTGTAGATATTTCCATGTTTATACAGATAACGGTGTAGATATTTCCATGTATATACAGATAGCGGTGTAGGTATTTCCATGTTTATAGAGATAACGGTGTAGATACTTCCATGTTTATACTGATGGAGGTGCAGATATTTCCATGTTTATACAGATGACTGTGTACACATTTCCATGTTTTTACAGGTGGCGGTGTAGATATTTCCATGTTTATACTGATGGCAGTGTGGATATTTCCATGATTATACACATGACGGTGTAGATATTTCCATATTTATAGAGATGGCGGTGTAGATATTTAGATGTTTATGCAGATGGCGGTGTAAATATTTCCAAGTTTACAGAGATAGCGGTGTAGATATTTCCATATTTATACAGAAATCGGTGTAGATATTTCCATGTTTATACAAATGACTGTGTAGATATTTCCACGTTTATACAGATGGCGGAGTAGATATTTGCATGTTTATAAAGATAGCGGTGTAGTTATTTCTATGTTTATTCAGATAGCGATGTAGATATTTCCATGTTTATAGAGATAGCGGTGTAGTTAATTCCATATTTATACATATAGCAGTGTAGAAATTTCCATGTTTATACAAATAGCAGTGTAGATATTTCCATGTTCATACAGATAGCCGTGTAGATATTTCCATATTTATATAGATAGCGGTGGAGATATTTCCATGTTCATACAGATAGTGGTGTAGATTTTTCCATGTTTATACAGATAGCGGTGTAGGTATTTCCATGTTTATACAGATGACTGTGTAGATATACCCATGTTTTTACATTTGGCGGTGTGGATATTTCCATGTTTATACAGATAGCGATGTGGCTATTTCCATGTTTATACAGATATCAGGGTAGCTATTTCCATATTTATAGAGATGGCTGTGTAGATGTTTCCATGTTTATACAGATGACTGTGTAGGTATTTCCATTTTTATACAGATGGCGGTGTAGATATTTTCATGTTTATACAGATAGCGGTGTAGATATTTCCACGTTTATACAGACAGCGGTGTAGGTCTTTCCATGTTTATACACATATCGGTGTAGGTATTTCCATGTTTATAGAGATAGCCGTGTAGATATTTCCATGTTTATACAGATGGCGGTGTAGATATTTCCATGTTCGTAGAGATAGCGGTGTTTATTTTTCCATGTTTATAGAGATAGCGGTGTGGATATTTCCATGTTTATACAGATAAGGGTGTAGATATTTCCATGTTTATAGAGATGGCGGTGTAGATATTTCCATGTTTATACAGATCATGGTGTAGATATTTCCATGTTTATACAGATCGCGGTGTAGATATTTCCAAGTTTATACAGATCATGCTGTAGATATTTCCATGTTTATACAGATCGCGGTGTTGATATTACCATGTTTATAGGTATAGCGGTGAAAATATTTCCACATTTATACAGATAGCGGTGTATTTATTAGCATGTTTATACAGATAGCGGTTTAGACCTTTCCATGTATAAACAGATGTCTGTGTATATATTTCCATGTTTAAACAGATGGCGGTGTAGATGTTTCCTTGTTTATACAAATAGCGGTGTAGATATTTCCATGTTTATACAGCTCGCGTTGTAGATATTTCCATCTATATACAGATGGCTGTGTAGATATTTCCATGTTTATACAGATGGCTGTGTAGATATTTCCATGTTTATACAGATGAATTTGTAGGTATTTCCATGTTTATACAGATGGCGGAGTAGGTATTTGCATGTTTATAGAGATAGCTGTGTAGGTATTTCCATGTTTATACAGATAGCGGTGTAGATATTTCCATGTTTATACAGATAGCGGTGTAAATATTTCCATGTTTATACAGACCGCGGTGTAGATATTTCCATGTTTATACAGATACCAGTGTAGATATTTCCATGTTCATTCAGACCGCAGTGTAGATATTTCCATGTTTATACAGATGGTGGTGTAGATATATCCATGTTTATACAGATGACTGTATAGGTATTTCCATGTTTTTACAGATGGCACTGTAGATATTTCCATGTTTATAGAGATAGCAGTGTAGATATTTCCATGTTTATACAGATGGCGGTGTAGATGTTTCCATGTTTATAGAGATAGCGGTGTAGATATTTCCATATTTATACAGATAACGGTGTAGATATTTCCATGTTTATACAGATAGCAGTGTAAATATTTCCATGTTTATACAGATCACGTTGTAGATATTTCCATGTTTATAGAGATAGCGGTGTAGATATTTCCATGTTTATACAGATAGCGATGTAGACATTTCCATGTTTATACAGACCGCGGTGTAAATATTTCCATGTTTTTTCAGATAGCGTTGCAGGTATTTCCATGTTTGTACAGATGGCAGTGTTGATATTTCCATCTATACACAGATGACCGTGTAGATATTTCCATGTTTATACAGATGGCGGCCCAGATATTTCTACGGATATGTAGATGGCGGTGTAAATATTTCCATGTTTATACAGAAAGCGGTGTAGTTATTTCCATGTTTATATAGATAGCGGTGTAGATATTTCCATGCATATACACATGGCTGTGTAGATATTTCCATGTTTATACAGATGGCGGTGTAGATATTTCCATGTTTATACAGATAACGTTGTAAGTATTTCCATGTTTATACAGATGGCGGTGTAGTTATGTAGATGTTTCTACAGATAGCAGTGGAGATATTTGAATGTTTATACAGATAGCGGTGTAGATATTTCCATGTTTATACTGATCGCGGTGTAGATATTTCCATGTTTACAGAGATGGCGGTGTAGATATTTCCATGTTTATACAGATAGGGGTGTAGATATTTCCATGTTTATAGAGATGGCGGTGTAGATATTTCCATGTTTATACAGATCATGGTGTAGATGTTTCCATGTTTATACAGGTCATGGTGTAGATATTTCCATGTTTATACAGATCGCGGTGTTGATATTACCATGTTTATAGGGATAGCGGTGCACATATTTCCACATTTATACTGATAGCGGTGTAGTTATTAGCATGTTTATACAGATAGCGGTGTAGATATTTCCATGTATAAACAGATGTCTGTGTATATATTTCCATGTTTAAACAGATGGTGGTGTAGATATTTCCTTGTTTACACAAATAGCGGTGTAGATATTTCCATGTTTATACAGACAGCGGTGTAGATATTTCCTTGTATATACAGATGGCTGTGTAGATATTTCCGTGTTTATACAGATGGCTGTGTAGATATATCCATGTTTACACAGATGACTTTGTAGGTATTTCCATGTTTATACAGATGGCGGTGTAGATATTTCCATGTTTATAGAGATAGCTGTGTAGATATTTCCATGTTTATACAGATCGCGGTGTAGATATTTCCATGTTTATATAGATCGCCATGTAGATATTTCCATGTTTATATAGATCGCGGTGTAGATATTTCCATGTTTATACTGATCGCGGTGTAGATATTTCCATGTTTATACAGATAGCGGTATAGATATTTCCATGTTTATGCAGATAGTGCTGTAGATATTTCCATGTTTATACAGATGGTGGTGTAGATATTTCCATGTTTATAGTGATGGCGGTGTAGATATTTCCATGTTTATAGAGATAGCGGTGTAGATATATCCATGTTCATAGAGATTGCAGTGAGGATATTTCCATGTTTATACAGATAGCGGTGTAGATATTTCCACGTTTTTAAAGATAGCGGTGTACATATTTCCATTTTTATACAGGTAGCGGTGTAGATATTTCCATGTTTACACAGTTGGCGGTGTAGATACTTCCATGTTTATTGAGATAGCGGTGTAGACATTTCCATGTTTATACAGATAGTGGTGTAGATATTTCCATGTTTATAGAGATAGCGGTGTAGATATTTCCATATTTATACATATAGCGGTGTAGATATTTCCATGTTTATAGTGATAGCGGTGTAGGAATTTCCATGTTTATAGTGATAGCGGTGTAGATATTTCCATGTTTATACGGATAGCGGTGTAGATATTTCCATGTTTAAACGGATAGCGGTGTAGATGTTTCCATGTTTATACAGATGGCTGTGTAGATATTTCCATTTTTATACAGATGGCATTGTAGATATTTCCATGTTTATGCAGATGGTGGTGTTGATATTTCCGTGTTTACAGAGATAGCGGTGTAGATATTTCCATCTTTGCACAGATTGCGGTGTAGGTATTTCCATCTTTACACAGATAGTGGTGTAGATATTTCCGACTTTACAAAGATAGCTGTGTAGATATTTCCATGTTTACACAGATGGCGTTGTAGATATTTCCATGTTTACACAGATAGCGTTGTAGATATTTCCATGTTTATACAGATAGCGGTGTAGGTATTTCCATGTTTATACAGATAGTGGTGTAGATATTTCCATGTTTATACAGATAGCGGTGTAGATATTTCCATATTTATAGAGATAGCGGTGGAGATATTTCCATGTTTATACCGATAGCGGTGGAGATATTTCCATGTTTATACAGATAGCGGTGTAGATATTTCCATGTTTATACAGATAGCGGTGTAGATATTTCCATGTTTATAGAGATGGCTGTGTAGATATTTCCATGTGTATAGAGATGGCAGTCTTGATATTTCCATGTTTATAGAGATGGTGGTGTAGATATTTCCATGTTTATACAGATGACTGTGTAGATATTTCCATGTTTATACAGATGGCGGTGTAGATATTTCAATCTTTATAGAGATAGCGGTGAAGATAATTCCATGTTTATACAGATAGCGTTGTAGATATTTCCATGTTTATAGAGATAGCGGTGTAGATATTTCCAAGTTTATAGAGATAACAGTGTAGATATTTCCATGTTTATACAGATAGCGATGTAGATATTTCCATGTTTACATATATAGCGATGCAGATATTTCCATGTTTACACATATAGCGATGCAGATATTTCCATGTTTACACAGATAGCGTTGCAGATATTTCCATGTTTATACAGATGTCGGTGTAGATTTATCCATGTTTATGCAGACGGCGGAGTAGATATTTCCATGGTTATGCAGATGGCGGTGTAGATATTTCCAAGTTTATAGACATGGTGGTATAGAAGTTTCCATGTTTATAGAGATGGCGGTGTAGGTATTTCCATGTTTATAGTGATAGTGGTGAAGTTATTTCCATGTTTATGTGGATAGCGTTGTTGATATTTCCATGTTTATAGGGATAGCTTTGTAGATGTTTCCATATTCATACAGATAGCGGTTTAGGTATTTCCATGTTTATACTGATGGCAGTATAGATATTTCCATGTTTATACAGATGGTGGTGTAGATATTTCCATGTTTACACAGATGACGGTGTCGGTATTTCTATGTTTATACAGATGTCGGTGTAGATATTTTCATGTTTATAGAGATAGAGGTGTAGATATTTCCATGTTTATAGAGATAGCGGTGTAGACATTTCCATGTTTATGCAGATAGCGGTGTAGATATTTTCATGTCTACAGAGATGGCGGTGTAGCTATTTCCATGTTTACAGAGATAGTGTTGTAGATATTTCCATGTTTATACAGTTAGTGGTATAGGTATTTCCATGTTTATACAGATAGCGGTGTTGGTATTTCCATGTTTATACAGATAGCGGTGTAGATATTTCTATCTTTATGCAGCTCGCGGTATAGATATTTCCATCTTTATACAGATGGCAGTGTAGGTAATTCCATGTACATACAGATAGCGGTGTAGATATTTCTATCTTTATGCAGCTCGCGGTATAGTTATTTCCATCTTTATACAGATGGCAGTGTAGATAATTTCATGTATATACAGATAGAGGTGTAGATATTTCCATGTTTATACAGATGGCGGTGTAGATAGTTCCATATTTATGGAGATGGCGGTGTAAATATTTTCATGTTTATAGAGATGGCGGTGTAGATATTTCCATATTTATACATATAGCTGTGTAGATATTTCCATGTTTATAGTGATAGCGGTGTAGGAATTTCCATGTTTATAGTGATAGCGGTGTAGATATTTCCATGTTTATACGGATAGCGGTGTAGATATTTCCATGTATATACGGATAGCGGACTAGATATTTCCATGTTTATACAGATGGCTGTGTAGATATTTCCATGTTTATACAGATGGCATTGTAGATATTTCCATGTTTATGCAGATGGTGGTGTTGATATTTCCGTGTTTACAGAGATAGCGGTGTAGATATTTCCATCTTTGCACATATTGCGGTGTAGGTATTTACATCTTTACACAGATAGTGGTGTAGATATTTCCGACTTTACAAAGATAGCTGTGTAGATATTTCCATGTTTACACATATGGCGTTGTAGATATTTCCATGTTTCTACAGATAGCGTTGTAGATATTTCCATGTTTATACAGATAGCGGTGTAGCTATTTCCATGTTTATACAGATAGCGGTGTAGATATTTCCATGTTTATACAGATAGCGGTGTAGATATTTCCATATTTATAGAGATAGCGGTGGAATTATTTCCATGTTTATACAGATAGCGGTGTAGGTATTTCCACGTTTATACAGAGAGTGGTGTACATATTTCCACGTTTATACAGATAGTGGTGTAGATATTTCCATCTTTATACAGATAGCGGAGTAGATATTTCCATGTTTATACAGATAGCGGTGGAGATATTTCCACGTATATACAGATAGCGATGTAGATATTTCCATTTTTACAGAGGTGGCGGTGTAGATATTTCCATGTTTATAGAGATTGCGGTGTAGACATTTCCATATATATAGAGATAGCGGTGTAGGTATTTCCATGTTTATAGGGATAGCTGAGCAAATATTTCCATGTTTATACAGACGGCTTTGTAGGTATTTCCATTTGTACACAGATGGCAGTGTAGATATTTCCATGTTTATAGAGATGGTTTTGAAGGTATTTCCATGTTTTTACAGATGACTGTGTAGATATTTGCATGTTTATACAGAAGGCGGTGTAGTTATTTCCGTGTTTATAGAGATAGCGGTGTAGGTATTTCCATCTTTATACAGATAGCGGTGTAGATATTTCCATGTTTATACACATAGCGGTGTAGATATTTCCAAGTTTATACAGATAGTGGTGGAGATATTTCCTTGTTTAGACAGATTGTTGTGTAGATATTTCCATGTTTATAAAGATCGCGGTCTAGATATTTCCATATGTATACAGCTAGCGGTGTAGATATTTCCGTGTTTATACAGATCGCGGTGTAGATATTTCCATCTTTCCACAGATGACAGTGTAGATATTTCCATGTTTATACAGATGGCGGTGTGGATATTTCCCTGTTTATACAGATAGAGGTGTAGACATTTCCATGTTCATGAAGATGGCGGTGTAGATATTTCGATGTTTATAGAGATGGCGGGGTATATATTTCTATGTTCATAGGGATAGCGGTGTAGATATTTCCATGTGTATAGAGATGGCGTTGTGGGTATTTCCATGTTTATAGAGATAGTGGTGAAGATATTTCCATCTTTATACAGATAGCGATGTAGATATTTCCATGTTTATACAGAAAGCGGTGTTGGTATTTCCATGTTTATACAGATAGCGGTGGAGATATTTCCATGTTTATAAAGCTAACGGTGCAGATATTTCCATGTTTATACAGATAGCGGTGGAGATATTTCCATGTTTATAAAGCTCACGGTGTAGATATTTCCAGGTTTATACAGATAGTGGTGGAGATATTTCCTTGTTCAGACATATCGTGGTGTAGATATTTTCATATTTATACAGATAACTGTGTAGATATTTCCATGTTTATACAGATGGCGGTGTAGATATTTCCATGTTTATACAGACGACGGTGTAGATATTTCCTTGTTTATACAGATAGAGGTGTAGATATTTCCATGTTTATACAGATAGCGGTGTAGATATTTCCATGTTTACAGAGATAGCGGTGTAGATATTTCCATGTTTCAACAGATTGCGTTGTAGGTATTTTCATCTTTACACAGATAGCTATGTAGATATTTCCAAGTTTACACAGAGAGCTGTGTAGATATTTCCTTGTTTACACAGATAGCGTTGTAGATATTTCCATGTTTATACAGATAGCGGTGTAGATATTTCCATGTTTATACAGATAGTGGTGTAGATATTTCCATGTTTATACTGATAGCAGTGGAGATATTTCCACGTTTATACAGATAGCGATGTAGATATTTCCATGTTTACAGAGATGGCGGTGTTGATATTTCCATGTTTATAGAGATTGAGATGTATACATTTCGATATATAGAGAGTTAGTGGTGTAGATATTTCCATGTTTATAGGGATAGCAGAGTAGATATTTCCATGTTTATAAAGTCGGCTCTGTAGGTATTTCCATTTGTATACTGATGGCAATGTAGATATTTCCAACTTTATAGAGATGGTGTTGAAGGTATTTCCATGTTTATACAGATGACTATGAAGATATTTGAATGTTTATACAGATAGCGGTGTTGGTAATTCCATGTTTACACAGATAGCGATGTAGATATTTCCATGTTTATAGAGATAACGGTGTAGATAATTTCATGTTTATAAATTTAGCGGTGTAGATATTTCCACGTTTATAGAGATATCGGTGAAGATATTTATATATTTATACAGATAACGGTGTAACTACTTCCATGTTTATACAGATGGCAGTGTAGATATTTCCATGTTTATACAGATGGCGGTGTAGATATTTCCTTGTTTATGCAGATAGCAGTGTACATATTCCCATGTTAATGCAGATGGCGGTGTAGATATTTCCATGTTTATACAGATCGTGGTGTAGATATTTCCATGTTTATACAGATAGCTATGTAGATATTTCCAAGTTTACACAGATAGCTATGTAGATATTTCCATGTTTACAGAGATAGCATTGTAAATATTTCCATGTTCATACAGATAGCCCTGTAGATATTTCCATCCTTATACAGATGGCTGTGTAGATATTTCCATGTTTAAGAAGATAGTGGTGTAGATATTTCCATGATTATAGAGATTGCGGTGTAGATATTTCCATGTTTACAGAGATGGCATTGTAGATATTTCCATGTTTATAGAGATTGCAGTGTAGATATTTCCATATATATAGAGATAGCGATGTAGGTATTTCCATGTTTATAGGGATAGCGGAGTAGATATTTCCATGTTTATACTGACGGCTGTGTACGTATTTCCATGGTTATACAGATGGCAGTGGAGATATTTCCATGTTTATAGAGATACTGGTGTAGGTATTTCCATGTTTATACAGTTAGCGGTATAGGTATTTCCATGTTTATACAGATGGCGGTGTAGATATTTTCAAGTTTATACAGATATTGGTGGAGATATTTCCTTGTTTATACAGATTGTTGTGTAGATATTTCTATGTTTATACACATCGCTGTCTAGATATTTCCATATTTATACAGGTATTGGGGTAGATATTTCCATGTTTATACAGATCGCGGTGTAGATATTTCCATCTTTCCACAGATGGCAGTGTAGGTATTTACAAGTTTATACAGATGGCGGTGTAGATATTTCCATGTTTATACAGATAGCGGTGTAGACATTTCCATGTTCATGCAGATGGCGGTGTAGATATTTCCATAATTATAGAGATGACGGTGTAGATATTTCTATGTTTATAGAGAAAGCGGTGTAGGTATTTCCATGTGTATAGAGATGGCGTTGTGGGTATTTCCATGTTTACAGAGATAGTGGTGAAGATATTTCCATGTTTATACACACAGCACTGTAGATATTTCCATGTTTATACAGATAGCGGTATAGTTATTTCCATGTTTATACAGATAGCGGTGTAGATATTTCCATGTTAATACAGATAGCGTTGTAGATATTTCCATGTTTATACAGACAGCGGAGTTGGTATTTCCATGTTTATACAGATAGCGGTGTAGATATTTCCATGTTTATACAGCTCATGGTATGGATATTTCCGTCTTTATACAGATGGAAATGTAGATATTTCCATGTTTTACTGATAGTGTTGTAGATATTTCCAAGTTTATACAGATGGTGGTGTAGATAGTTCCATGTTTCTGGAGATTGCGGTGCATATATTTTCATGTTTATAGAGATGGCGGTGTAGATATTTCCATGTTTATAGAGATTGCGGTGTAGATATTTCCATGTTTATAGAGATAGCAGTGTAGATATTTACATGTTTATACAGATGGCTGTGTAGATATTTCCATGTGTATACAGATGGCATTGTAGATATTTCCATGTTTATACAGATGGTGGTGTAGATATTTCCATGTTTACACAGATGACTGTATTGGTATTTCCATGTTTATACAGATGGCGGTGTAGATATTTCCATGTTTATAGAGATAGCGGTGTAGATATTTCCATGTTTATACAGATAGCGGTGTAGATATTTCCATGTTTATACAGACCGTGTTGTAGGTATTTCCATGTTTATACAGATAGCGGTGCAGATATTTCCATGTTTGTACAGATGGCGGTGTTGATATTGCCATCTATACACAGATGACCGTGTAGATATTTCCATGTTTATACAGATGGCGGTGCAGATATTTCCATGGATATGTAGATGGCGGTGTAGATATTTCCATGTTTATAGAGATAGCAGTGTAGTTATTTCCATGTTTATATAGATAGCGGTGTAGATATTTCCATGTATATACACATGGCTGTGTAGATATTTCCATGTTTATACAGATGGCGGTGTAGATACTTCCATGTTTATACAGATAACTTTGTAAGTATTTCCATGTTTATACAGATGGCGGTGTAGATATTTTGATGTTTATACAGATAGCAGTGGAGTTATTTCCATGTTTATACAGATAGCGGTGTAGATATTTCCATGTTTATACTGATCGTGGTGTAGATATTTCCATGTTTATTGAGATGGCGGTGTAGATATTTCCATGTTCATAGAGATAGCGCTGTTGATTTTTCCATGTTTATAGAGAGAGCGGTGTGGATATTTCCATGTTTATACAAATAGGGGTGTAGATATTTCCATGTTTTTACAGATATCGGTGTAGATATTTCCATGTTTACTCAGATTGCGTTGTAAATATTTCCATCTTTCTACAGATGGCATTGTAGATATTTCAAAGTTTATACCGATGGCGGTGTAGATATTTACATGTTTATATAGATGGTGGTGTAGATATTACCATGTTTATACAGATAGCTGTGTAGATATTTCCATGTTTACACAGATCGTGGTGAAGGTATTTCCATGTTTATACATATCGCGGTGTAGATATTTCCATTTTTATACAGATCACGGTGTAGATATTTCCATGTTTATACAGATAGCGGTGTAGATATTTCCATGTTTATACAGATAGCGGTGTAGATATTTCCATGTTTATACAGATAGCGGTGTAGGTATTTCCATGTTTATAGACATAGGGGTGTAGATATTTCCATGTTTATATAGATGGCATTGTAGATATTTCCATGTTTATACCGATAGCGGTGTTGGTATTTCCACGTTTATACAGATAGCGATGTAGATATTTCCATGTTTATACAGCTCGCGGTGCAGATATTTATATCTTTATACAGATGGCATTGTAGATATTTCCTTATTCACACTGATGGCGGTGTAGATGTTTCCATGTTTATACAGATGGCGGAGTCGTTACTTCCATGTTTATGGAGATGGCAGTGTAGATATTTCCATGTTTATAGAGATGGCGGTGTAGATATTTCCATGTTTATAGAGATAGCAGTGTAGATAGTTACATGTTTATACAGATGGCTGTGTAGATATTTCCATGTGTATACAGATGGCATTGTAGATATTTCCATGTTTATACAGATGACTGAATAGATATTTCCATGTTTTTACAGATGGCAGTGGAGATATTTCCATGTTTATAGAGATAGCGGTGTAGATAATTCCATGTTTGTACAGATGGCGGTGCTGATATTTCCATCTATACACAGATGGCCGAGTAGATATTTCCATGTTTATACAGACGGCGGCGTAGATATTTCCATGGACATGCAGATGGCGGTGTAGTTATTTCCATGTTTATACAGATAACGGTGTAGATATTTCCATGTTTACACAAATGGTGGTGTAGATATTTCCGTGTTTATACACATGATGGAGTAGATACTTCCATCTTTATGGAGATGGCAGTGTAGATATTTTCATGTTTATAGAGATGGTGGTGTATATATTTCCATATTTATAGAGATAGCGGTGTACATATTTCCATCTTTCTACAGATGGCAGTGTAGATATTTCCATGTTTATAGAGATGGCCGTGTAGATATTTCCATATTTATGCAGATGTCTGTGTAGATATTTCCATGTGTATACAGATGGTGTTGTAGGTATTTCCAAGTTAATACAGATGGTGGTGAAGATATTTCCATGTTTATTCAGATGACTGTGTAGATATTTCCATGTTTTTACAAATGGCAGTGTAGATATTTCAATGTTTATAGAGATGGCGCTGTAGATATTTCCATGTTTAAACAGATAACGGTGGAGATATTTCCATGTTTATACAGACAGCAGTGGAGATATTTCCATGTTTATACACATAGCGGTGTAAATATTTCCATGTTAATAGAGACAGCGGTGTAGGTATTTCCATGTTTATACAGATAGCGGTGCAGTTATTTCCATGTTTACACAGATGCCTATGCAGATATTTCCATATTTATACAGAGGGCTATGTAGATATTTCCAAGTTTATACAGATGGCAATGTAGATATTTCCATATTTATACAGATAACTTTGTAAGTATTTCCATGTTTATACAGATGGCGGTGTAGATATTTCGATGTTTGTAGAGATAGAAGTGGAGATATTTCCATGTTTATACAGATAGCGGTGTAGATATTTCCATGTTTATACTGACCGTGGTGTAGATATTTCAATGTTTATAGAGATGGCGGTGTAGATATTTCCATGTTCATAGAGATAACGGTGTTGATTTTTCCATGTTGATAGAGAGAGCGGTGTGGATATTTCCATGTTTATACAAATAGGGGTGTAGATATTTCCATGTTTTTACAGATATCGGTGTAGATATTGCCACGTTTACTCAGATTGCGGTGTAAATATTTCCATCTTTCTACAGATGGCATTGTAGATATTTCCATGTTTATACCGATGGCGGTGTAGATATTTCCATGTTTATATAGATGGTGGTGTAGATATTACCATGTTTATACAGATAGCTGTGTAGATATTTCCATGTTTATACAGATGGTGGTGAATATATTTCCATGTTTATACAGATCACGGTGTAGATATTTCCATGTTTATACAGATAGCGGTGTTGGTATTTCCACGTTTATACAGATAGCGATGTAGATATTTCCATGTTTATACAGCTCGCGGTGCAGATATTTATATCTTTATACAGATGGCATTGTAGATATTTCCTTATCCACACAGATGGCGGTGTAGATGTTTCCATGTTTATACAGATGGCGGAGTAGTTACTTCCATGTTTATGGAGATGGAAGTGTAGATATTTTCATGTTTATAGACATGGCGGTGTATATATTTCCATGTTTATAGAGATAGCAGTGTAGATATTTACATGTTTATACAGATGGCTGTGTAGATATTTCCATGCGTATACAGATGGCATTGTAGATATTTCCATGTTTATACAGATGACTGTATAGGTATTTCCATGTTTTTACAGATGGCAGTGCAGACATTTCCATGTTTATAGAGATAGCGGTGTAGATATTTCCATGTTTGTACAGATAGCGGTGCTGATATTTCCATCTATACACAGATGGCCGAGTAGATATTTCCATGTTTATACAGATGGCGGCGTAGATATTTCCATGGACATGCAGATGGCGGTGAAGATATTTCCATGTTTATACAGATTGCAGTGTAGATATTTCCATGTTTACACAGATGGCGGTGTAGATATTTCCATGTTTATACAGATAACTTTGTAAGTATTCTCACGTTTATACAGATGGCGGTGTAGATATTTCGATGTTTATAGAGATAGCAGTGTAGATATTTCCATGTTTATACAGATAGCGGTGCAGATATTTCCATGTTTATACTGATCGCGGTGTAGATATTTCCATGTTTATAGAGATGGCGGTGTAGATATTTCCATGTTCATAGAGATAGCGGTGTTGATTTTTCCATGTTTATAGACATAGCTGTGTGGATATTTCCATGTTTATACAGATAGGAGTGTAGATATATCCATGTTTATAGAGATGGCTGTGTAGATATTTCCATGTTTATGCAGATCACGGTGTAGGTATTTCCATGTTTATACAGATCGCGGTGTAGATATTTCAATGTTTATACAGATCATGGTGTAGATATTTCCATGTTTATACAGATCGCGGTGTTGATATTACCATGTTTATAGGGATAGCGGTGCAAATATTTCCACATTTATACAGATAGTGCTGTAGTTATTAGCATATGTATACAGATAGCGGTGTAGATATTTCCATGTATAAACAGATGTCTTTGTATATATTTCCATGTTTAAACAGATGGCGGTGTAGATATTTCCTCGTTTATACAAATAGCGGTGTAGTTATTTCCATGTTTTTACAGATAGCGGTGTAGATATTTCCATGTATATACAGTTGGCTGTGTAGATATTTCCATGTTTATACAGATGGCTGTGTAGATATTTCCATGTTTATACAGATGGCGATGTAGGTATTTCCATGTTTATAGAGATAGCTGTGTAGATATTTCCATGTTTATACAGATAGCGGTGTAGATATTTCCATTTTTATACAGATCGTAATGTAGATATTTCGATGTTTATACAGACAGCAGTGGAGATATTTCCATGTTTATACACATAGCCGTGTACATATTTCCATGTTTATAGAGAGAGCGGTGTAGGTATTTCCATGTTTATACAGATAGCGGTGCAGATATTTCCATGTTTATACAGATGCCTATGCAAATATTTCCATATTTATACAGAGGGCTGTGTAGATATTTCCATGTTTATACAGACGGCAGTGTAGATACTTCCATGTTCCTACACATGACTGCGTAGGTATTTCCATGTTTATACAGATGGCTTTGTAGATATTTCCATGTTTAAAGAGATAGCGGTGTAGATATTTCCATGTTTATACAGATAGCGGTGTAGATATTTCCATGTTTACACAGATTGCGGTGTAGATATTTCCATGTTTATACAGATAGAGGTGTAGATATTTCCACATTTATACTGATGGCGGTGTAGATATTTCCATCTTTCTACAAATGGCATTGTAGATATTTCCATGTTTATAGAGATGGCGGTGTAGATATTTCCATGTTTATATAGATGGCAGTGTAGATATTTTCTTGTTTACGTAGATAGCGTTGTAGATAACTCCATGTTTAAAGAGATGGCGCTGTGTATATTTCCATGTTGATGGAGATAGCGGTGTAGATATTTCCATGTTTATAGAGATAGCGGTGTAGTTATTTCCAAGTTTATAGAGATAGCGGTGTAGATATTTCCATGTTTCTACAGATGACTGTGTAGATATTTCCATGTTTGTACACATGGCAGTGTAGATATTTCCATGTTTATAGAGATAGCGGTGTAGATATTTTCGTGTTTATACAGATTGCGGTGGAGATATGTCCATGTTTATACAGATGGTTGTGTAGATATTTCCATGTGTATACAGATGGCATTGTAGATATTTCCATGTTTATACAGGTAGCGTTGTAGATGTTTCATTGTTTATAGAGATAGCGGTGTAGGTATTTCCATGTTTTTAAAGATACCGGTGTAGGTATTTCCGTGTTTATAATGATAGAGGTGGAGATATTTCCAGGTTTATACAGATAGCGCTGTAAAAATTTCCATGTTTATACAGATAGCGGTGTAGTTATTTCCATGTTTATACAGATAGCGGTTTAGATATTTCCATGTTTATAGAGACTGCGGTGTAGATATTTCCATCTTTGCACAGATTGCTGTGTAGCTATTTCCATGTTGATACAGATAGCGGTGTAGATATTTCCATGTTTATACAGGTAGCGATGTAGAAATTCCCATGTTTATACAGATAGCTTTGTAGATATTTCCATCTTTCTACAGATGTCAGTATAGATATTTCCAAGATTATACAGATGTCTGTGTATATATTTCCATGTTTATGCAGATGGCGGTGTAGATATTTCCATGTTTATAGTGATGGCGGTGTAGTTATTTCAATGTTTATAGAGATAGCAGTGTAAATATTTCCATGTTTATAGAGATGGTGGTGTAAGTATTTTCATGTTTATGGAGATAGCAGTGTAGATATTTCCTTGTTTATACAGATAGCGGTGTTGCTACTTCCGTGTTTATACAGATAGCGGTGTAGATATTTCCATGTTTATACAGTTCACGGTGTAGATATTTCCATCTTTATACAGATGGGAGTGGAGATATTTCCATGTTTATACAGATAGAAGTGAAGATATTTCCATGTTTATACAGATAGTGGTGTAGATATTTCCAAGTTTATACAGATGGCGGTGTAGATACATCCATGTTTCTGAAGATGGCTGTGTAGATATTTTCATGTTTATAGAGATGGCGGTGTAGATCTTTCCATGTATATAGAGATTGCAGTGTAGATATTTCCATGTTTATACAGGTAGCGGTGTAGATATTTCCATGTTTACAGAGATAGCGGTGTAGTTATTTCCAACATTGCACAGATTGCCCTGGAGATATTTCCATGTTTACGCAGATAGCTGTGTAGATATTTCCAAGTTTACACAGATAGCTTTGTAGATATTTCCATATTTACACACATAGCGTTGTAGATATTTCCAGGTTTATGCAGATTGCAGTGTAGATATGTCCATGTTTATACAGAAAGCAGTGTAGATATTTTCTTGTTTATACAGATATCGGTGGAGATATTTCCATGTTTATAGAGACTGCGGTATAGATATTTCCATGTTTATACAGAGAGCGGTGTAGATATTTCCATGTTTACAGAGATAGCAGTGTAGATATTTCCATCTTTGCACAGATTGCTGTGTAGATATTTCCATTTTTACACAGATAGCTGTGTAGATATTTCCAAGTTTACACAGATAGCTGTGTAGATATTTCCATGTTTATACAGATAGCGGTGTAGATATTTCCATGTTTATACAGATAGCGGTGGAGATATTTCCCTGTTTATACAGATAGCGATGTAGATATTTCCATGTTTATACAGATAGCGGTGTACATATTTCCATGTTTACATAGATAGCGGTGTAGGTATTTCCATGTTTGCACAGATTGCGGTGTAGGTATTGCCAAATTTACACAGATAGCGGTGTAGATATTTCCAAGTTTACACAGATAGCTGTGTAGATATTTCCATGTTTAAAGAGATAGCATTGTAGATATTTCCGTGTTTATACAGATTGCGGTGTAGTTATTTCCAAGTTGATACAGATAGCGGTGTACATATTTCCATGTTTAAACAGGTAGCGGTGTAGAAATTCCCATGTTAATACAGATCACTTTGTAGACATTTCCATTTTTCTACAGATGTCAGTGTAGATATTTCCAAGTTTATACAGATGGCAGTGTAGATATTTCCACGTTTATACCGATGTCTGTGTAGATATTTCCATCTTTATTCAGATGGCGGTGTAGATATTTCCAAGTTTATAGAGATGGCGGTGTAGTTATTTCTATGTTTATCGAGATAGCGTTGTAAATATCTCCATGTTTATAGAGATGGTGGTGTAAGTATTTTCATGTTTATGGAGATAGCTTTGTAGATATTTCCATATTGCTACAGATGACTGTGTAGATATTTCCATGTTTGTACAGATGGCAGTGTAGATATTTCCATGTTTATAGGGATAGCGGTGTAGATATTTTCATGTTTTTACAGATTGCGGTGGAGATATGTCCGTGTTTATACAGATAACAATGGAGATATTTCCACGTTAATACACATAGCGGTGTAGATATTTCCATGTTTACACAGATAGCGGTGTAGATATTTCCATGTTTATACAGATGGCTGTGTCGATATTTCCATGTTTATACTGAGTTCTCTGTAGATATTTCCATGTTTATATTGATGACAGTTTAGATATTTCCAGGTTTATATAGAGGACTGTGTACATATTTCCATGTTAATACAGATAGCGGTGTAGATATTTCCATGTTTATAGAGATAGCGGTGTAGATATTTCCATGTTTATTGAGATAGCGGTGTAAATATTTCCATATTTATACAGATAGTTGTGTAGATATTTCCATGTTTTTACAGATAGCGCTGTTGATATTTCCATCTTTATTCAGAGATTGCTGTACATATTTCCATGTTTATACAGATAACTGTGTAGATATTTCCATGTTTAAACAGATAACGTTGTAGATATTTCCATATTTATACAAACGGTGGTGTAGATATTTCCATGTTCCTACACATGAATGTGTAGTTATTTCCATGTTTATAGAGATTGCGGTGTAGATATTTCCATGTTTACACAGATGACTGTATAGGTATTTACATGTTTTTACAGATGGCAGTGCAGATATTTCCATGTTTATAGAGATAGCGGTGTAGATATTTCCATGTTTATTCAGATGACTGTGTACATATTTCCATGTTTTTACAGATGGCAGTGTAGATATTTCAATGTTTATAGAGATGGCGCTGTAGATATTTCCATGTTAATACAGATCGCGGTGTAGATATTTCCATGTTTATACAGACCGCAGTGGAGATATTTCCATGCTTATACACATAGCAGTGTACATATTTCCATGTTTATAGAGACAGCGGTGTAGGTATTTCCATGTTTATGCAGATAGTGGTGCAGATATTTCCATGTTTATACACATGCCTATGCAGATATTTCCATATTTATACAGAGGGCTGTGTAGATATTTCCATGTTTATACAGACGGCAGTGTAGATATTTCCATGTTCCTACACATGACTACGTAGGTATTTCCATGTTTATATGGATGGCTTTGAAGATATTTCCATGTTTATGGAGATAACAGTGCAGATATTTCCATGTTTATACAGATAGTGGTGTAAATATTTCCATGTTTATACAGATCGTGGTGTAGTTATTTCCATGTTTATACAGATGGTGGTGTAGATATTTCCATGTTTATAGAGATAGCGGTGTAGATATTTCCATATTTATACAGATAATTGTGTAGAAATTTCCATGTTTATACAGATAGCGGTGTAAATATTTCCATGTTTATACAGATCACGGTGTAGATATTTCCATGTTTATAGAGACAGCAGTGTAGATATTTCCATGTTTATACAGATAGCGGTGTACATAATTCCATGTTTATACAGACCGCGGTGTATATATTTCCATGTTTATACAGATAGCGGTGCAGATATTTCCATGTTTGTACAGATGGCGGCACAGATATTTCTATGGATATGTAGATGGCGGTGTAGATATTTCCATGTTTATACAGATAGCGGTGTAATTATTTCCATGTTTATATAGATAGCGGTGTAGATATTTCCATGTATATACAGAAGGCTGTGTAGATATTTCCATGTTTATACAGATGTCGGTGTAGATATTTCCATGTTTATACAGATAACCTTTTAAATATTTCCATGTTTATTCAGATAGCGGTGTAGATATTTCGATGTTTATAGAGATAGCAGTGGAGGTATTTCCATGTTTATACAGATAGTGGTGTAGATATTTCCATGTTTATACTGATCGCGGTGTAGATATTTCCATGTTTATACAGATGGCGGTGTAGATATTTCCATATATATACAGCTGTCTGTTTAGATATTTCCATGTGTATACAGATGGTATTGTAGTTATTTCCATGTTTATACAGATGGAGGTGTAGATATTTCCATGTTTATTCGGATGATTGTGTAGATATTTCCATGTTTTTACAGATGGCAGTGTAGATATTTCCATGTTTATAGAGATAAAGGTGGAGATATTTCCATGTTTTTACACACAGCTGTGGAGATATAACCATGTTTATACACATAGCGGTGTACATAATTCCATGTTTATAGAGACAGCGGTGTAGGTATTTCCATGTTTATACAGATAGCGGTGCGGATATTTCCATGTTTATACAGATGCCTATGCAGATATTTCCATATTTATACAGAGGGCTGTGTAGATATTTCCATGTTTATACAGATGGCAGTGTAGATATTTCCATGTTCCTACACATGAATGTGTTGTTATTTCCATGTTTATACAGATGGCTTTGCAGGTATTTCCTTGTTTATAGAGATAGAGGTGTAGATATTTCCATGTTTATACAGATGGCGGTGTAGATATTTCAATGTTTGTAGAGATAGCAGTGGAGATATTTCCATGTTTATACAGATAGCGGTGTAGGTATTTCCATGTTTATACTGATCGCGGTGTAGATATTTCCATGTTTATACAGATGGCTGTGTAGATATTTCCATATTTATACAGATGTCTGTGTAGATATTTCCATGTGTATTCAGACGGTTTTGTAGGTATTTCCATGTTTATACTGATGGTGGTGTAGATATTTCCATGTTTATTCGGATGACTGTGTAGATATTTCCATGTTTTTACAGATTGCAGTGTAGATATTTCAGTCTTTATAGAGATGGCGCTGTAGATATTTCCATGTTTATACAGATAAAGGTGGAGATATTTCCATGTTTATACAGACAGTAGTGGAAATATTACCATGTTTAAACACATAGCGGTGTACATATTTCCATGTTTACAGAGACAGCGATGTAGGTATTTCCATGTTTATACAGAGAGCGGTGCGGATATTTCCATGTTCATACAGATGCCTACGCAGATATTTCAATGTTTATACAGACGGCTGTGTAAATATTTCCATGTTTCTACAGATGTCATTGTAGACATTTCCATGTTCCTACACATGACTTTGCAGTTATTTCCATGTTTATACAGATGGCTTTGCAGGTATTTCCTTGTTTATAGAGATAGCGGTGTAAATATTTCCATGTTTATACACATCACGCTGTAGATATTTCCATGTTTATAGAGATAGCGGTGTAGATATTTCCATGTTTATACAGATAGCGGTGTAGATATTTCCATGTTTATACAGACCGCGGTGTAGATATTTCCATGTTTATACAGATTGCAGTGCAGATATTTCCATGTTTGTACAGATGGCGGTGTTGATATTTCCATCTATACTCAGATGGCCGTGCAGATATTTCCATGTTTATACAGGTGGCGGCGCAGATATTTCCATGGATATGTAGACGGCGGTGTAGATATTTCCATGTTTATACAGATAGCGGTGAAGTTATTTCCATGTTTATATAGATAGCGGTGTAGATATTTCCATGTATATACACATGGCTGTGTAGACATTTCCATGTTTATACAGATGGCGGTGTATATATTTCCATGTTTATACAGATAACATTGTAAGTATTTCCATGTTTATACAGATGGCTGTGTAGATATTTCGATGTTTATAGAGATAGCAGTGTTGATATTTCCATGTTTACACAGATAGCGGTGTTGATTTTTCCATGTTTATAGAGATAGCGGTGTGGATATTTCCATGTTTATACAGATAGGGGTGTAGATATTTCCGTGTTTATAGAGATGGCGGTGTAGATAATTCCATGTTTATACAGATCACGGAGTAGATATTCCCTTGTTTATACAAATAGCGGTGTAGTTATTTCCATGTTTACACAGATAGCGATGTAGATATTTCCATGTTTATACAGATGACTTTGTAGGTATTTCCATGTTTATACAGATGGCGCTGTAGATATTTCCATGTTTATATAGATGGCGTTGTAGATATTTCCATGTTTATACCGATAGCGGTGTTGATATTTCCACGTTTTTACAGATAGCGATATAGATATTTCCATGTTTATTCAGCTCGCGGTGCAGATATTTATATCTTTATACAGACGGCATTGTAGATATTTCCTAATTCACACAGATGGCGTTGTAGATGTTTCCATGTTTATACAGATGGCAGAGTAGTTAGTTCCATGTTTATGGAGATGGTAGTGTAGATATTTACATTTTTATACAGATGGCTGTGTAGATATTTCCATGTTTATAGAGATAGCGGTGTAGGTATTTCCATGTTTATAGACATTGTGGTGTGGATATTTCCATGTTTATATAGATGGCATTGTAGATATTTCCATGTTTATACCGATGGCGGTGTTGGTATTTCCACGTTTATACAGATAGCGATGTAGATATTTCCATGTTTATACAGCTCGCGGTGCAGATATTTATATCTTTATACAGATCGCATTGTAGATATTTCCTTGTTCACACAGATGGCGGTGTAGATGTTTCCATGTTTATACAGATGCCGGAGTAGTTAGTTAAATGTTTATGGAGATGGCAGTGTAGATATTTTCATGTTTATAGAGATGGCGGTGTAGATATTTCCATGTTTATAGAGATAGAAGTGTTGATATTTACATGTTTATTCAGATGGCTGTGTAGATATATCCATGTGTATACAGATGGCATTGTAGATATTTCCATGTTTATACACTTGACTGTATAGGTATTTCCATGTTTTTACAGATGGCAGTGCAGATATTTCCATGTTTATAGAGATAGCGGTGTAGATATTTCTATGTTTGTACAGATGGCGGTGTTGATATTTCCATCTATACACAGATGGCCGTGTAGATGTTTCCATGTTTATACAGATGGCGGCGTAGATATTTCCATGGACATGCAGATGGCGGTGTAGATATTACCATGTTTATACCGATAGCGGTGTAGATATTTCCACGTTTATACAGAACACGGTGTAGATATTTCCATGGTTATACAGATAGCGGTGCAGATATTTCCATGTTTGTACAGATGGCGGTGTTGATATTTCCATCTATACACAGATGGCCGTGTAGATATTTCCATGTTTATACAGGTGGTGGCGTAGATATTTCCATGGACATGCAGATGGCGGTGTAGATATTTCCATGTTTATAGAGATAGCGGTGTAGATATTTCCATGTTTACACAGATGGTGGTGTAGATATTTCCATCTTCACACAGATAGCGGTGTACATATTTGCATGTTTACACAGACAGCTGTGTATATATTTCCATGTTGACACAGATAGAGTTGTAGATATTTCCATGTTTATACAGATTGCGATGCAGATATTTCCATGTTTATAATGATAGCGATTTAGATATTTCAATGTTTATACAGATAGCGGTGTAGATATTTCCATGTTTTTACATATAGCGGTGTGGCTATTTCCATGTTTATGCTGATAGCGATGTAGATATTTCCATGTTTATATAGATGGCTGTGTAGATATTTCCATGTTGACACAGATAGTGTTGTAGATATTTCCATGTTTATACAGATTGCGATGCAGATATTTC